>NW_024609868.1:54473094-55089934 GCF_016920785.2 Ixodes scapularis | reverse complement strand
CGCATTCCCCGTATAAAATATTCAAAGTTAATAACCAAAATAAATTGTTGACGAACACGGGTCAAGATGCCATTTGTTTTAGGTATTTTCTTCACAAAAATCCCTGCTGCTGAGGCCTGCACGTGCGGCGCGTGGAACACCAATCCCTGCATTCTCCTTAACGCTTGGGTAATATAGCAATAGGTCTTCCGTATAGTCGGTCCACTCTTATGTCTTATTTATATTACCGACTTTCTTGCACGTGTCTCCTTTTTCTTTATAGGCCTGCGTGCTGATGCCCACGTTCTTACGTGTATGTCCACATTCCAGCATATACCATCTCAAAAGAGTTCCGCGCAGAGTAATGACTGAGACGGGAGCGGTCGCGTGGCATTAGAACGCGCTTTCTGGCGCATATATAGTGATGCAAAATAAATTTAGCGCACATGAGCACTCGCAAATGTGTGGTCCTTTTATAGACCAATACGCTCTGTTTCCAAACAACTCCACATGAGGTGTGGGCACTGCACGCGCGCAGGAACAAGATTCGCGTGAAGTGCCGCGCATGCGCCTTGCCAATAGCTGCATCACCACAGCGGCCTGACTTCAAGACCACGTGATCGTGCAGGGTGCATGACACCGGGAACAAGTTTTATCATGCAGTAAACATTTGTTATCTCGTTTGCAATCTCTAAGCTGGGCAAGAAAAAAAACAAATCGGTGCTCGATCGTTTATTTTGAACGTGCACTTGCAACTGCACTGGGACGCGAGGGAAACGAAGAGTTACGTAGGTAGCGGTAATAAACAAACAAATGAAGGACGACGCGCCATATGCAGCTATTTCAGGAAGATGCATATATGTCTTCGTCCTTTTTTATTTTTTTTATTTACGTAAACTTCTCGAAAACACTTTTGTTCACCAGATATATTAATTTCACAAATGTAACACGAGCCCGGTTACACTTAATACCACCAGTTGGAGGTTGCCTGGACTACGCGACATTCGTTTCTATGGCGCTAAACTTGGAGATAACGCATAAGAATAATGAGGCTGACGGAGAAACAATGGACAATTATTTTCGGGAAGAACAAACAGATGACGCACTTTGACAGTCCTCTTCCCGGTCGACGAACTATACTCGTGTCAGTGACTCAACGCGTACACGTCTCTACAGAACCACCCGACTCTTTCGTCGCACAGGTTGGAAGCCGCCAAGTTTAGACAAGCTGCCAAGAAACTTGACGTGCTGCCACTGGATCCCTCCAGTAGGCCTCACTGCGGGGCAGCTATAGGTATATTCGAAATGCAGAACGACTTGCGTTTCCGCGGAAATTCTCAATGTATATACATTCCAGACACCCGATCCACCGGTCGCGGTAGGCCACAGACGCACGCTTTTGGAGCGCTGCGAAGGTCGAAAAGTGTATATAGACGCTTTGCAGCAGCTATGCGTGGGAAGGTTATTACAATCATTAAATTTGACTGCGTCCCTCTCCCTAACATTGGCCTTTGTGGAGGCTCGTCAACGCCCGCCTCACTGGCTTGGAATCTGGGTAAGACAAGAGAAGGTCAGTAATGGTGGCTGTAATCTGGCGTGTGTGCAAAGGGTCTATCCACGCAATGTACGAGTACCTAAACGACACGGAACCATTTTCAGTCGCTTGCCTTTCTCCAGGTAATATTGAGGGATGACCGGTTCATTGATATATTAGCTATTTTCGTGTAACAAACCAATGTAATTTGCGGAGCTGAGGCCTATAAAAGCTGCTTCTCGCGAAGGTTATTTTGTTGAAACTCATTGCCGTAACATTCTGGAAGTGGCGACCGTGGCAACTTGCTTATTGTTATTTGTATCATGGCGCACTAAGTATTTACTAGCCGAATACCACATTAGGGATTTTATTAGGTCTTTCCGGTAACTCTGATGACAATACCCGGTACTCCACCGACGCATTTGCGCGTGGATCGAATCGTTATTGGATATGGTCATCGGAGTTATCGGAACGCTTTATTATTAAACTCCCGGCTGGCCCTGAAACGCGTAAATATCCCGCAGGCATAAACTGCGCTGGTCGTGCGTCAATGTTATTCAGCACCGGAGGTCTAATTTCCCATTGTTGAAGGGAAGCCCTTCTAACGGCCAAGCTGCAAACACAATAGAAAAAAAAAAAAAAAAAAAAAAAGAACAGCCAAGTTGAGAAAAGAAGCTCCTTGTTCTAACAGCCGGTAACATTTGACCGCAGTCCGAAGGCGACTGCCTGGCCAGAGCCACTAAACAAAGCTATTTACACAGCCCCTCCATTATGACTTGATTGCGAAGATTGTCGGTTGTTGTCCCCCGCGACAAAGTCAGCCGGAATTCGTCCGGGTAAATTACGAGGAACGCGGTTACCAAGGACGCGCTGCAAAGTAGAATGCCGGCCCAACTTAGCGGCTATTCGCGAGAAAACTTGCGTGGGTCAAGCAGCCCGAGAATCCTCCGCGTAAACGTGAACAATGCGCGGGACCAGTCGCCATTGTGGAGACAACTTGTCTGGTCAGTCCGAAGGTCTTCTCTCCATACACCGTGTCATGATGGACCGCGGACGACGCTACGAGCCATGTATAAGCCAATCTATTGCCGTGTGGGTATCGCGTGAAACTTCGAAAGAGATGCGACGACGCGCTGCGCCTAGTCACGTAATTCGCTTGCGGAGTGGAATTGGCTGGTAGCCTGGGATGGCTCTTAGCCTCCACTACTGTCCATCATAAGGTCAAGCGGAGTAGTCATAAGATGATCCTGGATGGAGTACGTATACGCGGGAACCAGAGATTCCTGTGCCGTGCGTGCTTCCTTGTAAAAAAGCAGATTTAACGGCGACGTCGGAGGTCTTCCCTGCTGGACGCGGGGGTGTACGCGGAAGTGGTCGTCTCGCCGGATGGATTGTTGGAAGACAATGAGTAGTCTGAGGGACGCTGATGATGGCTTTGCGTTTGTGCAGGTGCGTCGATCGGAGAAACCTATACGGTGGCCGGAGACACGCATTCTGCGCGCATAGTTACCTGACGACGATTGTCGATGGTCAAGGAATATGGGTGTATTTCCTCTCCGGCGCAACCGAGATTTGAAGTTGCGTTGAAGAATGGACGCTCAACGTAGCCAGCGAGACGTAACACAGAACGCGGCCGCGTATTGACCGAATAGGGCGGGGACACTCTAACAATCAAAAGCGCGCTCCGTGCCGGAGCGCACAGCAATCGCGCTTTTTGTCACTGCATTCCCGTGTATTCTCGGTGTTGAATTTATAGGCATAGGCTCGATGGACGAAAAATACCCAAAAATAGTTTCGTGTCATTTTTTTTTTTTTAATTTTCCCACAATCAATAAGAACTTAGTGGTTAAAGGCCCGTTCACACACTTGCGCTTGACTCCGACCGACTGAGACAAGACTGGTTATTCAGCCTTTTCTGACGGCTGCCTGAAAACACACACACTTTACAAAACAGTATTACAACTTATTGGAAAGTATTTATTTCCAGGCGACCACGTAGAGCAGGAACATCTACAGCTGTCCCATGTTCACGGATCCGTGCATTGTTACGCATATAGATCAACATACATCTTTGATAGTAGAGAGTTTGATTAACTTTATATACGGGTGACTTACATATAGATCATTGAGACCAAAGCCAGGCAACTCTCTCTGTACTGCCGTCAATTCACACACGTTTTTATATCTATAAGCATTTACGCTGTTGAATTAAGCACGTGCAAAAGTACTCCTATCACAATCATAACGAAAATCATCAGCACAGTAGAATAGGGCTTCCATAAGCAACGTGAGAGAGCCTGATGGGAAAGATTTAATAACGTATTCTGTCTGCAAGCTCCTGAGTCATGTCATTGGCATTTCTCCAGGTACTCCTATTCTATTTCACCTTTTGATGGTACGCATGGGACACTGCGAGACATCGGAGCTAATCCAACGATGTGTCAGTGCCACGTGACGTTCGCGAGGCGCGGAACGACCATAGGGTTACTATAATAAACGCTAGAGACTCAGGTGGCGCTAGTGTACTGTTGCATTTTGAAGCAGACAGCAACCCGTCTACATTTGACTTCCGGTAATGCATTCCTATGGGAAAACGCAAAGGCGTTTTCTCTTCGCGCTCGATTATAAAAGCAAATACTGCTTAGTGTTGTGACAGAATAAAAAGTTGCGAACGTTTCACCATCGGATGTACAAAAGATATGTGTCAGTTAGAGCGTTTTTCTTTGAAATTCATGGCGTCGAACACTACACTAAAATATCCCAATAAATATTTATAACACGTGTTGAGGTTGCAAACTGCCATTATAGGGCACGTATTTACACATATACTGAATGATATGAAGCACACATAGTGAATCAGCTTGGTAAAACACCAAAAGGATGCTAATATATGCCAAATCAAACAATCAACACAGACGACAAGAACGAAACATGGAGTTACGGAACGAAGAAGACGTACTTAATCAGGACGTGTTCTATTACAACTTGAATGCTATTACAGCTTGAATAAATCCTACGTACTTTTATTTTTTGTTTTTGCTTGAATTGATAATTTGTATTGACATACCATGCTGTACAACATTGACCTGGGCCTCAATTGTTTGCTAACTTAAACATCGCTCACAAAACAAGAAAAAAAAACTCCTTAACTAAATAAATTACACTTTTATAATGTGAATGAAGCTACATAGTACCCGTTACGAGTAAAGAAACTACTCTGATCTCTATTATTCCCTGGCGAAGAGAAAAATATCACATACGTTTTCCCAAAGGAATACACAGGAACAAAGATGGCAGTAATGACATTACAGCTGTAATGAAATTACAGTAATTAAATTACTTTTTGGAGTAATGAGTAAGGTAATGAGTTACTTCTCTAGGCTAGTAATTTAGTAATGTAATTAATTACTTTCAGGCAGTAATTTCGAAAAAAATTACTCATTACTTTTGAAATTACTTTTGTCATCAATTAGAACATTCGTTTGCAAGCTTTAAAGGCCGACGACCAGACTCGAGATTCTGCAAGGCAGAAGACCCTCCTCTCCACGCCTTCGGGCGAGGGAAGCGAAGGAGGGAAAGAAGAGACCAAGAGGGGCGGGCGTGGGTGGAAAGGGTAGGAGGGAGAGGAGGAAGCGGGCGAAAAGTGGAAAGCGCGAACTGGTCGTCGGTCTTTAAGAAGAGAAAAATTATTTTGCATGGGGAAATGTTGTGATAGAGCACCAGAGGAAATAATCGACGGCCACCTGAGCGCAAAGCCTTCTACAAAAAGCTGGACAGACGCACAAAGAGGGCTGGAAAGGCGAAGGAGAAAAGCTTGCGTGTAGACATTGCTGGAAGGCCACGGCTTACTAACTCCAGGTACGACAGTTCACGGCGTCGCGTCATCACGACGATACTATACTTTGTTCATCCCTAAGCTGACAGTGCTGTGGGAGCTGCAAGCTAACCAGAACCAATCACACACCTTCCTTTAATCACCCGTCTCGTCCCTTTGTCTGCGCGTGGGTATGAACGAGAGCGTGGTTACGTGGCGGACGATAGACGTGTGACTGCTCCAACAAACACGTAGCTTCTACCGTTCATCCCTAAGCTGACAGTGCGTCAGCTTAGGGATGAACGAGGCTAACAGGCGAATGGCACATCACCAGTGAGTTAAACAAAATTCAAATCCTGAGAGGACAGGACAAACAGAACCCCAGCCTTGTACTTTCGACAAGCAAATTCAAACCGTAAGCTTCGACCATTGTGAAAAACAAACGACCGGAATAAATAGTTAATTCCAAAGTCCTTGCCAAAGCTCCAGAACGTTTTGTGCGTCCTCAAGCGAAGCAGGTGCCTCTCGCGGTATGCCTGGCTGCCTTCACTTGGGAAGTTTATTCGGGAATAAGCCGACAAGCAGATATCGCCCCTCGTTTGTTGGGAAAAATACACAATTTAGGAAGCTCGCGCCATTCCCCAACTGGCGACGCTTCTGTTTAGGAATTATCCGAACCCTCTGTGTGACAATGCGCAAAAGCTGGGACTCGTCGGGTATTTGGGGAAAATGCTCCTTGAAAGGAATGACGGCGACAACTTTTCTTGGCAATGCAGGGGAGGGTACAGGCACGCGTTCTCTCTCCCATTTTGAGCGCCGAATAAAACTGCGCGAGCTCTCCTCCTCTCCACTGCATTGCCAAGAAAACTTATCGCCGATTATAGTGCTCTTGGGAGAAAAGAATTAGATTGCGTCCGAGGCGGAAGGGAAACGTTTCACGTGACGACCCCTTGTAAGAAGGACCTCCCATGGCCCGACTTAGCAAACTGACACGGACTATAACTTCTAAACCAGGAAGACGGAAACATATCACCCTTTTAGTGGGAACCTTCACCACTTAATGGACAGCGAAACAGCTGAGTCGAGTGTCATTCTGAGTCACATTTAAAGAAGCTATTCATCCTGTTTAACACTTATGTCGTGTGCACCAGCAGAACCACTGTACAGTATGGTTCACCTTGAGGCACATAAAGCTGTTGCGGTGTAAACGGGAAGATCTGAGCTTTGGTACATATAGACAAACTTAGCTATTTGACGTGTGTATTCGAACGAGGGCTTGTTTTGTAAATGCTGTGTTGGTGTATACGGTAAATAAAATAAGCGCGAATTACTGCCTGAAGGTATTCAAAAGTAATGTCAAAGTAATTTCAAAGTAATTTCATTACTTTTGGAAAGTAATTGTAATGTAATGTCATTACCTTTAGTCTGCGGTAATTTGTAATGTAATTCAATTACATTTTTTTTCAGTTTTCAGAAAAGTAATTAGTAATATAATTTAATTACTTTTTGAAAGTAATTTTGCCATCTCTGCACAGGAAGATTGGAAAAGTAGACTGGTTGCGATCTGCTTCAATTCGCAACCGGAAGACCCGTAGACACTAGCGCCAACTGAGCCCCTATAGCGTTTATTGTAATAACTCTATGGAAACGGCAAGCGGCCCACGTATTCACGTGATGCGTTCACAGCGCTGGATTGGCAGGGATGACCACGTAGCGTCCACTGCGCTTCACTGTGAAACGAGGAAGGCCCTCCATTGCTAAGAACAGGGAAACGCAAGTTTTTTTTTGTTTGTTTGTTTTTGCAGGGGTTGTGGTAAAGTCAGAAGGCCGAGCTCTGAGTGACTCTGATTGACGGATGTTGAGCAGACCTCAAGGCAGCTTGCTTGAAGGTCTACCCACTAATCCCTCAATCAGAACCAGTCAGAGCTCGGCATTCTGACTTTACCACAACCCCTGCAAAAGAAGCAGACAAACTTGCGCTCCGCACAGTCAATAGCACCCCGTGAGACTAGACCAAGGGTGACCAAACTGCGGCTCGCGAGCCGCATGCTGCTCTTTGCTGGTCCAAGTGAGGCTCGCGGATCCCTCGTAAGTGCACCCCCCCCCCCCCCCCCCCCGCCCCTTTCTACGTTTCCCCATGAAAAAAAAGAAGAGATTTCAGGCAGAATAAAGTACGGCTCGTGGTTTGGCAGCCTTGTACCCCCATACGTACTGTCGTACAGCCTTGTGCACTCATACGTACAGTCAGACTCCGAACAAAATTTAAATTTGCCCCCCCCCCCCCCTCCCTTTCACGGCTGTTAGAAGTTTCGTGGTTTCGTTTGCGGCTCTTAGGCCGGGTCAGCCTGGCCACCCCTGGACTAGACTATGATTGCACTTACTGAGGGCGACACGCTGAGTGAGTATTCTCAGTTTTTAAATTTGAGACAAAGAATTATCTTCGCCGCCCTCACTTACCATTGAGTGATATGCGTCAATATTTCGGTTGGCAGCCATCAAAACAAATAAACGGAATTTAGAGCCACATACAATTTCTAAATCCTTAGTGTTGTTTTCTTTTTGTTATTAGTTAATTTTCAATATGAATTACAATATTAGCATGAGAATTGATGACAAACCTCAACAGTTAAGGCTGAGTTACTTCGGATGATTACTCCTATGTGTCAATAGACCATGGAGAGGATATATGATATAACAGCGAAGTTTGCCCTTCACAGATTCGAGCTCTTCCTTAGATGTCTTCCTAAAGTGAAACACATACCGCTATGCCACGCCCCTTGACCACTGAAATCGTGAAGCCGACCATCATGTTGTTTGTTATTTAAAAATAAATTGATTTATTTCACGTTGAGTTTCCTTCTGCTAAATTGAACGCAGAAAATTCATGTTAATTACGTGGAGAGAATGTTTGTTACTGTTTTTGCAAAAAGACACGGCCTACAAGGCAAATAAGCGGAAACTTGCGTGGCGGCAAAACATCAGTGAAAGCAAAACCGGATGATGCATTCTTATATCGCGATATAATAGCTATGATGGCGGATTGTAAGGCGGCCCCTGGCAGACGCCCACATACAGTAGTGAGCGGGAAGGACAGAGCAGACGGACCAGCATCTTTACCAGTCTCTCGGGCATGATCGATGGATGGTACACGGTAGCCATCGTCTAGATTTTGCTATGATTCAGGTGGAGGTCTTCATTGAATGTCTTGGGACAACTGATTGCATATTTAGTCAACTTCAATCACTTTTCTCGCCTCCTTTTTTTTTTGGGGGGGGGGGGGGGGCTGTGTTTTTTACTTAGAGCCGCCAATTAGATGCGTATGAGTTGGCATTCGAACTGCAAATTAAAAAAGAACTGGGCAACCAGAACAACAAGGCCTTGTCATATTGCCCGCTTTCGTGACTCATACCAAATCACTAAAATACCGACGAGTGAAGTGATCTGGTTGGCTGGCTACCTTCTATTTGCTATTTCTGGTTCAATAAAATCAGTCACTCGGAGGCAGAAATATGAAGCCCAGTAAAAAAAAACTTCGTCCATTTGTTGTTTCTGGCGCCATACCCAGGATTTTGGGACAGGAGCGCGCCGACACTACTTGCGCCATCTATCGGCAGCGGTGGCGGGACGGCCCGTAACTCAATGGGACGAACTAGATATATTTTATTTCACGAAATTCTAAGCGGTGCATTATATTGCTCTCAGCGCACTTTTTTAATAGATACCTTTTCTGTTCATTGTGCTAAATTTAAGGACTGTATGTCTAAGATAAATAGAGCCAACTGGCAATCGGAAAAAAATGCATTATACGTATGGGAGTACGGTGATTTACAGAGAAATATTTGAGTTAAAACTCTATTCACAAACTAACTACTCCGTATTCCGAATTGCTCTCAACGGTTATATAAGCTCCAGTTCTCCAGCCACATCATGGTACTATTTTCTTCGCAATCCGTTAATTCTACAAAGCGCCCAGGTCATTAAAAGAACAAAAGGCAGGGCTTTGTAAATGAATTCAGGGCTGTTTAGAGCAGTAAAAAGCTGTTTCTCGCGCATAATAACAAAGTAACTGAATTAATATAACCATAAATGGTGCATGATAGATGTGCATCACTCATTCCTAGCACATAATTGCCAAACCCCCGGGGTTCGAACCTGCGGTTCGAACCTGGGGCTCCTGAATAAAAAATATAAATGAAATACGAATTTGTTTTGCGGTGGAGCATGAACGTTTCTCCAGGACGTGAAAGCATTTTTTTGTAAGGAAGATACGATATTACATCTAATTTCTCAAATCAAGGTAAAAAAAAAAATATCAAGCAGCACTAACGCCACGCACACGAAAAGAAGAATTATTACGCGGACTTCTACCGCGCAGTTATAATTATGATGTGTTTTTAAGTGAACGTGTGAACACATTTTTGAGTTGCCGTTCTTCAACGAGTTATTTAAATATGACCATAATGTAATTAATTAAAATTCATCTTAATCCTTTGGGCATACTCAAGACACAAAATGAGCAGCGTGTTATGAGCTGCGCTGGGTGTTTGTTTATGGGATTTTCTAAACCCTTTCATACGTACAATATGTCCGATGGTCACGTGGTTGGGGCACGTGATGTCACAATGTCGCGTCATAACGTCACGTCACGTGACACAATGTAGAGTTATGTCATAGTATCTTGACATCGTGATTTTTAGTGTCACGCCATGGTGTCAAGTCACGTGCCTTGTGTAGTATAGCGTGACATTGTTAAATGGTTGGTATCACGTGACGACGGTATGCTGATGAAGAAACGTGGTCACACCTCACTGATAATGTCACGTGACAACCGTGAGCTAAATTTGGTGGGCGATACCTCGCCCGTCAAATTTTGCATTTCTGCAATGCATTCGTAACTTTTAACTTAGCGGGACCTAGTTCGCTATATATGGTGTGGGCGTTTGACGGTTTCTTGAGGCGGTCCTCGTGACAGCTTGTCACGCTTTCTAGGTACGGTGGAGATTATAATGTAAAATTGACCACTTAAATGCGCGCGAGCCGCGGGAGGTGTTGCGTTTCGTTATTTTTTTCGGCAAATACGCTCCGCGCGCGTGACACGCGCAAGATGGTCACTTTGCAAGTCAGCTTCTCTTGCAGTACTGGCAACAAAGATCGCTAATGTGTACTTTTTTCGCCTTAGACTAGAAGCTCCGCCTTCAGCGCGAGCTCAATGATTGCCGCAGTGCTTTAGTAGCACGTTGCGCGTTACTGTCCTCAGTAAAGGCCAATTTATCGCCTGCTAACTTCTGATGATGTCCAGATCACGAGCGACTCCACATTGACTCTCGGAAACCCTTGTCTTATTGAACCGCATCGCAGTTTACACCAAACAAAATCACTACCTTCGACCCTCAACCACGAAGGATTTAATAAAATATACTAGTATTCTATCATTTTTGATACTTGAGACCAGAATATAAACTCTCATGCCCAGAAAATAGGATAAAATTTTCATCCTCCAAAACAGCCTACTAGGAAATTGTAGTTTTCACAGTTTTTCCCGAAGAGTCCCATGCATTAGCTTGTGTAAAACAATAGCTGCCGACAGTGCCGCTCGACCCCAGCTAGAATTGACGGTCAAAAAGGGGACGGGGCCCGAAAATATCGGCCAAGACGCCCCTCTGAAGAACCTAGAATTGAAAAGGATCGATAACTGGGCGAGTTTGTGAGAGTTCATGTTGGAAAACAGCGCGACTGGAACGGGGACACACAGAGATTAAGAGGACACAAGACAAAGCGCTGACTAGCAACTGGTTCGTTATTACAACATAAGGAAGGATGACAATGAAATGAAAAACATGGAGTCAAATGCTCGCGCGCTTGCTTGACGCCTCGTGGAATATGCCCCTTTCTTCTTTTTTTTCTTTTTCATCCGATTGTTGACTAGTGTTCTTCTTTCCTCAAGAGCTTGGGTTACCCTGAATCCAAAAACTTCATCTCGTTGGGAGTCATAGTCACCGAAGGTTGGCTCACACACGAACTGTTGCTCTTCATGATGTTGTAGGCAATGTTGACAATGAAATGAAAAATATTTTTCATTTCATTGTCATCCTTCCTTATGTTGTAATAACGAACCAGTTGCTAGTCAGCGCTTTGTCTTGTGTCCTCTTCATCTCTGTGTGTCCTCGTCCCAGTCGCGCTGTTTTCCAACTAGAATTGAACCCCGAGCGTACTCTAACCCACCACAAATGACAGCAGGCTTGGTCTATTCTTAGAATCCCGGAGAACATTTCGGGAATCAGATTATTTCGCGAGTTATTTTAATCGGAATAGGGTCTCCCATAAAAAAAACATCCCAAAAACGGGGCGTGGCTCAAAAATATGGGCAAAGGCGCCATTCTGAGGAACCTAGAGTTCAACCCTGAGCGTACTCTATCCCACCAGATGTGATAGCAGGCTTGGTCTATTCTTAGAATCCCGGATAGCATTTCGGGAATCGGATTATTTCGCGAGTTATTTTAATCGGAACAGGGTCTCTCCCATCAAAATCGGCCAAAAAGGGGGCGTGGTTCGAAAATATTGGCAAAGGCGCCGCTCCGAGGAACCTAGAGTTCAACCCTGAGCGTACTCTATCCCACCACAAATGATAGCAGGCTTGGTCTATTTTTAGAATCCCGGAGAGCATTTCGGGAATCAGATTATTTTGCGAGTTATTTTAATCGGAACAGGGTCTCTCCCATCAAAATCGGCCAAAAAGGGTGCGTGGTTCGAAAATATGGGCAAAGGCGCCGCTCTGAGGAACCTAGAGTTCAACCCTGAGCGTACTCTATCCCACCACAAATGATAGCAGGCTTGGTCTATTTTTAGAATCCCGGAGAGCATTTCGGGAATCAGATTATTTTGCGAGTTATATTAATCGGAACAGGGTCTCTCCCATCAAAATCGGCCAAAAAGGGGGCGTGGTTCGAAAATATGGGCAAAGGCGCCGCTCTGAGGAACCTAGGGCTCAACCCTGAGCGTACTCTATCCCACCACAAATGATAGCAGGCTTGGTCTATTCTTAGAATCCCGGAGAGCATTTCGGGAATCAGATTATTTTGCGAGTTATTTTAATCGGAACAGGGTCTCTCCCATCAAAATCGGCCAAAAAGGGGGCGTGGTTCGAAAATATGGGCAAAGGCGCCGCTCTGAGGAACCTAGAGTTCAACCCTGAGCGTACTCTATCCCACCACAAATGATAGCAGGCTTGGTCTATTTTTAGAATCCCGGAGAGCATTTCGGGAATCAGATTATTTTGCGATTTATTTTAATCGGAACAGGGTCTCTCCCATCAAAATCGGCCAAAAAGGGGGCGTGGTTCGAAAATATGGGCAAAGGCGCCGCTCCGAGGAACCTAGAGTTCAACCCTGAGCGTACTCTATCCCACCACAAATGATAGCAGGCTTGGTCTATTTTTAGAATCCCGGAGAGCATTTCGGGAATCGGATTATTTCGCGAGTTATTTTAATCGGAACAGGGTCTCTCCCATCAAAATCGGCCAAAAAGGGGGCGTGGTTCGAAAATATGGGCAAAGGCGCCGCTCTGAGGAACCTAGGGCTCAACCCTGAGCGTACTCTATCCCACCACAAATGATAGCAGGCTTGGTCTATTCTTAGAATCCCGGAGAGCATTTCGGGAATCAGATTATTTTGCGAGTTATTTTAATCGGAACAGGGTCTCTCCCATCAAAATCGGCCAAAAAGGGGGCGTGGTTCGAAAATATGGGCAAAGGCGCCGCTCTGAGGAACCTAGAGTTCAACCCTGAGCGTACTCTATCCCACCACAAATGATAGCAGGCTTGGTCTATTTTTAGAATCCCGGAGAGCATTTCGGGAATCAGATTATTTTGCGAGTTATTTTAATCGGAACAGGGTCTCTCCCATCAAAATCGGCCAAAAAGGGGGGCGTTGTTCGAAAATATGGGCAAAGGCGCCGCTCCGAGGAACCTAGAGTTCAACCCTGAGCGTACTCTATCCCACCACAAATGATAGCAGGCTTGGTCTATTTTTAGAAACCCGGAGAGCATTTCGGGAATCAGATTATTTTGCGAGCTATTTTAATCGGAACAGGGTCTCTCCCATCAAAATCGGCCAAAAAGGGGGCGTGGTTCGAAAATATGGGCAAAGGCGCCGCTCCGAGGAACCTAGAGTTCAACCCTGAGCGTACTCTATCCCACCACAAATGATAGCAGGCTTGGTCTATTTTTAGAATCCCGGAGAGCATTTCGGGAATCGGATTATTTCGCGAGTTATTTTAATCGGAACAGGGTCTCTCCCATCAAAATCGGCCAAAAAGGGGGCGTGGTTCGAAAATATGGGCAAAGGCGCCGCTCTGAGGAACCTAGGGCTCAACCCTGAGCGTACTCTATCCCACCACAAATGATAGCAGGCTTGGTCTATTCTTAGAATCCCGGAGAGCATTTCGGGAATCAGATTATTTTGCGAGTTATTTTAATCGGAACAGGGTCTCTCCCATCAAAATCGGCCAAAAAGGGGGCGTGGTTCGAAAATATGGGCAAAGGCGCCGCTCTGAGGAACCTAGGGCTCAACCCTGAGCGTACTCTATCCCACCAAAAATGATAGCAGGCTTGGTCTATTCTTAGAATCCCGGAGAGCGTTTCGGGAATCAGATTATTTTGCGAGTTATATTAATCGGAACAGGGTCTCTCCCATCAAAATCGGCCAAAAAAGGGGCGTGGTTCGAAAATATGGGCAAAGGCGCCGCGCTGAGGAACCTAGAGTTCAACCCTGAGCGTACTCTATCCCACCACAAATGATAGCAGGCTTGGTCTATTTTTAGAATCCCGGAGAGCATTTCGGGAATCAGATTATTTTGCGAGTTATTTTAATCGGAACAGGGTCTCTCCCATCAAAATCGGCCAAAAAGGGGGCGTGGTTCGAAAATATGGTCAAAGGCGCCGCTCCGAGGAACCTAGAGTTCAACCCTGAGCGTACTCTATCCCACCACAAATGATAGCAGGCTTGGTCTATTTTTAGAATCCCGGAGAGCATTTCGGGAATCGGATTATTTCGCGAGTTATTTTAATCGGAACAGGGTCTCTCCCATCAAAATCGGCCAAAAAGGGGCCGTGGTTCGAAAATATGGGCAAAGGCGCCGCTCTGAGGAACCTAGGGCTCAACCCTGAGCGTACTCTATCCCACCACAAATGATAGCAGGCTTGGTCTATTCTTAGAATCCCGGAGAGCATTTCGGGAATCAGATTATTTTGCGAGTTATTTTAATCGGAACAGGGTCTCTCCCATCAAAATCAGCCAAAAAGGGGGCATGGTTCGAAAATATGGGCAAAGGCGCCGCTCTGAGGAACCTAGAGTTCAACCCTGAGCGTACTCTATCCCACCACAAATGATAGCAGGCTTGGTCTATTCTTAGAATCCCGGAGAGCATTTCGGGAATCAGATTATTTTGCGAGTTATTTTAATCGGAACAGGGTCTCTCCCATCAAAATCGGCCAAAAAGGGGGCGTGGTTCGAAAATATGGGCAAAGGCGCCGCTCCGAGGAACCTAGAGTTCAACCCTGAGCGTACTTTATCCCACCACAAATGATAGCAGGCTTGGTCTATTTTTAGAATCCCGGAGAGCATTTCGGGAATCAGATTATTTTGCGAGTTATTTTAATCGGAACAGGGTCTCTCCCATCAAAATCGGCCAAAAAGGGGGCGTGGTTCGAAAATATGGGCAAAGGCGCCGCTCCGAGGAACCTAGAGTTCAACCCTGAGCGTACTCTATCCCACCACAAATGATAGCAGGCTTGGTCTATTTTTAGAATCCCGGAGAGCATTTCGGGAATCGGATTATTTCGCGAGTTATTTTAATCGGAACAGGGTCTCTCCCATCAAAATCGGCCAAAAAGGGGGCGTGGTTCGAAAATATGGGCAAAGGCGCCGCTCTGAGGAACCTAGGGCTCAACCCTGAGCGTACTCTATCCCACCACAAATGATAGCAGGCTTGGTCTATTCTTAGAATCCCGGAGAGCATTTCGGGAATCAGATTATTTTGCGAGTTATTTTAATCGGAACAGGGTCTCTCCCATCAAAATCGGCCAAAAAGGGGGCATGGTTCGAAAATATGGGCAAAGGCGCCGCTCTGAGGAACCTAGAGTTCAACCCTGAGCGTACTCTATCCCACCACAAATGATAGCAGGCTTGGTCTATTCTTAGAATCCCGGAGAGCATTTCGGGAATCAGATTATTTTGCGAGTTATTTTAATCGGAACAGGGTCTCTCCCATCAAAATCGGCCAAAAAGGGGGCGTGGTGCGAAAATATGGGCAAAGGTGCCGCTCCGAGGAACCTAGAGTTCAACCCTGAGCGTACTCTAACCCACCACAAATGATAGCAGGCTTGGTCTATTCTTAGAATCCCGGAGAGCATTTCGGGAATCAGATTATTTTGCGAGTTATTTTAATCGGAACAGGGTCTCTCCCATCAAAATCGGCCAAAAAGGGGGCGTGGTTCGAAAATATGGGCAAAGGCGCCGCTCTGAGGAACCTAGAGTTCAACCCTGATCGTACTCTATCCCACCACAAATGATAGCAGGCTTGGTCTATTTTTAGAATCCCGGAGAGCATTTCGGGAATCAGATTATTTTGCGAGTTATCTTAATCGGAACAGGGTCTCTCCCATCAAAATCGGCCAAAAAGGGGGCGTGGTTCGAAAATATGGGCAAAGGCGCCGCTCTGAGGAACCTAGAGTTCAACCCTGAGCGTACTCTATCCCACCACAAATGATAGCAGGCTTGGTCTATTCTTAGAATCCCGGGGAGCATTTCGGGAATCAGATTATTTTGCGAGTTATATTAATCGGAACAGGGTCTTTTCCATTTAAAATCGGCCAAAAAGGGGGCGTGGTTCGAAAATATGGGCAAAGGCGCCGCTCTGAGGAACCTAGAGTTCAACCCTGATCGTACTCTATCCCACCACAAATGATAGCAGGCTTGGTCTATTCTTAGAATCCCGGGGAGCATTTCGGGAATCAGATTATTTTGCGAGTTATATTAATCGGAACAGGGTCTTTTCCATTTAAAATCGGCCAAAAAGGGGGCGTGGTTCGAAAATATGGGCAAAGGCGCCGCTCTGAGGAACCTAGAGTTCAACCCTGAGCGTACTCTATCCCACCACAAATGATGGCAGGCTTGGTCTATTCTTAGAATCCCGGAGAGCATTTCGGGAATCGGATTATTTCGCGAGTTATTTTAATCGGAACAGGGTCTCTCCCATCAAAATCGGCCAAAAAGGGGGCGTGGTTGGAAAATATGGGCAAAGGCGCCGCTCTGAGGAACCTAGAGTTCAACCCTGAGCGTACTCTATCCCACCACAAATGATAGCAGGCTTGGTCTATCTTTAGAATCCCGGAGAGCATTTCGGGAATCAGATTATTTTGCGAGTTATTTTAATCGGAACAGGGTCTCTCCCATCAAAATCGGCCAAAAAGGGGGCGTGGTTCGAAAATATGGGCAAAGGCGCCGCTCTGAGGAACCTAGAGTTCAACCCTGAGCGTACTCTATCCCACACCAAATGATAGCAGGCTTGGTCTATTTTTAGAATCCCGGAGAGCATTTCGGGAGTCTGATTATTTTGCGAGTTATATTAATCGCAACAGGGTCTCTCCCATCAAAATCGGCCAAAAAGGGGGCGTGGTTCGAAAATATGGGCAAAGGCGCCGCTCTGAGGAACCTAGAGTTCAACCCTGAGCGTACTCTATCCCACCACAAATGATAGCAGGCTTGGTCTATTTTTAGAATCCCGGAGAGCATTTCGGGAGTCTGATTATTTTGCGAGTTATTTTAATCGGAACAGGGTCTCTCCCATCAAAATCGGCCAAAAAGGGGGCGTGGTTCGAAAATATGGGCAAAGGCGCCGCTCTGAGGAACCTAGAATTCATCCCTGAGCGTACTCTATCCCACCACAAATGATGGCAGGCTTGGTCTATTCTTAGAATCCCGGAGAGCATTTCGGGAATCAGATTATTTTGCGAGTTATTTTAATCGGAACAGGGTCTCTTCCATCAAAATCGGCCAAAAAGGGGGCGTGGTTCGAAAATATGGGCAAAGGCGCCGCTCTGAGGAACCTAGAGTTCAACCCTGAGCGTACTCTATCCCACCACAAATGATGGCAGGCTTGGTCTATTCTTAGAATCCCGGAGAGCATTTCGGGAATCGGATTATTTTGCGAGTTATTTTAATCGGAACAGGGTCTCTTCCATCAAAATCGGCCAAAAAGGGGGCGTGGTTCGAAAATATGGGCAAAGGCGCCGCTCTGAGGAACCTAGAGTTCATCCCTGAGCGTACTCTATCCCACCACAAATGATAGCAGGCTTGGTCTATTTTTAGAATCCCGGAGAGCATTTCGGGAGTCTGATTATTTTGCGAGTTATTTTAATCGGAACAGGGTCTCTCCCATCAAAATCGGCCAAAAAGGGGGCGTGGTTCGAAAATATGGGCAAAGGCGCCGCTCTGAGGAACCTAGAATTCATCCCTGAGCGTACTCTATCCCACCACAAATGATGGCAGGCTTGGTCTATTCTTAGAATCCCGGAGAGCATTTCGGGAATCAGATTATTTTGCGAGTTATTTTAATCGGAACAGGGTCTCTTCCATCAAAATCGGCCAAAAAGGGGGCGTGGTTCGAAAATATGGGCAAAGGCGCCGCTCTGAGGAACCTAGAGTTCAACCCTGAGCGTACTCTATCCCACCACAAATGATGGCAGGCTTGGTCTATTCTTAGAATCCCGGAGAGCATTTCGGGAATCGGATTATTTCGCGAGTTATTTTAATCGGAACAGGGTCTCTTCCATCAAAATCGGCCAAAAAGGGGGCGTGGTTCGAAAATATGGGCAAAGGCGCCGCTCTGAGGAACCTAGAGTTCAACCCTGAGCGTACTCTATCCCACCACAAATGATGGCAGGCTTGGTCTATTCTTAGAATCCCGGAGAGCATTTCGGGAATCGGATTATTTTGCGAGTTATTTTAATCGGAACAGGGTCTCTCCCATCAAAATCGGCCAAAAAGGGGGCGTGGTTCGAAAATATGGGCAATGCGCCGCTCTGAGGAACCTAGAGTTCAACCCTGAGCGTACTCTATCCCACCACAAATGATAGCAGGCTTGGTCTATTCTTAGAATCCCGGAGAGCATTTCGGGAGTCTGATTATTTTGCGAGTTATTTTAATCGGAACAGGGTCTCTCCCATCAAAATCGGCCAAAAAGGGGGCGTGGTTCGAAAATATGGGCAATGCGCCGCTCTGAGGAACCTAGAGTTCAACCCTGAGCGTACTCTATCCCACCACAAATGATGGCAGGCTTGGTCTATTCTTAGAATCCCGGAGAGCATTTCGGGAATCGGATTATTTTGCGAGTTATTTTAATCGGAACAGGGTCTCTCCCATCAAAATCGGCCAAAAAGGGGGCGTGGTTCGAAAATATGGGCAAAGGCGCCGCTCTGAGGAACCTAGAATTCATCCCTGAGCGTACTCTATCCCACCACAAATGATGGCAGGCTTGGTCTATTCTTAGAATCCCGGAGAGCATTTCGGGAGTCTGATTATTTTGCGAGTTATTTTAATCGGAACAGGGTCTCTCCCATCAAAATCGGCCAAAAAGGGGGCGTGGTTCGAAAATATGGGCAATGCGCCGCTCTGAGGAACCTAGAGTTCAACCCTGAGCGTACTCTATCCCACCACAAATGATGGCAGGCTTGGTCTATTCTTAGAATCCCGGAGAGCATTTCGGGAATCGGATTATTTTGCGAGTTATTTTAATCGGAACAGGGTCTCTCCCATCAAAATCGGCCAAAAAGGGGGCGTGGTTCGAAAATATGGGCAATGCGCCGCTCTGAGGAACCTAGAGTTCAACCCTGAGCGTACTCTATCCCACCACAAATGATGGCAGGCTTGGTCTATTCTTAGAATCCCGGAGAGCATTTCGGGAATCGGATTATTTTGCGAGTTATTTTAATCGGAACAGGGTCTCTCCCATCAAAATCGGCCAAAAAGGGGGCGTGGTTCGAAAATATGGGCAAAGGCGCCGCTCTGAGGAACCTAGAATTCATCCCTGAGCGTACTCTATCCCACCACAAATGATGGCAGGCTTGGTCTATTCTTAGAATCCCGGAGAGCATTTCGGGAGTCTGATTATTTTGCGAGTTATTTTAATCGGAACAGGGTCTCTCCCATCAAAATCGGCCAAAAAGGGGGCGTGGTTCGAAAATATGGGCAAAGGCGCCGCTCTGAGGAACCTAGAATTCATCCCTGAGCGTACTCTATCCCACCACAAATGATGGCAGGCTTGGTCTATTCTTAGAATCCCGGAGAGCATTTCGGGAATCGGATTATTTTGCGAGTTATTTTAATCGGAACAGGGTCTCTTCCATCAAAATCGGCCAAAAAGGGGGCGTGGTTCGAAAATATGGGCAAAGGCGCCGCTCTGAGGAACCTAGAATTCATCCCTGAGCGTACTCTATCCCACCACAAATGATAGCAGGCTTGGTCTATTTTTAGAATCCCGGAGAGCATTTCGGGAGTCTGATTATTTTGCGAGTTATTTTAATCGGAACAGGGTCTCTCCCATCAAAATCGGCCAAAAAGGGGGCGTGGTTCGAAAATATGGGCAAAGGCGCCGCTCTGAGGAACCTAGAATTCATCCCTGAGCGTACTCTATCCCACCACAAATGATGGCAGGCTTGGTCTATTCTTAGAATCCCGGAGAGCATTTCGGGAATCAGATTATTTTGCGAGTTATTTTAATCGGAACAGGGTCTCTTCCATCAAAATCGGCCAAAAAGGGGGCGTGGTTCGAAAATATGGGCAAAGGCGCCGCTCTGAGGAACCTAGAGTTCAACCCTGAGCGTACTCTATCCCACCACAAATGATGGCAGGCTTGGTCTATTCTTAGAATCCCGGAGAGCATTTCGGGAATCGGATTATTTCGCGAGTTATTTTAATCGGAACAGGGTCTCCCCCATCAAAATCGGCCAAAAAGGGGGCGTGGTTCGAAAATATGGGCAAAGGCGCCGCTCTGAGGAACCTAGAGTTCAACCCTGAGCGTACTCTATCCCACCACAAATGATGGCAGGCTTGGTCTATTCTTAGAATCCCGGAGAGCATTTCGGGAATCAGATTATTTTGCGAGTTATTTTAATCGGAACAGGGTCTCTCCCATCAAAATCGGCCAAAAAGGGGGCGTGGTTCGAAAATATGGGCAATGCGCCGCTCTGAGGAACCTAGAGTTCAACCCTGAGCGTACTCTATCCCACCACAAATGATAGCAGGCTTGGTCTATTCTTAGAATCCCGGAGAGCATTTCGGGAATCAGATTATTTCGCGAGTTATTTTAATCGGAACAGGGTCTCTCCCATCAAAATCGGCCAAAAAGGGGGCGTGGTTCGAAAATATGGGCAAAAGCGCCGCTCTGAGGAACCTAGGGCTCGACCCTGAGAGGACTCTAATCTATCATATGTAATAATAAAGAAGTCCTGTATTAGAATTCCGGAGAGCAATTGGATTATTGAGATATGCTTCGAGTTATTTCAGTTGAAACATGGTCACACATGTCGGAATTCACCAAAAAAGGGGCGTATTATGGAACATTTGGGGAAAAGCTTCTACCACAGGGTTCAACACTGAGAGTACTCTAAGTTCTAAACCATCAGATGTGATAATAGAGGAATTTGTTTATTGAAGGCCGGAGAGCAATTGGATTTGCGGGATATTTCTCGAGTTGCTCGATTGAAACATAGTCGAGCACGTAAAATTCTACGAAACGAAAATGTGTGTCTCGAACATGGCACACTGCAAAGGAAAAAAAGTTACCAGCCTGTCTAGGACGAGCATCTCGTAAAACAAATGTTGAGGCAAAATATTTTTCAGAGGTTAATTTTTGGCGCTAGGCTCATTTTTATTTAGCAGCTTTTAAACGATGGCGCCAAAACTCTGAGCGTTCTCATGGGCTAATCTAATGGAGCTGCGAACGAGACGCGGCGGCGGCGGGCAATCGGTTCTCTCTGCGACACTGCACTGCCGCTTGGGCCGGAAGTCCGCCCTGTCTAAATATCCCCACAATCCCCAATGTGCCCTTGAAGGGGGATGGTGGCCGAGTGCACACCAGCTCGGAGCACGTAGAGCGAAACTCGCGCTGCAGAACCCAGGGATCCTGTATTCGATCCACACTCTTGCCCGTTTCGATCTGGATGATCATCGTACCGGCATGCAGTACCGTGTATCACTGCTGCGTGGTGCACGTTGAAGACCCCAGGCTAGCGGCTGTACTGCACTGACTAAATTGCTCATCCACAGCTGGGAGACAAGTCGCCCGTTGAGGCAGACTAAGTTCTAGGCTGCATAAGCATACACACAACTCAATTTTTCTACCCTTGAGCATGAATCTACAGTAGCGGATTAATTCGAACCAACAAAAAAGAGTCACGCGCCGTAAATAAAGCTCTAGAATTTTTTTTCCGTTCATAATTTATTTTATGACATCCGGAATCCATTAAGTTTGCTTGAAATTGTTTTTTTCCTTTGCTTTGTATTTTTAAGGCAAAGGCTCCGGCCACAGAAGCCTAATGTTCAACCCTGACAGGACTCTAAACCTTTTCATTTGATAATTGAGGAGGTTATCTAGTACTATTTCTGAGAGCAATTGAATTATCGGGGTATTTCTTTAGTTCTTTCCATTGAAACGTGGTCATTCACATCAAAATTCAGCAAAACATGGGTGGCATTCGAAATTGGTGCAAGGGCGCAGCTTTCAGGGAACACTAACCCATCGCATTGCGATGGTAGAGGATGTTTTATATTATAATTCGGGAGACGGAATTGACTTATTGGAATATTTTTCCATTTATATTGTATCTCTCGTGTTCGCAAAACAGGCATGTTCTGCTGATGGCAGATTCGCGCAAGTGGTCCGCCCATTCCGTTTACACACTAGTCTGTGGAGTTTAGATTTCTGGTACTTCCACATCATTTAACTTATCGAAGAGGAGATTTTAGTCCATTCCCATCCCTAGGGTGTTTCGGCAGTTCCCTTCCTTTAATTCTGTCAGATGATGTATTGTTCTAACCACTTGCATTTAAGAATCGGACCTAAGAAAGCAATGTGTCTGTTTTAAACAACCTCGAAAATAAGCTGGAAAAGTTATAATTTAACAACCATAGATTTCATTCGGGCAGAGGTGGGACTCTGCCTACTGCTCTCATGCCCAAATCGTGTGTACGAATACCCGGGATCTCACATGCAGAAGCCACAGTCAGGTCATTATGTGCGAGTTAGTGCAAGGCTATCGGATTCTTTAGCCTGCACCCAAATCTCAAATTCACTACACGAAATTTTCTACTATCCGTATGCGGAGGAAACCGAGCGTGTTTTAAAACTAAAAACAAAACAAGTCTATAAAAAAAAAAGAAACGAGCCAGTTTGTTGGCCGCTCTCAAATAATCCCTGTCATTCGGTATTGAGGCGGATAACTTAGAAGGGTTACAAAGGATTTGTCCGGGGAGAAGGTCAAGGTTTTCGTTGCGAGCTGACGCATCCTTGAGGATCCCAACCCTCCTCGCTCACCAAGGTCACAGTGGCCGCAAAGTCGAAGTGTCTCATTGTCCAGTATGGCCGACAACCGACGACACCTGTTTTAACGCCAGCCTGGGTTTGGAATGCACCTTAGGCGATCTCAGAAACCTCCTCAAAGCCCCCGACCTACAAAAAGCTTTTCCCACGAGAAGAAAAATCCTCCTCGCAAAGCTTCCCATTTCCCCCTCTCCCACAGCCATCCCGACTATCGACGCCGGAGGTGCATTCCAAACCCATTCCCCCCCCCCCCCCCTCTCCCCCCGTGATCTTAGGGATCACGGGGGGAGAGGGGGGGGGGAGATGTGTATATTTGTATTTTCGAGGTACCTCCCGTCAGCAGCCGAACTTTTTCCTTCATAGCGTCCCGCTTGTTTGTTTCCAACTGAAGTGGAAGTCCTTCTACTGGGTTTTTCGGCTTTCTCAGCACATTCGAACGTCGAAGTAAACGCATCGCACGAACGTCGCACTGTTTATTTGCAACCTATTAATGTGGCTCTGCTGTTGCGACCCAATCAGTTTCATTATCAAACATTGTTTGTTATAAATCCGTGGTGAAAGTATGTTCGTCGTGATACCACATAAGCGCGTCGATTGAAAGGGAGACATAGATCATCGTATTTATTTTCCAGAAATACTCGCTCCTGTGACGCTCGAGTGCGTAAGGGCTAAGCACCCGAGGGAGCGTATAATACTTTATAACTGTCGTTGACAATCAAATATTTGAGAAAAGTGCATAACTTGTTTATACCATATTGTTGCGCCTCTGAGCAGCTTATGGCGGCTTTTGGATATCCTGGATATCGCTCATCATGAGCCTGGAATGGCTGATCTTTTTTGTTTTTCGTACAACACAATGATGTGTGTCAATAGCACAAAAATAAAGAATAAATAAAAGTGCTGGACTATCACTCAGCTGAATCAAGCGCTAATATAAACGCCCTCATTTTCGCTAATTCCGCGATATAAAAGAAAATTGGGAGAGATTGATAACCGGCATGAATCAAACCGCGTAAGGGGTGCTTAGCATACCACCCATCACAAAATTGTATTCCTCCGAAATATGTCTTGCTAAAAACGTCTTTTTAGAAAGGTGGTAGTTTTGGGGAGGTGATAATACTTATTCTCACTCAGGAAAGCTGCGGTTAAAAAAAAAAAAAAAGGTTGACTCGCTCATACCGGGAAAACCTGCGGGGCCGCATCTAAAGTAACAATGAGTAAATTGTGGTATACAGGTTCCTGAGAAGTGGCGATAGTGCAATCGATGGGGCGTTGTGAATGCGGGTGAAGCAACGATACATCTTACGACTGCGCCGTCTTTATTAGAAGCTAGAATTTCGGTTTGCTTGTTCTACCCTCCTGACGCCTGACGTGTCCAATATTGGCTAAATCCGATACAGCGTTGATCGCAAAAGCCTGTGCCAATATTTAAAGGCCTTAATTACATTATAAAACAGTAAACAAATCAGAGGTAAGGACGGATAAATACGCGAAATAGTGCAAAATAGGATGAACAACTTATGAGAGGAGATATTTGTTTGGAACAGTAATGAAGAGATTAGGGAAAGCCACTTCATTTCTATGTTTTGGAAAGAAATGAGCGATCGACGACCCAAACGCTTTATTGTGCAAGCCAATCGTACAGGATTGTCTTGCGCAATATAGCGTTCGCACAGCTCGTGCAGACACGGTAACGGTTCAGGCAGCCGCGCGATGCCAGAGGACGGCTGCTGGAACGACCTCAGCTACCACGGCCCCTCGATCTCCGTGCCGACCGAGCGGGTGTATCTCAAAACGACCCATTCGCATGTCGGCTTTTCGCGATTAAAAATTAAAACAGCGCAAAGACACGAACAAGAACAAGAAGGTAGACGAACAAGGCGCTGACTTACAACTAAAGTTTATTCGTGCTAACATCAAGTATAAAAACTGTAACGTCACAACAAACACACAAAGATAAAATACATGTCATGGACGCCACGTGCTCCTTAGCCACCGTTATGCGCTGTCACTGTGTGTCCAAAAAGCAACATTCCTTTTCGGATAAACATACTGAAGGAGTGCTGACCACAGTTTTCCCCCAATTTTCCGATTTCCCGCGCCTCAATGATTTCTTCGAGTGAGTTTGTCTTTATTTTTCTTAATCACTTGGCACTTGCCAAAGACGGGAGTGCAGCATCAGTCGCCGCAATGCAGGCCCAAGGTGACCTGACGAAATTCTAAAAACGTCATACTTATGTTCTCGCAAACGATCATTGAGACAGCGCCCAGTTTGCCCGTCGTATCTCCTCGGAATAGAGTACACTACTCCCTCCGCACAGGTCACGAATCGGTCACGCTCTTTTTTGGTGCAACCCTGCTTTTCTTTAGAACAGGGGTTCACTCTTCTGCACAGTCCAGACAGCCTTTCCGGTGCCGAAAAAACCACATCAACACGAACCCTTCGGCCAACTTTCTTTAGGTTGTGAGAGATCTTGTGCAGGTATGGCAAAACGGTTACTTTTTCGTTAGCGCTATGAGCCTGCTGGGTCGTTTCCTCGCGTGCTTTCTGAAGTAGGCTCTCGGCAACTGTCGTCAACAGGTAAGACGGATATCCCCTCCCCTCTCGTGCGGCATGAGGTACGTCTTTCAAACGGGGCGCTGCCTCAATGATCGTTTGTGAGAACATAAGTATAACGTTTTTAGAATTTCGTCAGGTCACCTTGGGCCTGCATTGCCGTGACTGATGCTGCACTCCCGTTTTCGGCAAGTGCCAAGTGAATAAGAAAAATAAAGACAAACTCACTCGAGGAATCATTGAGGCGCGGGAAATTGGAAAATTGGGGGGAAAATGTGGTCAGGACTCCTTCAATGTGTTAATCCGATAAGGAATGTTGTTTTTTCGACATACAGTGAGAGCGCATAACGGTGGCTAAGGAGCACGTGGCGCCCATGACATGTATTTTAGCTTTGTTTGTTTGTTATGACGCTACATTATTTATGTTTGATGCTAGCACGAATAAAATTTAGTTGTAAGTCAGCGCCTTGTTCGTGTACCTTCTGGTTCTTGTCCGCGTCCTTGCGCTGTTTTAATTTTTAATCATGAAATACCAACTAGCCCAAACTTCTACGTTAGTCGACTTTTCGCATTTGGTCCCATTCTCATTTGAAATTTGAATCTCCTCGTTTGAGCCTTCTCATAAGGTCCCATCGTTTTTTGTTTTATTTTTTCTTCTCAATTGGACCCACTATCGTTTGACTCGTTCGCACTACGACCGAATGGCACGCACGATTCGAGCGCAATGGCTCGGGAAAAAGCTAATTCGCGCACTGTGCAAACTATGCCTTAAGCTTGCATTTTTTTATTCTTCAATTGGCAACGAGTATAGTGAAATTACAGCACTAGAGTTGGTAATATTTGGGGTGCAGAAAAACGTTGTCGTCAAACGTCAAACATTGTCCGTAAAAAAGCTGTGCATCATGATGAAGTATAAAGGCAACTGCACGACGCTACCTTTCCGTTTGCATTCTGCAGTCGTCTGTGGTACTTGTATCCCTCAAGGTGAAGACAACTTTTTCTTCTACGTTCCGCTTAGTAGTAACTCTGAAATCGTCGATGACTGATCTCTCACTGTCAAGTGCAGTGACGATTTGATGTCAAATTTCCGGGCTACTCGCGGGCAGGGACAAGGGGGACGCACAACCACGTACGCACGACCTCTCCCAGAAAACAAAAGAAACGAATCCCGACTTCGCTGGATCTTCCGATGAGGAAGCAAGGACATCTTCCAGGAACCAAAATTACCACCGAACTAGCTTGGGGGTGGGGAGTGAGTTGGGTTCAAATGCGAACAATGAAACGGGCCCAATGCTGTGGGTCAGAACGAGAAAGGTTTTTTTGAGAATGATCGTTTTGAAATACGAAGGGCGAAACGAGAACGGGCTCAAATGATAGGGAGTTTTCGTATATCGTTTCCGCTGTCCCGCAGCGTTTTCCGCAACCCGCTACGATATTCCGAACGGTACAGTCGAAGCCATCGCCGCGCAGGCGCAGTATACTTCTCATTGCGGAGGGCTTAGCGGAGGAGAAAACGCGGTCCACGAAAACTCCGAGCGACCCCGCGCCTGCTGCTCATGGAAAAAAGCGTTCGGTCGCTCTGGCTTCCTCAGTCTCGCGGATTGAGCGTGCCCGCACCAACGAGGGGAAGACACTTGGAAGCCGCTAGCCGTTCATTTTGCGCTTTTTGGGGATTATCCCTACAGGATAAGCCGATGCAAAAGAAGCCCTTGTCGTCACGTGACGTTTTGAAGAGTGTGAATGGAAGAGGTCGGCGAGGGCATTTTTTTACCCGGTGGATTATGGTTTTCTAGGTCGGGCTTTTCTAAAGTTCTTTAGCCTTCAGTAGGGGCTCTTGCCCCCGCAGCTGAATTGGGGGCCATTATTGATAGCCAGCGTCTTCTGGCTGCGATAGTGGAACCAGGGGGCTATAGGAGACATTCTCAATTTTCAAGCTACGTACATGATAATATACGCACTGTTACGCAGAGCCAGGAAAAGCGGCATGGTTGGCAAGAGACGTGTCGCTCAAACTACATCCCAGAAAGCCGCGCTTTCTCGAAAGCAACCAAAGACTTTAAACCTGTTTGCGACCACATGGCTACCTCCTACCCAAAGGTAGGAGGTAGAAATATTATGATAACCATGCCCAGTACGACATATAATCCTCCATAAAAACAACTAACAAAGATGTTATAGGATTTAATAAGAATAATAATTAAATAAAATAGTGCTATATCACGAGGAAAACTTTTAAAACGAAAAAAAAAAACTAATAAAAAAAAACATTGTGAAAACCAACCACATCCGGGATTCGACCCAATGATTTACTCGTTCAGTCGGCCACGAACAGAAGTAACCTCGTATCCACTACGCCACAAACACGGGCGTATTTTTTTTTTTTTTTTGCGCTGGCTTTTTGGGAATACAAAGGCAAACACGAGGACGCACATCCACTGCTTTCGCGTTTTTGTTTAATTTCCCTTTATCAAGAGACTTAGCAATCGCAAATATACATGCCGCAGCTAGAGGACAGCAACATGGTTACTTTCAGTCGTGATTAAAACCTGTTGGGCTCCGCTACGACACCGGAATCGAAATTTTGTAATTTGTGCGAGAACGACAGCGACGGTTGCAAACTTGCAGCCGATATGTGCCCAGGCCAGTACCGTAGCCAGGATTATTTTTGGGGTTGGGAGAGAGGGGGCGGACACCCTAGCACCCCGGACTCACGGAAGTCCTGGCGTTCGGGTGTGCGTGATGTTCGCGCGACGAGCCGCGCGCATTCGAGATATCGTTTCGCGAGTCCACCAGTTGGAGACGAGAGGATCCTTTGCAGCAGCTGTGCATGGGTGCCGCCATAAGTGACCTTCAGTTTTTGTTACCTTTTATTACAATTACTTCACTTGATCATTACCACAGCAGGACAGGTTTTTGCCCGTTTAGGTTCAACTGTGTCTTTCTCCACAGCACTGACCTTTGTGGAGGCTCGTCAACGCCCGCTTTAGTTGCTTGGCACCTGGGAAATACAACTGAAGGTCATCAATGGCGGCTGTAATTTGGCGCGTGTGTAAAGCGTCTATAGATGCCTTGCAAGTGACGTCACGCGAGGGAAGGAAGGTGCCCCGCACCATACTGGTGGTTGACTTCACACCGCGCGCGCTTACCAAGGCGTAGGTATACGATGCCACTAACTGCCCGTGCATGCGCTGACGTACACCATATTTTCAACGAAGGTACTGCGTTACATGTGAACTTGGAAAAACATGCCGAGCTTACGATGATGGCGTTTAGCCAGTACGTGCGGAATTTTTCGGCATTGGTGTGATGGCGCTACGGGCAGAAACTTTCGATATGCCGCTAACAAAATTTTGACGCAAAAAAATCTCGCAAAAAAAAAAAAAAGCTTAATTGCACGTTTTAAAATTTGACGAGCGGCTCTAGGAGTCGACTGTAGAAAAAAGTTTTACGATTTTGCGAAATACTGGTAAACAACTCAAGGTTACCGTCATAATCTAAACACTGAGACAAGGGTAAATGAAATAACGGACAACTCTCATCGTTTCGGGGTTTATAATAGCGAGTTTTAGTAGACCGTGTTTCCCGCTCCGCTCAGCCCCTCCGCTACCCGGAACTCTACAGCCAAGGCCATCGGCGCGCAGGCGCAGTGGCGGTTTCTTCATAGCGGAGGGCTAGCGGAGCGGGAAATACGGTCTACTAAAACTACGGAATATGATGTTTCCTAACCGTCTGGCCTGCATACTTTCGCTCCTTGCAAAGGTTACCGTCTCGTGGACGACACAAACCGATGTTCCGACGGCTGCGTCACGGCGAGTTTGCACACGGGGGCCGCCGCCGACCGATCGCCGTCTGGCCGGGCTCGCGGCACGACACTCTCCCGTACTCGGTCGGGAGCCCCGAAGGTGTGCTCGAAGCGCGGAAACGGCGTGATGTAACGAAAGGCAAAGGCCATCTACACAACGAATGGGCAAGAGCCGATGCAAAGGCGTGCGCGAACGTAAACAACGATAAAGTGCCGTCGCTCGGCGCTATGAAATGCGTCCCGCAAACTCGGTAATCGGCCAGGCTGTCTATGCTAGATCGCAAACTCAACGATGAAGTTAACTCAATCGGTCGCTGATTGGCTGCCCTTTTGGTCACGTGATGTGACGTTGCGATTGAGTTTTTCCCTACGGATTCCGATGGAGTTCGAGCTAATAAAGTTCACGGCGACGTCAAAATGTCGTCACGATTAAGTTTGGCGATGGAGATAACTTTGTAGTAGTCAGGCAGATCTCTTTCCGCCGCTCGTACTTTCTCTAACTTGACGGCTACTCTGTCTCGCGGAGCATGTCGACGATACGATCGGACGATCGTCGGAATAGGTAGTAATGGCTACAGCCGAGCGCGGCGCAGTTTACCATTGCTCTCGCTGCGAAGGGCCGCCGAGTCAACCACCAGCATGGGGGATGGCGGTGTTCGACGTCATCATGTGACGTAGGTGCAAGGCATCGCCTGAGATGGCCCCGGTGTTTTCGATCCTTGATTGCTGCTTTAATAGAGAAATCGGCCGCGCGTCGTTGCGATTCAAAAATCTCTAGGATGCTTAGAGCCCGCAGAGTGAGTTACCGTCATAATTAGGCGATCTCAGAAACCTCTTCAGTGCAGACGGCGGAAAAAACCTCACCGCAGAAAAGCTCACCGGCGAAACGCTGACCGGAGAAAAACTCACCGCAAAATATGCGGATGCGGAGAAAAGCTCACCAGCCCTTTGACGAATCCGGAGAAAAGCTCACCAACAAATTTCTTAACTGGGTCTAATAATTTGGTAAAAGCTTATTCGTTTACGAAGAAATAATAAAAATACAGTCCGTAAAATTGAAAAATAAACTGCTTGTTTGAGATATTTTTATCAGCAAAACTATTCCTTGTAAACCTATTTTTGACCAACAAAATGATTGCGCGTTGCCGCACAATCTATATGTTAGCCTACTCATGCATCTTTTTCAGCTAACAGTGTCATCCAGGGCTCAGGCTGTTAATGTCCTCTCATGACCTTCGTAACTTGTCTTCGGAATAACTTGAACAGAAACATAACTTATTAATTTCTTTTTATCCCGCACAATGGAACCCAACGCAAAGGACATATAAAGCGGATATGGTCTTCAACTGGTAAAGGAAGAACATTAAAATAAGTGCTCATGTTCAGTTGCATTTTTTACACTATAACGAGTGGAATACTTTTCTAGTTGCACGACGAAACAGTAGATGAAGTAGACGGCGTCAACTCCATCTTGGCGCTCATGGGTCACTCTGGCCAACAAGGGTAAAGTGAAAGGTTTTTAGCTTTGGTTTCACTGCAAAGCTACTGCTGCTCTAAAATGATAAAAACCAACATCTCCTAAGTTGGTGGCATACACATAAATGTTACGGAAAGATGAAATTCATTGTGAGCTTCTCTCCGGGTTGGTCAAACCTGTGGTGAGCTTTTCTTCGGATCGGTCAAACGTGTGGTCACTGGTGAGCTTTTCTCTGCATCTGTCTGTTTGGCGGTGAGCTTTTCTCCATAATTACCTCATGGCACCTTTAAGGAACAAACAATTCCGGCTTAGAGATATTCAACGCAAATTTGGCCTTTCTTCCCTAAAATTTAGAAATAAAAAAAAAGACATTGATCCTTGGTTTTTGGGGAACATATTTCCGTAGAAAAGCTTGCCAACGGCAAGCAAGAAAATCTGACATTGTTACATGCTGGCCGGTTTCTCACCGAAATGCCTAAAATATTGTTTATTTGTGTTTAAAAATTGGACATAACTTGAGCATAATAAGACAAAAAGACAAAAATATTGTGCATTTCTTGTTTTATTTCTGTGTCTAATTACGAAAAATGAAAAGTGTACGCAACCTAATTAAATTCCGCTCTCTTAGGAAATGTTAAAATTATCATAACCTGATTATAAAAACAAAGCCTCACATTTATTTTCGGAGCAATTCACAGAAGGCAAAAATCTTAGTACGTTAAGAAGTCTCTAAAAAAAATATAAAATATATTTATAAAATATAAAGGCGTCATAACGTAGTCAACAAATGTTCGCAATTGGCAAATGTTAACGTAAATTCACTTCTATTATACACTTTCTACAACCGTGAATTAGGGTGGGGAGTCGATTAAAATTTTTTGCCCGATTAATGTCCAGCTTTTAATTTATAAAATAATCGATTAATCGAAACTGTCAATTATCCTTTGACGACTTCGTTTACTATGTTATACAGAAGCCAAGGTACATTTCCTACTTATGATATGTAGTTCGGTGTGCAGTTGACCGCTCGATCTGAAAAGGTGTTCCCCAACTGTTGCTCCTCCTTCGAAAAAAGAAGTTCGTTCACATTCTCTGGCATGGAGGCAGTTCCTGCTGACTATCCTTACAGACTACAGTGGTACTAAGACGAAGTAAAATAAAATTGCTTAAATTGGTCTTCTCTCGTATACAAATTAAAAAAACGACTAGTCGTTCAGAAAATTGATAGCGCTATTAATCGGAAGGTTAATCGATCAATCGCCCAGCACTGTAATATTTACATCACTTATCCACGCAAAAATATACCTGCGCATGCTTATATTACGCGCAAATAAGCAAAACCCCCCAAAAATTACAATAAATACCATGGAAGCCAACTAAAGTAGAAGTTTGGGCTAGTTGGTATTTCATGATTAAAGATTAAAACAGCGCAAGGACACGGACAAGAACAAGAAGGTAGACAAACAAGGCGCTGCGCCGCACACAGCGCCTTGTTTGTCTACCTTCTTGTTCTTGTCCGTGTCCTTGCGCTGTTTTAATCTTTAATCAGGAAGCCAACTGTTTTAATACGTAGAGTTCAATGGTAACCGGGACGACGTAACGGTGCTCCGGAAAAGGGCTCAAACGGCGTTGAATGATATTTCTAACCATTTTCGACAGTAAATTAAAAGAAAAAATGAGACTCAAGTTTAATGTCTTCAGATATAAGTGTCCTAGCTGAGGTTTGAAAACTATTTATAAAGTGCGGATTTGTACAGCTAGATAATGCGACCACTTGTGTATCCGCTGCGGCGGGACAATTTAACGAGAACCAAACATTTTATCACGGAGCGAACGAGCTTTTGTGCCTCCAAGCTGAACTGGAGACGGCCAGCTCGTCTAAAAGTAAAAAACGAGCCGCACCCCCCCCCCCCCCCCCCCCCCACCCCCCGCCACCACCACCACCACTCGTTTACAATGGAAAATCCTGGGATAATCTTTTCGCCCGAAGCCTACCGCACCTCAAGCGCACGACGCCTCACGGCCTCCGAAGTAGAGAAGGAGAAGGTGGAGGGGGGAACTTCTCGACGGGGACGGACCCTGATTTACCTTCTTTAGCTAGTTGCTTCAGCTTTATCGCAGCATTAGGCGCCATCTATGTGCGGTTTCGGGAACTAAACTGAATGTCCCGCAATCTTGGACTTGCAATCTCCTCTCTTGTGTGTGTGTGTGTGAAGTTCAAGGAATAATTTAATATATGACTTTTTCCTGGAAGGCCGAAGGCGTTTCTTCTGCCTTGTAATCGAAATATTTTGAACTCATCGTTATAAGAAAACGTTCTCCACATTCCTCAAAGGTCCAATATGAAGACAGCGAACACATCAAGAAGTAAAACCATATGTGCAGCTTTCAGCGTAAAAAGACTGGACTAAAGGCCCACTAGTGTTCCTAGAACGAAGGCAAAACATTACCCCATAAAAAAAAAAAGAAGAAAGGTTGGGGTCTCCCTTCTAACTTCAATTTGAACAAACTTCACTGAGACTACAGTGTAGACGACGGCTCAGTACCCTTCGAGAGGAAGCATCGAAAGCCGCGCTTTATAAACACGGGTTTGCACACAGTATAACACTAGGCACAAGCTTGAGCAGGGCAGAGGGAGATGGCATTTACGATATTTCCCTTCTCTTCCCCTAAAAAGGAATGGAAAACCCCAGAAGGCTGGGTGCCCCTCTGTGTCTTCTTTTGTTCGAAGTCGTTTTGAAAAGAACGCGGAGAAGTAGCGCGGATCACATGCGAAATTTGTCAGGCCAATCTTTACACCAACCAAAAAAGCTCGCTGCGCCGTGTTTTCTTTTTGTTTCTTTTTTTTTTTTTGGGGGGGGAGGGGAGGGGAGGGGGTGGGGGCGAGGGAGGGGGGGAATTGCTTGCGGTGCCATTATATTTGTCATGCCTCTCTTCTTGAATGCTGTGGAAATATTTTCCAAAATATTTTGTTTTGCATCATTGAAAATATTTATTTGTTTTATTTTTCTCTATAGAGCAACACGCGGCCCTGACGTCACGTGGCTGCGGTGGCGCTGTCGACGGCACTGCGCATGCGCAGACGCTTCACTTCACGCGAATTCGGTTTCTGCGCACGCGCAGTGCCCACATCCGGTGTGGGCAAACGTGGGCATGTTTGCAAACAGCGTGTAAGTACGGCCTCAGGGCGTCGGCCATCTTACTCATTGGGGTGAGCTTGGGCGGGGCCATAATACGATTACCACATCATAGCAAGGCGTCGTAATCAAATTATGAAGCGTCCAAGAGCCCCCCCAAACTGAGCAAGATGGCGACGCCCTGAGGACATAGATGCAAACGTGTATAAAATGGTTGTTCTGTTTTTAACGATCTACAGCATCAGAACACCCCCCCAGGGCCGGGGTCCTTGGGCTGCAACCCCCTTAGCCCGTACTTTAATCCGGCCCTGGCCACCACAGTGCCGTCATTGGATCTCATCATAAAAACCCTATCATCTTGATGAGAGCGAAAGGTCCCGACGAAAAGAACAATACGGCTCCTACCGAATGAATTCTTCGCCCGAGTCAAAAGCTATAGCTGAAAACCTCTGAGAGGAATTGGGGCTCTGAGTGTTCAGCTTTTCCCTGCAGGACCTTCAAACTGGCAGAGCAGACTTTTCGTCCCAGAGGCTCTATTTGAACTGGTGAAAGTTCCGAAACTCGAACCACATGGTTTGTACGATTTTCATATGAATGAGTAATTGAATAGCCCTAGTACTGGCGACAGCATAGCTTAAAGAATGGGCCGAGACGTTTGACAAGACATTTTAAGGGTGGAGTAGCTAACTCCACATAAAGTCTTTATTTCTGTTCACAAAACTGTATCCCAAAAAGCCAACTATATGTCATTCGTGATTATGGGCTTTGCAGTCATGTCTCATTAACACGGATCCCGCGCTGTTTTCAAACAAGCCGGTGTTTGCCCACACCAGATGCGGGTACTGCGCGCGCACAGGAACCAGGTTCGCGTAAGATCAAGAGTCTGCACACGCACAGTGTTGACATCAGCGCCACCGCGGTAGCGTAACGTCAAAGCAACCCCCCCCCCCCCTCCCCACCCCACCGTGTGAAGGTGTATATGCGGAGCGAAAGTTCGTCTGCTTCTTTTACAGGGGTTGTGGTGACGTCAGAACACCGAGCTTTGATTGGCTCTGAATGAAGGCTAGTGGGTAGACCTCAAAGCAAGCTGCCTTGAGCTCTATCCGCTTTCCTTCAATCAGAGCTAACCAGAGCTCGGCGTTCTCACGCCACCACAACCCCTGCAACAGAAGCAGACGAATTTTCGTTCCGCATAGACAAAATTTCCGGGCAAATTGGATAAATACTAAATACATGTATTTGTGTCTCGTTATTATGTGCCCCTGATATTATGAGCGCTTTTTTGTATGTGTGAGTGGGTGGTAGGGGGGGGGGGGGGGAGGGGAGAGGGGGGGACGTCGATATTAAAGTCGAGACGTCATTTAAAAGGAACTCGACGGAGCAATTAAAAACGTATTTTAGGGATATTGATACACGTTCAGATTGCACAAACTACTCTCATTGTGCCAGCTTAAACCAGCAAGCACTGAAAGCAATGAGCCATTAACGTGCGAGTGCGTGCCGGGTGACGTGTCTGTTTAACGCACCGTCGAGCGACAGATAACGCATGAAAGGGGGGAGGGGGGACTTTCGACTTCGCGCGTTACGGAGGTACTCGCATAACCTGCGAACTACGAGTCCCACCAGCGATCCTGATGAGGGCAGTTGCGTCGACTTAATGACGTTTGCCGCACCCCAGCCGGCAATCAGCGCTCGAACGACGAAGAGGCCGGTGGCTCGGATGCAAATGCGACCCAGATCTGCGATGTCCCCCCACCCTCCCTCCTTTCCTTCGGGGGTCATGCACCTTTTCGGCAGCCAGCGTACCGTGTCCTCGGGATTCCTTTTCCGGCGGCATTCGGACCACGCTCCGCTGGGCAAAGCCGTCGTCGCTTGGAGCGCCGCTTCGCCACCGGACACTTGATGGTCGACGATTTGACGCACCGCATGGCCAACTCTTTGGCGGTTTTCTGTCTAGGCTTTCTCTGTAGCCCGTGTCGGTGTAAATTATGCTCCACCTGCTCAGCAGTTGAAGTCTCCGGCACGCTCTTGGTTTATGGGGATGACGTTTGTGCTATGTGTGGTTGTAACTTGTATATGTGACGGGGAGGTTGCACTTCATGTCGCGTTCATTGCCGGTCAGTCTCGCTGCGTCTTACTTTCATTGGGTTGCTGAGGTATTTCAGCAGCAATGTTATATTACTGAGTCTTTCCGTACTGACTGCTCAGCAGTCTTGTACGCACTACTAAACAAAGGTATCCAATTACAATTGCAATTACTTTATTGAAAAATGTAACTGATTACAGTAATCAATTACTGCATCACAAAATAATTGAAAAATTACCAGAAAGTAACTCATTCCTTTTCACGGTACTTTTTTAAACTCTTAATTACGAAATCAAGAATGCAAACATATGCTCAAAGTGGTTACATTCTGTTTCATTTCGCCATCCACACCTTGTTAAGCTTCAACCGCGGTTTCCGTTCGAAGTACTCGTCAGTAATCTATCTACCCACGTTTCCCGGTGACGATATCTGCCGCGACGCTGAAGACCCCTCGACGGATGCGCTTGCGAGAAGAGCGGTGTTGTAGTGCACAAACACTTTGCTTATCAGTTCGTGGTACTGCAGTGCCTCGACGGACGCTTCCGAGTCCTCTAGGAAACAAGGCACTCTCGACAGTTGCACCAACGTTGGTGCAACATAGACGAGTGACGCACGGGCAGGCAGAGTGATTTTTTACGTAAGAAAACTCAACTGAATAACTTTAGCTCTTTTGGAAACGTACAATTGATTACTTATAACCGATTACAGAAAAACAGTAAATTGAAATACAGCGAACTTCAGCGCAGAAAAAAAAAAGTATTGGAAGCATTGAAAAGATAAAATAAAATGTGATCGATTACAAGTAATTGGTTCTTGTAACTGGTTACATACAATTCTGCTGCTGAGGCTCTTGGAGATCTCTTGGAGCGAGATTTAACATATTACGCGAATAATATTTTCTGACGTCATATAATGGCCTTTGTTCCAGCTGTTTGCTTGAATCTAAGTATTGATTTTATTTTTTACGCTTTCGTTGTTTGAAATATGTGATTAATTTTGTATTGGTTACCTATTGTATATGCGGCATTGCCTGAACTGCAAGAGGCAGAGGCACTGTCAAGCACCATACTTTTATCTCTGCGCCTTACGCTAAAAAAGATCCGCGAAACAAATAATAAAAGAAGACATTTCACCCTCTGCATGTGTGTGAGAATACGATTAAGCAAATATTGATTTGCAGCATGTTGTTTGTATACGAGTTGTATAATTACTTTCTTTCGAAAGAATCTAAATTTGATGGGTACTGCACCATTCAAGCGTATGTTATGTAAATTCGTGCCCATCCTTCTATGGTGAAGACACTAATATTCCGGCCGGCGTTTTAGTTTGTTGAATCGTTGCGGCAAGAGTGAAGATATTAAGCAGCTGCAGTAATCACAGTTGTGCGAGTCTATTTAAAAAAGTTTTGGTTCAGACACTCGAAGCTGAGCCCTGAGGTGTGATAAATTTAGCGCGCGATATGCTCCCAACAGACGGTAGCTGAAGCAGACGGAAAGCTTAATAGCGACGCGCCACCTGTTCGTTTACGATCTGTAAGAAACGCTTCGCGAAAACAGCAATTAAATATTAAAAAAAAAGGAAATCTAGTTCTGGTAAAGCACTATGCGTTCTTAGGTAGTTTATATCTTACAAAATAACGGATTTAATTAATACTTAATTTAATAACCCTTTCACTCGCCTTCGTAAGTAGCGTATTTCATCTAATCGCATTTAGCGCCTTCTTCAATAAACTCCCCCAAAACTAGACCGTTCATTGCATTGCAGGGCTTTCAAAATGGGAGCTCACAACCATAAAACTTCGAGTAGACTTTATAAGCTGCGTTCAATATTCGGGAAGAGATGTGCATGACGTCAGTAATCGGCGGAACCAGCGGGACTCCCTCCCCGACTCAAGCATTCACACGAAGGGCGGGAAGCAGAGAGGGATGTCAGCGTTATCAGACGCATTTAGCGCTTGCACTCTCGACAGCAGGGCTCGGCGCGTGCTGACGAGAGTAGAAAAATTGATACGTAGATGAAACGGCGATACGCGATTAGGGCAGCAGCGCCCTGTTAGATGCAGAAAACGACAAACTGCTTCCTGCTGAAAGAAAGGTGCTTCTTGAATGGGCGGATGCAACACAACGGACGCGAAATCAAAAACCAGTTGTATGAGGAGAGGCTTGAGGGCGGCATCGATAAATGTCGAAGACTCCCTCGGGTGCCTCGGAGGACATATAGACGCAACAGAGCAAGCCACAACAAGTCAGGCGATCCCGATGCTGCCGCCGGTATGTCGCTGGGCAAGATCTGTTCAGTTGCCAGAGACGCGAATAAAATACCGCCAACTGCAAAGAGATCCCGCGCCCAGGCGTTTGTGCAGCCGGAGCGATGTCTACATCAGCGCGGTTCCGCGCAAAAGCGTGACGTTGTTACCATGTGATGCGCATCCCGAGGAACAAAAGGGATTTCTCCCCCGTGTGAATACCCCAATCGCATCCGGCAGCGAATCCACGGTAAGTTCTGTATGGTCCTGACTTCAAAGGGGCCCGGCAATGCAGCTGCACGGCTGTAACGACTACGCTGCTGCAATGGCGCTATTATCGGAGTGCCACGTCCGCAGACGTGACTCCGTTCGAATCTTGTTTCTGCGTATGCACAGTGCCAGCACTAACTGTGGGAACTGCGGACTTCTTTGTTAATAGCGTTGGTCTATACACCAACTCATGTTTACAAAGAAACCGGAGCGCCTCTAGCGGACGCTACCGGCGCCGCGCATGCGCGATGGAGTGTGGGAAAGAAGCTCGCCTGTCGCTTACAAACAAACCATTGAAATGCGATGTTATCGGCGTCGGTGTGAGTCCCCGTGCTCCTTTTCGCGGTGGAATTGTTGACTATACGCCCTCCTAACCATGTCTGACTACTTGAGCGGCCTCAGCGAAATTACCGGGGCTCGTTACACCGCAAAACTTCACGTGAAAAATGTGACATGCGGCGATTCATCCCGCGTGAACGTGAATGTACGCGAAAACTTGATTCGCATGATGAGATTTCGCTCGACATTTTCAGTCGCGACGTCGCTCGGGCTGCAAAAGCGTAACCGTAGCTGAGATGGTCGACGTCGATACTGAAAATCGCAAGCAGAATCGGACCGAGTGAATCGGGCATAACAAGTCGGTGATGGCCACTGGTAACAATGAAGAACATTGTTTACATCGAGCCTGCTTACCAACATTTAAACTTAAGTCGTTTGAGGCCTGCACTTACTTTTCATCGCAAGTATCGGGCCAAGGTTTGGTCTACGGGCCGGTGTCGTCTAAAAGAGCAGACGACAGGCAAAAACGTTTCAAAGAGCAGACGACAGACAGTTCGAACGATCAGGCGGTCGTTTGAACGTCAAGGCGCACTGAACGTAGTCCGCAGGTGGTCCGTACAACTTGACGGCTTTCCGGCGTTCATGTTGGAGCAAAACAAATAAATCTGAGGACCACAAGTATCCGTGAATTCAACCCAAAGTGCTTCCCGCCCAAGCAATCCGGGTTTGACGGCGTCTGGGCGTCGGGGTTACCCTTTTCACGGCACATATCCACGTTCTCGGGAGAACCAAGCAGATGAAAAATGACATTCAAACCTTTCTGGACTTTTTTTGGAGCAGCGCCAGTCACGGCGTTTTGATGAGAAGGCAAGTTTTTTACTGGTTCCTTTCAAAACAACGCAGAAATACACTTCTCACATGGGGACTTCCACCCACAGCCCCGGACCGGAAGTGCACCCGACGCACCACCACCGCGCCGTGACGTTACAGAGTTGAGTTCGTGTATATACTATACCGCTTTACAACTCAACAAATAAGATTTAATGTAAAAATTGCCTCTTGCTTTCGTACATAGGATAGCCTCGTAGAGTTGTACGTAACGTGCCAGCTACCCCCGACATGGCGACAATACAACTGAATAATAGAGGTTCACACAATGTTTTGTTGGTGGCCATTGTTCGATGTGGTTATTGTTTGCGATTTGACGCTTGTCCAGGATAGCCTCTTGTTCCCACACTTTGTCTTCACGCGTAGCGCGTGGGGTTTTTAAGTAGCGAAGCAATATTTTTGGCGTAGCTCTACCGTCACAGCCTTACCATTATAGCTTATAACTATGACGAAACTAAGTCAAAACGTATACAAAAAAAAAAAAAAAATGAGACAACTCTTTTGCGGTTTCTTTCCAGTACACTTCTGGTATGGCGATAACAGTAAGAGTGTTACTGTAACGCCATGCTATTCTTCCGTAATAACTGCCTTCCTTTACCGGAACGCATGATACAGCCCCGAGTATATATCATCGCCGGGCGCGCGCCAAGAATCGGTGGATATTCGGCAAATTATAGTGCTTCGCTTGGCGATACCTCTCTGACGATCCATTCATCCGCACGTAAATATAGACGCCGAAAAGTAAAAAAGTAAACGCATTGTGTCCCCACCAAAGGTACTCAGCGGCAGTTCCAGGCGAATGCATCCGATGGTAGCCTTGAGTGTCCGCCCCCTTCCGCATCTGTCACCTCACATTGAAGCTCTTTTGTTGCTGTTACGTTCTGTGTAGTTTCTGTCTGCAGTTATTTTTATTGCAGTCATCAACCGTGAAACCAAAGTTCTAATGTACTCGCAAACTAAAAAAAAGAAGAAAGAAGTGCTTAAGCCGGAAGTTGGTTTGGCAAGAGCGATTCAGTTGCGACAGGAATGACGTGTCGTCCTGCAATTCGGAGCTGGAGCGAAATTTGGATTGTCACTGATTTGCCTTAAAATTGGTTCAGCACATTAATAGGCAGATATCAACTAGGAACCCAAATAACAAGTCCTTTTTTTTTTTTTTTTGCGAAGCTATTGTTTTTTTAACTTTGGTCTGAGAGACAGAGTGGCGCTATACTGGCAACACTAAAACGTTACGGGAAATGTTGTAATTGGGGGGCCAGTCAACACTACCGAGACTGACTAAGGCCTTTTTAATACCTCTTCCCCCATCGCGTGACGTCAACCGATGCGTCCGGCTTCTCCGGCCTTGTCGATTCGGCTCTACGAAGCCGTCAAGCCGAGCCGAGCCGCCTGGCAACTGTCGCAAGTTCTAACCTGTTCGCCCAAGCTGATCACCCGTCGTCAAATACCTCGTAAAATTCGTCGAATACCAGCCGCCAAAGGTATAAGGTATTTTATATGTACACAGAGCTGAGAACGTCCAGATCGTTGCGTGTTTCGCAGGAGTTCATCGTCGTCTTTCCTTTTGTGAGCTCTCGTGTTCAACAGTAATCTAACACTAGACCTAAACCAGTTAAAGGCCGACGTACACTTCGCGCTTTCCACTTTTGCTCACCTCCTCCTTTTTATGTCCTCTCCACTTTTAACCTTGCCCCAACTTGGCTCCCCTCGCAGCTTAAGAGAGGGGGAGTGCTAAGCGAATTGTCTTCCTAGAAAACCGAGGTTGTGTGTCGGCCTTTAAGATTTAGTCATTCATAGAAGGTCTGTCCCAAAAGTTCCCGGATTTTTTTTTTTTTATAAATCATTTATTCACTATCATTTTACGATATTTTCAAAACTTTTCAAAGTATTGTCCCCCTGCTTCGATGCACCTTTGCCAACGCTTCACCCAATCACTGAAGGCGCCCTAGAACCCGTCAACGGGAACCTCCTTGAGTGAGGTCGTCGCAGCTGCTTTTACCATCTCCAGCGTCCCATGCCGAGTTCTTTTCAGGGTTCTTTTGATTCTTGGGAACAAAAAGAAGTCAAGTAATGCCAGGTCGGGGGTGTACGGCGGCTGGGGCAGCGTTTCCACACCCAATTTGGCCAGCAACTAGGGGACAATGAGCGCGGGGTGGCTTGACGCGTTGTCATGGTGCAAGATCCAATTGTTGCGAATTTCTTTTCGGACTCGTCGAACCCTGTTGCGCAACCGTTTGAGCACTTCACAGTAAAACTCCCTGCTGACTGTTTGTGTCTGTGGCACGAATTCACTGTGAACCACACCTTTTCTGTCGAAAAACACAATGAGCATTGCCTTGATTCGCGATTCGCTCATCCTTGCTTTTTTTCGGGCGAGGAGACTCCGTGGTGTGCCGCTGCTCTGACGCTTTGAATCGGGATCGTACTCAAAAATTCACGTCTCGTCCGTCCCCTGTGATTACTCTGTCCGAAAATTCTGGGCCCGTTTTGTAGCGTTCATGTAATTCCTGGTCCTTCAACAAACGCTCTTCCTTCATCTCAGTCGTCAGGACCTTTGGCACCATTTTCGCGCCGACTTTCCTTGTTCGAAGATTTTCCGTTAAAGTGCGATAAACGATTGTCGTGGGTATTCCACACACCTCTGCGAACATCCAAACACTTAATCGCCGGTCCTTGTGCAAAACTTGACGCACGTTTTGCAGCGAGTCGTCCGTTTCTGATGTCGACTGGCGTCCCGAGCTGTCGTCGTCGTTGACGGGCTCCCGACCTCCCCGAAACCTCTTGTGCCACATAAAAGTTTGGCTTTGTTTCATCGCGTCGTCCCCGTAGGCTTTCCGAAGCATTTCGAGCGTCTTCGCCCCGTTTTTACCCCGTTTTACACAAAACTTGATTGCATAACGCCGCTCCACAAACTGGTCCATTTTTGTTCTCGACGACGGTGCAGTAGATACCTCTGCGGGGAGAGTGACCTGCCTCAACAACTGCCCGCGGGCAACTAAGACCGGTCTCGTTTCGTAGCTTAGATCCCCCACTAACTTCTTCGCCCGAAGCCCCGCCCCGCCAAGCGGCGTTGCCAACTACAAAAAAAGAAAACAAAAAAAGAAATCATTTCGGGAAGTTTTGGGGCAGAAAGGCACCCAAATACCGTCAAACACAAGTTACATAGAACTAAACAGTAGCGTAGTTACCAAGAAACATTAGCGTCTACAAGTCCAACAAGACGAGGCCTAATCAAAACTGTTTCCTACTTATCCTGATCTCAAATTCATTTCCATGCAGATATCCAGGGTCCCGCGTTTGTTGCGCGTTTCTTTCACATCACAGCACACACTGTCAGGTACGGATCATCCCTGGTTCGGTCACAACTCACTTCAAAGTAAAAAAAATAAAATCGACGAAACGTATACCTACGCCATAGTTTCCGCCGCCATTGCCGAATGACTCAAAAATAGAAATGGCATGCAGCCGTTCCCAGCGTGACGTCATGGGAAGAGCGGAGCAAGGGGTGTTGGGCCAGTACAGCTTGTTCCGACTAATTCCGACGGGTATCAAGAAGTTGCATGGTCTGAAATTAATGCTCAATAAACTCACGCCAGCAAAGAGAGATAAACACTCACGGAACCCATAACGTGAAACACATCACCAGCTGAGGTGTAACGTCGGAGCCGCTAAGGTGTCATTTCGGAGCAGATGGACCGACAGAACGGTAAAGGTGCGCAGAGGCATTTCGCATTAAACCTATAATTAAACCGAGTAACACACGGGACGAAAATTCCATAGCGTTTTGGAACCAGTGGGGTTATATTAAGTAGAGAGCATTTCAGCTGTCTACAAAAGGGGAGACCCTGTTTTCATATGTCACAAAGGTACAAATAGTCACACGTGCTAAACGAAAAGCGCCCAGTAAACAGAGACAAGGAAGTAGACCAGACGAAATGCACTCTCAAATGAAGGTTTATTAAAACGATTCACACACTATTATTACCATATTTCTGGGTATTCGTTCAGAAAATAAAACTGTGTCTATCAGGTTCATTGACGGGGTACTGAAGGCCACACTGAGACAACAGTTGGACAACTCTATCCTGCAACACGAGGAAATCGTGTTGTCGGCGACTTTGTCACATCGCGACAACAGCAGTCGGGCAACATCTTGCTGCCGCCCGGCAACCGTGTTGGCCGATTTGTTGTTCGACCAACCTGTCACACCGCGATGACGGCGGGGACAACGGGGAGTTCACTCCGCCATCTTGATTCTTTACCTTCGTTCGTGTGTGGCGCGGCGTCACTGGCAATGTGACTCTACGAAGTGCTTGTGCGTTCGAAGGGCCCGAAATTACAACGTGACGAAATTCACCAGTGACTGCGATTAGAAAGCCATGACGCAGGGAGTATTTTTTCACTCTTTATTTTATCAAAATGTTTGTCATTCACTTACAAAGCAGATAGCCCCTAACCGAGGATAGTGAGATCGCTGATGTATGTTCGGGATTCACGCCACCGTGTGAAATGTTCCCGTCCGGTTCTAACTTTCATACAATTCCTATTTCCACTGTAAAATCGAGTTAGCACTGGCAGTACCCCAAGAGTGTGTTTTGTAGCGTGGTGTGGAGCTGAACTGACAGTCCTTAGAAACTGCAACACCGATACAATCGGCCTTCATACAGGCTTATCACTTGCACTAAGAAGTGGAAGTGATAAACCTGTATGGCTTATCACTTCCACGTCTTAGCTGGCTTAAGATCTATTTAACATGGTCGTCAGAGTTGTGTAAATGTATCAAACAGCTACACCGACATTTCTATGCCAACATCTGGGGTACCCCAAGGATTCAACCTCGGGCTCCTCTTGTTCCTTGTTTTTGCAGCGGAGCTGTTAAGGGCTAGTCTCCCGAGTTTCGTGTACGTGAACAAATAAATCTCGACACAACCCTCTGGACAGCTACCGCCATCTATGAGCGACGGCGGCACATAGTACAGCTCCGCTGCTCTTCTTTCTTCACCAGAGTGGAAAGGCTGAAAGTTTCTATAAATGGCCTCGAATTGTGCTTAAAATATTCACAGCTGTTAATATTCGCTGATGATATCAGGATGTTTACGAATATACAATCATCCGATAATTGCGGTTTTTTTTTTCAGGATGATATTGTACTTGCTTCTAAGTTGTGTTCAACAAATGTTTTGTTACTTAATCCAGACAAAACAAAACTACTGCCAATGTCCCGAAAACGCGAAATTTTATCCTACCCATATGCACTTCAGTCAGCAGCTATTACACGAGTCACTGTTGTTTGCGACCTTGAGATTTTTTTAAAACCGGAGTTTGTTTTTCTTATCATATCACGCAGTCAGTCGCAGCTTCAGCCCGAATGCCTATGCTAGCTTATTTATCCCTTCACTAATCTCTTAAGCATTGTTCGTTTATTTTCCTGTCTGGCACAAAGATTGAGTTTGGCAGTGTAATATGGAATCCTTTGTCGGCTACTGATGCGTCGTGTATTGATTCTGTGCCGATTCTTGTGCCGATTATGTGGAGGTCGGAACCCCTGCACAAAAGCCAACCGGCAACGGCCAGGCGGCGCCAGCTGCGTGACAGCTCACGGTTATACCCTGTCTCGTTGTAACTTGGCAAAGGGTGAACGATAAGCCCCACATTGCGTGCCAAAGTCCTAGAAATGCGCGACGTATACGAACGCAACGCACACATAGTGGAGCATGACGCAGCGAAAAGCCTGATACTTCTACGGAGTTGAGGCGCGCTCCGGTGATACGCAGTCACGTTCCGATTGGCCCGCCATGCCCGTAGCTTCCGCTCTACTGGCACGTTACGCGATCACGGCTTCCTGGGATACCCAGTATTTCTTGCTTCAGACACTAGGCTAAGCGGCGCCACCAGAGTAAAGGCTCACGTTTAACAATGCAGCCGCCACTCCCAGGGGTACCCAATATTTCTTGCTTCAGTCGCTAGATGGCGCAAAACCAAACAACACAGGTTGAACGTGCAAGTCATTCCATGAAATAGCAAACTACAGTGCATGTTTTTTTTTGTTTTTTTTTTGCTTGTTTTTTTTAGTAGTGTGTATTATTGGTTTTACCTCTAGCCTCAATGTTTTATCTCGGAGACTAACGTCGAAATCAAATCTTCGAGCTCGGGGATGGCAGTAATGTTAATACCCATTGGCCACAATTGCCCCGTCACTTTCATGACATGGCTGAGCAAGCTGCCGTACACAGGTACACCCAAGAAGCACGTCGAATGGTCAGTCCGCTCAAACAGAAAAAACAGCAGTATAAACTGACCCTCCGGTGGCCCGCTGAGCAGCTGATAACCTCATTTGAATTCCGGCCTTAGCAGGGAACCCAAGATCATTTTAAAGCAAGATTTTGGTTAGAATAAAACTTGCCTAATATCAGTAATTTGTTTTGGCTCAGACTCTGCCGGAGTTTCCCGGTTTTGTAGAGTATAAACAAGTTGATTTACCGATGGCGGAGGTTTGCTTCGTCGGCCACGGTTCTTGTGTTGCAATGTAGAGAGGAACGACAACAAGCTAATAGTAAAGAAATTTAGTCCCTGAGGCATTCTGCAAATCTCCACTGTCTTTAGGTTAACCTCAAATTCTGGAGGTTATCTTTCTTTTTTTCTCCACGGAAAAATATAAAATCAAACGCATGGCAGTTCTGCGGTTCCAAGGAGGCACAACGTGCCACTTTTTGAAAGGCGAGTGAATCGTGAAGCTGTGGCGACTGAGAACTTCGTGAGTCATGCCTTGATCCGAACATGTCTTCGGCGAACGTATGCAGCTCATAGGCCACATTGCGGGTCTGCTCGGAGGCGCTTTTCCGAGAACGGGCCATCCCCGAATTGGCCGAAATGCATCGGTGCTTTCGATGGACATCTTCGGAGAGAGGCGACTGAAAAGGTTGGTCAACGTTGCGACCGTCCTGGGCGTATCGAGCTACCAACTAACTAGCCAACCGTAACCAAGCCCAAACCCAGAAAAGGGCAACATGCGCATATCGGATCCTCGCCTGGTCACGACTTTGGTGGTCCTCCCAGTGATGCGATTTAAAAGGTAATTCTCCAGGCTTATTTTCGTTACTACACTAAGCTTAAGCCGTCGTATAAACATTTGATAGCAGGTGGGAAGTAGCACTCATCTTGAATGTGCTTTGAGCAAGAAAACTTGACTTTTACGAAGGGTTGTTGCAGTTTTTAAATGGCAAATTTAAAGGGGTGCGGAAATGAAATTTTAGAGCCGATCTTTCTGCATAAATATGGGCTAGGGACAGGCACCACCTCGGAAATATCAACATCGCGCTGTAAAACATAGGAGGACGAATTTTAAACCTAATTAAACGATTTCAAATTCACATCTGGTGGATGGTGGGAAAGTTCTCGTGACATCACTTGTGGCATAGGAGCAGCGCCGTTCTGCGGCAATACGGCGTGCCGGCAGAATTAGCCGAGGCCTGAACGCATTTGCAAAGCCTTGGCGGAGAAAGCCAAAGCTTAGTTGGCCACAGTGAGCTCGTTCTCGTTGCGGCTCTTTGCACGACACGACCCGAGCATGCTTCTGGCACGGCCAGTATTAGTTGCTGCGAGTAGCGAGCTGACGTTAAAAAAAAAGATATGTTTGAACTACGAGAGTGTCAGCAAGAGCCACGCAAATACCGTTCACACTCGGAGTGGACACGCGCGTTTGATCGAAATGCTGGATTCGCTCTGCTAGACCGCGTTTCGGTACGCGCTTCTGGACCGATCTTTTACGATTGCAACTCGATACTGACATGACACTCGGCAAAGAGAGGCTGGACCGACATCGCGTAGCTCCCACGAACTGCTGTAGCTCGACAGTGACGTAGCGTCGTGTCAGAATAAAAATGGCATACTAATAACAAAGTGTACATACTGTGTTGCAAAGGTAATCCGTATGGCGTTTATTTGAGCTCTATATCACTCAAAACAAGGAGATAGAGTCAATGAGAGTCCCTTTTCAACGACAGCGTTCGTCACCGCTGTCTCGGAAAACAAGGAGATCGAGGTGACAAGGGAAAAAGATTGACCTTTGAAATTTAGTTCAGGGATCAAACTATTCATCTGGGAAGGGTCCACAAGAGTCGCGTGGGCATATTCCATTCAACAGGCCAGCCGATCATGGGCAGACGGTCTTGGCCAAGGACCGCCGGAGCAACGGTGCGCCGAGTCGGTGTTGCTGCTATAGCAGCAACACCGACTCGGCGCACCGAATATATAGTAGGCCTATAGGCCTACTATATATTCTGCCGAGCTCACTTGGTCGGTAGAATCGTGGGCGCTGTAGATCTTCTCGGGTGTTTGTGGATCCTGCGTTCTTGATCGTCGTGGTCTGTTTCAAGTACGCCTTCCTTTTTCCTTGCTGGTTGAAGTCGGGACGCACGAGAGGAGCACGTAGAAAAATAATTGCCCGTTGGTCGTCGCTACCAAGTAACTGAGCGACGCTGTCGGCCATGTCGATTTGATCGTAAAAAGTGCGTAAGACGGCTTCGGAGCTGTCGTAGGATTCTGTCGTAACCTGCGCAAAAGCTACGACAATTTCGTTTCGAGAATACGGGTTTTCTCTCAAATTTGTCGTAGGCACTTTTTTCGTCGTGAGTTCGCTTTGAGAATCCGGCCTCAGAGCTGGTTTTGTCAGTGGTGCCGTGGTTGCCGACTTGCCGTGATGCAGCGTGCGTGCAGCCCTTGCACATCTCAAACGGCCACGTTGTCGCAGGTCGTAAATCGTCGACGCGCCACCAAGTGGCAACGCTCGTAACCACATTATCCACGCCGTAGCCTTTCCCGTCTGGCACAAGTGACGTCACGAATGCGCCCAATATTCCAAGACGCATCGCGCTCTCCGATGGCTGATTTTTGAGCGCGCGCCCAATCGGGCCCCTCAGGGTGAAAAATATAGCCATCCGTTCGAAATATAAACGCGCGATTATGATTTACGGATATCATTGATCATATTGAACCTATTTCTGACCATAATAGGTGTATTTCAAGTTTCGCTTCAGTATCATCTTAAGACCTGCGGCCGGGCACGTAGAAAGGATTTCAATTGGAAGAGGGGGGGGGGGGGGGGGGGGGCGGGGGCATTCCCATGACAAAAAGCTGTATGAGGGGGAGGGGAGAGGAGGCCCCAGCAAAATAAAAAATTTAAGCCCTCACCCCCCTGGCTACGTGCCTGCCTGAGGCATTTTGTTGGCCTAAAGCGCGAAACACATGTACGACGGAACTGTCCGATCCGACGTGCGGACTGCCGGAATGACCTTGGGGGGGGGGGGGGGGGGGGGGGGGGTTTCGTAGCATCGGAGAGAGTTGAAAACTCTCGCCTCCGACCGTCATATTGCCTGGTCGGACGTCGGATCGGACGGCTTCGTCGTACATGTGTTTCGCGCTTTATTGGGACTCCAGAGGCCTCGTTTCTCCTTGGAAGTGCTGCAAGGACGATCTTTCGAGCAGATAAACAGGAGCCCAATAAGTATATTTGTACTTCCCCTCTATTTGTTTTGTCTGCTATCGCGGGCATGCAGACATCCTACATTTTGCACTCGCAGCATCCGCCGGGGACAAGAAGTTGCGAAGTTGCGAAACAATCTGTTCCCGTAAGCTCCGGTTTTTCCGTCACGTCACACTTCTGCCAGAGTCGCGAATACCTGGATAAAAAAAATGCGTCAGACACCGCTGTTTCTCATCAAACTATGTGCAAGAGAACTCCGACGGGGGTTCTGGCTCGCGTCATTTGAAACTAGAATGATGTCAAGTGCGCCGCCCCCGGAACCCAAAGTTGCACGGATTGCCAGAAAGCGGAGTAATGACTATCGTAGGCGGGAAAGAAACACCCGATATGGCAAATGTGCTGAACTTGAAAGATATGGCGCGTGCGAAAGTGTTGGCGTCCTGAAAAACTTTGCCCTGAAAAAGTGGCTTGCAAATGACTTCGGACATCTACGTTATCTCCCTTCCTATTCATTTCATCTTCCGTGGCGTTTCTAGTAATCGTCATTCCCAGATTAGCGAACCCGAGTATCGCGTTCCTTTTCCTTTCGCCGCCAACTCCGCATTGGCGGAGAAGCGGTCACGTGCGCAGAGCTGGGTCCCACGTCATGCGGCAAAGCGGCCATGCAGGCGCCGAGCTTCTGACGTAGCATGTTTCTCGCTTGGCGTTCGCGAAATATGCATCCTACACTAAAACCGCACGAAAAGGAAGGTTCCTTAACCATTGAATATTATGTGCAGCCACTAGGAACAGTATAATCGCGTTTTTTTTTTTTTGTTTTTTGTTTTTTGTTTTTGTATGACGTGAGCGGGAGCTGGAGACACGGAAAACGGGCGCATTCACGGCCGCGCCAGCCGCGCCTGTCTCCCGCAAAAACAACGATCGCTTTCCGTAGGGCTTGAAGCTAACATGTACGCCCTGTGGGCACTATGGCGATACTCTGCTCCACAAGCGGAACATGTACTACAGTTACTCTAAGCGAGTACCACTACTTGCGGTGGCTGACGTGAAACCTAAGGGGACTAACCACTGCATGTTTGTTTCACAAAGAAAAAAAAGAAAGCTGTTTGTAAGTTTTCGCAAAGATATTTTTTTTAAATTTAAATTGTATTTAATCGCGCAGAATTTGAATTATCTACGATTATAGTAAATAAAAATAAAACCCACGGGACATCCAAAATGTCTCCATTATCCCTGTAGCCGTTCCCTCAAGTGTCAACATGTTACCATTTCTGTAGCTCAGCCAGGTTGAAAGAATAATGCATGCACATTATCAAAAATGCTGACATTGACGAGAAATTTTAAAAATGATATGACAGGTCCTTGGGCTCTATAAGGCGCTTGTCCAGGGTGACTCCGAATTACGCTCAAAAACTGTGTAACCGTAGAATTGGTCAAAATTACTGATCATTAGGTAGCTGAAGGAACACCGTTCCCATGATTCCTCGAGTGGGGGCCGGGGCGCTTGGCAATATAGCAAATGGTCTATTATACCACGTAAAAGGTGATGTGGAATATTTGAAAGGGAGTTATGGAGCAGAGTTTCACTTTTGGCAATGCCGCTCTGTGTATGAAATCGGATATATCCAAGCAAGGTTAGACGTAAAGCAACGCGATCTGGGTAGGTTGGCGTTGGGAAAGCGTAGTAAAAAACCGAATCAGGGAAAGCAGAGATTACAAAGGAGAGGTTATTGGACGGATGTTATAAATCGAGGGAAGAATGAAGTTTCGTGGAAAATGGTAGAGATGAAGGTTTGTGCTTAGCAGCAATATAAGCGTCTTTTGCCCTCTCCGTTGATCACGAATTTAATCGGAGATTAGTAAATTTGAATTAGAACGTTTCTCTATGTGGCGCAAGCCGCCACCCATTTTAATGGGGTTCAGCCGTATCCGTCCATTCATCCAAACATCAGTTGGTGTATAACTCCGTTTCACCGCAGCCGATGCTACGACCCGATAGAGCCAATCAAGAAGCGCCAAAAGTGCATCGTCATGGCGCTCCTTTGTGTGTTTACTATTTCCGGCTAAATCAATTACGCAAACAAAAGAGAGCAGGATCACGACGATTGCTTTATTTGGTTATAGCGAGCGGACAAAAGACGATGAGCGACATAACGACTACCTTTTACCACCGCTTGATATAGCCTTCACAGTGCTAGGGGAAGCCAAGACCCACCGGTTCTCCTTGCAGTGTTGATGCTGGGAATGACGCTGCGGTATTCGATTTGAACTACTATTCGCACACCCCTACTTCGAAGGCTTCGGCAACACTTGGGCGTCTCGTGAGCTTCGAGCGTGCACGCTCAGCCAAAGCACGACGGAAGGCAAAGAGCGCATGCTGAAGGAAAGAGGCGCCCTACAGTTCTCGTCCTGCCAATGATTATCAAGGTGTATTTGATATGTCTATGGGCAGTTTTTATAGCAGACCCATGTGGGATGCGTCTGTGGAGGAACACAACAGGGAGTCAGAAGTGGGAATCGCGCCGCGTGTGCTCTTTTTCTGCTTTCCGTGCAACAAACGTGTGCCGTCAAGAAGAAAAACGTGGGAACAGCAGCTGGGAGCTTATCTTGTCATTCCATCATTTCCCGGACGGTTTCGTGCGAGTCTAACGGAAAATGCCCTTCTGACCGTCTCAGACTGCGTTGTGGTTAACGTGTCGGAGCAATACCCTCACTATGGAGTTTTGGACGTGGCCTTCAGGGGCGTTTTTCGTTCTTGCTCTCTTTCTTGCTATACCGGCGTGTAAAGTTATACATCATACTCGAGGATTGACGGAGGTTGTCATAGACGGATGATCATACCGTAGAGGGCTTGTAATCAAAAGGAAAGCTGTCGTCTTTCATGACACATTTTTGAAACCTTCCTTCGTAACCATGCAGTCTCTTAAAAAAAAAATGAAAAGCTAAAAAGCTTTTCGAAAAAAAAAAGAGCCAATGGTTGATATTTTTTTGTTTGTGCCTGCTATATACAAATGTCGCAACGTCTGACCCAAAATAATCACTAAACACAAAAAAAGAAAAAGCGAAGAAAACAGAAGCGATCGCTGGAGCAGCACGCCATTAGCGGAGTTTTCGTAGATCGTTCTCGCCTTCCCGCAACGCCCTCCGCAACCCTCTAGGATTCCCGGAACACTACAGTCAAGGCTATCGGCGCGCAGGCGCAGTAGTAACTTCTTCGTTGCGGAGGGCTTAGCAGAGGGGGAAACGCGGTTTACGAAAACGCGCCACTGCGCCATCAAAGGACCATCTCGATTCTCGCTTGCTCCGTTGCTTGCGGAAGTAGTCGAGCGCCGAAACTTCTGCTCTTGGAATTCCAAGTTTGGCTTCTAATTTTTCAAAATCTTCCGGTGGATTAGAAAGGGGAATGTGTGCAGAGGACCATCAACGTGACACAGTCTGCGTTCCAGCCTTTGACAATGCAGAAGAAAGACCCCCGCAGTAATACGAGCAGACACGAGGAACCGCTTGAGCCGACGCGACATGACCGGCTTCATACGTTCAGGAACGTACAGACTGCCACTTATTGTAACGTAAGACGTTGGCAATAAGCGGAGTACTATGCATCAGGCTGAATTAGCGTGACCCTCCCCATAACGGTCGTCAGGGGACAAGAATTCGGCCCATATCGGCTTCCATGCTTGGCAGCTTCTGGACATGTGAGCGTGCAGGCTGCATTGTTCACCAAGGCTGAAGTGGTTTGAAGGGATAGTTTCATCGGCTTCGGGCGACGGGAGAGCTTCCCTGAGATGGGACTGGTTAGGAGACAGGGTTCGTCGCTCTTCTGCCACCGCCATGTCCGTGCGTACTACGCGAATAACCGCGCGGAAAGTCCACCCTTGTGACAGTGGCATACCTCGGCAAACCTCACTCATGAGGGCCCTCACTCACCCTCACTCACCCTCATCCTCACAGGTGAGGTGAGGGTGAGTGAGTTTCTGAACCAGGAAAATTCATGAGTGTGAGGGTGAGTGAGGGCCGTGAGGGCTGTGAGGGCGGTGAGGGCCATGAGGGCGGTGAGGGCCGTGAGGGCGGTGAGGGCGGTGAGGGCCGTGAGGGCCGTGAGGGCCGTGAGGGCGGTGAGGGCGGTGAGTGGCGTGAGGGCTATGAGTGCGTGAGGGCCGTGAGGGCGGTGAGGGTGGTGAGGGCGGTGAGGGCGGTGAGGGCCGTGAGGGCGGTGAGGGCAATGAGGGCCATGAGGGCGGTGAGTGCGTGAGGCCCCCTTCAGATCGAGCATCTTTCTCAGCAATTTTGGTGTTAATGGCGGGTTGTTCTCCAGCTTTCCCTAGATCGACATGAAGTGCTGAGATCGGGTCCGGCTCGAAATAAGCAAGCAACTCGGAGCAATTCGGATACGTTTGAAGCGGCTGCATCCAATCAGGGACGCAAAAGTTTCACGTGATACCTCGTGCCGGTGATTATGACACCGAAAGACTTGGTTCTGGTTTGAAATCGATCGTTTTTTGGAAATAAACTGTTTCAGAAAGGTGCATTAGCATTCTTAACGAGATTTAAATGCATAAAAACACGTTTATAACGCGTAATTGTGTCTAAATAGTGCAAGAAAAATAAAATTTTATGATGACGATGGCAAATTGCAGCAATTGGTTGCTGCGTGCGATCGCGGGCGGCCCGTGTTGCTGGTGTTGCGACGTAAAGTTTCTGGGCGAAATCGCCCCATCTGAAGCTGGCCTGAGTGGCGTGAGGGCCATGAGTGCGTGAAGGGCGTGAGGAGTGTGAGGGCCGCAAGGGCGGTGAGGGGCGTGAGGGCGGTGAGTGGCATGAGGGCGGTGAGTGGCGTGAGGGCCGTGAGGGCGGCGAGGGCGGTGAGTGGCGTGAGGGCTATGAGTGCGTGAGGGCCGTGAGGGCCGTGAGGGCGGTGAGGGCTGTGAGGGCCGTGAGTGGCGTGAGGGCGGTGAGTGAGTGAGGGGCGTGAGGGCCGTGAGGGCGGTGAGGGGCGTGAGGGCCGTGAGGGCGGTGAGTGCGTGAGGGCCGTGAGGTTCAGTGAGGGTGAGCGAAGGGCTGAAGGTGAGTGTGAGTGTGAGGGTGAGGGTGAGTGAGGGGCTGAAGGTGAGTGTAGCTGTGAGGGTGAGGGTGAGTGAGGGGCTTAGGTGAGTGTGGCTGTGAGGGGGAGGGTGAGTGAGGGCGACCTAAAATGCCGACCTCTGCAGTGGTACCCTCTGCTGCGTTTTATTTGTTTGTCAAGAATTATTAAGCAAGTATACGGCAATAGAGAAAGCGGAGATGTGTGCCCGGCAGCCCTCGATTTGATGTCGAATTCGCGGAAGCTTCCTGGGCCTCAACATTCACATACACTTCTCCCAAGATTTGTTGACTGAATTAGACAACCACCAAGCATTAGCATCATGCGATCGCATTTATACAGCAGAAAAAAAATGCATGATGCACGAAATATATATGAAAAACAACTTGTAAAAAAAGAAAAGAGCTAAATTCACAACAGACTGTCCGATGCTTTGTATCTCAAATAAGCGCTCGTGAAGATAATATGTACCTATGAAAAGAAAATTGAACAAAAAATGTTTTCGTTTAAAAACTATGTGACGTTAGATAGTACTTAGCAACTGTATAACAAGTTCCATGCTGAAACAAGTTGCAACGTGAAAGTCACATGATGAATTGCATGACCAGTTATTATCACAAGCCCTTTTCTCATAAGTGACTGTATCGCGGAGTAGATTAAAAAAAAGAAAGAAAACAATCTTGGGCAGCGGAGTCGGTCCGAGAAATGTGGTCAGTTCAACGATATAAAAAGAAACAAAAACTAGAACACTAATTTGAGGCGGTTAACACAAAAGAGCCAGTGGAAGCCCGCTATTTGGCTACATGATCGCGGCTTTTTTCCAGTACACTGCACAATTCTAATAACGTAATAGCTTCCTTCTAGAACAGTCGACCTAAAATTTCTACCAAGTTTCGTTTCCTTTTTTCGTGTCTTTTAGTGCGCCGAACTGCCTTCTCACCTTCAAAGAGCTTCGACAGAGCGTCGGGTTCAGGCGAGCTTTTTTCACACCCGAACCCAAACGTACATTGTTTTCATATGCGCCGTCCGCAACACGTTCAGAACTAAAAAAGAAAAAAACAAAACAAAAAAAAAACAGTGTGTTTGCTCAAACTAGCCTGTTTGCATAGCGGGAACCCATCTCTTCGAAATCTCGGTGTCGAAGTGAAAAGAGCAGTAAGCGGGAAGAACAACTGCGACGTGCGCTGTTCGTGCAAGCCGACGGCTACACATGAGTACGGCATCGTGCAACAGCATGAGTCAGTTAATTTCGGTGCCACGAGGATTCCGCACATCCGCGAACTACAAACAGGAGAACATCAAACCGTGAAAGCTACACTAATACGGTCAGGGCAAATGAGTTGTACGGCCAGGGGGACATAATCAGATTTTTTTAATTTCAAATTGTTTCAATTAGAAACGTGCTGAGCCTCATCAAAACCACTAAGTGAGTAAACCTGTGAAACGCGTGGGAAGCGTGATGTTGCGCCTAACAGTTAGCACTCCTCCAATGGGCTCAAGGCTGCGGGTGCGAAAAGGCGCTCGCGCGGTTTTTCCGCCTCGGAAACAGCCGCGTTTTCGCACTCGCACCCAAAACCTTTCTCAATGTTAGTGTATTAGTGGTTTTTGATGACGCTCATAAAGTTTGTGATTGTAACCATACGTTTAACTTTACTAATTAAAAAGTTAATCAACAAGTTTTACTTAATTAACTGTCTCATAATGACGATTGGTGATATACAACTGTCTCATCATGACGATTTATCGATATATAACTGGCTCATCATGACAATATATTATGTCCTCCTGGCCGTATAACTGACCTTCAGAGACCGCTAGGATTATCCAGCTTTCACGGCTTTAAAAAAAAAAAATTGTAAAGCGTAATAAGCACCTTTTAAAATGCCAACCATTCCCGATTTATGGAGGCATTTCTAAATATATTAACTCTAGGATTGAATCTTCGAATATTTGTTTACGTTCCATGTTTGTTCATAGAACTCTTGGCCTCATATGCGTGATATAAGTATTCATACTCTACAAACACCACGTCCTATAAAAAAAGAAAGAAAGAAAAATATTTTATGTGGCGCGGCGGTTTTTTTTTTAACACTATCAGTGCATTGTCGTTTTTAAAGACACCTTTATTTTTATTTTCATTACTTTTCACTAGAAGCCGAACTCGTGCTTTCTTTTTAATTGAGCGTTCTCTTTTGACTTAACGTCTCCAGTGTACCAAATGTAATATATTTGGTTTATTTGATCGTGCATTAATTGTACTGGTGACTGTGATCTGTTTTGTCAACTGTAGCAAGGAAAGGCGGGATTCTTGTAAGAAATGTACAGGGTATTGTGTTCAGATTTGGAGATCTACATCCTCTAATGTGGGAACAATGACCAGCATCACGGAGTTAATGTCCTTTTAGATAATTTTTCGGCCAACAAAGAAGAAAAATAAAGTTTCACATTTTACGCCAAATCGTAATCTTCACTGCCCTGCTTAACAAGAAGAGCAGCAAGTCACGAAATAATTACAACACTCCTTCTTGTTCGCAACGTTTTGTTTCGCACGCGGAACAAAATAAAGTGTGAAAGTGTGTTGCATGCGCCCCCAAGACAAAACAACAAAGAGTTACTACAAGATAGGAGATGCCTGCTTCGTGTCACGACCGACTCCGTTCCATGGTTAGCTATACATGTATAATTTCGTTACAAGTCCGAGCGCATGCAAGGGCTAGGACACACACAAACACGAACGAATATATTATAGCGCAGGGTGACAGCGCATTCACTTGAGTAATCTCGTCAATGATAGCACACCTAAAGTCACTGGATATCCACAAAGTTTAAGCACACCCACAGAACGGCTACAAACGTCGTGACTTTATGCTTTCAGCTACACGATTGGCGCTATCTGCTCGTAGCACCGGCTGCGCTCGGGTCTTGGGGTGAAACGAAATACGGCAGGCAGCCCACAACATGAGAAATTCACTCGTTTTACAGAACTCGGTTAAAGAACCATTGAAAATCAGGTGGGAACTAGCACAAGGCTCAACACGGCCGCAGTTTCGGGCCCTACTGAGTGGGCCGATCTTTCACCGTACGGGTGACATCTGCTGCCGTAAGCCCCTCAACTCTACAGGAAGACAGTCAATGGAACCCGCCGGGGGTTCCCAAAAGGGCACGGCTTCTTGAGAATAGCGAGAAGCGGGTCAAAGAGGGTGGGATGGGGAAGAGTAAGCAAGAAAAGAAAAATATATATACGGGCAAAGAAAGCCGAATACTACGTCCGCACGGAGGAGCCCCATTCACCAAGGCAACATACTTCGCCGTTTCCGGTTCCTGCATCTGGTGTGCGTCCGTGCGCGTATGTTGATGCAAAAAAAAAAAAAGACAATTATTTAAGACGTAAGGAGAGCAATGTGGGCCACTTTAGAATAGATGCGTCGAGTTTATTGCACTAAGTACGTCGTCCACTTGAATTAGACAATTCTAATCATTGCCTTCTGCAAGCTGACATTCTTGTTAGGGAACACGTTCTTGGCATGCGCATTATCTCTCCTCTCCAAAATATCAGAGACATCGCTCATGCGACCCTACTAGCCCAGTGACTCAGCATCTCTCGCCCTGTCGATACGTGCTCGAAATGCGTATACTAAAGGGTCGATGTAAGTGACGAGGTAATAAAACTGTGTCGTAAGCGAGGAAACACATTCTGCATATAACATTTATTCATAAAGAAGGACATCCAGACTTGCTCTTGCATTCTTACAAAAACCAGCAAAAAAAGCAATGAGAAAAATAAAAAGAAAATCATTATCACACTATCTTACAATGTACCTTAGGTAGTAAAAAAAAATCCGTTCACGTACGCGTAAAACGACAAGAAAAAAAAAGATGAATAATAGTGGCAGTCTCTTCCTGGTACAGTTTAATGATACGCCAAAGAAAGAAAAAAAAAAAAAGGGACAACGAAACAAGACATCACGTTCGTACATTCCTCTCTACAGTAGTCTACTGCAGGTTCACAGCACCGCAACCATCTTGCATTGCATTGCGCCCTAAGCAAACACAAGTACAAAAATATTCCGACCTCTCTCCTGGAAACGAGCAACATGACAAAATGAAGCAATCATACGCGACCGCAGACATAACACATGAGAGGATGGCGTGCGACATGGTCTCTGTGCAACGTTAAATAAGAGACGAGTCGCCACGAAATACGCTGGAAGACGTTGGATTTTTGTTGCTTTTGCCAAAGGCACAGAGTAAAGGTAGACTTCTAAAAAAATATATTGCCATTCTTGGTACCTTGACATCGGGCAGAGTATAGGCGAAGCGTTGACTTGACCAAAATGTTTTTGCTCGAAAGAAAAATAAAACAAAAACAACACACTGCTTGCGTAACTACGTATAGTCACATTGCATGGTTTCTTTTCTTTTCATAAATACCCTTTGTTCTTCAGGCTTTGCATAGACAATGAAACGTGTAAGAGATTCACAAAAATAGTATCAGCGCTACATCGGCTGGTCCCGCGCTGGATAAGTCAGATCTCTTCATAAAATTGGCACTTCTATTCGCTATGCTAAATGCAAAACGCTGCACGAGAAACAACATAACCTAAACTCTGAGACAAAGAAAATAACGGACAAGACTCAGGGTTTAGATTGTTTGCCAACCAGCTCGCCTGCAAACTTTCGCTCCTTACGAAAAACAAGACTGCTGCGTGTTTTTTTACCAGCTGTTTCTCTTCTTATTTCTAGCAAGTTAGAACAACGAAGACAAAATTGGACCCTTTCATTTTTACTCTTTCATGGAATGACGTGACGGAAAACTTTAAAAGCCCTAGAAGTAGAACAAAGAAAAAAGACCCGATGCGGATTTGTTGCCTACGAGTAAAAAGGACAACGTCATGCATGCAACCTCAAAAACTACCTTCATAAATCGAAGGGGGCAGTGCGTGTTACGCGTTGTCAAGACTCTTGTGGTCGAGGCGACGGACGTACTCGTTGATGAGATCTCTGAAGTTGATCGGGTCAATGTTCTTGCAGAGAAGGTCGAGCACAAGCCAGTCTCCCAGCTTGCTGCGGTCGCACACCCTCTCGACGTAGTCCTTGTTGGCCAGCTTAGCTCGGTTTCGAAGAACAATGAACCTCACCCTGGGGATGAAGATGATCACCGCCCGGTATATGAGGACAACACCGGACATGATCGCCAGAATGATGAACCAGAACCAGAGGAAGACGTAGATCTTCTCGTTGATGATGTTGATGGGCAGGATGCACATGGCATCGTGCTTTTGCACGTCTCCGGAAGAACCATACATGTGGAAGGTACACTTTGTTAGCCTCGGAAAGACCTTGATCATGGGGTCGTACCGTACGGACCAGTCCCACTCGGTGAACTGCAGCACCTTGGAACCGTAGCTGGAGAATTCGCCGCCCAAGAACATATCCATGAGGAACATCTGGCCGACAACATTGACGAAGTTCATGACCTCCGCCGCCACGTAGCCGTAGAAAAACAGGTTGTGGTTGTTGAGGTTGATCGACAGGTACTCGACCAATAGCTTTTTACTATTCTCTTTCGCCTCTTCGGGAAGAATCGGGTTGTTCAGGCCCAAGATAAGGTTCTTGACGCGTCCTCCTTCGATGGCCTTCCAGAAGTAGCGCGGTACGTAGAAGAGGACCGCTTGTAGAAATAAAACGAAGCACACCCACTGGTAGTAGGCATGGTATACACGTTTTTCGCCCGGCGTGTACTTGTCCACACCGGGGTAGGGCACCTGGACACCGACCTTTTTGTGCCAGGCGTCTGTGAGTGAGAAGGTCGTGTGGATCCAGCAGAACGTATCCAGTAGGTTCGGTGGCACGGCGTCCTTGGAGATGCAGTCGATGGGATCACCGATGTACTGCCTGCCGGTGACCAGGATGCTGAAGGCTATCAGGATGCACACCGTCGCCTTGTAGTGCAGTCGGAACACATTGTTGTCGATGATAGTAAAGTCGGTCTTGAAGAAGCCCTTCAAGTTCCCGAAGAGCTGATCCATGTTGGCGTTCGGTCCGGCGAGTGCGCCTCGGCTCTTTCAGCCACTGACTGACACTTGTGGCTCCTCCGAGCCAGCACAGGCACACTGTTCCGTTCGAGCGGCGAGCGCAGAAACTTGTTTCTCCCTCACCCACGTGGCAACTTTGAGCCAATGACGTTGCAGGAAGGAGGCGGTGGGGAGACTCTTTATCCTGCATTGGGGCCCCAGCCGCGTAGTCTTTCACTATTTGGCTCGTCGACGTTTCTGAGAGAGGAAAGGGCGAGGGGAGACTGGCTGGCTGGCGTAGCTGGCATTACGGCTGAAGGCATGGATGCAGCAACCCCTCTGCGAAGCGCGAAAGCCCTTCCAAGCCAGCTTTTCTGGGTACAGAACAGTCAAAAAGATTTCCGTAGAACCGGATTTACTCTTCCAACAAAGGAGGGGGAGATTTTTTGCCTACAAGCCCCACCATTTATTTATTTATTTATTTATTTATTTTGACGAAAGGGTTTGCCTAGATCGGGGGCGCGGGATTGTTCAGTATGCATGAGGTTTCGCTGAGTGATTGTGCGATGGTCATCGCTGGAAAGTAATCGGCACGCCCATGAGTCATGCGAAATGAGGGCCGTGCGCGCCGTGACCTTGCTTCTTGGCTTTATCGTCTGTGCTGATGGCCGTTGTCATCCCGGGAGCTGTATTGTCGTCTCGTGATGTCCGAAGGAAGCTTCGACGATCGTTCTCTTGTCTTCGGACACCGTCTCGTTTCTTTCCTCGAGTTCCCTGCTGGCATCATCTCTGCAGCAGTGGTTTCCTTCTTCTAAAATTAGCCCATGGCCGATATTGACAAAGAAAGAACATAGCCGAGACCCGCAGCGTTCTTTTTTTTTCTTGTTTTTTTTTTTTTCTTTTAGAAGTTGCTTCGGACGCAGTTTCCGCGTTGTCCAGATCAGATAATTTTAGGGGGCCGTTTGCTTGCTTCGAACACACTAGATTAGCGCAAATCAAAAACCAATGTGTTTTTTTTTTTTTTTGGTTTTTTTTTATGCAGCCGGTTGCTTGAAGAAGGCGTAAATGACTCGCTTCTTCTTGTTTTTGCTTTTTTTCAAAGCTACTACGACGCGCCCTTTTCGGTTTGCCCCAACCCTAACAAAAGAACACTTTGTACTGCTCCATGTTTTTTTTTGTTTTTTTTTTGTGAAACTTTTTATTTACGGTCACTTGTGACGCTTTCTGGGGCGTCTAACTTTGGAAGGCGTCGAGAATACACACCCGTGCATGAACGAACGCACCTTGATATTGAGGTCTCAGTAAATGATTACGAAATTCTTAACAGTGACTTTTTTTCTACACTATATCGACCTAACAGTGGAAATACTTCGCAATAACAAGCAAAATTTATCGTTTTAGAGATATATACCGAGTGCACGTTTTTAGATTATAGTTAGATACCATACAACCTAAGAAAGAGAGTGCGAGGCGGAAAAAGGCGCACGAGAAAAGCCTTTGTGGAAAGAAGGTCGCCCATCCCTACTCTTTCCCAATTTCCGCCGTTTAATAAAATATTTCTCTCTCTCTCTGTCTCCCCCGCTCGCACTGTCTTTCTTAGGTTACACCTGACGGTTTTGTATTTTTTTTTTAGAGAAACATGGTTAAAATTGTTTTTCTTTTAACTGAAAATTTATTTTATTTCGGATGACGTTATTGACTCTCGTGGACGTAAGGGCTAAAGTGCGACGTCACAATGAGTAAACTAACTACCTAACATTGACAAAGAGAATTTACAAAAAAAAATATTTATTTCAGCTGGAACATTTCAGTGAAGAGATTTGTAATTTGTCGTCAAGACATACTTTATATAGTGTTTGATATTAGGAAACGACATTCTGCTTCGGACTCTTAGTAGCCAGTTAAGAATGCCATGGGCCATCAAGAATGCCATGCGCCCAAAGCCTCACGTCTGAGTCCGCAGTGGAAGGGGGCCGAGAGTGTCGAGCGACCTCGCGGACGGGAGACGTGCCCGGACGCGTATTCGGAAAAACCTGTGGAGTAAGTCAAGGGGTCAATATCGGCACTCTGATTAGCGCGTTATCATGAACGTCACATCTCCTGGCTTATGGGGAGAGATAGAGAGGGGGAGGGCGAGGCTTATGGCGAATTCCACTGATTGTTTAGGGCGCGCCGGGTTCGACTTTTCTAGAGCGCGCCTATTTCACCGGGCGTAAGGGATCGAGATGGACGTCTTCCACTCGTTATTTTGGATCAGCTCCCCCTCCAGATCTCGATTCGGACCCGAGAAGAGTCGCCCTGTCGAGTTCAGCACACGGCGGGCACACGTTACTCCCTTTCTCGCCGGGTATCTCGCCTCAGAAGAATTCGTAATGGCCGCTCGCGACGTGTCGCCAGCTTTACCGGCCTGCTTGATGACAGTTCGTCGTCAAGTTGCTCGAGCAGCAGCGGCTCGAGTAGCAGCGACAGCGAGGATTGTTTGCATGTCCCGTATGAATTCGACTGCCTGTTCGGACCTCCACAGAAGAGGCCGGAAATCGAGACGTACTTGGACACCGTTCACGAGTATTCCGATCAAGATGCAAGTGGGCCACGCTGATGCAGGTGACTTATCGATACGCATCTTTCATATCATGATTAACTTCGCTCGTGCGTTGAACACGCGTTGTCAGCGCCACGATTGCGAAAACATGTGCCGCGAGATCCGGGACCGCGGGAAGGGGATTCTCGGGATGGTGAATGACGGGAAGGCATTCACCGATCTCGGACGAGTGGTCATGTTGCACTGTCGATCCGGAGCCAGAGCGAATTCGTTCGGACCGCGTGCTCCATCTCGGAGCTGGTCTACTGATCCCGACGCGCTCCAAAACGACCAGGAGCCGGACTCTTTTAGCACGGGCACGGTTATTCAGGTAACCACTACGCTGGACGATCCAGGTGTTGCGGGAAGCGACCGTCGCTCATGCAGGAGCAGCGGCCGCGTGCGACCTTGGTCAGCGTTGGATCCCCGTACCGAGGTTCCACATTTCGTGCCGGAAACGACGAAGTTCCTCAGTGATAGTGCAAACAAAAGAAAAAAAAAATTTTTTTTTCTTGAAGTACATATATATAAAAAAAAAGTTTTGCCAGTTCTAACGATGAGCTACAAACAATTAGTTGTGAGGGGCCTGTTATAATTAATAGCTAGAGAGATTCATAGTGCATTTTAGGCATTTGCTCTCTCATTACGACCTCATAGTGTGGCATCGATGAGCGCTGTGACAAACAGTGCTGTAAAATGAAACATTTAACGCAAGATTCCTATTTCTTAGAATACACGCAGTGAAGCCTTGTTTATCCACAAAACTGAAGGCACGAAGTAGAACACGTGACGAAGAAGAAACTGACACCACGGCGCCTTCTTCATTCGAAATCTTTATCTATGGGCGCCATAGGTTCTAGACGGCCCGCAGGTTTGTCAGCTCCTTGCGCACCTCGTGCGTTTGTTGAGCCTCGAGATGCACCAACGTGCTTTTTATTTTACCCCGATCTCGACACCAATGACGGCGTGCGCTATTCTGCCTCGAAACCGCGTGTTTCCTACGCGTTATCTACGCTGTCCTTTTTATGCTGTGCCTCCCCTCGAGCTTCGATGCGTCGAAGGCGCATTTCGGAACCAACACCTATTTTTCCTGACTGTTAGCTCCGTGGAGATCACGCTTGATTTGATAATAATACACACATATTTTGTTTTTCTTGATTAACAGCTTTCGTCTTCTACTGTATAAAGATAAAGGGAACCAACTCCATTTATCCTTCCGAGTCAAAACTTTGGAAACTGCTCACTCACTTTTCAACTCGATGTTCTGGAAACCGCGTCGAATTATCGTGAGCATCTAACTTTTTATTGTGTTGCGTGTTATTTGACCTTACGGATCACGACGACGCAGCGTGTACGCTTAGAAATAGTTTGTCTCTCTGACGTTCGTCCAATCAACCTTCACAATTCGCTCAGGGTATATCGGCTGACGGCCTCTTTTAAGCTCTGTCAGTTTTCATGCTTCACTGCGGTCTAGACGTTGCAAGTTTCTTGTCAATTTGCTTGTTGATTTTTTTATCACACTTCATTACGAGCAAGATGGACTGAATTTTTTAGGGTTAACGTGTCAAACCAATGAAGAGAATCTGTCAAGCCCCAGCCATGACTGTGGGAATTTCCACCACGCGGGGGTCTAAAAAGCGACTGAAAGTTTAGTGTAACGATAATGACTCCCTGGCTCGTACACTCATCACTCTAGAAAAAAAGGGGTATCACCTTACACTCTTTTGTCCCATAAAATGCACCTCAAACTTTTATTTCGGCGTACAGCGTACTGTAGTCATACAGACGGCCCCAAATTTTACGAGGGGCTTGATAACGGTGCGATAGAACTTAAGTAGCCAAACTACGTATCAAAGACCACAGAAAAATGAAACACTGCATGAGGTTTTGCAGTAGGGCCAAGAAAACCCCGATTTTTTTTTTTTGTCTGTAACACGTACATGAACTATTTTAATAGGTTGTACCACACGGCTATCAAGCCTCTCATGAAAGTTAGTACCGTCCGATCGACGTCAGTGCGCTGTACGTCGAACAAGTTTTGGGGAGTATTATATAGGACAAAGGGTGTAATAATACACCTCTTTTTTTAGAGTGATGAACCAAGGAGTAGCAGGCGTTCTGCAGGCTGCAGCTGAGCTTTTCTGGTAATATTTTTTGTAATATATCAATAATATATTCCCAATGAAAATAACCATCAAATCGAATTTCATTAAACGATCTTTTGCATAAAAAAAAACAACCCGAGGCGGCTCAAGCGAAATTGAGTAACCTACGTTTCATGATGTTCATCGCTCGCAATGTTTGTCAGATTTAACTATATAAAGATATAGGGCTAGATGGCATAGAGTGTGTTATTTGATTAACTTTAACTAAACTTCCTTGGTGTTTCTCCTTGCATATATGTGCTTTTCCTTAAAAACTTGGTCATTCTACCTTGGTTGCAAATCAGTGATTCCACTGATTCGAGACTCCGGGGTACTTCAATATTTTGTTTTTTAATGGAGAAAGAGGCGTTCGATTAACGTTCAAGAAAGAAGGAGTTCGACGGAAATGGTATTCGGATCAAACGAAAATTCCCAAGATTGATTTTTTTAAACGAGCTTGTATTTTTGACATTGACAGATGTTTATCGATGTCTTTCGATTAAAACCGTAAAGTCCACTGCCTATATATAACCCGCGTGGTCCCCAAAATGGGCACTATGGGCCCCGAGTGCGGCCCCGGCTGGGCCCCGTGCATGTTTCCTCGCTGGAACTCTGCGAGACTGAACCGTCGTCTGATAGAGAGTAGGCGATTATTCAGCAATCTTTCACGTGAATCAGGGTTGCTTGAATTGTCCATGGGACAGAGGGCATAAAAGGCATAACAAGTTGAAAGTGAGATACAAGTCCTCTTTGGTTTTCGTAGCGCACAACTTGGAATATAGACCCTACTATGGGACTGCCTCCTAGACTGCTTTCATGCCTGCGCGTCACGTGACACGACGTTGCGTCCGGGAGGCCTGCACGGGCGCTGATTGGATGCGAGTGCCGCGTCAGCGTTCGCGTGGGGATCGCTTCCTATCATATTCCTATCAACGCTGACGCGGCCCTCGCGTCCAATCAGCGCCCGTGCCAACCTTACGGATGTAACGTCATGTCATGTGACGCGCAGGCTTGAAAACTGTCTAGGAGCTGCTGACTGTGAAAGCGAGATCAAACATGTGTTTTAATCAATCTAATAGGATGCTGATTGCACGGAATACTGGATATGCTTCAAGCGGAGTCTGAAAGAAATCACTTCGCGAAGTTTTACAATTTTTTCCCAAAAACAAAAAGGAAGAGAAAAAATGAACGCCGTGTACAACTCCCTGTAACGCCGAATTAGAGCGCAGCTCTTGAGGAGGAGAAGGGGAAGGGTACTGAGGGGGAAGGTATATCCTTCCTCCCTCCTTCTCCCCTCCTTATCCTGTCTGCTACTCCTCACTCCGAGCGACGTCGCCGTCGCCGTCGGCGTAACCGTGAGGTAACGTGACCCTCGCGATGTCATGTGACCTTGTGACTTCACGGGGTCACGTGACCTCGAGGTTACTTTGACGCCGACGGCGACGCCGCTCAAGCCGGAAACGGAAGCCGAAGAGCTGCGCTCTAAAAAAAAAAAAAAAAAAATAAAGACGAGCAAGCACAGGAACGAAGTATCTTCCCTAAACGCACAAACGCGGTCATCTGTGTTGACTCACCGCAAATGGGAGCACATGGAGCAAAAGCTCGCTCTGGATCCTGGGTTCAACTCCACCCAAGCTCGTTATGATCTGTATAAGCATCGTACCGGTGTTCTGTCGTGTATCACTACTGCGTGATGCACGTTATGGACCCCAGGCTAGCGGTGGTACTTCACTGACGAGATTTGTCGTCTACAGCGGTGGCACCAGGCGCCCATTGGGACTGCTGATCAACTTCCCGCTGTCTAAACAAACGCGCAACACAATCGCTTTAAAGGCCGCACATACAGCACAACGCTACCTTAGCGCTACCTTAGCCCTTAGACACGCGTCCGTTGAAACGAGGCTTTTAACGTATAAAACGTTAGTGAGACCCTTACATGAATATGTTTCAGAAGTATGGGACCCTTACGTAATCTATCTTGAACAGGAATTGGAAACGCCTTGTTGTGCGCTTTATATTTTCTATAGATACCACCGACTTCATTCCCCCACACAGCTTTGTTCACAAGCCGGTCTACCGTTGCTTACAAGCAGGAGAAAAACTAAGCGTCTAAAACTTTCTTTATATGGCTTTACTAATCTTCTTCATATCGACACATTATATGTTACACCTCACCAGTCCAGAATTTAAAGAAATAAGCACAGTCGGCATCCACAAAAAAAAATGCAGATAATAAAAAAAATGTTTTAAAAATTCGTTTTTCCCTCGCACTATACGCGAGTGGAATGCAACGCCCTAAAGTGTTGTGTTTTGCAGGCTGCAGCCGATCTGAGGAATTTTTTTATACATTGAGCGGGCTTCCTGAAATATAGATCTGTATGTACGAAATGCAAGTGACTTTGTTGTTTTACCCCTGCATATTTTTTTTAAAGTTATTTCTTTTCCCACTCCTATAAGAGTCCTAAACACAGCACTAATAGTATCTGTAAATAAATAAATTAGTCAGCGCTGTAAGTAGCGCTGACCTTGCTGTTGCAGCGCTGACTTCGGGCTATATACTAGTGATCCAGCGCTGATACAGCACTCATACAGCACTGCTACAGCACTGCATCAGCGCTAAGTTACGTTGAAGTCAGCGGTGCGTCAGCACTGTTTCTATATAGGTTTGATATAACGTTGCGCGCTGTCTGTGAAGCTGCCTTTACTAAACCCACACCTTCTTTTACCCCCCCTCCGCGTGCACGTTCTCGTGGGAACATGCTATTTCGAGCCCCACTTTCGCACCTGCAGAAAAGGCGTCGTATCACACGCACCTCAACGGATAGCTCAATTTACCAGCAAAAAGGCCTTCTGCACACTGCCATCTTTGTCTGCTGGGTTATGGAAATCCTGAGCATGCGCTGTTGCTCTGCTGTGCGGTATATCAGACGCTGCACATGCGTCCACAGCTCCGTGACTCAGCATTTTTTCGCCCGGGTGATAAGCAATGGTAAGGTCTATATTCATACGGCTCAGACGCGTCCCTAAAAAACGGCCGCCGAGCCACGCTCAGAAAGTCGTAATTTGCTCATTCAAGACACCGCACAGACGTTATGCACCGAGTGCTAAAAGTCGCTCCGTTTATTTCAGAGGCAGGGCGTGGAGGTGCTGCGTGTGTCCAGTTTCGTCCGGAGGTATCCCTCGTTCTACTGCCGCTCAGACTCGGCTTGGTCTCTTGTTACGCGGAGCGGCGGCACGCAGGTCTGCATGTCGACTGACGCAAGCACGGCCTGCGCCTCGCTTTCACGAGTTGGATTTCCTTTGTCTTCCCTTCACAACTGAGCTATATATATATATACGCCAGGCGCGCTCGTCTCAGCTAGGCGGTATTTTTCCACAATCCGTTTTACACTAAGTCCGAGCGAAGCCGTCACTGCAATCCGATGAAGCCAATCAAACAACTTCAAAAGTGCATCATACGTTCAATAACTTCTAAGCCTAAGTATGACGTAATAGATTGACGGTATTCTAAAGTTGCAAGTCGCGTCGCCCTCCACTTTCAGTCGATCTCGCGACATTGAAGGTCGCCAGGGGCTGAACTGAAGGACAGCATCAAAGACCGTACTTTGATTGAATTTTCGGTGAAAGAGGGAATAGCGTTGCGGGGCCCCTTTAATTAAGCACGGCAGGGAGTCTTTGGAATACGACCCTCTGGCCGGTCGCCTGCAGCAGTTGAAGTCACCACTGAGGAAACGTGTAGCAAAGTGGAAGACATGGTCATGACGAATAGGCGTGTTATGATTCTCCAGGCTGCTACAGAACTAGACATTAGTACTGGGCCCGTGGAAACGATCTTTTACGGACATGTTTGTGTATGTTCAAGGTTTGCGCGCGTTGGGTTCCCACAATGTTGACGCCTGAAACGAAGGAGACTCGTGTGGAATGTTGTGAAATGTTAGCAATGATGAACGCTGATGAGAGCTTCTTTCATGGACGGTTGGTGACAGGGGTATGAAATCTGATCTACCACTGGGACCCCGACAGCAAGGAAGAGAGCGTGGCCTGTAAGTACAAGAATTCTCCTCCGCACGTAAAATTCGAGACAGCCTCTGCGGGCAGGATCACGGTCTGGGATGAGGACGGTGCTCTGCTGATTGATTACCTAATACCCGAAACTACGGTAGCAGGTGCCTATTATGTATCCCAAGTGCTGGTTTGGTTGCGTGAGGCCATCGAGAAAACGTCGGGGAAAATTGACCCAGAGGCTTTTGCTCTTTCACGACAATGCCCCAGCGCAGACTGCCTTCTGCAACGTCCCACGTTGCAGAAGGCATGAAAATGCGGATTCGAAGTAGACAACTATTCAGCCTCTCCGGACCTTTCTCCCAGTGACTTCTTCCTGTTTCGACATTTGAAAACAACAAGAACAACAAAAACTTCGAGGACACCGATTTCCAGATGATGATTACCTCAAGGAGGCAGTTGATCACTGTTTCCCGGGGCGCGCGTGACAAATGTTTTTTTTTTTTTTTTTTTTTTTTTTGCAGGATTAAGAAAATTTGGGCAGCAATGTGTTAAATGTGTTGACGCTGAGGAGCTGGGCTGAAAAATTTTAAAATCAAACTGTGTTCTTGGTCCTGCAGTTATGTTAGGCTTGGAACGCATTTGAACGCCCCTCGCATATCGGTGTCCGTCGTCTTTGAACGTTTCTACGACTAATCCAATCACACCCAGTCAATGCCCCGTGATCCTGCGCTCTGTTTCTGCCCGTGGTCTCCAAAATTCCCAAGGCGCATGCCCTCGCACGACGGCTTCTTGGATTGCTCATCGCGTGACCAGGAGTTTCGACGCAGAAGGGCGAATCACTGCGAAGCCCTCATTGCACAGATTATAGTTACAAGCACGTTAACATGTTCCGTTGAGAACTCGAGAGAAAGAGCGTAGCCGAGCGAGAAACCTCCTTTGTTTAAGCTCGTTCGAAGCATCTTTGCGTCATACATGCTTCAAAACATGTCTACAGACAGTTTTTGGATGACCACTGTGACAGTGGATAATGAAATAAAACAAAAGTTTATAGCCGGCTCGCTGAGGAATTAAAAACATCGCGGTTTCACTGGTTACACTGTGTGACACTGAGATAGGCAGTATTTAAAATGCGAACATTTGAAATACGTTTTTAGAATACTTCGAGTATTTTGTATTCTTTGTATTGAATTACAGATCAGTGAAATGTATTTGTCCATTGCAATTAAATCATGAAAATTTAGTATTTCAAATACCGCCGAAATGTAATTTCGGGACCTGTACTTTGAAATCAAATGCCTTTTTGGGCACTCCTCGCCATTATAGACAAATGCAAAGAACATGTAACTTGCTGTGCCTCGCGCGCAAATAAACATCGAAGGGGGTGAAAAAAAGAAAAAAGGAAAATAACATCAAGGATTGAACGGGATCAATTCCTGACTTTTTGGTTATGTATTTTTCACTTTTAAAGACGTCGCATTGAGGACAAGTTTGAAAAGACTTGTTTCAACTGACCCTTCAAAAATAAAATCACACTGAATGCATTTTTTTTTCTTCTGAAAAACAAATTTTATTTTTAGGGCTGCAATCTTATTCTTAACCAGTTGATTATTGGTCTCTGTGTGTGCACGGTCTTCTTGTTGTTGTTTTTTATTTGGGAATAAATTGAAGTCTTAGATATTAGACTGTGGGAACAAAATGTATTTGTAAAAGTACTTGAAGGTAATCAAATACTCTCCTCGTATTTGTGTCCTGTATTTAAATACATTTTAATAGATGTAATTGAATTTGTAAATAAATACACTTTTGTCTATGTTGTATGTAAGCGCCGCTACAGCTCACCGCGCCATCTACGCTCATTGTCACGAAATTCTATCGAACGGTTCATTGTTTACCCCCCCCCCCCCCCCCCCCCCTTTAATTAAGAGAGGCTCTACGCCGGGAAAGCCGAACGTCAGTTTTGGTTTTGTTGATTTCTTTTATACGAAATAATAAGCTTAAAACGCCCCTAGAAAGGAAGAAAAGAATATATAAACAGCCTGGTTGGGACACGCGCGTTAAAAAAGAATTTTTACGCGAAAAAAAAAATAATTAGAGCAATATTTACGGTGAGAGATTCATTTAAAAATCTGCGCGAAGTCTATGACAGTCACTGGTCATTCCGGAATGACCATCTCGGTCGTGAAGGCGAAGCCACTCCACCTCTCCTTCACGCGCCCAAAATGCCGAGAGAGAAGGCAAGTGGAAAGGAGTTGACTGCCGACTAAATCCCATCTCGCGCCGTCAATATTGCTCTAAAAAAACTTTTTTTAGCGTAAAATTTATTTTTTGACATGCGCGTCCCCACCAGACTGTTAAAACATCTTTTATCTTTTATGTTCAGGGGCCCTTCAATAGAACTGCATAAAAAGATTGAGCTTATTGCCAAATTTCCTATAAAAGTAACCTTAGAAACAAGATCAAAATGGTTTTTTAAGACCTTGTCGTAGCCTACTAGGTAGTAATCATAGAGTTATTATGATTGAAAAGGAAACATTAGACAGTCTGTCTGGTTGGGGAAATGATTATTAAAATACGACGACCATCCAATCCCTAAATCAGGGGCCCAACGTTTCGAAGCCGGTTCGGCTTCTTCTTCAGGGGCGACTATGGAGGAAAGGAGCCGCAGTCTTCTTTTTCCTCTATGACGGAGGCGAATGTGCACGATCCACCCTGAAGAAGAAGCCGAACCGGTTTCGAAACGTTGGACCCCTGATTTAGGGATTGGTTGGTCGTCGTATTTTAATGGTTATTATGATGTACGCTAGAGGTTCAACTGGCGCTAGTGTGTTGTTGCGAATCGACGCAGACAGCAACCAGTCAAAAAGTTGACCTCCGGTGATGCATTTCTAGGAGGAAAAACGGGTGCATTTCTTTTCTGCGCTTGATTTAAAGAGCAAATATTACAAATAACTATAATGTAGTAAATAACTCGTTACCTTTCTCAATCACACGAATAAAAACATTGGCCAGTTACAGTGTTTTTTTTTTTCTCAAATTCATGGCGTTAAAGACTGTGCTAAAACAGTTTGATACGTGCATTTATGTGCACTGTCAGACACTGTTAGCGCGAACATGGCGTCGGCGCTTTTCAGTATGGGGGATTTACGTTCCAAACGAACTAATTACATCTAAAAAACCAAAAAGACGACAAGAACTACGCAGTAACACTGGACCAGTAACTGCCTGTGCATGTAGACAATCAAAATAAAGTGAAGGTCAAGTAATATATTCAGATTGGCAATAAATGAGTGCTGCTTTATTATTTCTGCTCAAGCATATGTGCGAAGATGTGTTCTGGTCTGCGTTCAAAATATCACCCGAACATTGAAATTTCTTGAAAATAGGGAGAAGCCGGAAAACAGGTGCCGGATAAAAGCTGCCCGGCATAGAAAATAATAACAAGAAACAGCTTTCATAGTCCACGTATTATATTCGTTAGGTCTTAGAATTTATTTAACCGCTCGTAAAGATGCACGACCGCGGGTAATTTTTATAAAGTGGCAGGACTGGCATATTAGCAATATATAAGCGCCACTGGAATCCTAGCGTACCTTGAACACATTCTATACATTCCTCTCGATTGTTATTTCGCTTAGAATCTTCACTCGCTTTTACATACCTGGTATGAAACAGAGGTTTGGGTTTTAAAAGAGAAGTTGAACATTGTTCACTGGGGAACATAAATGAATTCCATTTTTACAATGATAAGAAAGGTACATGCATGCTAGCCGGTACGGCTCAGATGGCAAAAAAAAAATTCACGTTATTTTCCGGAGAAGATACAAAATGCACGAGCGTTTTCCCATAGGAACGCACAGGATCACCGCAAAAGTAGACTGATTGCTGTCTGTTTCATTTTGCATCCCGGAAGTAGCATAGACACTAGCGCCAGGTGAACCTCTAGCGTACATTATAATAACAATTTATGGTTGTAACCAAACACATGTGTATGAACCAGCCTTTAGCAAAGTCAAGTTATTTCCGTACTTGACGCGTAAAGCCTATTATTTACATGTGGCAAGTTGAAAATCGTGTGTCTGTATTAGTGGCCTTTCATTGTAACGCGAATGATTTTCTACCCATGTTACTCCCAAACGCATGATTCTATACCTTTTTGTTTTCTTTTAGTGGAAACAACAACACAACGATAACGCGTTTTATTTTAAAGACTTTTTTTTTATATTTGTCTGGCACGCTCTTGCTCGATTTGAGCGCACCTTTCACTCGCCCTTTATGTAAGTAAAAACAGAGGCTATAGATTCCAGCCTCGTTGCTTTTCCGGCCGCTCTAGTATTTCCAAGTCTGTCGACTTTCGTGTAAATGTGCACGATAGCCTCAGACGCAGAGCAATGAAAAAAAGCTCGTTAATGGAGGCGATGGAGCGGTGCTTCCGAAGAATGCATCGCTTTTCGCGTCCTCACGCCCTGCGTAATCTTTCGTATTTAGAAAACGCGTACTAGTTTAGTGTGTGGCAACGGCTTTGTTCGTTCCATCGTCCAGACACACCGTATAATGATTATCATTGCATTTATCCTCGCAGTAAACACGCCTGCCTGACGGAAAAAAAAAGGAAATCCCGATGTATAGAAAAAAGCTGACGCAATATATCCCCCAAGAGTGGGACAAACAAACGAATACTTAAAACGTTATAACTTTATTTAGGAACCCATCAAGGACCTTGTTTGTTCGTAATGGTGTTAGTCGCACCGTAGCAAGGTTATGGGAGAGGGTGTCAACGACGGAGCGCAGCTGTTGGTTTGACATCATAGCGTCTGCCACGAGAAGCGAGGTGTCACGTGTCGTCATGATGTCCCGTGCCGTAATGGTTCACACCACGATGTCACGTGATGGTTCACGTGACGTCACAGTACCACACGATGTAATGATGTTACGTTATTACGTGACGCCATAGTGCCACGCGGCACCACTATTTTCTCGTTAAATGCAGCGGGAAAACGTCTCCGTTAAATCGTGCTCCTTCGCTGAATTCAAGGAACCGTCTACACCAAGTGTTAAGTTCTTTTTGTTTGTCTTCTATTAATGTTATTTGCACTTTATAGCATACTGTTCTTTCAAAATTCTCCAGTGGTGTTACTACGCCGATGTGGACTGCCAATAACTTTATATATTTTTATTAAATCCAGATCAATTTTTAGAAAAAATCTTTCTCTTCTTCTGCTGAGTGGTACGAAATTTAAGTAAAATCGGTTGACATATTCTACAACTGTGAAGTTGGCAAATAGTACTAAATATCCGTGCGCTGAAAGCGTACGAGTCCTTCGCACACACACACACACAAAATAAAACAATAAAAACATACACGTCATTGAACTTTGTGTGTTTTATGTGATCGCTAATCGATAGATCCCTTTCGAGTCGTAAGTGTCGCTTTGTTTTAGCTATTACCAACGGAAAGACAATGGAAGTACTTGTGTTGCTTGTTTTTACTCGCCCTCCGCTCCTTTTACGTGCCTTTGCGCATGTTCTTTCCTTCTCTTCCTTATCTCGCTTTTTTTTATCTTTGAATTCGCTGTGAAACAATGGCACACAACAACATAAAGGCAAACAGAGAAACATACACTAACGATAATGTAGATCCCCACAGCCATCAAGCCACCGCGTCGCACTTCCTAAGCTACAGCTTCGACTGAGCATGTTGGGCGTCAATACTTGTACTAAAAGCCCCCATCAGTGTGCGTCTCATGGGAGCGCTTTTCAAGTGATGCCTAGAAGGCCGTATTTTGCATGGGGTTTACGTAGAAACAAGATTACTTCAGAAACAGCTTTTGGAACCAGTGCTCCTATCATATACCTCTATGCGATTTTGTTTCATCGCTCACAACCCTTCTACCAAACTTTTGCAAACCCCCCCCCCCCCTCCCCCCCGAACCAGTTCGCTAAGATTCCGATATCTTTCCCCCGGAGCAGTGCACTGTGCAGCCAGAGAACATCATACAAAGCTATTTAATCTTCTTTATCGCTGGTGTTTTGGGATTCTGCGTTCAATCACCGCCCCTGCCCGTTTCAAACTTGCGTGAGCATCGTGCCGACATGCGATCGTGAATCACTATGAGGAGCGATAAAGACCCCAGACTAGCACTGGTACTGCTCATACTGGCTACGTTTTTCATCTGCAGTGGAGAGACCAGACGTCTATTGGGGATGACTAACTTTTGGAATGGATGGCAGCGATACAAAAGGTGGATGGTCGGACAATTAGGTTGAAATTAAGGCGAATCATTCCGTACTTAGGACGTAGGGCCACTTCGCACCGGTGCAGTGCGGTTCGTGGTACAGGGAAGACTAGAGGGGAGAGGGGACCTTCTATCTCTCCCCGCTATCCTTCTGTGTACTAAAGAGGAAAGAGTTTACTGCACTGCACGGGTGCGCTGTGCCCCAGACAAATAGGCCAGATTGAGATGTTATTCATTTGTAAGATGAAAGGACGGGGAGTATGGTGGTGAGTACCAGAAATATTTTAAGAGGTACAGTATACCTCCCTGCAATATCGATATGGCCCTATACTTGACTATTGATTGGGGATGACTAAAATATTCGCCCAACTTAGACCTCATATGAAGCTGATGACGTTCAAAACCACAACTCCGAGACACTCTGGAATCTGTATGGGTAGTACACTATATCGCTTCATCTCAATTTATTTAATGGCCCATCTCGTCAATTTTATACCATGTTTCAGCTAAACTTAGGAATGAACTTTTGGCACTTACTTAGTTTGTGGCGTGCTTATGTTCTCGATATCTCGGTGCTTAATCTACCATCGTAAAATCTCAGCAATATTATAAATAATGATATGTATGTTGATATAAAGAATATCCTTATGAACAGAATTATCTAGGACTGTAAAAATATAAAAGAAGCCACCGACCCTTTTCAAAACAGTTTAAAAATATCCAGACGACAGATAACCTTGAAAGGAATCGAGATAGAAGCTCCTTCATTTAACTACAAAGATTTAAAAAATATATTCAGCCTAATATGTGACCGTCTTAAAGTCCGTCGAAATTAAATAAAGAATTTAATAAAATAGGAACAACAAAACAGTCGGGTTCTCCGACCTTAGCTTCTGAAGATGCAGTACCCGAAGGAGGTCGAGGTTGTTTAAACGGTCGCACTGCAATAAAAGTTTATAGCTCCTTCGACCTCCCCTATTACATACAAATAGCTTAGCTCGGAATTTTTTACAGCGTTTACGCACTGTGAAGGCATTTATCTTGTTGTACAAAAGCTTAAAGAAATCAATCCAGATGACAGGTTTTTGATACCATTGCGGATTAATGTAGTAAGTGTTGCTTATGAGATACTGAATGGCTGATGTTTATCTCGCCGTTTTTTATTCTTGGATATTATTTATTTCTTTTGGCGTTTATTACCTCATTTTCCAACGTGTTATCTCAATTAATGTTTGTTAATATTGTTTTCTGCTATCATCTACTTGTTATACTGCGCCTTTTTATTCCTCTATATTATACTGCATTTGTATGCGGGAAAGATAGTATTTTACCAGTGTTAAACACGCCCCCCCCCCCCCCCCCAAAAAAAAAAAAGGAACGAAAGATCGTTTCTTGTTTTTTTCTGACTTTTGGAACGCGTTCCCGTTACAAGTTCCATATTTGAAAAAGGGACTCGTTCCCATTACAGTTAAGAAAATGGAACGTGTCGTTACATATGCGTTATATTTCTATTTATCTGATTCCCAAATTTGGTTATATCGCGGAAAGCTCTTTTTCCATCCCATTAAATGGGAGTTTGCGAATTTGAATGCCGTGATGGGAGGACACCAGGAGAAGAAAACAAGCCTATGCAGGGTTTCATTTGTTGATATAGTCACCTTTAAGAGTCTCAGTTTTTAACCATTATCATGTTTGTGGTGGGCGAATCAGACAAGCCAAATATGCTGTTACCCCCCCCCCCCCCCCCACACACACACACACACATTGCAGGAGCGTTTTACAAAAACTGCCTCACACGTTTCAATTTAACGAACTCCCTTGTTCGAACTTAACAACATTTGCTTCTTCGTGTTGCTGCCCGCAAGACGAGTAAGTGAAGGAGAGGGTAGGGCTTTTGGAAGGTCAGTCTTGAAAACTACAAGCCCTTCTTCGTGAAGGTTGGACTCGTTGTTCAGTTTGAAGGTGGGGGACAAGAGGAGAATAAATAACGGTACATTTTTTTTGTATCGTTTAAGTGACCAATGTTCGCGATACGAGGGTGTGTTCGGTGTGGTAACCTGTTCTTTTGTTATAACTGTAGGACTCTGTCAAAGTTCAGTGATGGCTGTGTCTGCCTTAGACTTCTGGGTGTATGAGGATTCGTGGATGCAAAGAAAGTAACTAAGTTTGAAACTTTCCTCTTGTGTCGTTTCCTTTGACTAAAAGTTTTGTTTTTTGCACCGTATCTCGGGCACTAAAAAAAAAATCGAAGCCCCCTAGTTCTCCTGCACCCGACTGTTACCAAGCGAGGACCACACAAAATAACCCCAAGATAAAAACCAAACACTTAACGAGGTTTTGCTGTTCGTAAAGATATTGTTTTTATACTTCTAGAACTTCCCTCTTTGAAATAAAATAAAAATTATCCCCCTGGACGACAAAAAGGAACGCCGTATCTTTTTTAGCTCGAGTAAAAATGCAACGAGTTTTCTTTCCAGTTCCACCGAGGCAGAATGGAACGGCGGCGTTCCTTCGTTCCTCCTAAAGGGAACGCGTTCCAGGAACGCCGTCCCGTACAACACCGTTCTTTACAATGCTCGGTATCGCGTTTCAGGAGTTCGACGAATCGGGTTCTGTAACCTATGCGCCGAAAACCTGAGGGAGAGGAAGCGATAAAAGCGTGCAGTGGACGTCTGAACGCCGAGCTCTGACTGGAATGATTCGTGGGTAGACGTAAAGCTAGCTGCCTTTTTCTTTACTCGCTCTTTGAAAGCGTTAGAATGCGAATGAGGCCCTCTGGACGCCGGCGTATGGAAATCGAACGCGTTCCAAGTGTGATTAGAGAAAAAAAAAATACAGCTAGCTTTCTGTCTATCCGCTAAATATTCCAGTCAGAGCTCGACGTTCAGACGTCACTGCGAGCTTCTATCTCCTCCTCTCTCTCAGTTTCTGGTCACATAGGGGTTCGTGTTTTCTCGTTTTCTTCCAATACTCGCATTGGTCTGCCAGAAATGACGTTAAAAAAGGTGAAGGTCTGAAGTCGCGCACGAATCTTTTCTTTTGGTCGCATCTTCAGAGTTTTTAACTTTTCGTATACCCAATAGTCACGCAATCAGTTTATGTAGTCTTTCGCGCCTCGTGGGACTACCACTTTGCTTATGTTCGTCCCTTGACATTTAGTGTTTGATATATTTGCTTATAAGAACGGCTTTTGAATGGGGTAGATTTATTTACCTATTTTTGTGTGTTCGTGCGTTTGTCTGTTTAAGTAAAGATCTGCTACTTCGTGATATCTAGAGTTGTAGAGTGTGCAGGGTAAGGATTCTGTAAGTTCTAGAATGTCCAAATTACGAACCAAACAAGGGACATAGAACAGAAAACTGCCAAACTTTTGTTTCCGCAAGTCAGACACCGCCAAACTCAAAAATCTTTTCACGCGAAGTTTTCACCAAAACAAAACGGGTCACCGAAAAAGGATCTCCTTCCTTCCTCCAGTGAGCTGCGTATTTTTCAAAATCGCCTTTTTCTCTCATGTAATTTCTTGAGGCTTTCCTTCTGCGCACAGGCATCCGAGACGCAATCGTGAGGACGCCATCCCTCCTCTTCCTCCTCCTCCTCTTCCTCATCCTTCCGTCTCTCGCCACAGAAAACGCGATTTGTTCCGTTCACCTTACGATGTGGCGCAAAGGCCCCCACGAACTTTCCCCAGCCAATCCAGCACTATGACCGCATCATGGGATTTCGCGTCCCGCGCCCCGCGCCGAGGATCACGTGGCATTCATGCGGCACTGGACTGGCTTCGGTGGCTCCTAGCATCCTCTACGGTCCATGATGAGATGGAACAGCCGACCTCTTCCTTTCTTCGGAGAGGAAAAAAACGACGGGAGGAGAGGGGGGCGCGGTGTCCTCGTCGTCGCCGTCATGTGGCGCGGTCCCCTGGCTGGCCCCTCACCAAACTCGGGGCCCTCGGATTGGGTCACGTAGGGTCGTTTTGCCGCGCCGAGTGGAGCCCGCTGCTGTTGCCACCGAGGCGGGAGGTCGCTCGGTCGGATCTGAAAGAAGCGTGCTGCTGCTGCCGGGGTCCGGAGGGAGAGGAACCTTCCTGGGCTAATCGAGCGAGACCCGCGGCGCTGCCAGATGTGGCCATGCTTGCGGACACAAAGTCACGCCTTCTGCATGAGGCTCCTTTTCAGGCCCGCCAAGTTGACTCGGACCGACAGGAGTATGGTTTCCAAAACGGACCCGCGGTTCATTTCGTGAACTGCTTGGGGGATCAAGGTCGCGTCGGCAATGTCGCCAGCTGGTGCCACGGCTGGAAGACGCTAAAGTCACTGGGAACTTGGCTAGAAGATGCGAGCGGGGAGAGCCTTCTTTAAAGCGGCTTCTGCGCGAGACCTCCACGGACCTTTCTTGCTCGTGTTGTTATCGCCGTATGACGTCAAAATGTCACGTGACGTGACGGCAAGGTGTCACGTGACATCACGGTGATTCGTGACGCCACAGTATCACGTGACTTCACAGCGTCACACTAGATTTCCCCGCTAAATTTGGCGGGGAAATACGTCCACTAAATGTCGATAGATAGTGCCTCTCGTCCTTAGCCCCGTCAAGTGCTATCATACTTCCGGTGCTTTTGACGGACGGAATGTAAAGGACGGCGACTTTTTTGTTACCAAATTTCTACTTTCCTTTGTCTCAGTGTCGCAACAAGTTTGGTACAGTCCAAGAAAGCGCAGCTAAGCAAAATGCTTCGATGGATATCTGTCATTAGCCAAGCTGCGCCGCTGACCTTCGGCATGCAAACACCGTCTTCCATCATTTTTTATATATATATTCTTTTATTGTTGAGGTGGTAGAAAGAATTGCTGCTTGGCGACGGTGCCCAGACCCGGAAAATTTACCGCCGGAATAGTCAGGCAGTCAGAACTTCAGCTTGGGCGAGTTGGTTATTCATGATACTGCTTCACAGCGCACAAGATCAGACACACTTAAAAGAAATTTCACGCATACAGAGGAAGAACAGCGCTGCGTGAGTGTTCTTCCTCTGTATGCGTGAAATTTCTTTTAAGTGTGTCTGATCTTGTGCGCTGTGAAGCAGAGTCAGGCAGTGTCGTCATTTGTTGCCATTCTGGACCCTATTTAGAAAAAAAAAATTATATTTGATTCAAAAATACGAAAGAGTCAGACAAAGGTGCCGGACACGACAAATACGTTTGTCCTGTCCGTCCTCATTGTCTAACTCTTTCGTATTTCTGACGCTATTACCAAAGCGCTCAATCCAAGTTTATATTCGAGCCTATAAATTGGCACTACGCGGTTCAACCAGAATCCTGAAAATTCAGCGCTTGCTGCCTATTTCGTAAAACATCGTCCACCCGAAGCACTCTCAAGAGCCGTGTTCGCGCGTCCGCGCCTTCCACAGTGCTACATAGAGCAGAGCTCTCACAATAAAGTTCAAAACAGTTTCTTTTTTATTGATTCCCGCGTGACAGCACTATAGCACACGCCACATGAAGTGTCTGTTTACTTGTTTGTCCGAAGGAACTTGGAACCAGTAACACTATAAACGTACGGAAAGCTCAGATAGGCGGGCAGTCACTTTGTCAGCGTGCCATTTGTGATATCTACGCAAAGGCATGGACGCACGTCCTTTTAGGTCATATTCAGATAACCAAATGCAATGAGAGCCTGTCTTATCTGTTTCTCGAGTGGCGGTATGGGAAGGCAGCGCAAGGTTTGCGGCTCAGGCTGTACGCGCAACAGTTACACACAACGTTCATGAACACGAGGGGTGGAAGCTAACTTATTCGCAATTCCAGCCCGTCGCTCGCCCTCTCGCGGACGAACGAAGAACCAGAGGAGCGGGGCTGCGGTGGAGACGGTGGCAGGGATTACCGGCCTTGGTACTGCTGTTACCGCACGCTTCTGGTCGGCGTGTTCGTGCATCGTGCAGTTTTATAAAAAAAAAAAAAAAAAAGAGTGCGTTAAAATATGGATTGTTTTGTTCTGCTCCAACACTTTTAAGAAATTAACATGTTAACTTTCTTAACGCACGTCAACGTCTCCGTCACACGTGTTACGCTCCTGCCCAGACCGTTTTGTATTTGCAGCCAAATAAATTAGTTTTAGCACACTGAGCAGCGTCAGCGTGCAGGCGCACGGGAAATCCTGAAAAACACATGCCCCCGTCTTCCGCCATCTTGCGGTCACCTCCCCGCCATCTATGGGGCGTTGGAGTTGCGCGAATATACAAGGATGGATGGATGGATGGATGTTGATGGCTACACCCTTTGTAACGGGCGGTAGCTTGCGCCACCTAGCGCATTGCATTAGTACTCCAGTGTTGTGCGACCAGGTACAAGCTCTGGCTTTCCGACACTAAAAACGTGCTCGCTGTTTGACATCCATACTCTGTTTGAACTCAAATCCAACCTCAGCCGATACAATCCGATGGAGCCAATCAATGAGTGTCAAAAGTGCATCGTCACGGCGTACTTACTCTGCGTGATTGGTTTAGTCCATATGGCAAACGCACAATGGCGATCAGAGCCGTGACGATGCAATCTTTTGCTTGGTTGGCTTCATCGGATTGTAGCGTTGGCTGAGGTCAGACCTAAAGGGAAACGGAGTTTAATTGCGATTAATTATTATGGCCATCGTACCGATGAGTCTACCTTTTTGAAGGCTCTGAATATGCTGGGTGTTTCATTTTTAATTCTAACAGATTTAAGCAAAAAGGGCTGAGAGGTAGACGGGTGCCGTCTTTACCATGTATCTTCCAAGCACGGCGGACATTAGATAAGGGGATAATCGTTGTGTTAAATGGGCTAATTACCTAAACTTCGTTAATATACTTTTTAGTAATTTGCTTTGAGGGTCATGCTGCAGTTGTACTTGTAGTACTGACGACAAATGCTATTAGGGTCGAACCAATTAAAATAATTTCCGAAAATGTAATAATTTTTTAAAAAATATTAATTGATCAATTTTCGCGTTTTTCTTAGCCTTATCTGAAAAATTGCGCACAAAAAGGGTGCTTCAAACCCTGCCCACAATGACACTTAGAAGAGTGACGTTGTAGTTTCAGTCATGTCGTTAATTGTGTCGTCGGAACATCCGCCAAGGCCACGCTGCCAAAATAGTGACGACACGAATGAAACGACTGCGTCACTCTTTCAACCGCTATCTGGACAGGGCTCGAGGCGCGCCATATATCTAAATCGGGCTAAGAGTACCTGAAAATGATAAATTAATATCCAAAATATCTATTTGATTTTCTCAAATTCTTTTAACTGGTCTTGCCTCTAATAGTAAATGCCGTCAATACTTCAATTGCAACATAGTTCACATAAAAGCAATAATTAAATAGCTAATTAGTCAATGTTAGGCTAATTAGTTAACCTACCATGCCGATCATTCCCTCACTCAAAGTTCCCCGAGCCTGATAAGTACATGGTGAAGACGACACTCGCCTAACTCTCCCACATTAAAAAAAAAAAAGAAGTATGTTCAAACTAAACTTAAAGATCGTGTATAATAAATATATCACAAGGTATAATTAGATCGCAGCTAACTGTAACGTCTATTCAATATAGCTGTACATAAGTTATCTTTGAACGTTTACGAAGAGAAAACTGTTTTGGTGCAGTCGGAATTCTGCGATTTATTAGTTTCTCAGGTTCGACAGTTTCCTTCCTGTGTGCCAAGGGACTTGCGAAAGGCGCAGGTAATGGGTATAAGCCCGTTTTGCTGGAAAGCTTCCTTCGTCAAACGAGGGCTCGCGAAATCAAAATGTTTCCTATAAAACCCGTAGCTCCACTCATGTCTCTAGTACGTTTGCAAAGGAACTCTCATGACTCGCACGAGAAGTCGCCGAATCTACTAATCGCACGGCACGCGAACGGGGACAGGTACATGGGCAAGCGTTTACTCGTTTATTTCTCAACACCCAAAGGGTGGCATCGCGATCGCCTAACTTGTCGTGGCTTGCGCTTTTGCGTATGCCGCCTGAGGCACCCGAAGGAGTCTTAGACATTCATCAACGCCGTCCTCAAGCCGCTTCTCATACAGGTGGTTTTGGACTCCACATTCTTTGTGTAGCATCCACCCATTCAAGAGGCATCTTGTTTTCTAGCAAGAAGCAGTTCTTCATCTCCTGCTTTTCATAGCGCTGCTGCCACAATCACGTACCGCGGTTTCATGTATACGTCTCCATTTTTCTACTCTCGTCAGCGCGTATACGGAGCCCCGTTGTCGAGAGTGTGACCGCTAAGTGCGCCTGATAGCACTGACATCCCTCTCGGTTCCCCGCCGTTCGTGTGAATGCTTGAGTCGGGGAGGGAGCCCCTCTGGTTCAGCTGATCACTGGCATCATGCACATCTCTCCCCGAAAAAACATCCCCAGTGTGAATACCCCATAAAGGGACTCTCTAATGGTTATCTGAGCTTCTGTCCTCTTTGTAACCTTTGCTTCGTTCGTAATTCGGGCGACAGTGGGAACAAGTGTAGCGACGAACCCCTAGCGCATCCTATGTCAATTCGACCATGCGGAAACACCTCAATATCTGGTGGCGCCACGCCGTGACAAAAGCTCGCGGCTGGTGATGTCGTCGTTGCGCCATTGGAAATAATTTTTGTGATTTTGCAATGTTGGCAAGAGCCGTCAGTCTCTTCCCGAAAAGTTTGTCCAATAAGACATCTACTGTAGCTTGAATTTCTCTTTTACAATTTGTTTTCTATTAAATCATTTGCTTTGCCTAAATTTTGTTTTAGTATTCTTTGGCATGCCACATGTGCGACCCCAACATTAGATTTCAAAAATAACTTTGGAGGTAACTTAATTAAAGAAAAATCATCGAAGTGAACATATATCTGCTACAGTGATATACACAGTCCTTTTGTTAAAGTTCCGAGATAAAGAAAGCGATTGCTTAACAACTCACCCGAAAAGATCAACGCCTTGTCCGTTCACGACGTCTTCTTATACTGGAAGATTGAATATTTTATTGACTTGCTTTTTTATTTTTATTCATCTGGCGACATGAGCAGATAAATGGTTCGGCGAACTTTACTCGTGCCTGTGGAATATTGCACTTTGCCCGGCTGAATAGGCCGGATGTACCAAGACAGGAGCCGGCGCTATTTTGCTTGCGGTAGTCTTCGTCGGTAGTTGTAAACGGACTTCGTACACCTCTTCCTCCTCTTACGTACCACACGTAACGCTTTCTTTTTATCACTCGTTTCATTAGATTTTGTTTGTGGCTGCGGCAACTCATCCCCGTCCTTCTGTTCCCCATTTTTGCCACCAGTTCGCGAAAAGATTCTCCGGATATTTCGACGAGCTACCCGTTTCTAAAAATTCCGTCTTTTCCACTGGGTGGTGTCTCTTGCTCTGAAGTTAACGTAAGTATAGCGACATCGGATACGTTGAGTGAAGACTTTCTCGGTAACAATATTCAAACCGTATCGGCAACTCGTTTTTCTTTTTCTTTTTTGCTTGTTTCGTTGATGAAGTTAACATCAAAGAAGTCGAATCAGGAGTCTTCACTTAACGCGCCCAGTCTCAATCGGAGATCATAACACCCGTTGAGAATTTTAGTGGTAACATCATGGCGCTATTCGTTAAATCTATTGAAAGAAGAAAGAGTGCTGCGTTAGCCTTTAGTTAAAGGTGGTGATCAAATTAAATACGTCCTGTAAACGGCCAGCGCATGGATATTTATGATCGATAATCAAGATTGTACGGACCTTTTCTAATACAGATGCTGTTGCTTGCACCGACTACCAGGAATAGGTCAAGGACCGATTTGGTCCGGCAGCTGCTAACCTACCGCGAAGTGAGCACTGCGATGGTAACGTATGCACGCACTGATCTGGAATTAACAGAGCTATCGGCTATCTCCCCGCCTCCGTTGAGTGTTCATAGATGCTTGATGTTGAAACAATCTAAGCACCGTGGACACACTCGTTCATGTTTAGATTTACCTTTCTTGTGCATTAGAGTTTCACACGAGGCAGCAGGCTGAGAACAATGCTGTGATGACCAGAAGCTTATTCAGCGTTAGGAAAGTACGCTTGCCGTAAAGTCATTTTCGAAGCGGTTTCGTGTCACTTGTGCCATCCAGGGCACGTGAGTACTCTACAACCAGGTCCTTCATGTTGCTCTGGTCGATGTTCTTGCTGATCTGGTAAAAGATAAACCAATCCCCGACACCGACGTTGTCGATAATACGTCGCAGCTCTTCGGATTCGACGGCCCTGTTTTTGCTGTACATGACGTGATATCTAAGTGATGGTAGAGCGATCGTCGCCACTCGATAGACGAGAAACACGGCCGTAATGACAGAGAGGATGACGAACCAGAACCACAGAAACACGTAGACTTTTTCGTTGATGATGTTGATGGGGAGGACACAGACGGCGTCGTGCTTCTGCAGGTCTCCCGACGTACCAAACATTCGGAACGTGCACTTGGTCATCCTGGGGAACACCTTGATCATGGGATCATACCTCGCCTCCCAGTGCCATTCTGTAAACTGAAGCACTTCCAAGCCGTACCTCGAAAATTCTCCGCCCAAGAACCGATCCATGATGAATATCTGGGAGATGACGTTGACCAGGTAGAGGACTTCCGTGAACACGAATCCGGTAAAGTACATCATGTGCTGGTTCCTGTTGTACGTCAGGTAGCGAACGAGCATCTCCCTAGACTTTACTAAGGTATTCTCTTCCTGCATCGGGGAGGAGAGATGATCGGTTAGGTTTATAATCCGCCTACCTTCCAGCGTCTTCCAGATGTACCTCGGTATGTAAAAGAAGAGAGCCTGCAGGAAGAGGACGAAACAGACCCACTGGTAGTACGTGTGGTACACAACTTGCTCTCCTGGAACAAATGGCGCCACTCCGGGATAGGCCACTTCGTCGCCCAGCTTTCCTTTCCAGGCACTCGGGACGCTGAAGGTCTTGTGAATCCAACAGTAGGTGTCCAGCAGGTTTCCCGGAATAGCATCTTTGCTGATACAGTCGATGGGGTCTCCCACGTACTGCTTGCCAGTCACGAGGATACTGAAGGCCAAGAGGATTCCCACCGATGCCTTGTGGTGCAGGCGGCACATTAAGTTGTCGATGATGACATACTTGGTGGTGAAGTATGCCTTCAACGAGCCCAGCAAGTCAAACATGGCGGGAGCTCACTGCGAACTCGACCGCTTCGACGGGAGTCACAGTTGAGAAGGATCGAAACCGACAAAGGCCCACAGGTGTCGCCCCTGTTGCTCTTATCACGAAGTTGGGATAACGGCCGTTGCGAGTGGTTTATCGCTCTCAGATAAAGGCAGGCACGTCGAACGACAGTTGCTCCAGATTAGAACCGTAAAAGTCGCTTTCAAAATGTACTTAAAATACAGTTAAAGGTACCGTGATATCAAGATATTTCTATTGCAGATATCTAAATACTAATTTATAATGTACCGATATACTAGTACAGTGTTTTTAAATACGCATTTCATGTCTGCAAATCTTGTTTTAAAAAACGTTTTATAACACGTACGTTTCGTGTGTAATATATGAACATTAGGTTCTGACAGTTTGATATGCTTTTATTGACTATGCATTTAGTCATATAATGACAATGTTATGCAGATAATGCTGACCTCCTGATTACATCGTGGCAGTTGAAGCCTCTTGAAGCACCCTTCTCAGCAACTCCTGGTGTGAATGTTGTTCCTACGCGGTGTGCTGTCTTGTCTTGGCACTCGGAGACTTGAGTTTATGGCCGTGGCTGAAAGTAAAAAGACAAGAGCTGAGCTTCGCAGTGTAGCGAAAAACTCATCGAGGAGCTCGGAAAATTAACTTTTTTATATGCAATTACAAACTGTAAAAAAGCAGAAAGGTGTTTGTTGATTGGGCATGTCTTCGAGTTTTAAATACGTGCAGTCACACGGGGTCCCTCATGTCTGCTCACTTTAGAAACCTTCAGGAATCTTCGATTCACTGACAGTGATCTGAGCTGTAGATGAACACCGTACCGGCGTGCCGTCCTGTGTTACTACCGCGTGGCGCACGTCAAAAACCTCAGGTTAGCGCTTCTGCACTCGCTAAATTTCTAATCTACAGCTGAGACGCTCATTGAGACCGACCAACTTCCGGCTATCTAAACATACACCCGACACAATTAAAACCTACCTCATAAAACCACATAGCTATATTTATAAAATGATGTTTTGTACATTTCAAAGTGAAAAACATTTCCACTCGTGAACTTGATTTAAAGAAGTAAGGATCCCGATTTTGGCGCTTGTGTGCTCTTCTTTAAATCAATCAATCAATCAATCAAGCAAGCAAGCAATCAATAAATCAATCAATCATTTTATAACAGTTAATGCATGTCACAGGTTACTGCAGTTCGATGCCACCGTTTAATCGTTCTACAACGATCTCCTTGACAAAGTTTGCCACTTTGATATATGATAAAATAAACTCATAGAAGTGAAACCAGTACATTTTTTGCCAGCATTTAAATGGGGCAGAATATATTCCCAAATGATTTCAAACAACGGCACCATACAAATATAGTAGTAACTTTGCGGGACCACTGAGTAATGCTTGTCTAAACCAATTAATGTGGTTTATGCAAATGTGTTCGATTCATTTGGCCAACGCGGAAAAAAACCTAGGGTATTAACTTTTTTGTAAGTTCGTTACATGGATAATTTCCCCAACATCACAAAAAAAAAAAAGATTTTTCTTTTAAGGATTGTTCGCCTCGCATTTTTACATGCTTACCTCCCCACTATGGATGGGCGTTCTTTCGGAATATTGCCGTACGTTTATCTTTATATGTCGGCTGGTGCCAGCTTTATTGTTCTTCGATGTATCGTTTCTTCTGTCCGTTGACTTTTCACTCCGTTTCACATTAAGGTTGATCGTAGCCAACACTACGATTCAACGTATAGCCAAGCCAGCGGCACCAAAAGTAGATAGTCATGGCGCTCGTGTGGTGTTTACGGGTTTGTTATCACCGGCTATACGAATCACGCACAGCGAACGCAGAGTGATCCTGTGCTACTTTCTGTGCGCGATTGGTGTTAAGTCGGCGATAGCGAACGCACAATGCAAACAGAGTATAGGCCCGTTATGGTGCTTCAATAATCCTACTCTTTTGCGTGGCGGGTGCGCAAAGTCTCGAAATCGGAGCTGTGCTCACCGCCTCTCACGGTGATTTGCGGGGGGACAACGCCCTCCCCGCTCACGCCCTCATGATATCGTGAACCGCGAGGCGATCTAAACCCGCCGTGACTTGCGCATTCTTGGCTCCACGTCTCGCGAAGAGCAGTGGAACGAAGCGATTCCGCCCAAGGAGGGATCAGCCATGCACTTGACGTTTAATTCAAATTTAGATGCACGCCGTGGTAGGGGGTCCCGGCCGGAACGCGGAGAGAACAGCCGTTGGATGCTGGGCGAACAGTGTGCCTAGATTACAGAGTGTTTAAAAAAAAAAACTTCAGCTGCTAGATCGATGTCTTGTAGTTTATATGGCCCGCGTTTTCAATGGACCTGAAGCTCTCAAGTTTTGAGCAGCACCCTCTGGCGAGCGAAAATCGGAGATATTTAGGTCGCGCTTCCGTTGTGCGTCGCGCTGTGGCCTTTCAAACTCTTCATCAATGCCCACGGCTTGACGCTGAGGGACGCTGACAGGCGCTAGTTATGCCCATGGATCGTGCATGGTGGGACACTAGGACGCCGCTTCACGTCAGCATGAAATGGTCGCGCCTCGTAGACGCTGCAGCGCTCCCTGGCCGAGAGAAACAGGCCTATACAAGTTGCGAGGATGTGACGAAAACGTTGATCGTCTGCAAACCTTCCCGCCCGCTTTCTTCTTAGCCACGCTACAACGCAACGCATAAACACTCGCCACCAATCTGCGTAGGTGGCATCCGCCATTAAATTGCAAATGCTCTACACGTTTCGAGTTGCTCCCTCTCTTAAATGGAGACTCTCTGGGGCCAGCGCGACTTGGCAGAACCAATTTGATGCGATATTCGCCTCGGGGAAATCGCCGGCTACGAAAATTTCCGCCTCAAATCGCGGTTCGTTGCACTCACTTCAGCTCCAAGGGCGGCTGACCAAAATCGTGATGGTCGGGGACCGGGGGATTATCGGTTTCATTCCGTTCGTTTATGTAGTTATATACTTGAGTGTTGATTTACCACAGTGGAACCTGTAAAGCGGCATGAATCACGAATCGTGACGATCAAGGTCGTGCGCTGTTATCGTTTAATGCAAACGTCAAGAGAACGGAGTGTTTTTGTTAGGTACAATATGTAGTTCGACTCAAAAGAAGATGCCTAGTTTTGCAAACATACATTGAAAGTTGGCAAATAAACATGTGTGTGTGTGTGTTTTTTTTTTTTTTTTTTGTATTTCGGCAAAGAATACGTTGAGATTTTTCGAATGGAGAGGTGTGTTCCTTTCAATGTTTCGTTTCTTCACTGCTGCTGCATATGAGTTCGTAAATTGGTTAGTCGACGTTTGATATCTGCGTCCTTATGTATTATATCCTAATGTTGGTATGCAACTCTATCTATCTAAACTGAATCAATATTATTTTTTAGTCACTACGTTTATACCAATCACAATAAAACAATACCGTTTTGTTGTTAATTTTGCTCTCTTACCTTTTCTGGACATACACGAACGTACTTACAACTTTATGCATTATTCATTATCTTATATGTTATTTGTTTTTCTTATCCATGAGTCTGTTCGAATACATTTCCCACTTCGGTTTTCTTCAAAAAAATAAGCAAGTTCGTTCGTAAATGAAAACAACTGCTCTTACTTGACGCCTACTTATTACACCGCATCCATACGTACCCTCGTACAAACTCGGTTTTCAGAAGCAAAGTCGGTACCACATGCATTTGCGGTGGGACAGACTGTGACCCAGCCAAATTTTGTTTCACGACGGTCAGACGCTTCGGCGGTAACCGAAATTCTGCAAATAATAACACACAAGAAAATCAAGAGTAAGCCTTCTCTTCAGTAACAGATTAGCGGTCGTCCCTCGCTGGCTTGGCTACATCACCTATATGTACAGATAAAAGACTGGACAAAATTGCAAGGCACCTCGTACTGTCTAAACCATCTATACTATAAGTCACAGGATGAGGACGGCCCGGAAGAGTTCCAGTTGAGCGCGATCTTCCTACCTTCGATGCAGACACGTACAAGTTACTCCCAAAAAAAGTAACTAAATATCGTAACTGGTTACTTGCTCAAAAATCCACTAAATACGTTACTCGTTGCCGACTCTCATAAGGAACGTGTTACCTAACCTCAGATGTAACTAGTTCCTTTTCTCGTAACTTCGATGACCAAATACACAACTGCTGTTGTTTCATGGTTCATCGTTTTCTTTTCAGTAGTCGTTTTAAGCAGTAGCTGTCCCTCGAAGTTTTCACCGCATCTCCGGTGACGCTGAGGGGTCGTGCTACTGACGCCCTCGAAGGACCGGCAGCGTTGTGTTTCAGGAAGAACTGGTGAATCTTCGAGAACTGAACCTTGATTGTGGACAGCGGGGGTACCCGACCGGCACAAGGAGGAACCGAGAACACAAAAATAACAAACAGTTGTCTTGTTCGGGTAATCCGCCCCCTTAAAGTCCCCTTGAGTGTGCCCTAGTCTGGGATTCCCTTCTCGCTTTTGTTCTCTCTGCTTCTAGAGTTTGATGTTGACAGTGGGTTCAGTGCCTTGGCCGTGTTCGCGATTTCCGGGTTTACATTCGGTCCGTACACAATTCTACAAGGTTCAAATGAGGAGGATCGGCGGCCAAGTGGGCTAACGCATCTCAAATCGGAGCGTGGAGCGACAGCTTGCGCTGCAGAACCTCCTGGGTTCGAACCCCCCCCCCCCCCCCCCCGCCCCCCCTTCGCCCGTTTCGATCTAAATGAGGTTAAAAATCCCGGGTCGGCGGTTGTGCTGCACTGGCTAAATTCCTCATCTACAACTAAGAGAAGATCACCCGCTAAGGCGTACTAGCATCATGGTCTTATAAACATACAAGCAGAAGATTTTTTTTTAGAAGGTTCAATTAACGTGTTCTATTGTGTTCGCTGGATGAAGGACATATTCCCAGCTGTAGAGTTCGGCTGACTTTCGTACTGTTCATTTATTTTTCGGGTTGCCCATCCGATTTTACAGCAACAGACGGATACTCGGGTTGGAATTCAAAGGAGGCTGTTTAAAGTATGTTTTACACATTACTCCTCAAAAGTAACTAAGTACGTTACTCGTTCCTTTCCTAAAAAAAAAAAAAGTATTTTAATAGGTTACTCGTTACCGAACAAAGCAGTAGAGGCAACTCGTTAGTAACAACGTGTTACGTACGTCTCTGTTTCGATGACGCTTCGAAGTCTCGTAAGCCACGAGCGTGCGCGTGCAGCCAAAGCACAGTACAAGGCAACAAGCGAGTGATGGAGGTCAGGCGTCTGAAGGAGGCGCCCTGCCGTTCCCACTCCTTGGCAGTGACTATAATCAGCACGTTTTGATCATACATTGCAAAGAAGCGTGGGCCAAAGCTTTCGCACGTGGCATTATAGACTATCTAGGTAACACGCGAACCTTTTTATGCGCGACCTGGATGTGGGCATCGATCTGGAAGATGCACGGTTTGTCGAGCTTCCGAATCATTGTATTGTTGCGAGGGAGCGTTCGCCACAATCAAAGACGCCGCAGCGCGCGGAAGCGTATCATATACGACTATTGAAGCGGATCGGCGTCTCTCGTAACCGCAGACAAAACAGCTCCCGCGTATCCTCCTTCTATACAGCTTCTCCACAGAGCGACCGCGCCGTTTCTGTTATGGCGCCCTTCGATGCCGACGAAGGACCCCTTGAATGAGAACTGAACACTGTCTGAAGCCAGACGCAATGATGTCCGATAACAAAATGAGCTGTGTTTGAGACGTCGTCGTGTTTCTTCCACCCAGTCTCAGGTGGTCTAAAAAAATGGTAAACAAAGTGTGAATTTTTAGTTATTGCTACTTTGTAATAAAAAAAAAAAAAAAGGTAATGGACCTTTTCTGAGAAGCGTTCTGCGCACGCGCAAACGCCCGATGCCAAGCGGCGGAAGTCGGTACGAAAAATCGAGGAAATTCGGAAGGAGGCTGTTGATCAGCGAGTAGAACACGTAATTGCAGCATATATATAATTGTGTTTCACAAAAAAAGAAAGTGGACGGAAAGAAAAACACGACTTTTGGGTCGTGTTTTTCTTTCCCCTCTTTAAAGTCGCGGTGGGCACGCGTCGCAGCTCAGAGAGCGAAGAAACTGGTAGCGCAACTCCCATTATCGATTGGTAGCGCAGGTAGATCACTTCCTCAATTTTTAGTTCGTGGAGCCACCGCCTGGTGCCGTCGGTATGTGGAAAAGGTCCATTGTGCGTGTGTGAACGCGTAGGCAGGGAGAAGTTGGTCAGCCCCGTTGGGCGTCCGTTTTTTTTTGTTGTTTTTTTTGTTTTTTTTGTACGATGTATGCGCAGTGGGTACCGGAAACAATGTCCCCGGGAAAAGATGTTCCCGGAATAAATGTCCCCGAAAGAAAAGTCCCCGAAAAAAAAATGGCCTGGAAGAAATGGCCTTAGGTGGAAAGTAGGAAAAAATGGCCCAAATGTGGTAAAAAAAAAATATTTTCCATGGAAACCATTTTGAAATGGGGAATAATAACCTCGCAAAGTTCTCACCAAACTGTAATCACATTATAGTTCGAAGTTCTGGCCTTTTGTTTTTAATTTTAAATAAATACAAAGTAGGAGACGCACTTCAACCCACTGACGTGAACATTTCCATACTTCCAGAAACATTAGGATCAAATAGTATGGCCAACTGCTCGCAGGAAGTCCTTAACTAACTGACGTCATTTCAGTAGCAAAAACCTCCCGGATGTTTTTGAGACGGCGTTGCTTTTCGACAAGCGATAACTTGCTGATCATAATGTAGAAAACCCGAGACTGTGGTAAAAGCAGGGAAACGGTGCCGGAGAAGGAAGACAGGGGAAAAGAACTTTTCCCCTGTCTTTCTTCTCCGACACCGTTTCCCTGCTTTTACCACAGTCTCGGGTTTTCAAACGGTGTCGGAGAAGGAAGACAGGGGAAAAGAACTTTTCCCCTGTCTTTCTTCTCCGACACCGTTTCCCTGCTTTTACCACAGTCTCGGGTTTTCTACATTATGATCAACATCCACCAGCTCGCCTGCCCACTCAGTTTTTTCATTGACAATTCCGGAAGCAGGCTTATTTCCATTTTCCTATGGACCCACAGGCTACCCGCAACCAACAAAGTTACTTCTTCAAGCCTTCAATGTGTTGGACAACCTGGGACGCCGTCTAGCCGAGCTTGAAGCAGAGGTCGCCTTCTTCGGCATTTGCTTGAGGAAACGCTACGTCGATCCGGTCCGGTTCAAGCATCTTTCATCTACGGGGTTTGGTTAGAGCGCCAAAAAGAAGATAATCAAGGTCTACAGAGAAGGAACAAGTAGAAGAATAGAAAACCTCCGCAAGGCCTGTGATCGCATCTGGACACTCCTCAGAGGCAAGGATTACAGGCACCACCCGGACTATCTACGCTGGAACTCGGGAAAAAAGGAACTCTTCGAGCGGCTGTGGTATGTGAAGCGACGAATTGTATTAGACAGTTTTAAGAGTACGAATACCAGAGAAAGGAGAAGTGAAAGCAAACCAAGTTCGGGTCACGTGACGAACAATTCTAAAGTAGCATAGTTAATCCTTGTAATGTGGGCATCTCGGACGGAACGGAGCAGTTGTTAAGCAAAGGCCCAAAGTTTTGCTTGAACGTTAAACCTTCGAGGTTGGATGTTTTTTCCTCGATTCAGGACATTTCGAAGGTGATCAATTTTGACGAGAGAGTAGCATTTGTAGATCAGGCGGTTGATAGAATAGAACGTCTTCTAGATAAGTCTTATCCAGCAGAACGAAGGAATTTCCGAGGCGTGGTTTCAGTTAGAGTATTAGAAAGAGGTTCGCTTAAACTGATACAGACAGATAAGTCCGGCAAGTTCGCTATCCTTCCGTCGACAATGTTCGAAAGAAAATCGCCTGACGCTTTGAGTTTTCTTTTCGCTGAATGGCGAAAAGAAACGGTTTTAAAGGAAGATGGGTTAGACGCACTGGCAGAAAAGGTTACGAACCAAGCAGGAATGACGTTAAGTGTAAAGTTTTTTTCTGAAAGATCACAAAGTAGACATGCCCTTTTGTGTAGTGGTGAACGAGAATGGAACGTGGCAGCACACCATCTCGCGATTTCTTCAACAAGGGTTGAATCTTGTGCAGCTAGAAAAAAGCCTCGCCCTTAAAAATTCGAATTAATTGATCAGTATCCTGGAAGGAATTCATGGAAAGAGATGTTCGGTAGTCTCCATGGACATAAAGGACTTATATTATTCGCTAGACAAGGCACGTCTAATGCAGAGGGTTCGTGAAGCTTTGGAATTAAATTTGGTTCATTTTCAATCCAACTTAGGAATAACGGTGGATAGTATTTTGTCAATTCTGGATCTGTATCTCCAGGCAACGGTAGTCGAGTACAATGAACGCAAATTCGTACAAAGAGATGGCGTATGTATAGGTTCATCGGTCGCTCCAATGCTAGCAGAAATATACCTTAACAACATGGATGCTGCCGTAACGGATAAATTGAATTGTATTTCATCGAGCACAGGCTTTGTAACGAGATACGTCGATGACATATTCATTTGCACATTTCGCGAAGACGATATACTCGAGTTGGAACGGACAGTGAGGGGAGCGGCGGCGGAACTTAAGTTCACTTTAGAAAAGGCGGACAATGGTATTTTACAATTTTTAGACTTACGCATTCACGTGGAGGGGGGTTTATGTTGGGAGTACGGAAAAATGACCGCAAAACCCGTTTTGAGTAGGAAAAGTTGTCATGCTAAATCAGTAAAAGCAGGTGTAGTCAGATCTCTAATCAGCAACGCACTGGAAAAGTCGTGTGCTCATTTTATCGGTTGTGCGGTAGAAAGGCAGTGGTCAAGGTTAGAAGATGCAGGCTATGACAGTGTGTTCATAAAAAGACAATTGGAATTACAGCAAAAGGCTAAGCAACGACCAGAAAAGGAAGCAAAAAGGCATTATGTGGTTATTCCATATTATCACGCAATTTCTCATAACCTTAAAGCATGCGCAAAGAAATTTGGGTTAGATGTAGCGTTTAAGTCCGACTTTAAGCTGAATCGTTTGACTCCGTTTCAGACGAGTCAGAAAGTGTGTCAGAAAACGCACCGAGATAGGTCGGTTGATTGCAAGGAAGAGGTGATCTATGAAATACCACTGGAATGCGGTTTCAAGTATGTGGGACAAACGGCAAAGTGTGTAAACGATAGATTGGTAGAGCACAAAAAAAATGTAAAAAAAAAAAAATGAGACGTTTTTTTTTTTCTGTCTTTCTTCTCCGACACCGTTTCCCTGCTTTTACCACAGTCTCGGGTTTTCTACATTATGATCAACATCCACCAGCTCGCCTGCGCACTCACAGTTTTTTCATTGATAACTTGCTCCTCTTCTTGGGAGGAGCGCCGACTGGGTCCTGACTCCTCGCCCATCTTTATCGATACGGTCGATACCTCGGGAAGCATAGGCCGTCGCTGGCCTTCCACACTGTGCTGATGGCTCATGGCCGTGACCGAAAACGCTTTCAAACCCTCCATTCTACGTTTCACGTCAGTTTGTTCAAGTGCATCATCCTGTTTATTTTCATTAAAAAATAATAATAATCGCAGCATTTTATAGAATAATGCAATTACTTTGTTGGGGGAAAGTTTGTTTCAAGTGGGTTCCGGGTGAAATATTTTTTCTCGCTACTTCTTGGGGCCATTTTTTCCTACGTTCCACTCGGGGCCATTCATTCCGGGGATATTCTCCCGGGGACATTGACTCCGGGAACATTTTTTTTTTTTCCGGTACCCACTGCTCGTACATCGTACAATAAGACACGGAGTTCTCTGCGGATATGATAACAAAAATATCCGCGGACAAGCCTCACGTATGGTCAAATCGTGTTTACTTCAGTTCAGACATACGATATACGCGTGATTCAGACATGTCTGCGGACAGTCTATTATGACTAATGTGGCAAGACCGTCGAGCAAGAAAAAAAGCGCACATCCGACAGTGTCCGTGGACTTTCTTTCGTATAACATATTAGTAGTGTGGCCGAAGCTTTATGCTGCACACTCGTGACAGTCGTTTCCCCCCACAGGGCGACATCTACCGGCTTCCCCCTGCAGCTGTCGGTGGCCGTGGCTGTGGAACATTAACGGTCCGTCCGCATATCAAGGATCAAGTGCGTGACCCGGGAGAAGGAAGAGAGAGAGGACGACTTTCAGGGCAGCGGGAAAACAAAGCGCGGCTAATCACGCCCGTCACGCAGTCGGAGATGTTTCCCGGAGACTGTTTTACTCGCTCGGGCAGCTTGCGTGGCACCGGGTAACTATGACAAAAGGTCCCCTACGAGTGCGTGATCTCGCACTACTTTATTCCGTGTTTGTTGTTTTTGCTTCGTGGGAGCCGCTGAGCAAAATATTACGTCGTACATTACCGGAGCGACGGTGTTGGGGTGCATATTTTTTATTTTGCCACTCGGCGCAAACCTTTTTAACCGACAAGTGACGTCGCGAAAGGTGCCATATGTATTTTTGTAGTAACGAAGAATATGGGCTGCCGTTTACTATATAGTACTGGATATCATGCTGTACAAGTGTACGCATAATCAAAACCAGCGAGCTAAAGACGGTAAAACATTTCATTTTCTTAAAAATCTCCGTCTTGTATTTCTTGGGTCGCGTAATGTAAACGCAATTTCGCTGATAATTCAGAAAAGAGAACATTCTGCCCAAACTTTAAGGAACCAATAGAGGTATATATAGGCGTTGCTGCCGCGACTGGGAACAGCCGCTGCAGGTCGGTTTAGCTCTTTATGCGATTTCACATTTTCTGATGAACAGTCCTTCGAAACATTGCGCTCAGTAAGGAGGCACCGCTCTTTTGACGAAGTCTCCAGAGTCCAGTCAATTACGTTTTCTAGCTCCCGGAGATAAGAAGGCCGTGGTGCTAAATCTTTGACGTCGCGCAAAGGCCAACATGAACAAAGATTGGACAGCAGTGCCGATCGCTTGGAATTCTTGTTCTCACTGATTGGACACGCGTCACAGTCGAACAATGAAGCCGCACTCATGCCCGATCAGTCCCCTGCGTTGGCCCTCTTTAGATGGCACCTAAAACTCAGCACTTGCTGCTCGGTTACTTATATGAGGTGTTGGGTAAGCCACTTGCCTTCCAATCGTGTCAGCTTTCTTGTATCTTTCTTTCAACCAGGGTCGCTGGTCAACCGCATTGTAATTAGCCGGCTTTGAGTCTTTGCTTCTGTCGCGTCATTCTCAATCTCTCTGCTTTGATGTCCCCGCTTTCGTCTGCCAACTGCCTTCCGTCACCCGAAAAGGGGGCGACTCCAGCACAAAGAGACTCCTCTGTCGAGCCGCTTTGTCGCCTTAATTTACGTCCCCACCATGTCAGTGTACGAACGCTTCTAAGAGGGCTGTGACCCAAATGTCTATACCCTCTTGAGTTGCTGTTGTTTCAATTTAACTTGCCCCTTTCCCACATCAAGACCTCGGTCCCTAAACCTCTTAAAGATGGTGCCTCCTCCAACACTCTCCGTCCTTGAACCGCATGTCTAGGAGGAGTATCCGACGCCGCAGACTTGGCTGTTTGCTTTGTTTGTTGGTTTGAGATGGACGCAAAAGTAGCGGGAAGACGCGAAAAACAAGCTAGCGCTTAGCCTGCAAACGCTGAACTGGGCTAGAGAAAAATTTCCAAAACGAGCAAAAGTGACAGATGGTCAGTTCGTCTTCCCACCGAACACAAGGACACCCCCTTCTAGAAGCGTGTACGCGTAAGAGTCTAATTACGAGTTACTTCATCATACACGCTACTCGAGGAAAAAGAAAAGGGATAAAGTAAGCGAAGGAGGGAGCGTAATTGCTATCTCTACAGCCATTCGAGTTCCGTGAACTTCAATGACCTTGAAGGAAAAATGTGCGTGTGGTGAAGAGAATGCTCTCTGTGTCGAGAAGGCAAAAGACGTGACTTGAGAAACGAACAGTCCGGGTAGTTACGTTTCCGCTTCTGGTCCTCTTTGTTTTGTTCGTTGTTGAGATCCCGAAGGCCTATAATGTGGTCCGTCAGGCACGATGAGTCTTTGGAAATTGTATTCTGTTCTTATTTATTTACCGAGGCTACATTCGGGGTTTTGGTCAAAGCAGCGGTGCTGTGATCGTTCCAGATACCGCAATCATAGTCGCTGCAAATATTGAATTGCTTCCGACATCCGGCTGCGGCAGTCACGCCGGTCACAAATGTTTTTTTGTTTTTTTGACCCTTTCATAGTTGGGGCGACGTTAGAAATTACAGACTAACAAACTGCACAAAACAATAGCAACTAACAATACAACTAGATAAACAGTCAAGTTCACAATAGTAACATATTATTTCATCAAGAAATCAGCGAACAGTGGGAAATATCGGGCAGCACGTTGCAACCTTGAATGGCCTGATGAAAATTAAGTGTTTTAGCAGGTCACTATATCAGGTAGTATGTGCGAGTAAGTAGCAGTCAGAAGGTTTACTAACAATGTGACTTACTGCATTTTGCATATTACCGTAATTGTTCGGCTCGTTATCACGCTGGTACATAGAAAAAGAAATCCGAATGCCGTAACTGCGTAGCAATTAGTGTGCATCCAGTAGTTCCGGTACGAGCTACGGAGTGTTCCAGCTACGACTCGAAGCAGCACCCTAATCTACGCCTCTATCCCGTCACTGACAGCTTCAGAAACGAAGGGTGTGGCCTATTATGTTAATCATTCTAACTTCCCCATTCCGTTCTTTTTGTGACTGTGTGTTATTTTCGGCTAATGCCGCAATCCCATTAACTGCGGTGTGATAATAAGGTATTCGGGAGTCGCCGTGACCCGTGTTTCTTAAGCTGTGAGTTGCTATAGACGCTTTGCGCACGAGCCAGATTACAGCCGCCATTGCTCACCTTTTCCAGTCTTACCCAGATGCCGAACCAGTGAAGCGGGCGTTGACGAGCTTCCACAAGGGCAAATGCTTGGGAGAATAACCTGCCCTACCATGGTCACGATAAAGTGAAGTAAACGTAATAAGAGAAAAAAAAAAATAAAGATTGCTTATGGCGGCATCCATGCACAGCTGCTGCAAAGCTTCCTTATTGGATGCTAACCGCGCGACTGACCACTCGTTGCCATTTATAATATGTCCAGATGATGCTTGATGATTTCTCAATATTTACTGCACGTGCGCTTAATAAGCGTTCCGTGTTGTGCTGCGTACAAAATATCTGTAGTGGCGCGAAACCAGGAGGCTTTCCTGGCTAAGCCTCTGTAGGTTCTGACAAGCCTCGGCCACAAGAGTTGATCTCTGCAGTGCAGACCAAGGTTGGTGCGAGAGAGGCCTCTAAAGTTTGCACGGGGGTGTTTCTGAAGGGTGTGCCAAAAACTCGCAGCGGCGTTTTGGGTTTGGGTAAATGGGAATAATGACTGAATAGTATTAGTACAATGAAGAAAAATAATAAAATATGTTAAAGGAAGAGAAATACTAGAGTATAATCAGCCCCTGATTTCACGATATTCTCTATAAATACTCCCTTACTGTTTACACGGCATTTTACAATCTCAAAGGAGCACCAAAACGTGCATACCGTATTTACTCGATTAATAGCCGCACTATTTGCACTCTAAAAAAAAGTATGTGCCTCTACTTTCCCGCAAATCCCTCGGAGAGCCAATCAGTGCAACGTACGGAGGCAGCTCAGCGAATGACGATGCCGAAACATATGTTTAGACCAAAAAACACAGTATGAGTTGTGACATTAAGCAATGCAAGCGTGACGTTTTGCATTGCTTAATGTCCCAACTCAGACTGTATTTTTTGGTCTAAACATATGTTTCCGCATCGTCATTCGCTGAGCTGCCTCCGTAAGTTGCGGTGATTGGCTCTCCGAGTGTTGTGCGGGAAAGTAGAAGCACAGACACTTTTTAGAGTGTATGAACAAGGCCCTTGCGTCTGCTTTCCCGCAAAGCACATATACAGCCAATCATCGCGTTGCGCATAAACTACATAGCGAATAATTAGATCGAGAACACGATTCTCCATACAAATGCAATCTTCACAGGTGGTATCTTCGCGCGAAGACGTTATCTCTGTCCTGTAAACCGCTGGAATCATTCTGTCGATTCCGGTGATTGGCGATTCGCGTGCTCCACGGAAAAGCGAACCCTCAGGTTTCCTTCATAAACAGTGCGGCTATTACTCGAGTAAATACGGTACTAAATGTTTGTTTCATTAGCAAGAACCTAATCTCAACGTCTCACTATTCTCCGCCGAATACCTCTTCCGAGGCCATGGGGTTGATGAGTGTATATAATTCAGCCTATCCAGGCTTCAAATCAAAATGCACGAGAAAATAACTACTAAACATTACTCAATCATCGCCCTTTTCTAATATCGTTTTGAGGCAATGGTCGCTGCGTGAAGCTAATTGAGGTACCCCCTTAGCCTGTTTCTGGGCCCATAGCAGCTGAGGAGCGGAGTAATCACTGTATCGAATTTCCTACCGCATTGGGACGCTGGGATGACGTAAAAAGATGTGCGAGCGCGCACTCTTCGCAAGTTTTCATGACCCCACACTTTTCGGTTTCGCAATTTCCTCGACGCTTTGCACTCGCCCGAGTCAGAAACTAATTATGAGGACGTCGCGGGTCGTCGCGAAACTGATGGATGGCCGAATCAGCTAGCTGTCAGGTACAAAGCCCGACACAATGGGCGCCGGAATCTTCGCGGTTCAGGAAACCCTAACGTCCGATGGTGTATTGCCGCGCAACAACTGTTAGAAGAACGCCATCGTGACACCGACAATTAGACGTCCTTTAAAATATCCTCATCAGCTTTATCAATTGGTTTTTTTCGTTGGAAAGCTCGCTAGGGTCCCTGACAGCTCAAGAATCGCGTGGCATGACGAGTCCCGAGAATTTTATAATAGCCGCTTAGTCAATGGGGTTGCGGCATTCGCCGTTAAAAACGTCGAAGAACCGATCACAAAGTAAGGAGCGCAAACGTAATAAGCCAAGCCCTGCAGTTCTTAAGCTGCGAGTATGGTGCCTGGAACGCGTCTCTGATTAATGCGTTTGCAGAGACCCCCCCTCCCCCCCCCCTTCCCAAAAAAAAAAAAAGAAGAAAAGAAAAGTGGTCTTTGGATTTTTGCTTGCTGACATCATACCAATGACACGCTGTCGCCGGCCGCCATCCTGGCGGTGTCCCAGCAGCGGTGGTGGATATGGACACGTCTGCTGCTCCGCTGCAGGTTACTCTCCATCTCAACGGTCCGCAGAAGCTTCGCGGCAGCCGGGAGATGGGACGCCGCGACGACATGCGACACGCGCCAGCTTTTCTACGACCAACCGCCAGGATCGTGACATCCGACAGCATGACAGTACTCCGGCTTCTATGACGTCATTTGCTGCCACTTGGGGACCACATTCGATACGTGGGTAGAATAGGACGCTACACACAGCAGGCGGAGACGCGTTCCAGGCACCGTATCGTAACGGTAGGAGAGCGAGCAACGTAAAATTTGATCAACGCTATTTTTTTTTTACGTTGTTACGTTGCTTGTTGGCTATATGTACAATTAATTTCTACTCATAACACGCTGCAGCGTAAAATTATTATTATGATGATTTTTTTTAACATTCAATGTTTGCAGTTTTATCTACGTCAATGCGAGTTTCACAGCAGCCCACGAAGGACAAGAAAAAAATGCTTTCATGATGGGCCAAGTACGCTCGAGCGAGTTGACGTCCCCACATACATAGGGGAAGAGCTCCATAAGGACACTATAGTATACATTCAAATTTCAGGAAATGAAATATCAAAATTGTGTTCGCCTCATCCTTCAGTTAGGGGCATAAAAACTATAGAAAGTGCAACGATTTGTATTTAGTTGCGCGTTGATTTTCTGGACGCTTTCAAAGAAATCAACAAAACCGCGATGCTTTTCACTGACACAGTTATCCCGTGAAAGAAGAAAGAGCGGGAGAAAAGAAAGGTGAGTCATGGCAGCCTACCTCGACTAGCTACGTGAGTTGCAATATTTAAATGAAACATGAAGGAACGAAAAAAAAGGCGGAGGAGAGAGGTTAATATTCTATAGCACAGGTACAAACACTGTAGACGAAACGTGGTGCATATAATCGTATATTCGGTGGAGTATGTGCCTAAAAACTGCCACACATCGTTTTCTGTACACAACTGTTCCCTGTAAAATAGCACGGGTCCAATTTAGCAACACGAAAGCTAAATAGATGAAGGTTTAAGAGAACACGGCATACTTTCGCGCGATCATAAATCTGAGAAACTCTTTCGTACTATAGGGCAAATAATGCAGTTATTTCACCTTCAACAGAAAAAAAAAATTGGGTTGTGTGTGTGTTTATACAGCCTAGAACTTGGTCTGCCTCACAGGGGCGACGAGTCTCCCAGCTGTAGATGAGAAATTTAGCCAGTGCGGTACAGCCGCCAGCCTGGGGTCTTTAACGTGCATCACGCAGTAGTGATACACAACCGCACGCCGGTACGATGCTCATCCAGATCGAAACGGGCAGGGGTGGGGGGCTCGAACCCAGGATCCCTGAATTCTGCAGCGCGAGCTTTCGCTCCACGTGCTCCGAGCTGGTGTGCGCTAGACCACTCGGCCACCGATCCCCCGTCACCTTCAACAGACTAAAGTGTACGCCAGTTTCTCGAGGAAAAAGATAGAAAAAGAAGCGCTTATGCGGATACCTATTCATTAAGTGAAGTGCCTCTCGAGCACCATAAACATCGTAGATGACCAATTGTCTAGTTATGAGTTCAATAGTCGGTGACAGGTTAAGAGTAAAGTAGAAGCTCCTCCCACTTTTTTTTTTTCACTTTGGCAGGGCGAACGCTGCAGGGCATGCGGCCTCCTCTCCAGCGTTCGCTCTGCTAAAGTGAAGAAAGGTGGGAGAAGCTTACACTTTACTCTTAATCTGCCACCGACTATAACAGATTATTACGCATATTTCAAAGTTCTCTTTCAGTTTCATAAAGCGAAAAGTCACATAATATTCGAGTTACCATTTCGGTGCCACCATAGCAAGGACAAGTTTTATTTTGCGTTCGCTTGATTCGGTGCAGGAGATACTGGCGCACGAAAAACACTCCCTAAGCACCGCGACATGGAGCTTTTGCGCTTCTTACAGCGCATCACGAAACTCTCGTATAGTAAAGTGCTCTCCTGACTACCAACCAAAGACTTCGATGCGCTGCCTGTTATCTAAATGCACTGCTGGATAACCGCGCCCATTCGACTGCTGGCGCTGCTCCTTGGCTGCCCCGTGGTATCTTATCAGTGCATTGTATAGATTCCGGTTGACGTCACGGCGCAACGCGCATGATGGCCGCCTTGAGGGCGGTGTTCAAGGCAAAACGATAGAAGTGTGCTACAGCAGGGCCTCTAAACTCGTCAAACACAAAGTTGGGGCTGAAGTTGACGGAGCGCACCGATTGGTTTATCACGACGATGACTTCACGCTGTTTTCGCCGACGTCCAGTCGGCGCGCTCCTTGCACTTTCGGCTCCAACTTTGTGTTTGGCGAGTTTACCGCCCCAGAAGTAGCAGATATCTTACTGTATGACTCACTACTATATTGCTCAAGTAGAACAAATAGAAGAGAAACTTTTTTTAATGCTTTTTGTTTCTTCTCTCCATTTAGAATTCTGAATGACTCACCAGTTTCATATGACGAATTTCGACGCTGGCTAGTTTTCTCTCTTGCCAGAAATACTTCTGTAATGTATCTCAGAGTCACAATTAAGTAGAAGAAAAAAGTATGTGGAGCTCGGTGTAAGAGCCCAGGAACGAACGTGGATAGTAAAGCCACACCTTCGTTTCAGCAAGGTGCAGCCGCGATTCTGTCAGCGACATGAGTGCATCATTTGTGGCGATAAGCTGATAGCGACGGAATGACGAAAGAGTGATTCATTTTATTCTGTTGTTGATTGCGTGGAGTTTTTATCACCGCAGTGACGAAAACTCACAAGATAGGAGGTTGCGTTACCACGTCTAGGTCATTTACGTCCATGCCAAGCGCGTAATGGTGATAGCTTCTTATTCTTGGTTGAATAGTGTACTGTCCCGTACACAATGAGCTAAACCACTCCCTCATGCTTCTTCAGTGTACCTGGCAGTTTTTGAGAGAGCTGTGGTCCGGACCAGGAATGGAATGCGAAGTTGAGGTTCCAAATATAGGAGTATTTTACAAATCGAGAAATATTGCAGACTTTGGGGACCGCAACGGCCGAAAAGGACGCCATCGGTTGTTTGGTCCACCGGGGTACACATATGCACATTGTTAAATGATGCTGAACCGAAATCTGGATTCCACAAAACACGCGGCAAAAGCGTGCAACGGGATGCTACAAACACCAAAACATCACTCATACAGCGATATCTCGAACGGATGACCGTATTTGTCAAGAAAAGGAGGTGCATTTGACAGAAATGTTCACGTCATGTTTCTCCGAGAGGGAGAGGGAACGGCCTCGCGTCTCCGCCTCGCCGCCTTGAGGGAGCGAAGTGAAGAGAGGAGGAAACTACAGGTATCTTCACGTCACGCGCCTCGTCGGCCTAGTTCAATCTCAACCTCTTTTTCCAAAAATACGGCCGTCCATTCGAGATATCGCCTTACGAGTAGTGTTGTATAGGATTGTAGCGTCCCGCCTACATTTCCTGCATTGTTTTTTCTGAAATCCTAATTTCGGTTCACCATCCTTTTAATGTACACCAGGGGAAAAACGAAAAAAGTCAGCCTTGTTCATCTTGTAGCTCTGCTAATTTGTATTGGGCAAGGAAAACAAAGTGAGAAACAGTATCTAAACTTAGCAAAAGCGCAGAACGAGAGTAACTTTTCTACGGTGTTATAGTAAACAAATATTTACCGAGTGTTTCTGCGAATACTTAGAAAAAATCATTCAAAGGGGGCGGTTAAAAAAAAAAAAAAAAAACTCTTTTCAGGAACAAATTACCAACCAAGGCGGACGTCAGATGATGCAAAAAGCGCACTAATTAGCAGAATAGTTACCTATAACTTACTCTTTTAGTTCGCAAAAATAAACATATGGCTCCAATTTGAAACGCGCTGAACGTTATCAAAATCCCTAAATAAGTCAATTTTAGGGACACTTAAAGCACTTGGGAAGCGTGGGGTACGCGAAACTTTTCACTCGTGCAGCAGATGGAAGGCTGGCGATGCGAATACGTGAATGGTTTTCATATCACTCGCGTGCTTTACGTCTCCCTAAAATTGGCTGATTTGGGTTTTTTTTATGACGCTCAGCAGGTTTCTATTTGGAACCATATTCCCTAATTAAAATATGGTGATTTTAGGTAATTATTTTACTAATAAGTGTGTTCTTGCAACCCCTGACGTCCGCCGTGGCAGGTAGTTTGTTCCCAAAAAGAGTTTCTTTTTATTTAATTACTTCATTTGTAGGGATTTTGAAAGTAGTCGCGGAAACACCCGCTATATGCCCAGTCCGAAACTGGATGATACATTTTAGAAGTGACGCTGTCGACACGTTGCATACGTGGCCGCCTGTTCTCACGGCAAGGCGAGAAGGTTGACCCTGTTTGAATACCTTCGAACATGTCTACAAGGGTGCGTCTAAGGAAAGGCTACTGTGAATTTACGACACAATGTGTTGCTTTAATCATAAAACAACAATTTGCCTTTAGGTAGAGTAACAGTAATGTTCAATTTTATGCAGTATGTAGTTTAAAAAATAAGTTTATTCGTGAGTTGTATTAAACTTTTTTTGTTTGTTTGTTTGGGCAGAGTACTTTATTCTAAACGCGTGTTCGCTATTACCGACGAGCGAGCCGCGCGCTTCGAAAGTTTGCAATCTTTTTCCGCTAATTCCGGTCGCGATGCAAGCTGTGAGTGTGAAATGGGAGCGAGAAATATTATGAAGTATGCTAGAGGGGAAACACTAACTATCTAGAAGCTTTCGCGTTCTTTTTTGTGTGCTTTATTGTGCGGGAGCCCTCCGGCAGAAAAACATAGACTTTGTGCGATAAGACAGCGAGTTGCTCGGCAGCAGCTTCTAATTCTGGAAACGGGGGCAATGACCGTAATCAGTTTCACCACTCATCGCGTGGAATGATATCAGGAGGGGAGTCTCCAAGTTGTACCGTCTTTTAATGGCTCGGTGCTAAAATGACGGCGTTCGCCTTAGTGCTACCGCAGTTTCACTCAAGGTTTATGCCCAAAGCCTCGTGATAACAAAAGCGCAGTGGGTGTCGTGTGTTTTAAAATTACGGGGTGGATCGGTGGCCGAGGGGGGTATCGCGCGCACCAGCTCGGAGCACGTGGAGCGAAAGCTCGCGCTGCCGAACCCAGGATCCTGGGTTCAATCCCCACCCCTGTCCGTTTCGATCTGGATGGGCATCGTACCGGCGTGCGGTCGTGTACCACTGCTGCGTGGTGCACGTTAATGACCTCAGGCTAGCGGTTGTACTGCATTGGCTAAATTTCTCATCTACAGCTGGGGGGCCAAGTCGCCAGTTAAGGCAGACTAAGTTCTAGGCTGTATAAACATACACACACCCCAATATTTTTTTTTGTTAATTAAGGAGCAAAGCAAGGCAAATTAGCCGCTGACACAAAGAGGTCGGTCTGGCTGTAAAAGTGTGAAGTATGGCGGCTGTGCATGTTTAGGGTTTAGATCAGAAATTGAGGCGGTGCAGTACTATATGACTCTAGTCGAGTCTTTAAGCCAGGGGAGTACGTGGTAGCGATAACACGGACGGACACCGGTACGATGTTTTTTCTGATGGAAACGGGAAGTAACCGGGATCTAACTCAGCAATATTGAGGTAGTGAACACTTTTACTTCAGATTTCTAAGCTGCAGGTGTGTGTGTGTGTGTGTGCGTGTGTGTGTGTGCGTGTGTGCGTGCGTCTGCGCGCGTGCGTGTGTCTGCGTGCGCGTGCGTGCGTGTGTGTGTGTTTGTGTGAGAACTAATTTTTTTGTTATTTTTTTATATGCGTGGAAGCAAGGAAACCTGATTTCTGGTGAATTGTGTTACTTCAGCAAACTAAGTAGTATGAAACTACAATACAATTTTGTCTAAAAACTGCCGTATTAGTGCGTTCTCTTTTTTTTTTTTATGAGTAAAGGGAATTGGTTTATGTTTCTCGAAGTTTCGCGATTTGAAAAATGTGTAAAGAGGAAGCGTTGAGTGACAGGCAAGCCCTAAAAGGGGTTTTGAATTAAATGTTTAGGGCTATAGTTTTTATGTGCGTACTTTGTGAGCTCGCTAAAACAAAAGAAATCGTCTGCATCCGTATTCTGCATTTATATAAGAAACGCCGCTGAAAACCGACCATTAAATTTAAGAAAATAGCCGAAAGGCTGGTAAGGAAGTAATCTTTGTCAGAAATAACACCAACCGTGCGACTCCTTGTCGCGCGGTTGACACGTTGTCTGACCCAGTGTTGAACGAGGACCTTTTCTTCCACAGTGGTAGAATACACCCTAAGTTTTTTTTAGCAACCGTCCGGTCCGTTTGTTGCGCAGTCTCTTAGCGAAGAATTGAATAGGTCTCGGTGCGGTATCGGCGCACATTATATAAAAATCCCGGAAGCGCGCGCATATAATATACGAGTTCTATACACTTTGAGTAATGTAGATCCCAAATCCAAGCTTATCGCTGCAAAAGTTTCGCTCTGCTGGAAGTAGCAAAACGCTTACGTCAACGTTTCCCTCCCCGACAAGTTTCGGTAACAGCGTCTTCGGAATATCAAGGAGAGTCCTCGAGCTGAAGGAACGAAGTGTGTACAAGAGGTGGCGAGTGCGGTTGCTCCGAACGTCCAGTGCAAAGTGCAAGGTGCTTGTTCAAGTGGCTCAGGAGCTATGAGAATGGTGCGAGAATGTTGGCTAGATAAAGCAGCTATCGATGTTTTCAGAACACGCAACAGGAATGGATCGTCTGATAGCTGAATCTCGAGAGTGGGCTGCACACTCGAAAGAGGACTCTCTTTTGGACCGACAAACGAGTGGCAGGCCTGCAGATTGAGCTTGTCTGACCTCTTCAGTTGTATGTCTAGCTCAGGTTTTTTATTTCTTCTCCGTTTTTAACTGAAATTCATGCACAAAAAAACTATTCCCTGTATATATAGTTCGTCCCGCGCTTCGGTAACGTTGAACGCGGTAGCCAAATGACACAGTGTTTCGATAATCATTGCGGTACCGTGTGAAACCCCACACCTCCAACAAATGATGTGAGGAAGACGGAGACTCGGTGACCCGTCGCAACTAAAATAAATCCCAAGAGACTTGTGGTATATTCGAACTGGCCGCGCTGCCTGGTCGGGCCACGAGAGCCATCGGAGATGATGATGGTGATGCGTGACGACGACGATGAAGAACCCATCACAATATCCTCAACTCGCCCACACAAGCGTATTACCGTAAAACACAGAATCAACGCCCACTCCCGATAGATCAACCACCAGATATTTCCCCTCGTTTATCTCTTTATCATAGGTGGGCGCTTATTGGGGATTTTACAGTTAAGGAACTCTTGCATACGTTCTATCCTTGTTGGGTGAGACATCATGGATGCTCCTAGTCACACGAACTCGTTGCCATGCGATGAACATGACAGAAAGCAAGAGGGTCTAGGAGAACTTGTTACAAGCCCAGTAGTCACAAGCCAACTGTTCATAGGTGAACTCGTCTGGTAGGCCGACTCGTCACAGGGCACCTCGTACGAGGAATTCTTGTCATACCGGAAAACTTGTTACGCACCTTGTTATGCAACAAACCTTGTCCCACTCGTGTTAGAAGTTCATTTTTTATAGAACGTAATAAAGTAATTTTTTCCTCGCAAAAAAAAAATATCTATATATCTATATCTATATATATATATATATATATATATATATATATATATATATAAATTTACTTCGGTTTCGTAATAGGATTAGTGAATGCCTAAATCAGTTATTTGCTATCCACAGTTTCACTTGCAAGCGAAATAATTGTAATTATATAAATTCCCGGAAATCTTACATCGACTTAAACTACGGCAGATAATAAATAGATGCACTCGTGATCATACAGTAATTTATATACTACGGAGGGATAGCGCACAACAGCTCGGAGCACGCGGGGAGCGAAAGCTCGCGCTGCAAAGTGGGTTCAATCCCTACCCTTGCCCGTTTCGATCTGGATGAGCATCGTACCGGCGTGCGGTCGTGTATCACTATTGCGTGATGCACATTAAGGATTCCAGGCTAGCTGTTGTACTGCACTGGCTAAATTTCTCATCACAGCTGAGAGACACGTCGCCCGTTAAGGCAGTTAAGGTCGTATAAACGTACACACACTTAAATTTTTTGTATTCCACGAAACAGAAACGACAGGCTAGGCGTGGACTATTGTCGCGTGAGCACTCGCGCTACAAGAGTCCTTTAAGCTGCTCGCTCGCGCCTCTGACTTATAAGAGGCGCAACAGCGTGTTTTTAAAACAGGATAAATCATCGTTATATTAGCAGTTTTGAGAACTGACGTGATAAATCCTGAGAATTAGATATGTTAAGGAGACAGTAAATCATATAAAAAAGTATGTCTTTATTGTGCATATGCAGACAACACAAAGGTCTCAGATAGATAACTTTACGTTCCTTGCAAGATTCCAAAGTGTGGTGATCGTGGAAACGATTTTAAATACACAAAAACTTTCGGCATCAAGCAAAATTTGATGCGGATGATCGCTTTATTTTTTATTTTTAGTTGAGAAAAGGCGAAGCAAGAAAATAGCCGAGGAAACGAATGGAAAAACGAAATGTGAATGAAATGCTCACTTTGAATATCTAGCCTAAAAGGACGATATCCCACCGTTTTTGCTATGCTTTAAAGGGGTACTCTGGCGTTTTCTTCATAATCCCTGATTTGCCCAAAGATTAGCTAGACACAAAAACAATCATCGCTGAAATAGTAAGCCAAAGAATATAACAAAACAGCAAAAAAAATCGGGAAGTTATTGAATTTACAATTTTGGTCTTTACCGTGTTTTCCAAAGTTAGTCTCTACTGACAACAATGAAAATGAAAAAGTGACGTCAGGGGAAGGCAGGGGTTCACTTTTTGGACCGTAGACTTCGTTACCGACTGATTGCAAGCAGTTTCATGGAGTTCAATAAATGCTATAGAGGCTCGCTCCAGCACCCGCGCAGCAGCATGAGACAAATTCTTGGCATAGTCAATTTTTAGTCTGCCCGCTCGACTTGTTAGCTTGCCTTCCACTGAAGTCACGCCACTGAAAAGCGCGGGTATATTTGAATGTTGCTTTTGGCATCATTTTCACTCGTCGATTTCACAATAACTACTGTGAGTTTCGCGATACTAAATAGTAGGGTTGTGCGAATATTCTAAATTCCGAATAGTAGTTTCGAATAATACACTATTCGATATTTGCTTCGAGAAGGTCTGCACTATTCGCGTTTTTCGAAGTGTTGATTGCGGCGGGTTACCCCGTTGAGCGCGCTTCTTACCAGGCAGCGGTGCACTGCGGAGAAGCAATACCCACGGAAGCGAGCCCTGCGGGTGTTTCCATTCTGCATTACATCGGTGCTCAGTAAGAAGCGCACTCAACGGGGTAACCCGCCGTGATAAACACTTGGAAAAGTATGAATATCGCAATCGCGTGCTTGGAAGAAAAACATACATTCAAAGCGGGGTGGTGCACGCTTGCCGGCTGTATTTGAAGATAAATAAAAACTTTGTGAATGTGTATATTATCTACGTTGTAGTAGAAGTTTCAAAATTAAACTGACTGTTATGCAAGAGTATATATGTTAAGCAGAAATGCCTTGCAACCTGCATTCATCATGCGCGATTTTTTCTGTTTTAACTCGAGATTAAAGAAAGAATATTTTATATAGCAAGATTTGTAAATTCACTGAATTGGGTATAGTTGGCCACCTCTATAAGATTCATTTTATGTCAAATCCAATGTTTACTTGCCATTCCAAGACATCAGAGCTTCTGAGGTCACAGTTCATAAATATAGATCGATTAAACTTAGCTCATAAATCAACGAGTGGAACAACCTTCACGAGTTTAGATGGGTTTTCGTCTAAGCCTAATGCAATTGCTGTGAAGGGCGTGGAAAAACTATTCGATATTCGAATCGAAAATATTCGGTCAAAATCACTATTCGCTTCGAATTCGCTTCGAACTCAAAATCCACTATTTGCACAAGACTAGAAAATATAGTTAGGGGAAAACTTCCGTAGAGTGGTCTACTTGAACCCAAGATTAATATGGGTGCCACTAACGAACACGATATTAACGAACTCCTAAATTGTTGTCGATTGACTTGCAGTAGTTCTTACCCCTGCATTGCCAATAAATGACAGGACTGTTTTTTGTGCCAGGTGCGTACACAATTTCTAGGTGCAACGGCACGAAAATTCCTGACACAGCAACATCGAAGCTTCACGTTGAATGTTCGTTAGTTTCAAACTCTCTTGAACGTAATCTGTAAAAGAACGTAAAATGTAGAAATAATTTAGGACGTTGCGGTCATTTTCGTGTAAAGCACGGTCTGGTGTAAAGCAAGATTGAAACTATTCCCACCAAAGCACAGACTACTTGGTGGCCAGTGTTCCAATGACGAACGGCCCCCCGTGCCGGCTGTTCCTACGACGAAATGACCTAGATTCAGAAGGCCGGTGTGACCAGTTGTCGTGTGACAAGTTTTCGGGTGACGAGTGGGTCGGTTCTCAAAGCAAGACCATTGCCTCCTAGAGTCGAAGTCCGCAGATAAGGCTATAAGAGACCGTCTATGCGTTGTCAAAAACATTTCTTATAGTCTGTTCCAATGTAAGATCAACATAAGATGCGTATAATCTGTTCCAACATAATGAACACGGGCTCGTTGCCTTCCGGCATGCTTGACTTCGCGTACGCCGACGTGCTATGAAAAGCTCGCACTGGAGTCGGATCATGTCTGAAGGTTGGCTGCCTTGTCGCTGAAGCTTCTTGCTTATCTCAGCCAGAAGTACAGCCCCGCTCTGATGGTGCAAGTAAGTCAGTACGCAGTAAAGCAATAAACGCTTCCTTTGTCCGCCTATTCACATTTGACCCTTTCTCTGATAGTTCATCGGTCTCCGCGACAACAATCTCGGCTGTGGTTATCTTGCATTTGCGAGTTGTCGATTTCATTGTATTTTTACTGCAGCTGAAACCAGACATGGAGCCCTAGTTGTAGTGTGATTTGTATTACGCCAGTAAGCATAAGTGGGAAAAATAGTCAGGCAAGGATCTCCCCGGTTTACAGAAGTAGTTTAGGAAGCTATTAGATTATCGTGTTTTTGTTGTTGGTTTCATAACGCAGCTATAAGATCATTCTAAAATGTTTCTCGTGATGGCACAGAACAGTATAGAGTTCAACGAAGTCCTACACTTTTGCATTTCAAAGTTCTTAACGAGGAAGAAAGTGGAAATGTTTGTTAATGAGAATGATGTCTTTCCTTCCGCACGTTTTTAGGCGGGAATAATTTATTAGAAAAGCAACAGTGCTCTCTGCTCAAATTTATTCAACAGGGAAAATAACTACGAGCAAATGACATAAGTTCAAATAGCTCCCTGATGTTTTGTAAGAGTCAAGCTTGTAAGGAACGCGTTACTTCTATCTAGTTACTTTTTTTGGTAACGAAGCAATGATTCAGTTACTTTTTGAGAGAAGGGACGATTCAATTATTCTCATTACATTTTTATGGAGTATCGAGTAACGGCACAAAACAATACAATACAAAAACCATCTTCATTTACTTTATTTGAAAAAAAATACAACATAAACCTCAGATGAGCCAATTTATGTATTTATTTGTACTCTGCAGCGCCGGAGCATTACAGCAGAAGAGTGGGTTACAGAAACACTTTACACATTGAAAATTCGCACATACTGCACAAGCCAGCAACCAACAATATACAAAACAAACGATAATGGCCTGTGCATGGGACGCGACAGCAGCCTCTGCTTTTTATTGCACAGATAACAAAAAACAACAGTGCATACAAATATAAATATAAATTATTGCAGTTTCACTTTCTCCTACAGCTTATGTTAATTTATTTAACCTGATGATTAAATATGTAAAACACGTCACATCATAATGAATTAGTATTTATATATCGTGAAGGATACTAGAATTCGCGACTTACAAGGTTATTCTAATAAATGAGGAGAACACTTTTATATTAAGCGATTTTGGAAATACTTTATTATTTCTTCCTATTACACTTGATGGGTCTTTTTCTTTCTGTTCGATTATTCATCTTTTTACTAGTTGTTCTTTTTTATTCTAGGGGATTTTCTTTTACGTAGCTCATTCGGTAATTTATTAAAAAGCTTCGGCACTCATTATTTCCTTGTGGCCTCTCCATATTTTGTCCTTATAAATGGTTCAACAATTTTCTTATTGGGTCATAAAGTCCTTTCTTTTTTATTACCCTGACTATGTTTGTTGTTGAAGAAATGTTTTATAATAAGATTATACTTCATTTGATCTCTGAAAAGTAACATTCCTAGTTCCTTATGCATATAATTTATTATTTAGTTACTTCTGCATAGGATTCTGTACAACAAAATTTATCCCTTTTGGTTTTCACCCCAGCTCGCGTCTGTAAGTTCTACGACAAAAAAGCGCAATAAAAAAGATTCCAATGAATGCGTTAAAAAGCTAGGCATTATTAAGGACACGAAATATTGGAAGGCGGCTACTGGCTTCAGAAGAACGACACTTTCAGAGTAACGAGAAAGTAACTCGTTAATTTGGAGCTAGGAACGCGTTTCTTTTAAATCTCAGTAACACATAACTTACTTAGTTACTTTTTGAGCGAGAACCGAGTAATGGATTTTAGCTAGGTTTTTTTTCCACTATCGTGTACATGTCTGGTTAGGGTTTTTCATTTTATTATGCGCCACTAATAGAATGAACCATACTAACAATCCGACAAAGTAATCCTGCTTTAAGCAACAAAAATAAAGAATGTTTTCGCTCCGTGTGAGAGCCCCATAATCGGCAAACGTAGTTGGAGTATATTAATAGAGAAATTAAGACCCGGATATTTGAAACGGCCGCCTGGGGAATCAGGTGGCGCGGCTGGCCAATATATGACGCCTCGAAACACGTCATTCTCTAGACTCGTGTCGGTGGGAACTTCTAATTCCAAGCGTAGAGCATACGCACGACCCCCCGCGGCGGAGGCGATGCAGTGTCCTGAGACAAACTGTGTGACCGGGTCGAACCAACAATTAATTGTGAATGTCTCTCCTCCTGCTCCGACTGCCGCCCGAAAGGGCCACTTATCTCCCGTCCATTGGCCGACGTTACGGGCCCAGCCCAAAGGCCGCCCGTGGCTATGCATACACCGTAAGAACGCAAGGGATGCCCGTTGGTACAGCCTTCGGATATTTGAATAACATCGAGCGAGCGCCGGCCTGCGAGGAGACATGGGACTCCTGAGACACAGCGCACGTCGTGCTCTGACCACGGGAACCGCATGCGCAGACTGTTTCGCGGGCTCACTTTTCTCATCGGAACGGCGATGACAGGCATGGCATGTTATGTTTACACTTTTTGCTTCGCATTTCGTTCTTCGGCTGTCATATTGGCTAACGCCGCAATCACGTTATGGTGCACTCACGCGACGGAGTTTCTCTCCGAGGAGAATATTACATTTAATCGAGTTTTGAGGTCACGTGTTCCGTGTCACGGACGTTCGCTAATACCCCGAGCTCGCGGGGAGCCGAGGACATACTGTGATCGGCCTACAGAATATCCCTTCGTCCCGTCCGAGCGACCTGGCCCCCTCCTCTGTAGCGCCCCCCGCTTTTGGGAAAGAATTATGACCAAACGCTCGAACGTGTGGGGTACCTTTTTTTTAATTTTTTCCCTGCCGTTTGTTTGATGAGCCTCCGAAGTTTGCCAGGAGGTTAGCGAAAAAAAAAAAAAAACTCCGGCGACTCAATTACATGTGACTCCGCCGTGCGAATGCCCGCTTAAATTTTCTGCGCCGCCTTTTCCTTCTCGAAGCTCTATGACGTACTGGGTTTTCTCCGGAGATAAAGATCTCTCGTGCGAGTATAGACCTTTGCATCGCTTACCACCCAGGCGAAAAATGCTGATTCACTGAGCCGTGGACGCACGCGCAGCATACGATATACCGCACAGCAGAGCAACAGCGGATGCCCAAAAGGCGTTCCACAGCCCTGCAGACAAAGATGGCAGCCCGCAGAAGGCGATTTTTGCAAAGGGAATGGATAATAAGATGCTCAGAACTTCCCTGCGTTTCTTAAGTTTTCAGTGCTTATAATGTGGCCAGTTGTATTTCGTGAATCGCTGTGGCTGTGTCATGATTGCAGAGCGGCGATTACTTGGCGTCATTCTCATTTCGCAGTCAGCTTCAAAAAAGCTCCTCGCTTAGTGATTGGTTTTTCAATGACTTAATCTCATTGGCTGTGGTGTGATAGTAAGATGCGAGGGAGTCGACCACGCCATCTGTTTCTCAGACCTCCAGTGGCGATGGAAAGCGAATGAACAGAGCGCCTCGGGGACACCCACTGGAAAGTGTGGTGCCTGGAACGCGTCTACGACTGGTGTGTTTACTGCGTCCCAAAAAAATGTTCCCTCGATTTCCGCCTTGGTGACGTCATAAAAGTGTCGTGCTGTCGCTGGCCGCGATCTTGGTGGTGTTCCATTAGCGGTGGTTGATGTGGCAGACGCCTGTTGTACTAAAAGCTCGCTCTCCAGTGTGGCAGTCCACGGGAGTTTCGGTAGCCAGAGGTTGGGACGCCACGACGTCTGCTACACTCGCGTTCGCTCGTGCTTTTCGCCAGCATTTCTACGACCAACCACTAGGATCGCGACATCCGACAGCATGACAGTACTCCGGCTTCTATGACGTTATTTTGTTGCCACTTGGGAACCACTCTTGATATATGATCGGGATGGAACGCTAAACGCACCAGTCGGAGACGCGCTTCAGGCACCATACTGGTAAGAGGTGCCGGCTGGAGTGCTGCTAACGAAGTGAACAATCTTATACGCAATGAGTAAAATAAACGAGAATATCCCAACAGTTTGTCCGATAAAACCCGCCTTTAGGATATCTTTGTTTGTTTTAGTCACCGTCTATAAAATTGTTCACTTTTTTAGGGGCACTTTCCAGGAAATGATGGAGAAAAACAAACGGACCGCCGACTGCTCTTCCCGGTAAACCGTACGATGTCGATGGCACTACGGAGGAACTGGCCGAGCAAGTGACCTTGCCCGGCGCCAGACATCGCAGCGACTTGGAACAGCAATAGTCGAGCAGCGACCGGGCTCGAAACCGCGCAGACATGCATCTCCGACGGCAAGACGACGTTCGGCAGCGGGTAAAATAAAAGCGGGCAGGACCAGTATATCTCGTTGGGGGGACGGGTTCGCTCGGCGGGCATTTACAAAGCCGCGCGTCAGGGTCGATGCTCTCTCAGAATTTGTTTTTTGTTTTTCTTATGCACTGTGGTTCCATCAGGACAGCCTCCTTTTGGGCGTGTGTTAAAGTGTCGGAACAGAAAGATGGGCCTGGTTAGGCTAGGGAAATGGACGCCGGTGGAGAGGCTGTTCCAGGGCGTTGATCCGCGTTTCTCGGAGCTCCCGCGCCTCGGGAACGGGGTCTAGCTGGACACTCTTCGATCGATGAAGCAGCGGGAACGATTTGCACGCTGTGACGGTTCTGCCAAGGTTTGACAGGCAGTTAAAATGGATGAGTCCCGCCTTGACAGGAACGAGGTTGATAACATTGAGGTGCACCTTGCATGAGGCTATTGTAAGATTGTGTCTAGACAGTATGAGCTGGTACCTAGCACGTACTAAGGTCTGCAGTGTTACATCTGAGACTCGGAAGAAAGAAAAGGTTTGAAAATGTCTGCTTCGTAGAATGAGATAGAGATTGATCTGGTGAGCCTACGGCCGGACAGCACAAGATTCGTTTTGTGTGTGTGTGTGTGTGTGTGTTTGTGGAGATTCGCTTTGTGAATTGTCTCATCTCTCTCCAACCTCCAGAGATAAAAATGTCTCTATACGAATCGGTTTTTTTTTCCTTCTAGTTTTTAAAAATTGTCAAGCTATGTTTACATCTAATTGGCATGAATATAAAACTTAAATATCATTGCAATACGAACCTTTTGAAGGGTAATCACCCCATTTGTAGGGCGACATATCAAACTCTGGGGGGTTGAGATTGTGCAATTCCACAAAACCGCCAATGATATCACCAGATGGTAACCTCAAAGTTGACGGAGCATATCAATTGCCATCGTCAAATGTCTTACCTTCGCTTGGAGGGACAGCTCGTGCAATGCGTGTATGACGACCTTATGTTTAAAAGCAACTAATATTATTTTTAATTTACGATAACGAAAGAGGGACATGGAAGACAACCAGACAACACAGGCGTTCTAGGAGCTAACGCGCCTCGGGACTGTGTTGTCTGTTTGTCTTCCATGTCCCTTTTTCGTTGGCGTAAATTAAAAAGCAACACGCTCAATCATCTAAGTCATTTTCAACTGTTGATTTTCGTCGCATCAAGAATCGCCTGCAGTGCGCAACCTAGTCTCGAAATTAGTAGGCTAAAACTGGATTCTCGGGATAATAAACGCCGCGAATATGCAGTTCAGTTTCAAACTTTCTTCATCGGCGTGTAGTTCAGGAGCACGCTGATATTGACAGAAGCGCGGGATTATGTTTGCTCTAAAAAAAAATGCAACTATTCTAGAAAAGGAAAAGGTTTTAAATTAATACAACACGTTCAACCATAATGAAACACGCCATAGAAAGTAAATATTGCTTTTCATACAACGTGCGGACCTTCAACACCCCATACTCAAGGATTCATATACATACCTATTGAAATATGGCTCTCCGATCGTGCCATGAAACTCATGATGGAAGACATATCTATTCTTTCGGGTTACAGCTATCCTGAAGGGTATTGCCACTATTCACGTTTTATCGCTCTTTAATGTGTGGGGTCTTCCGTGACCGCCAGGCTAAACTGCTTTCGTTCTGCAGTGTAGCTGGACGGCACAAAAACTGCCAACCTATAGTTTAATTTGCGCTCGTGAGTTTTATTAGAAGTCATATTCGGAGAAATGAGTAACCACCAAACAATCCCAAGGAAAGAAATAAAATCAGTCATCAGGTTAATCTGGTCATTGACCTATTGAGTGTTCGCCTTTAAACCTAAAAGGATAGCATCAAAGAGGCCTACGGTTTTACCTTTTGTTGTCTTTTCTTCTCCTTTTTTTTTTTTTCTTTGCTTCAGGAAATGCAAATGACGAATTGTGCTGCTTCGTGTGGAATCCTGTGATGATGACAGAATCGTAACCCCCCCCTCCTGTAATACGTTCGGACGAACGTCTTTGAGGCGAATAAAACTTGAACTTGAACTTAAACAAATAGTGTCGCATGCTTTCATTTTTAGTAATACGTAGATGGCCGAAGGCCTGCTGCAGTTTTCAGGACTAACTGCGCGCTCTCGCTAGTGATGGGACTAGCAGCAGAGGGGAGGCAATGACAATGCTGTCATACCTTCAGAAATATGGCCTTGAGTTCAGACTGGAAGCACATACGCACACCCGATATTTCACGATATTTTGCCTTCCTTGCCTACTATCGCTAACGCAATCCTAAGCTTTTTTATATATATATATAATATGCTAGTAGATGTCGTAATCGACACTGTTCTCTCCTTATAAATCTGTCACGCTTACTTACAAACATGTTTTCTTTTTGACAGTTGGTGAGCCCCAGGTACTAATAAAGGCTGCAAACAAGGTGTATTGAAAGAATCTACGAGAATATTTTGTCCAGTTTGACTAATTCATAAGCAGAGTTCGAGCCAAGGACAGCGTACGAGTATCTCCAGCAAGCAACGCTGAACTAGCGGTAACCAGAGTGTCATGGGGCCAGGGATCATGTTTCAGAACAGACCACTCCAGTCTGAAGTCAGCTAACTATTGCTATGGTGCCTGAAAAGCGTCTCCGACTGATGTGTCCACTGATGTGCCCGCATAAGATTCGCGCATGCGCGGTTCGTACCGGAGAGCCTCTCGTATCGTGTCGGATGTGCAAAAACGGTTCCCTAAAACTCTCTACTGCGCCGCAGCGTGCTGATACCGTGAATGCTGTTGCTTATGGTGTATAACCGTAGTGTTGTATGTCCCTGTGCCAGGTTATCTAAAACAAAACCTTGGTCGGCCGATGTCAAACCCCTAGCGAAGACAGGGCGGATGAATTATCAATCAGATCCGCGAAAGCTGTCAACAGTACCGTGTTACTATTCAGTGTGTTCAGTGAAGGTGCCAGTTGGTGTAAGCATCACCTGTTATAAATTACAGTCCGAATATCTTTACGAGGGTACGTCTGTGCTTCTGTTTTTTTTTGTTTTGTTTACAAGTATTTATTTTTTGGCACTGTTCGTTGGTCGGGTCTATAAAAGCAGAATCTAGGCTATCTTCTTTAAACTATATATATTAACGAGAAATGAGAATTTGTGGTGCGGAGAAGAAAAGCAAAGTGACGATAACGAGCTTCTATACGGGAGCTACAAGAGGAAAATCATCGTGCTATAGTTATCTTGTCTACGAGGAAAACGCCTCCATTTAGCGCCAGCTTATTTTTAGCGGTCGACCGGTTATTTTTTTATATATATTTTTTATAAAGATTTTTTCGCTTAGCTGCGACACTAATCCCAACCATTCGTGTTTTTTTTTCTTTCTTTTATGTGAAACGACAGCTCTCGTTGACAGTTTCCCAGACTCAAACGACACTAATGCAAGCAGACACAGTGGGAACCGCTTCTCAAACCGTATACCCAGCAGCAATGTATGCGGTTCGGATATGCAAGCACCAGCAATCACGCCAAGGCCGCCGTTTTTATACTGGGACAACACACGTTCTTTGGTGCAGCGAATCAAACGTGTCTAAAAAACCACGATGTGGGCCGAGGACGTCTTCTTTAAAGAACAAAACAAAACACGCACACAAAAAGACGGGCCATATCATGTATTCATCACCAACAAGGACCCTTCATTGTGGACAGCGCTGTTCTGTGAGGCATGGCCGGCGAAATTCGCTCGTCACGTCATGTCCTTTTGAGCATCTTAATCGAGAGGACCTGGTTCTTTTGAGACGCTCCAGATGACGCGAGAGTTTGACCCGTGCTGGCGAACGAAGCCGCCGATGGAGATACGGAGACGTGATCTGCCTCACGCCGTGCTCGGGGCAAGCCGAAGCCGTGGAAGAGGCGACGCGACCTCGACACACTCGCTTTGTCGCACTTGAAGACGGCATTCTACAACGCCGACGATACGGCCTGTCGTCGTGAGCACCAGGCCCCTTACTGGAAGAGGTTATCAGTAGGGTTCCGTATTTTCCAGGTTCACATCTCTTCAGCTTTTTTTTACTTTTTTCTTCAGGTTTTTTTTTTTTTCGATTTGGTGCTTCTTTGTTGTGGGAGAGAAATCGGCGTTTTATCGCTGCTTATGTTGTAAAAGGCTTCTCGAAAAAAAAAAAAAGTGTGATTGATAAACGCCACAGAACGTTATTTCGAAATAGCGCATATATAAAAACAATTCATACAAAGAATACATGTCAAGAACACATGGCACCTCCAAGTAAGAAGACACGTCATTTCGTGACGTTAACTATAGCAGCTTAGAAAGCTTCGAAAACACCATAAAAATAATATTTTTTTTTATAGCTGTCGTTGAAATGCGCGTGACCCCAATACATAGCAAACGTTGTGTTGTCTCTATGTTGATAACTCGAGGAGGGCTCGGAGTGTGGTTCCGGAAGCAAGAAGCTGCCTCGAGCGCGGTCCATTGCGGGCTGTTTCCTGGTCAACACAAGATAAAGCTGTGCATAAAGATTCCTTTTCCTGTAACCTGGGTTGCGAACATAACTAAAACCGCAGACTATACGGAAGGAGAAGAAAAATCCATAAATATAAGGACGCACGCGCACCATCTCTGTCTGTCTTCTCTCTCCTTCTGTAGTGCTTGGATTCTGGTTTTTGTAATGTACGCGATTCACCAGCTCGCAGTCGCACTCATATTTATTTAAAAGAGCCATGAAATTATTTTTTAACTTCCTCCTTAGCTTTCTTTCTCAACTCAGAAGCGATAAGAAGTAGAGGGAGTATTCACTGGCACGGCCACTCGATTAAGGGGGGATCGAGTGGCCGTGTCACTGGCGACCATATCTGTGTGCGTGGTTGCTGAGCGCGTGCTGACGGCGAGCTTCCACAGTTCTTTTGCCACGTGCATTCCGCACCATCGAGATTGCCGGTCTTAGCAAGCTATTAATGTGAGCTCGTTCTGAGCATGCGCTCTCAACATCGCCCTGAAATATGGCGTCCAGTGTATACCCCCTATAGTAGCAGTACACCAAATCCAATGACTCCAAGCTTTCACCGTGTTTTTTGAAGCACCCCCTGAAACGTGTCATTCGGAAGTGGTGGTGAGTGCCGCCAGGGCACTCGTTGGCCTCGAACGCCAATCCAGATATTCGTCGACGGATTGATTGTTGACGAGCGCACGCGTCCGAGTGGCTCAGTGCTCGTGTCCAAAGCGTGAGGTGGTGTCGGTTGACGTGCTCTGGCATAGCCCCCTTTATACTTACTATACTGACTCTATACTGTGAGTATTAGCGGCAAGATGTTTCGGTGGCGCCTTCGTTCGGTTACCTTTCGTGACGTAATTACCTTGTGAACAACAAGTTCGACGCTATTTGTAATGGGCATGGTGGAAGCTTGAAATTATAGCGCTCTCAAAGCAACACTGCCAGTACCGTCAAAATTTAAGTTCTTATATTCCACTTATTTCCGTCAATGAGACATCCTTTGCTGACCTCATAGTCAGCATTCGACCAATTGTGGTGGGCCGACCACAGCGACGCTTTCGATCGCTCACGTCGCCAATAGAGGAGGCTATGGCTCTGGGTTTCGCGGATGTATCACAGTAAAAAGGCGGGCAGCTTTCGAAAGAAGGGAGGTACAAAATAGTCCGCTCTATATATACGGCCATTGCTCGGACACGAAGCGCGTGACTGGATCCGAGTCGACACCGAACGCTGACGCTGCGCTCGTTTCCACTGCGAGCCGAGCCGAGTTCTCGCCGAATGCTGACGCAGCCCTCGCGCCCAATACATGCTCAGAGTTGCGAGTCAGCGTTTGTCCGTCGTACGCATTTTCTTACTCTGTCCTCATCATTTGTGCGTTTTTTCTTTTTTTTTTTTAAATCAGGATGAATTCCTACCTGTAACTAGCTTAACTTTCCACCCTTCTGCATGCTCAGAGTTTGTGAGCAAGCAATGGCGGACAGGCGTGGGCGCGGACTTTTGAAAAGGGTCCATTCGGTCTCCCAGTTCAAACACGCAGAGCACCTCGGTTGCATCGACGCTTTTCCCGCTTCTTTTGTCAAACGGGCGGACGAAGCCGTTAGAAGCGGCGAAGTTCCAGAGCGCGGTGCCAGCAGTGCTACGTACACTGGAGTAAAATGGCCGTCTCCGCAACTTTGCGTCCAAGTCAGACAGGTTTAACCTGCCGCCGGGTGCCTGCGCGTCTTTTAATGCACTGCGTTTGTGTCTGTTTCCTATTACCGAATGCCATCAGACAATAAACTTTTTTTTCATTTCCGCGAGTCACCAACGTTGTCATGGCAGTGTTTGTGCGTTGTTAACGAAGTCTGGAATCGTCGTCAATGTCTTCACGTGTTTCGCATACCACTGGTGTAACAGCAAGGCGATATGATGTGTGCGGTCGCAGATTGACAGCCTGCTTTACATTAGAAACCATTTGAGCGAATATGGTGCAATCGATCGACCTTCGGATAGTCATGTTGGAACGCTGGTCTGAGAAGTAACTCTGGTCGTAATAGAGATCTTCACTGACTCAGGAAAGATACGGCACCGCAAAAAGGCAAAAGCCCGTACTATGAACTCCCGCGGCGTCGCGCCTATTAAAAGACACACACAAAAAAAAAACTTGTAAAATGGTCAGTGTAACTGTCGTCTGCAATCCCTTGTTATCCCCTCCCCGGGAGCGGATTGGACTCTCGGGGAAGGGCTGAACAGGCTTGAAATATGACGGAAAGGAAGCACCGATGTGGTCCTAAGTAAATTTTTTTTTTCTGTTATATCCGGGTAGCATTTAGCCCACGGTCGGCTTGTAGTCCAGCACACAAAATCTAACTGCCCCCATTTTAGCTGTTTTTTTTTTCCTTTTTTGCATTGAATTGATTTCGAATCTACACGTCACTGCTAAAGGACACCAGTTATTTAACTACCTTAGTCTGTTCAGTCCCTTTCTTAGAACAAAACCGCATTCGTGACATTTATTTAAATTAAACTGAACCACGGATTGTTGGATCGAGCTCGAAGTGCACTTCGATTTCGAATGTGCATTTTATAGTCCTCTTGTCCGCACCGAATTCACGAGTTCTTACGCCGCATTCACACTGGCGACTCAACCGCATCCGCAAAGTGGTTGCGAACGCAATTGCTTAAAGACGCGATACAAATTCCCGCGCAATTCATGATGCAAACCAGCGGATCCATGCACTCGTGGTTCCAATTCAAACGCCTTTGTGACACGTATAAGGCTAACCGTTTTGAAATTAGAATGAGTGAAATTACGAGCGAGTTAGTGCTTAGAGACACTAAACCTCCATTCTGACGACTCTTCTGATAATAACCCCTCCATTCCTTTTAATGAGTCAGTACCATAGCGGCGTTTCTGTTCCATGAACTGTCTGCAAAGTTTGCGTCTTTACGTTTTTTCTTCTTCTTTTTTTCTCGTTTTTTTTTCCAATTTTTTGGGGGGTTTGAGGAAAGTATTTGTATGTTTCTCAGCGTCCTCACGTCCATGTCTAATTCAACCAATAAATGCTTAAGCTAAAAAAAAAGAAAAAGACGGGGAAGCCAATGGGTGCATTTGCTAGTGCGGGCTAAAAAGCTTTCAGGACAGTGCTCTCGACGCCTGCAGCGACATCTGACATCTTTCGTATCAGCGGCAGTGCATAGCGACAGCGTGATTTAGTTACAGGCCGCTTCGCCAGCGAAGCAGCAGCTCGGGTTGCGTGTAGGCGTAGAGCTCGGCGCGCGTACCCATACTGCGGTCGTGCGCTTATACAAAGCCGCACACGACGCCGCTGGGAGAGAATTGTTTTAAACTCAGAGGAATTTTTCCTCTCCTTTCTAATACGCTATTATAAGAAAGAAATGCTAAACTAAACTCAATATCCTCTATGAAAAAAATTATTCAATGCGGCCAGTCCATTTGGCGCGTTTCATTTGCAGTCGGAGGTTTGTGAATTAAGAAAAGTAATTGAACTTTTTTTTTTCGTACTTTGAGCTGTAAGATTTTTTGACGTATAAAGAAGCTAAGTGTGTTTAAATGCAGATTTATTAGGCGGTAAACTACATAAATAGTAATGTAAAAAAATAATCGAACCCTTTTTTTTTCAAATTTTACAGTAAAGTGCTTAGTCGCAAACAATATGAGATAACAAGCAGAATAATTTATGTAAACAAATCATGGGAATGAACCAACGACGGCGAGACATCGTTCCAAGAAGAACGTAAATATAGCTTTACTACGTCTGCGCACTGGCCACCCTTATCGACGCAACACAAACGTGACGTCACGCATCCAAGTGCCCTGCCCGACTGGTTACCCAACGTCACCGCTTGATTTGTAGTTTCACCTTCCCTCTAATTAAACGCATCCGCGGCCCGTGCGCACGCAGGCAACCTCCGTTCGTTCAACCTACGGGCGTGCGCGATTCAGGCTTAGCATCCCGCTTAGGCCTAACAGCGTCCTTAGGCTTAGCAACAGCGCCGTTCGCATGTCTCGATCGGCGAGGGGAACGGCAATGCCCGATACCTTCTTAGCACGGTCGAGCCTACCGGGTTCGCTTGCGGAACGGCGCCTCGTTCGGATTTTGCTTGTTTTTGAACGCTGGCATCCAACGGTGGTCGCAGTCTTTGCCGGCGAACAGGTCGAGGCGATCGTTTGGCCAGACTCCATTAATCAACGCTGACCGGAGCGAACCGCCCAGCCCGGGCCAGGACGGTGTACGTATACGGTACGACGGTAATCGCGCACTTTGAGAGGGTCGGCCTGTGGAACTGGTTAGAGAGCGCTATCATAAAGATGGGCGGCTCCGTGTGCGTGTGGCGTGTCTGCGAACTCTGCAGAGGCATGAGCGTGTGCGTGCGTGACGGCGCGCGTCGGTGCACGTGCAGCGCAAAAGGCAAAAAGAAAAGTGCCGGGGGAAGAGGGAGGGCGGGTGGGGTTAGCCGTGTTCCAGTCACGTGAGAGGGTGAGATGGCGCAGGCTGCCGCTATAGTCTGGGTCATGGCGTGGTGTTTAACAGTCGTCACCCACCGTGTCCGGACTAGTACGACAAAATTAGTGGAACGCGTATGGAGACGATATGCAAAAGTTATTGTCTACATTCGTAATAAGTTTTTTTTTTTAATCGTGTCGCTTGTGGCGCAGCCAGAAGGGGGTTAGTGAGAGTTCCTTCCCCCCCCCCCCCCCCCCCCCCCCCACCGCTCCTCCCGAAGCGTAGTCGACCCTATATGTACGTATAAATGACACCCTTCACCCCTGAAAAAAAAAAAAAAAAAAAAAAATGTGCCTTGATCTATCATTCCTCAGTTGCACTATATACACTGAGTATCTGAGTGTGTAGTCCCGGTGCAGATAAGCGATTTTGCAACTACGTCATAATCAGTCATCGTACGCATACGATCTTATGTACACACATTTGGTGAGCCACAAATTTTATTGACCACGTCTAAATGTATCTGGATTGCTTTTCACCCTGAACTGCGACGCGATAGAGACTTGAGAAAGAAAAGCGCGTTCCATTGACAGGGGTCACTCGACAAATTCGCGGAACAGAAGTGCGCAGCAATAATTGCTCTACTTGTTCGCAGGAAGTTTCAGTTTTGAAAGCAGATCGACGTGGAAGCGGACGTAGTTTCGTCCGGGAGTTGCGATCGCTCGCGTCCGCCTAGCACGTTGGTTTCCCCAGGAGGTGGCATAGATAAGGGCGATGCCTGGGCGCTACATACGCAGCGCAGACTCAAGTGCTCCCTTGGCGACATTGATATGATTTGAGAACGATATTTTTTCGTAAAGGTCATCAGCTCAAACCTTTCGTCTTGCAGTCACCTTGCTCAATGTGTGATATCTGTTTACTGGCGCCAAGCAAATAAATAACCTTGTTTGCATTCAGGTGAATTCCACGCAAAACACTTCTGCAAAAAGAGGAATAACATTTAGCCAGCTTCACCCACCCAAGGTGTCCTATCGTCACTTTACAAATATAATGTACCTTTAGTTCAACTTAAGACACCACGACGAAATGTGTGTAGGTATAGGTCGCACTCGCTGGTAAGGTTTGCGTGACTGCATCTGGATTTTTGCAGGATCGCAACGTTGTCGAAAAGCTCCTCGCTTACGTCACTCGATGTCTTTAAGTCAGTTTTTGCACGCCTTTGTTTGTATTCTACGCCGAAAGCAACAAAGGTTGCGGTGTAAGAACTGAATTTGATGGGAGATCGGGCTGCCTGCGAAATCTTAGGAGCAGAGGTCAGCAGTATATGGTGGTCAAAATAACGTCTGTAGATAACTAATTCACAGACGTCATTTTGACCATCATATGGTTCACATATTGCCGCGCGCAGGGTCACGGACTTGTAGAAAGTTCTCGTTCATTCTTGCTGCGGACATAACTATCGTTCATCCTTGTTTTTGTTGTTCTAGAAAGTGCTTGTTCATTCTCGCCCCGAGCGCACTACGCTCGAACCTTCTCCGCCGAATCTTCGAGATAGTGACTCACTCTAGATAAGAGGCCGCCCGCGACCTTGTCGAGTCAGTTTCGCCCCAGCGCTCGACTCTGCTGTCTCGCCGACCTCGACGCTCGCGACGCTTTGTTATTATTTTCTATTCTCTTTTTGTATTGGCACAAGTTCGCCACATTAAACGTTTAGTTCTTCCTGTTTATTTATTGTTATTCTGGTCACCACCCGTGACATTTTTGGTGGAGGTGCGGGGTAGTCGCATGCCCGTGCAGCGCTCCCCTCCCAGTTCCCGCAGTGCAAGTCCGAACCCAGCCTCCCGAGGACCGAGCGAAGACCAGATCGAGACCCGATCCAGTCGCCGCACCCAAGGTCTACCCCCGGAACACGGACTTCTGCCACCCCGGACCAGGCAGCCAACGAGGCCGACGATGGAAAACCAGTCGTCGCAGAACCCGTCCGCCGCCGCCGTCGTATACCTTCCCGTCTCACCCCGGACTCCGACACCATTCCACGGGGAGGTCCACGAGGATGTTGAAGATTGGCTGCAACATTACGAACGAGTTGCCCGCCATAACGCATGGACACCGGAGCAGTGCCTCCAGAATGTCTACTTCTCTCTGGAAGGCACGGCACGCACGTGGTTCGAGAACCACGAAGCGTCCATTGCGTCGTGGGAAGAATTCCAGGCCGAGCTGCGACGGACCTTTGCCAACCAGCACCGACGGCAGCGTGCCGAAGAACTCCTGCGAGCGAGAACCCAGGGGCCGACCGAGAGCGTCACCAGCTTCGTCGAGGACGTTCTTCACCTCATGAATCGCGCCGACCCAACCGCTCCCGAAGAGAAAAAGCTGCGGGTCTTGATGCGCGGTGTGAAGGAAAACATCTTCGGTGGCCTTGTGCGGAGCCCGCCTACAACCGTCGAAGCTTTCATCGCCGAAGCAACCAACATCGAGCGCGCGCTTCAGGCACGTGCTTCCCACTACCAGCGACATCCAGGCGTCGCTGCACCCACACTGCTTAACGGCGAAAACACTGTGGGTACACCGGACATCCGGGAAATTATCCGAGAGGTTGTCCGGGAGGAACTGCGAAGGTTGCTGCCAACTACCAGCCGTCCGCCAACCCTTTCCATTGCCGAGGCTGTCCGAGAAGAGGTGCATCGGGCGCTCCAACCAGAGGTTCCCGTCACCACGGTGGCACCGGAAGAACCGACGTTGAGCTACGCTGCGATGGCCCGACGACCGCCGCAAGCTCCCCGCCAAGCCACGTCGCCACCCCAAAGAGACACCCCAACGCCGCAGTACCCCCGACGAATGGAAGATCAGGCGCCGAGGAAGACAGACGTCTGGAGGACGGCCGACCGACGCCCGCTGTGTTACCACTGCGGGGAAGCTGACCATGTGTACCGCCGATGCCCATACCGACGACTCGGGCTGCGCGGGTTCCACCCGAACGACCCGCGACCCCGTTACGGTGAACGCCCTCGGGAAATCGACGAGTACCTGCGACGACCTCAGTCTCCCGAGCCTGCGTTCCGCCGAGAGTTCCGGTCACCTTCGCCACGACGTCCAGCTTCGCCGATGCACCGACCCCGACGTGAAAGCCTGTCGCCCCTCGCTCCTCGCCGGGGAAACTAGGCGCGGCAACCCCTGGAGGTGGAGTTGCCGAAGACGACCGACGCCAAGATCCTCCACGAACGTCGGAGGGCCCCCACTCGAACGCTACCAGAGATCGAAACCACGCCCCTGCAACGGTGTCCAATAACCTAAACGTCGTCATCGACGGCCACGACGCATCAGCGCTCGTGGACACTGGAGCAGACTACTCAGTCTTGAGTGGGAGGCTCTCCCGCCGCCTTCGGAAAGTCACGACGCCGTGGGATGGACCTCAGATACGAACCGCCGGAGGGCACCTCATCACACCGGTCGGGAGATGCACTGCTCGCGTCGAGATCCACGGTGAGAGGTGCCCTGTCAAGTTCGTCGTTCTGCAAGACTGTTCGAGGGACGTTATCCTCGGAATGGACTTTCTCTGCGAGTACGGCGCCGTCATCGACCTCGGAGCAAACCGGCTGACGCTTCGAAAACCTGCTCCACCACAGGAGGACCCCAAAGTGACGTCATCCGCGGTACGAGTCCTCGCAAACCACGTGAACCTACCGCCGCAGTCAAGTGTTTTCGTACCCGTCGGGGTCGATGAGACTTTCTGTGGCGACGTTTTGCTCGAAGGAAGCCTCCAGTTGCTTCTAGGAAGAGGGATCGGCATCGCAAGAGGCGTCACGGAGCTCCAAGACGGACGCACTACTGTCGCACTCGTAACGAACTTCCGACAGGAGGCCCAGCACCTTACGAGAGGCACCGCCGTGGGCCACGCCGAGGAACTCCCGGACGCAGCCGCAATCGCCGGAATATCAGAAGACCTCTCTTCGTGGCCACCTAAGACAACGCCGCCTTCGCAGTTTGACATCGACCCAACCCTGCCTACCCCACAACGACGACAACTCAGTGACCTTCTCGCCGAGTTCAATGAGTGCTTCTCCACGTCGTCAAAGGTGCGCCAAACGACCGTTGCGAAACATCGAATTGTCACTGAAGACAACGCGCTTCCTGTGCATCGGTCGCCGTACCGTGTTTCCGTGAAAGAAAGAGAAGTCATCCAGAAGCAGGTCCAAGAAATGCTCGATGACGACATTGTCCAGCCCTCAAGCAGCCCGTGGGCTTCACCGGTAGTCCTGGTGAAAAAGAAAGACGGGACTCTTCGGTTCTGCGTGGACTATCGCCGACTAAACGCCGTAACGAAAAAGGACGTCTACCCGCTGCCACGCATCGACGACACTCTGGACCGGCTGCGCCATGCCCGATACTTTTCGTCGATGGACCTGAAGAGTGGGTACTGGCAGATCGAGGTCGACGAACGGGATCGTGAGAAGACTGCCTTCGTCACGCCGGACGGACTGTACGAATTTAAAGTGATGCCGTTCGGACTGTGCACAGCACCGGCGACGTTCCAGCGCGTAATGGACACCGTTCTTTCCGGCTTGAAATGGCAAAGCTGCCTCGTCTATCTCGACGACGTCGTGGTATTCGCAAGCGACTTCGACGAGCACCTGAGACGTTTGCGGGCCGTGCTACAGGCTATCCAGAATGCTGGACTGACACTAAAGCCGTCAAAATGTCGGTTCGCTTACGGCGAGCTCAAATTCCTGGGCCATGTCGTGAGTGCTCAGGGTGTAAGCCCTGATCCTTCCAAGACATCTGCTGTTGCAGAATTTCCGAAGCCATCAGACAAGAAAGCCGTAAGAAGATTTCTTGGACTGTGCGCTTACTACAGGCGTTTTGTTCGCGATTTTGCCAAGATTTCTGCACCGCTCACGCATCTGACCAAGGACGACGTGAACTTCCAGGGGGGGGAGGAGCAAGAACAAGCGTTCAACGAACTGAGGGAAAGACTCCAGTCGCCCCCTATCCTCGGACACTTCGATCCATCAGCGGAAACGGAAGTTCACACGGACGCCAGCAACGCCGGACTCGGCGCGGTACTCGTCCAAAGACAAGACGGAGAAGAGAGGGTGATCGCTTACGCAAGCCGGGCACTGTCCAAGGCAGAGAAAAATTACTCGACGACCGACAAGGAATGTCTCGCTGTCATCTGGGCTTTAACCAAGTTCCGCCCGTACCTGTACGGGATCCCGTTTCGCGTTGTCACGGACCACCACGCTCTTTGTTGGCTCGCCAACCTCAAGGACCCGTCAGGACGCATCGCTCGCTGGAGTCTGCGATTGCAAGAATTCGACGTGACCATTGTGCATAAGTCTGGCCGCAAGCATAACGACGCCGACTGTTTGTCTAGGGCCCCAGTGGAATCTCCTCTCGAAAGCACTGACGACGACGACGACGCCCGTTTTCTCGGTGCAGTGACAGATGCCGACATGGGAGCACTTCAACGAGACGACCCGGAACTTCGCGCCGTGATCGAACACCTCGAAGGCCAAGGAAGTTCAGTTCCGCGAGTCTTGGCCCGAGACTTGTCAAGCTTCGTTCTGCGGCGAGGTGTGCTCTTCAAGAAGAACTTCGGAACGAGCAACCCTGCTTGGCTGCTGGTTGTTCCGGCCAGCCTGCGAGAAGAAATCTTTCAGGCATGCCATGACGACCCGACGGCTGGACACCTTGGATACAGCAGGACGCTCGCCCGGATTCGTGACAAGTACTACTGGCCGAGACTCCCGAAAACAGTCCACCTGTACACACGGTCATGCCATGAGTGCCAACGACGTAAGAGGCCTCCGACGAAGCCAGCAGGACTCCTGCAGCCGATACCTGCCCCGACTAGGCCTTTCCAGCAAGTCGGAATGGATTTGCTTGGGCCGTTCCCAACATCGACGCAAGGAAACCGGTGGATTATCGTCGCGACCGATTATCTTACACGATACGCCGAGACGAAAGCCCTGCCATCAGGAACAGCCGTGGAAGTCGCCAAATTTTTCGTCGAGTCCATTCTCCTTCGACACGGCGCACCTGAAGTACTGATTACAGATCGCGGGTCATCCTTCATGGCCCAGCTGACGCAAGAAGTCCTTCGTCTCAGCCACACCAGCCATCGTCGCACCACGGCGTACCACCCGCAGACCAACGGGCTGACGGAAAGACTCAACAAAACCATCGCCGACATGATTTCCATGTACGTCGACGTAGAGCACAAGACATGGGACGAGGTGCTGCCGTACGTCACGTTTGCCTACAACACAGCGGTTCAAGAAACCACGGGAATGACACCGTTCCAACTGGTACACGGCCGGACGGTTACCACGACGCTCGACGCCATGCTGCCTCACGTGCCAACCGGTGATGTCAACGACGACGCTCAACTCATCTCCCAGCGCGCGGAGGAAGCTCGTCAACTGGCAAGAGTCAAGATTCAAGACCAACAGCGAGTCGACGCACGCCGGTACAACCTTCGTCGCCGGGACGTCCACTTTCAACCCGGAGACCGGGTATGGGTTTGGACACCAATACGTCGTCGCGGTCTCAGCGAAAAACTCCTGAAACGCTATTTCGGACCCTACAAGATCATCCGACGCCTCGGCGATCTGAACTACGAAGTTCTACCCGACGGAACGCGCCCATCTGCAAGACGTCAGCCGCGACCCGAGGTGGTGCACGTCGTCCGGCTGAAGCCGTATTACGAACGATAGAACTTTCCACTCTCGTCGACGGGTGAACTGTGAACTGTGAACTGCGACTCGCGATTCTGCTGCCTTTTTGTTTTGGATTTGTTTTTGTTTGTTGTTCTTCGTTTTGTGCTGCATCCGGACGATGCTCTTTTTAAAGGGGGGGGATAATGCCGCGCGCAGGGTCACGGACTTGTAGAAAGTTCTCGTTCATTCTTGCTGCGGACATAACTATCGTTCATCCTTGTTTTTGTTGTTCTAGAAAGTGCTTGTTCATTCTCGCCCCGAGCGCACTACGCTCGAACCTTCTCCGCCGAATCTTCGAGATAGTGACTCACTCTAGATAAGAGGCCGCCCGCGACCTTGTCGAGTCAGTTTCGCCCCAGCGCTCGACTCTGCTGTCTCGCCGACCTCGACGCTCGCGACGCTTTGTTATTATTTTCTATTCTCTTTTTGTATTGGCACAAGTTCGCCACATTAAACGTTTAGTTCTTCCTGTTTATTTATTGTTATTCTGGTCACCACCCGTGACACCCACCCAAGGTGTCCTATCGTCACTTTACAAATATAATGTACCTTTAGTTCAACTTAAGACACCACGACGAAATGTGTGTAGGTATAGGTCGCACTCGCTGGTAAGGTTTGCGTGACTGCATCTGGATTTTTGCAGGATCGCAACGTTGTCGAAAAGCTCCTCGCTTACGTCACTCGATGTCTTTAAGTCAGTTTTTGCACGCCTTTGTTTGTATTCTACGCCGAAAGCAACAAAGGTTGCGGTGTAAGAACTGAATTTGATGGGAGATCGGGCTGCCTGCGAAATCTTAGGAGCAGAGGTCAGCAGTATATGGTGGTCAAAATAACGTCTGTAGATAACTAATTCACAGACGTCATTTTGACCATCATATGGTTCACATATAGAGACGCAAAGAAGTTGCCGTCTGCAATATTTTTTCCGCAACTCTCTCCAGAATGGGTACGCAACTTCTTTTACTTATGGAAGCAATAAGCACGATGTGCGTGCCAGTGAAACCATGCTCCTGTACTTCTATTGAACACAGGTGCGTGCCTGTGTTGCCTTAAATGACGTTTGTGCTACGCGAGTTTGTGTGCATTACTGTTAGTCATGTAGCAGTTATTTCACCAACACCTCCGTTAAATAAAAGACCGAAACGTTAGCATTTAGGAAATTCCAGTCAAGGTGAGGAACGCTGTCGGACATCTTGTTTGGTGAGTATCGGTTTTCTTAAGATCAGTAAATCTTCGTATTATAATAAAAATTAAAAAAAGAAACGACGAAATCCGAGGCGTATATAAAATAATAAATATAAAAATTCTAAAATATTGGTTGTAGTAATTGGCTACAGGAGGTTCACGCTCATGTTCCTAAACGCACCAAGAAAAAAAAAAACGATAGAGTTTGGCTACTGGAGCCCGCAAAGCGATTTGCGCTTTATCCGCAGATTTTCGAGGCCAAATATGCACACAACCTTCGGCATCAAGGTATGGCTGAAAGAAGTATTTGTTACCACATTGGATTTCCCAAAGGTCTAGATAGGCATATTTTATATTTTGCTGCGGGATCAATGAAATAACCTTGTATCCGTGGTTGCGTGCGCCTTGCACCCCCCTCCCCTTTCTATTTCATGCTATAGTAAAAAAATGTGATATGCATATTGTTTATACTCGTTTATATTTACGCACCTCACTTAGCAAAGTTGTGCTCAGCAATGAACAGTGGACTGAAAGTTTTCTCAGATTATGCATATAGTAAACAATTGCGAAATATTAGTCTCATGCACAATTTTCATTACGAAAGACTGTCGCCGCAGAAATATTTGTAGAACTCGCACCCTAAAAGAATTAATGAAATATGAAGCCCACTAACTTATAATCAATTGCACACACTGGTAACTTTATTTTCTTTTCTTTTCAATTTACATGGGGATCTGAATTTTTATTTTTGGGTCAGGACGCCCAAGGGTTGCTTATATCTCTTACCGTGCATTTGGTAAAAAGGAAGTAATTACAGATATACTTAGCAATAGACTGATATATATTTTTAAATTATATTTATTTGTCAAAGTACTACTACATGTATACAGTCTAGGGCAGGGCGTCGATTAAATATATTAAGCCGATTAATCGCCAAACTTTAATCCATTGATTAATCGATTAATCGGTTTCGTTCGTTCCAATGCATAATAGATTATAAAAGTCAAAATTACCTTCTTTTTTTTTTGTCTTTGCTGAATTTGTGATAAACGGCGCAATGTACTATTTCGGACTTTAAATCAACGCCCACGCTCGTGAATTATTACTTCAGTCGGAGAAGCATAGAGGTTCGCTGATAATCTCCGGCAATAACGAACTTCCTTGATTGTTCAGGACAGCCTCTGCTGCGCTAAACGAACACTTGGATGGCGTTGAAGTGGCTGGGGCACGTATCACATTCTCCACTTGTTTGGAGTTAAAAATCTTGCTCCTACAGTTTACTTAAGTTAAAATTCCACCTGAAGTTTACCCTCCTAGAGGGCTGCTTGTTTACGTCTGCGTTAGGAAAGCATGCAAAAAAGCGCCGAAAAAATACAGGGGCACAGACGAAGGGAAACAGGACAACGCCTTGTCCTGTTTCCCTTCGTCTGTGTCCCTGTATTTTTTTGGCGCTTTTTTGCTTGCAATGAACCAACTGGCCCATATCTCCACTTTACTGCAGTTGTGAAAGGGTTAAATTTTTACTTTTTTTTGTTAGTCAAATTTCAACCGATTAACCGGTTGAAAAATTAATCGCAATTTAAGCGTTAATCGATTAACCTGAAGGTTCATCTATTAAGTTCCCTATCCTAATATAGACACATGCAAGTTAGAAGGGTTGCTGTAAAAATTGTACGTTGCGTTTCTCTTTTAAGATTACCTACGTTTACAGTGGAAGCCATGAACTTTCTGCGCACGACAGGTAACGAAGCGATCACGATGAGCCACAAAGAAGTGAACCTGTGAAATCCAGAATTCTTGTCCGTCGCAAAGTGTCACTGTCACGGTTGCCGCACAAAAATGTGACTTGTCATACGAGCGGCATCCTGCAAACGTAAAACCCTCTTACACGCGCGCGATTCATGAAAAGCTGTTATGTGTCAAAGTTATACCCGCCCCCCCCCCCCCCAACACACACACACGCAGGCACACTAAACAAAGATAATAAAAGCTTTGCTAGTCGGAACTGCGCACACAGAAACCTAGGCCGCTTAACCATATGTACACTCTGTCGTTGGGTGTGATCAAAATAACTGTGACTATCATCAGAGTTAATACTATAAAATGTGCCCTAAGACATTCCAAGTCGCTATTGACACGTCGCGTTGGTTTCACTTAGGAAACCTAGCAGGTCAGTAAGAGTCGACCTCCGTCCGGCTACGGTGTGTACTCCAGGCTACTGCCTTTGGGGAGGGAGACGGGGAAAAAAATACGAGGATGATAGACCTGAAGTCAGTCATAAAGCCGGGGTCACAGTGGCCTTATAGAGGGTATTCACTGGACGCCATATTTCAGGGCGCTGATTAAAGCGCATGCTCTGAACGAGATCACATTAATAGGCTGCTAAGACCGGAAATCTTGATGGTGTGGAATGCATGTTGCAAAATATTTGTGGAAGCTCGCCATCGGCATGCGCTAAGAAGACACCTATGGTGTCCTCTCCTGACGTTACTACCTCGCGAACAACAAGTTCGATTATAATGCAATTAAATGCAAAGGGCAAGTGAGTCTGGACATAATGATGAAAATATTCCCTGGAGAAGGGGAACAAGAGGGACAAAGGACAAACATAAATCTCCAAATTTAATGTTTGTCCTTTGTCCTCTTGTTCCCTTTCTCCAGGGAATATTTTCATCAAGTTCGATAGTGTTTGTAATTAGCATGGCGGAAGCTCGAAATCATTCCGCTCTAAAAGCAACACTGCCAACAACGTCAAGATTAAAGTTCTTCGACTCCTCTTATTTCCGTTGATGGGAAATCCTTTGCTGACGTCATAGTCATCATTCGGCCAATCGTGGCAGGACGACCAGACCGACGCTTTGATCGCGCACGTCACCAATGGCCACCAGTGAATACTTCCTATACCATCGTGCAAAAGACGGTCTGCACAACCAGATTCGAATGCAAGTCACCTCGGGATCCGTGCTTCGAATGCCGCGTGGCAACGAGTTCAAGGAGAAACTTGCGACGCGGCATTTGAACCAGGAAATCGCGGTGACTGATGTCTGGCAGACTGTCGTTTGTATGATGCATAAGCAGTATGACCCGCGGCTTAACTGTTGCTTCAACACTCTAAAAGGTGGGCTGCTGGACGCTCGTTTGCAGTTTGCTGCCAAGCTGACGGTGCACTCTAGCACAGGCTTTACCGGCCATCTGCTTCTGTAACCATTCATTCACACTGGAGCGGATCCGCGTTCGCAACGCGCTTTGCGGAACGCGGATTCGCTTCCAGTGCATGTTTCACATGCAGCGATTTTGGCCCTAAAGCGGCGCGATTTCTGCCGTCGCAGCGTTCGTGCTGCACAACTGCTGGTGCTGGCCAGAGCGCCGTGACGGCAGAAAATCGCGCCGCTCTAGGGCCAAAACCGCTGCATTCGAAACATGCTTGAATGAGCGGTAATACACCAAGCACGTTGACAACTTTTATGTCAGCAGTTGCACCGTAGGACTGACAAACTGACCCTCCCTACGGCAGAAAGCACCGGCGAGCTTGGAGACACGCTCCCAACAAGTTTGAATTTAACGTGGCTTTCCTGCGCTACTTCTGCGGCAGAGTGGTACGCACACCACTCCTCCACCCCGCAGGCTGCTGCGACACCCCGCTCTTGGCCGCGTCCCTGACAATGGCTGCAGACGACAACAATGTCCCCGAGCCGCGTTTTTGACAACGGTGCCAAGCCGCGGCGGCCTCTCTGATGGGAGTATCCTGTGTCCTCCCCTGCGGCCGCGAAACACAATTGCGCGTGACCTTGAACGCGACCTTGAGGTCACCCCACTTTCTCCCGGCCCGTAGAAGACGTTTCATCAGACGCCGTCGCACTTCTAGGAAAATCTCGACAGCCGGTACTCCCAGGGAAGGCGGCTGCAGGTAGGAGTTGTTTCGTTCATGCAGCAGAGATGCTGAACTCATTCGAGTGTAGGGGCCTAGATATACTCACCTCCGAAAGTCGAGGGCACGAAGAGCGAGGAGAGGGGGGGGGGGGGGGGGGGGGGGGGAGCAGGCAATGGGTGGTGTTTTAAGTTGTAAAGTAGCCGAGGTTTCTCAGTGACACCCAGAAATTAAAGGATCGTTGAACTTTCTGCTTTTTGCAAACTCGCTATTTTGCCAGTGGCAACTTTATTTTTTATCTGTTTATAGGACTACTTTGAGCCCATACCTTATTCGATAACAAGACGTAAAATACCTGCACCTCGGCAACGTACTGAAAGAGAAAACACACTTTCGTTCTTTGCCGTGTGGCTCAGTTCACTCTTACTTTCCTCACAATTTTTAAGCAGGATTACGAGAAAACATTATTATTTTATTTATATTTTTATAACAGCTAAAGACCGGAGTTTGTGATTTTATCTTTGGCAATTGCTTCTGCTGAGCGAGAGAGATTGTGAAAAAGAAAGCGTCGGGACGCCAGATGTTCTGAAGTCACCACCCAGAGATAAGAGACGCGTACCCTAGCGGTGGTGGCATAAATCTAACACTTTCGATTGCCTTGCGGCGTTGAATCTCGACGATTTCGGTGTCCAAAGGAGTTTTTCTGTTCTCAGCACTACACAGAAAGAGAGAAAGCTCAGCCAACGTGCCATAAGTAGTGAGAGACCCAAAGGGGTGAGCTTGTACTACCCGAAATGAGGGCGCCACCGTTTGTTCAAAGATTCAGCGCAGGACGTGGGGCACGCGGGCCGCGTGTTTGAGCAATATACCACACAAAAGAAAACAACGTCTGCGACTCCGCCCCCCCCCCCCCCCTACGTCACTACTAGTGCATCAGCGTAACGCCGCCTAGCTTACGTCAGCGTCGCCGCCAGTGCGTCTTGCTGCGTCTCATAGCGGGCACAACACTGGCGCGCAGAGCCGGCAGGACGGGCGAGACTCGTCTGCAGCTTAGACGTGTTATGGCGCCCGCCCCGCCCCAAGCCTGCCTTCCGCTTGGGGCTGGTGGGAGATCCAGTAACGATGACGTCATGCTCGTGCCTTGTCTACCAGGTGGTATTCGCGACTCCAGCGACCTATAGGGGGCGCCACCACCAAACAAACATGGCGGCTGAGTCCAGGTCGCGTCGGCTCGGCCGCGCCGCCTGAATGGGTGGCGCATTCAATTTAACAAATTTTCTTTTGTTGAATGCCCAATTTTATGGGTATTTTTAACTGAGACAGTTAAGTGTAGCCGGTGTGCATAAACTTGCCGAGCATAGTTTTGTTTTCCAAGTGTGTTTTCGTTCTTTCATGTCAAACTTTCGTTTCGGAGACTTCAATCAAACCGAAACTATGGGCTCCGGAGAAACGGTAATAGACTCTAATTAGTTTTGATCATCTAAGGAAAGCGGCGAGGGCTACAAAATTGTTCCACCGATAGTAATTTTTAACTAACTCGCATGCCTCGACCATGCGACTTATCTGTCCGCGAAATTGGCTTTTGTGCCTGTCCGCGTTTCAAGAAACAGCTCCAGTCGTGTGCTCGGTCAAGAACACATGCTGCAGGAAAATTACAAAAATTAGCAAGCGCTTCTTGAGCCAAAGAGCATGTCAACTCGCTGGCGCTTCACTAAGCAGCTGATACTCGTATTTCAATTCAGGTTTTAGTAGCAATCGAGAAGTCATTTTGACGAATATGCGGATTATGTATTATAGTACGTACTATGTCCCACTAAAGCGATATTAGTATATTCTTCGGGTTGAAATATGAACTTAGTTAACTAACTATTAGGTGAACTGCTGAATAAAAGTATATTTGTCAGACAGAGACATACTACTTAAACTTAGGCCAAATGGTTCTAGCCGGTAAAACGGAGACGAGTGCGGACAAACTGAAGAGTCTTCATTGGAGATTCACGCAGAACCTCTCTGCATTGAACTTGACTTCGAATCCTGAACGGATAAAATGAGTATTTTTTGTGGCCGGTCACCTGAGCAATGTAGACGTATATTGCTGCTGGCTTCGACAGGGGTTATAATATAAATATTGGAGGCGCGATAGATCCTAATGTCGTGAGAGCTTCTAACTTTGCGAGACGCGTCCCCCACCTTTTGAAAGCAGATAATTTCCCTCGTTAATCATATGCAGCGAGCAGGTTTTCTGAATCAAGTAATTGCGAAATTAGCCCAACTCCTTCAATGTGGTCTTTTTTTGGCGAAAAGCCGCCAAGATGAATAGCCAACGCACCAGCTGGCGTTAGCTGCTAAATTAACTTGAAGCTAATCGAGCACAACCAAACTCAAGGAAAGCAGTTATGGAACCTTCCCATTCACTTCACTGCAACATTGGTGTTCTCTCCAGTGAAACACTTCGTCTGTCGACCTCAGTTCACTGTTCTACATCCTTATAAAGAAACCACTTATTAGTTACCAGGCAGTCGTCACTTTGAATGTGATTAGAGACAGACCAGAAATCAAAACGTTTTTCCGTGATTCCTCCTCATCCAAAAAATTGAAAGCACGCGACCGTGTGTTGTGAAGTAAACGGGCTTTCAAACACGTGATGGAAAGAAACAATCTACTGAGGCTTCACCACACTAATGAACACTCAGGCAAACTTAAGAAATTTTCAGACCTTCGTCAAATTACATTGCTCGCCCCCGCGCCGACAGCACGTGTCCGCGAAAGCCATCAGAGACGCGGCGGGGCGCGGAGCGACCTGGACCGACTGGTTCCCGGTTTTCCCGCTTGGCGGCGTCCGTTTTGCTGGAGTCGCGAATTGGTATGGAAGCCCTGCGCTAGAGGGGTCTTGCGTACTTGACAAGATAAGTGCTCACCCGTCCCATGGCACATTACACATATACTTTTTTAGTCGGAGATTTTTTTAACATTTATGTGTTTTAACTAAGTAGTTACATGTTTTACAGTTAGTTGTTTAGAACGTACATAAAGTTGACTTCAAGTTTCTGTAGGGCACAGTACCTTGAGATTTTGTACGCTTTTATGCGCCGTCTGAGGGAGACGAGGAGACCAGAGAGCGCGGCTGCGTCAGAACGACGAGCTCTGGTTGGAGTGATTAGTGGGTAGACTTAAAGCTATAGCTGCCCTTTTTCTCTCCTGCACTCGTCGAACGCGTTTAAAAGGCGCAACGCCAGCGTCTGGCTTTTGGCTCCCACGTTCTAACGCGTTCGACGAGTGCGGTGGAGGCAAAGACAGATTTAGGTCTACCCTTTAATCATTCGAACCAGAGCTCGGTGTTCTGACGTCTCCGAGCGGTCTTGTCTCCTTTTCTCCATCAGTTTCTTGGCGCATTGAATTTCGAGTCGCATGAATTTTTAAAACATTTATTTCCAAACAGCCCAGTTTGGAAAACACCAAACCAAACACCAAACAAGTAAGCAGCTGCTTACTCGTGTTGCTTACATTTGCAAGTTATTTTTATATTGCTTTATTTGGATTTACAAAAAGAGAGAGTCGAGTGTGACTATACCGGACACGAGGAGGAGCAGTCGATTATAAAAAAAATATATATATATATATTTCAATATCAAAGACGATTATAACGCAACATGTATCACCAAATACTAGAAATATTTTATTGCTGTCAACTTTGGATAAACTTTTCCAGACAAAATTAGAGTGCGATTTTGACACAATATGCCCCCCCCCCCCCCCCCCCCCCCCCAACTATCTGCTGGACGCATTGTGACGTTCGAATGCACGGCACATGAAATTATTCTGGAATCGAAGACGAACTTGATTTAATTTAACATTTTGTGATTTTAGAATGCAGAGAAGAGCGAAGGAAAGCAATACAAGGTATGTGATTACCTCCTTTTGTGTTCGCACTAGGGCTGAGCGTGGATTAAATCTTTTAACCCAATTAATCGCCACCCTTTAATCGATTAATTCATCGATTAATCGGTGTCCTTAATTTCCATACAAAAAACAAAAAAAAAAATTTTGTTTGTTTTTGTTGAATTTGTGACAAACGGCGGATTATACAATTTTGACTTCGCATCAGAGGCCGGATTCTCAAAGCGAACTTACGACGAAAAAAATGCGTACGACAAATTTGAGAGAAAATCCGTATTCTCGAAACGAAATTGTCGTAACTTTTGCGCAGGTTACGACAAAATCCTACGACAGGTCCGAAGCCGTCTTACGCACTTTCTACGATCAATTAACATGGCCGACAACGTCGCTCAGTTGCTCGGTCGCGACGACCCAACGGACATTTATTTTTCTACCTGCTCTTCTTGCGCGTCCCGACTTCAAGCAGCAAGAAAAAAATGAAGAAGTACTTGAAACCGACCACAACGAACATGAACGCTGGATCCACAGACCCCCGGAAAAGGCAACAAGGCGACGATCCCACCGACCAAGCGAGCTCGGCAGAATATATAGGCCTAGCAGGCACTCCGACCCGTTCCGGCGCAGCATTGCTCAGAGAGTCTTTGGCCAAGACCGTCTGCCCACGACCGGATGGCCTGCTGAATGGAATATGCCCGCGCGACCCTTGTGGACCCTCCCGTATTAATAGTTTGCTAGCTGACTAAATTTCAGAGGTCAACCGATTCCCCTTATCATCTCGATCACCTTGTTTTCCGAGGCAGCGGTGACGAACGCTGTCGTCGAAAAGGGACTCTTCGATTCTATCTCCTTGTTTTGTGTGATATAGAGCTCAAATAAACGCCGTATGGATTACCTTCGCAACACGGTATGTACACTTTGTATGCCATTTTTAACTGTCGAGCTGTATCAGTTTGTGGGAGCTACGTGATGCCGGTCCAACCTTTCTTTGCCGAGTGTCACGTCAGTATCGAGTGTCAATCGTAGAAGATCGGTCCCGAAGCGCTTACCGAAACGCAGTCTGAATCCAGCACTTCGATCAAACGCACGCGTCCGCTCCGAGTGTGAACAGGTATTTGCGTGACTCTTGCTGACACTCTCGTAGTTCAAACGTATTTTTTTTAACATCGGCTCACTCCTGCATTTCCGAGGCCGCGAGAAACGCCGCGGCGGTTTGTTTCCATCTACGTCGCTTTGCAAACGACTGACACGGGGCTTTTACCGACGATGGCAGTTGTGTTGACTTCGTAGCGATCGAGTTTGTAGCAGTCAACGAAGCGTTTAAATCGTGTTAGCGTCGGTATACCACTGCACGGACACGAACCCCAGACAAGCGCTGGTGGAAAGGCCATCCGTGTTTATGAGAATCAGCGTGAACACTAAATATTTACACACAGACAGGACAGAACATACACAGAGCTGTCTATCAACGAGTGGTTAGCCTGTGTTTGTTACGTGCTCCGAACTACGCCTAGCTCTCTAATTGGTTGTTCGTTTTGCCGAAGACGCCGTTGCCATAGCAACAGCACCGGAAGTCATCGTTTCTCCGTAAGAGGTCGTAACTTTCCTCCTCTCACTTAAGAACGCGTTTGTGAATACCGTTCTCGCCTCATCTTACGATGATCGTAACTTTACGAACTTCGTAGCTAAGTTGTCGTAGGTAAGAGGTTTTTTATGAATCTGGCCTCAGGCTCTGTGAGTAGTTCAGAACAGTTCAAAGACACTCGTACGCTCACAGGCATGAGGTAAGGAGGTTCATTGATATTTTCCGGTAACAGCGACCTCCCTTGATTCTTTACAGTAGTCTCTGCTGCGCTAAACGGACTCTTGAACACCGTTGAACTCGACGGGACACGTGTAACCTACTGCAATTGTCTGGAGTTACAAATATCGCCCCTAAAGCTTACCTTACGCTAAAATTTAGCACAAAGCTTGCCCTTCATATAGTTGGACTTTTCCACGTCTGCGTGGTGAAAGTGCTGAATTTTTATTTCTTTAGGGTCGTCAAAATTTTACCGATTAACCAATAAAGAAAGTTAATCGCGATTAAATCATTAATCGATCAATCGCTACGTTAATCAATCAATTGCCCAGTTCTAGCTAGTTTGCATTATTATTGCGATATAGGTTTCGCGCCGTCTACCGCGCTCTATATCGATGCGGGCCATTTTCAGCACTCCGCCAAAAGATTCTACATTGACGTCACGCAGCTGAAGTCACGCCGGGCATCACGTCACCTGTAACCTGGCGTCAGCTGACACCATGACGTGACATTATGATGTCAAGTCAGATTGCACAGTGACGCCACGTTACTTGATGCCATCAGGTGACACGGTTAGCCACGTGACATTCAGACGTCACGTGACAATACGTCGTCAACATAAACATGAAACTGCTATAAAAACGAATCGTTTTTGTTAATTATGTCTTTATGGTTATCGGGCGATAAACGAATGAAGCTAGGTGGGTGTTAAAGGGATGATGAATTGAAATCTGGATTCCACAAAGCACGGCGGCAAAAGCGTGCAACGGGATGCTACAAACATCAAAACGTCCCTCATACAACGGTATATCGAACGGATGACCGTTATTTTTCAGGAAAAAGGAGGCGCATTTGACAGATATGTTCCCGTCTTGTTTCTCCGAAAGGGAGAGGGAACGGCCTCGCGTCTTCGCCGCCTCACCGCCTTGAGGGGGCGAAACGAAGAGAGGAGGAAACGAGATATCTTGACGTCACGCGCCTCTTCGGCCTCGTTCAATCTTGACCTTTTTTTCCAAAAATGCGGCCGTTCATTCGAGATTTTGCCTCACGACTAGTGTTGTAGGAATGGTAGCGTCCCGCCTATACAGCTCCTGAATTGTTTTCTGAAATTCAAATTTCGGTTCACCATCCCTTTAAGCCGGCAAAACCGCGGACGTGAAATCAGGTGGTGCTACGCGCTTGAAACTTGAGTGCCCGATTTTGTAAGTGTTCTTCAGTGACCGCAAGGCGGTGGTAGTTGTCCAGTAACATTACATATAAGACGTTCAGGCAGCCACACCAACAACAGGGAACGATTCATGCATGCACAGGCAGTTTCGTCGTTCCCTGGTTTTCAAACTTGGGTGTGCGATTTTCGAAGTGTTCTTCAATTAACACAAAGCAGTCCTAGTTTGTTTCCAATAAAATTGTTTTACAAATTCACGAAATGCTCTCTACTTAAAACGCCCTGATTAATTCCCAAACGCTATCGAATTTTGATCTGGAGTGTTACTCGGTTTAATACGAAACGTTTATGGCGGACTCTATGGTCCGCGCTCGCACCTTTACCGCTCTTTCAGTCCGTCTTTTCCGAACTGACACCTTGGCGGTTCCTACGTCACACCTCAGCTGTCGCAGTGACGATAGCCCTAGGGGTATCGTAAGCGTTTATTAATTTTTTTTTTTTATTTTGTGTTCTGATTTTTTAATGATAAGAGAAAATGAATCGTGCCACTTCTAAGGTATATCAAGCGTACAAGTCGGCACGGGCGTATGTCCGAATAGCCCCACCATTCCCCTCTCCGCGATGTCTCTTGGTATTTTCCGAACAAGGTCTATTAAATACGCCCATCCTACCTAAAGAAAAAGGAAAGCTTCACTCGTGAGAACAAAAGTCAACATGTCCCGCAAGCCAGCAAAAAAAGAAAAAAACGAAACTTTAAAAAACTGGCATATTGAGTTGCTCGTTACTGAAGAATCTCTTTTGACTAGGGTGCCTCAATGACCTTCTGTTTGGTGTGATGCCACCCTTTGTAGTAACCGATGCCGACAGCACGCGCTCACGGGGAAAATACAAAGACATGGACGAAAACAAAATGTCGCCATAGCACAGTCAGCGCCACGGACGCGTGCAGAGACACGCTCTTTCACGCGCTTCTGAACAAAAAATAAATGTAAAAGTGGGAACAAAATGGCCAGATGTCTCGACCCTAAGCAAAGCGCACATGAAGGCACCCTACTTTTGACTTGCTAAAAACAGGCTACAGCGGGCTACATTTCAAAAATCTTTCCCAAATGCAAAAAAATAAAAAAATAAAAAAAAGCTTTTTTGAGATTAGGCAAGATCCTTAATATAGAACACGTTTTTTATTGATACAGAACGGAAAAATCTGACTGGCTCGAGTTGTGGAGGAAGAAGGTATACGTTTCGGGGCCTTATAAAAAGAACTGAACCGAAACCCTTTTTCGAGAGTGATTTGTGAAGCTAAAAACTATCCCTGCTCACCGAAAAATAAAACGGCGTTCTTTTAATTGGATTTTTAGTATCTTATACATTGATTGCTTATCAAATCGGGGCCCATCTTTTTTCTAATCTGCTCGCAATCGCGTGTATATCTATAAGCACTAAAATGGTTTGCATAACGTGCCTTTGGCACGCATCACTCGAAGTCTGATAACACTGACTGTCTTTAGCAACACTTCCTAGAAAATAGGGTAACTGAGAGCTCGTGTTCTCACTTGCTGAACACACGTTTTAGCCGAATGCCGACGCTACTCTCCTGTCTAATCCGTGCTTGTGATGGCCTTTCTTGTGTGACACCGAAACAATACAGCATTACTACTTTGTTATCCAGGGAAAGTTCTGTTTAGACACTGGGGCTGCTATATACTATGCCTATCTCAGGCTAGGCTACACTCGTCGATTTGCTGCTCGTGTACACGATATAATCACTTTTTCTCCAAATTGTCACCGGTGCCTTGTAGTATATACACATGCATATGCCGTGACCCCACAGTAACGCTCCTCGCACTCGGTTTCTTTATTTCATTTCCTTTCCTGCAGACGAGCAGAAAGGAAAGACGAGATTGATGAACGACGTCTAGGGAACCTCTCGTTCTTCTTTGTTGTGTTTTTCTTCTTGATCTTGATTGGAGCCGATGATGAACTGTCTTTGTTCCAAGCGCCATTTATTTTCCGCGTTCCTCCTTGTAGTTAGCGGTAACCTCAATCATACGTTTGAGCGTTCGCTCGTTGCGTCTCCCTCGGGAATCGATTAATCATGCGTTTGCTGGTTGTCTTCCGGGTTACACTATACTTCAAGTTTCGCGAGTGACCCCCTCCAGGTCCTTCGGGCGGCCCAGGTCAGCGTGCCCCTAAGGAATAGTAGGCTCAGTGCTGAATATGCGAATAGGTCAAACTGCATACCATGTCTTGTCATCGAGACTCCTCATGCGGTTTGTCGTGGCTTCCATAATACGCCGTCCAGACGTAACTCATGTTGCTACAATACAATAAGAAATGTTTGTTTTCATTGTTGTAGAGGACCTTCGTTGTTTCTAACTACCCCGAAAGAATCTTCGTTGTCGTATAAGGCGGTCATCGAGACTGGTTTGTCGCAGCTTCATAATAGGCCATAAAGAACACAGTTCATACTGCTAAACTACAATAAAAAAAAATGTGGCGCTGTTTTTATTGTTGTAGGTTCTCGTTATTTATTGTTCACCTAAGGAACAGTTTTGATGCAGCAAAAATATAGACAAATTATGACAAATTGCTAGGCAATTATAGGGCGTACGTGAAATGTTCTAGCATCATTAACGTTTAGGGATACTCTGAGTTTCCATCAGTGTTGCGGAGTTGCCACTCCGGAGTTGGAGTGATTCCGGAATCATTCCGAATTTTCGCGACCCCGGAATGGAATGGAATGGGAATGGAATGGCGGAAACGTTGAGAGGAATGGAATGGGAATGGAATTAGATGCCTTTTGCCCGGAATGGAATGGAATAGGAATGGAATAGGAATGGAATGGGCCCAGCTCTTCTATCTTTTTTTTTTTTTTTTTAGTGTTTACGGTCAGTGAACTTGAGCCAGTCAGCGAGCCAGTTTCTCAGAAATAAAATGAGCGGGCGGAAAACAGCTAACCCGCTTGGAGCTCTAACATACTTATGCGCAAAAAAATGCAATACAAAAAAGAAGCGTCAAAGCAAAGAGCAGAGGGAGGGGGAGGGGGGGCGGGGGCTGGCGGTGGCGTCTTTTGCGCGGGCGACGGGCTTTACTGGCGTTACACGAGAGCGAGCGAAACAAGAAACCAAGCACCAAGCGAAAGAAAGGAAGGCATGGAGAATACATGCGAGCACAGACAGATCTGGGAGCGGGGGACAACTCATACCTCGCAGAGCTCTGATAACTCGTTGACTCGCGCGCTGCCGAAAGATGATCAGTTATTGTTTTCTTATAGTTTGAGGAGCGTTGTTTAGCAGGCCAGGTTCATTCGCACGCACTCCTTTGAAGTGCGAAATCTGGGTTTGCTTCGGCATTAAAACAAAGCGAGATTCACTTTCCTCTTCTCCTCTTGCACTTTGCTCCGACGCTTGTCGTTTTATACTACATTTTTACGTGCAGGTCCGCCTTTTACTTGGTCTTTATTCCGATGCTTGTTTTCTGTGTTATATGTTTTACATTCAAGTGGGTTAGGGTTGCAAGCAAGCTAGCAGATTCCCGCTCATTTCCTTTGGCTTCATTCTTTGCCTACTGTGTTTCACCTTGTGATGGACCGCTGCGGACGCTACGAGTCACCCCAGGCAATCCAGCACCGTGACGGGGACTGACTACACGCACGGCGCGTTGCTGCGCCCGAGGGTCATGTGACACTAAGAACAGAAGGCACTGGACAACGAGGTAGGCACTGGATTGGTTTCGATGGCTCTCTTGCTGTCTGTTGCGGTCCATCGTAAGGTGAAGTAGATTGTCGCCACCACTCTTGTCGCGTGACCGAACTGACTAGACTGCAGAAGGACAGTTTCGTGACATGGTATATACAGTCTCTCGTGCTGCGTCGTAAAGATTGCACTTTGTCAGAGGATGTGTTCTTGCCACTGTACATGGAGTCGCCTCCAGCAGCGTACTAGCCGTATTGCTGTGCAGGTATTTGAAGAATACAGTAATCTAGCTTATCTCTGCGCCGCGCACGAACTGGACATTTTTATGGTCTTGTCAAACAAACACGCTGGCCGTGTATGCCCTAGAAGACAAATGCAAAAAAATTTTGCCAAAAAAATTTGTGGATTTAAGTTTTGCTATTTTTGCAAGCCACGTGGTCGAAAGACCGACGTTTTAGACAAGCCTCGACATATCAAGGGGCTTTCTCGATGTTTGCATACAATGTAAACAAACAGTTTGTGCCACCGGCGCTCCGCTTAGTAAAATTAGTGCTTTTTTGAGGCATTTTGCATTTTATTGCAATTGTATATATGCTTTTGATAATGTCAACTTTACGGTGCTTATACCGGCAACACAAGTGTCAAGTGCCAACTTTTACGTTTAGGAATTAGAGGAATGGAATGGAGCGATTCAGCCATTCCAGGAGTGGGAATGGGCCCAGTGTCCCCATTCTTAGGAGTTGAAAGGAATTGAATTATCGAAAACTCTAATTCCCCGGAATGGAATTGGAATGGAATGGGGGTGCCCATTCCGCAACACTGGTTTCCATACGCCAGACGCCTACGCTCACGGCGCTCTTCATCAGATAGTTGAACGCGTACCATATGTACACTTGATTGTCTTTTCCTACAATGAAGCGATACTACCGCTAATCGGGCTGATAAACTTGGCGATCTTCCAGAGGTTTGCATACTCTCGAGCTTTCCATACCCTTAGTGCGCACAGATGGTCGAGCTTCTCCTCGCCTACCTCACTCCCCTCGTCTACCCCTCGTCTACCCCTCTAGTCACATGACCTCCCCGTTAACCAATCAGCGTCGAGTAAAATACTCCCCCTCTACCACCTGTAAACCAACCCTTGTCGAGCCTCGCGGTCACGCTTTTATCGGGACTCCACTTTTATCTGGGCATCACAAAATTCCCAACACATTTAACCAACAAACGTTTCACACACACACAAAAAAAAATAGACGGTAGCCAAGCAGTTAGTATCATTGGCGTTTTGTGACCATACGCTCGCTCTCCGAACAAGGGCAAGCAAAGCGCGACACGCACCAAGGCCCGCGCAATTTACTCGAAGAAAAAAAAAAAAAAGAAAAGAAAAGAAATGAAAAGTAGTCTCGGTATGTTCCCTTCGAGAGCTCTTTAGTTGCACAGGCCGTGCCTAAGGTCCTCGCAGCCGATGCGTCTGGGAAATGGTAGGTCTTTCCATCTGCTTTGGTCGTTCCCGTCCTTGCGGATTCCGACATTGTGGACGCGCTCAATGGCTGACCTTCGTCTCGCCATACCTTGGACATGCTCAGGTTGCGAGCGACCGCTTGTTGCAACTCCGCTTTTGTCACGTGCGCGACACGGCTGGCGAGAGCGGAAGCCATCTGTATGACCGTGAACAAACAAGTAAAATGAACCCTCAGGGTCATGTTTTTTTTAGTTTTTTTTTTTTAATTACTCTACAATTAAGCACTTTCTTTTCCATACTCAGACTCAGTCATGGAAATGACGGGTTTTCCAGAAACGGTTAAATAGTGAAGTATATATTTATATACAGGTACAATTTTCTTTCACAGCGGTAAGCTCGCGTTTCGAAAAGGCCCACAACAAATGTGTATTGAATTAATCATTCGATGCTTTATAGGAGCTGTACTCTAGAACAACGTTCTCAGGTAATGCAGTCAAACAAAGCCATGACGTGCGTCCGTGGGTTCGCCCAACATAAGCGCCGATCGAAACCATGCATAAACACTCCTCTCAAAAAACAAATCAAGTTGCTTTTAAGCTTAAGGTTTGCAGAACGTTTGTTTGACTACTTGAAGTCGTATCTTGTTTAACGACAAATTTACGATGAACGCTAAACAAACATAAACATTAACTTACGCATTGTTTTGTGTTCTTGTTGGTACGTACGTCTTCGGTATCCTTGACACAAACTCACAGACTGTTTTTTTCCCGTGCAATATTTATTTGATGTCGTGGAAGTTAAACTTCGACTGAGATTAACATTCGTTAACCGAATTCTAGATCAGTCTTGCAAATGTAGGGCAGGATTATTTGCACTGAGCCTAATGCTTCCAATTTGATTTGTATGCCTGACATCATGGTTCCGTCTGTGTCAGGCGTGCACTTGTGATAAAGCAGGGTGTATGCTCGAACGAATTGACCTTGACCCTCATATCACATCGATCGGTCATGCACTTATACATTATTTAAACCGGAATTGCAAATTGTATAAGCAATACATACAAGGTAGGATCTCGAACTTGGATAAACGCCATCACTTTAGTTTGAATCTTTCTATTTGTAACATATATGAAGCACTTCAAAAGCGTCTAAAGAAACTTTAAGACGTTTTCTCGTCGTTCGACTTTCTTGGGAAGAAGATTGAATCAGGGCAGGTCGATAAAATCACGAAGCTTTCTACGAAAATGCCCCCAAGAAGCATAAAAAAAGGGCTAAAATTATAATCACAGAGGGCGAATCTGTTCTACGCAAAACCGGTGTGGCAGCATTTTCTTTTTCTTTTTATCGGCGTTAGGGAATTCCAACACCGCCGTACGGCGTCACATCCCCTGGGACTTGCGTCAGCCGTGCGCGCGACAAGCTCGGATGCCAGATGGGAACCGAACCACCATAAAGTTCAGACTTTTTTTTTCAAGCTTTGAAATAAATAAATAAAAATAATTCTATGTGCATTTTATCAAGTGCTTTATTGGACAATCACATCAAATTGGTTAGGAGAAAAGTGTGTGATGTTTTCTAATATATTTAAAGACATAAAATAGGGTGTGATGTCAATTTGAGTTGCAAGGTCTTACGAGCATGACCGAATCTGTTGTGCACTATGAGTCAGTAGATGCAGACAGCAAACAATTAACTTAATCACATGGTTAATTCTTAAAAATATCGTTGTTTATGGATCACAATACGAATTTTTAGCAACTTAATACAGTGACTTTTTCGTCGCTTGGGAAGGTTTATCAATTGAAATAACCAACAGTATAAAACACACAAAAATCTTTGGCTATTCAGGAAATACATACACAATACGACAAATTATGGTCACAAGTTTTTGTATGTTTAATGATATAACCAAAGAACTTAATGTCCCAAAGCGGACAAAGAAAAATATAAGAATTTGAGACGTTTGCCATTTTTCCCACCTTGCCTCTGTGATTTATAAGGGTAATCGAATTACTGTTTTTCTGCAAGCCCAATTAATATTATTTAAGGTCTTTCAAATGCACGTTAGGTTTTGCAAGTTTTTGTAAGGTGTTAGCGCTCATGGATGATACGGTACCTACATACCACACACTGCATTTCTATTGGATTTTGCGTACTATTTCGTCATACGACATTTTGCGTAATATTTCGTCATCCTGCACGTTGCGTGATATTTTGCTTAATACCCGAGCTTTTAGCATGGTGTGTTGTCTTTTTCACAAACAGATGTTGCAATGGCAACGTGTGTTGCTGCTTGTTAATTAAGATAGGATTGAATTTTAACATTCAGATTTATATGCACTTGCTTCGTTGCTAGTAAAATTGTTGTCACGTATTTACACGCATCTACCCTCAATTTATGAATTTGCTCATTGCATTTTTCTGTACAAATTTGAACGTGAATACAAAATGAAACTGGTAAATGCACCATCGGGTGCCGCACACGAGTGTACTACATCTAATCGGACCAGGAGATTCTTATGATATTATTTCAAAACTTCATTATCCTTATTACGTTTGCATTCAATTGGAATTCTTTTTTTTAATTAAAAGTAGCACGCACGACAGCCATTACTGGACGCTTCTTCAATAGCCTATTCTTTAAACACTTTCGATTTGCAATCACGGATCCCACACCCACTCGATGAAATGCTTTATGAAAAAAAAAAGAAAAAAAAAAAGAAAAGAAATCTGCAATGCATGGAATTAAAACCTATACAGGTATATATTTATAAACGACTTGATTTCTCTGTGGTGTATACTGTATTGCTCGTCGATATATTTATTCGGAGGGAGATAAAAGTTGCTCTTGTTTCGATTTCGTTCAATATTGATAGGCATTTGTAATTAACACCAGAAATATGGTATAGCTATAGTCACTGACATCTGAAGAAACGTAGGGTGCGGTTTATTAAGTTCGCGCTTCTCGGTTCGTGATCGGTTTTTCCGCCTTATTTTCGGCTCGTGCCGAATCTCATTGGCTGTAGAGCGATAAGGAGATGCTCGGGACTGGCCATACCCTGCGTTACTTAAGTTTTCAGTGACTATACACGGCCTATTCATTCGAGCCGATCGGGCCAATCAAAGAGCGAAAAAGAAAACGGTACGTCACGGCTGTCGTAATAAGCTCCGTGTGCATGCCATCATCGGTGCAACCAACGAGCTCACTGAATGGCCCTGCGCTTGTAGTATTTGCGTTTGTAGTTTTTTATGCATTCTAGCCTTTGACGGTGCTCTGACTTATGGTGAAACGAAATGTAGAAACCTTATAACCTGTTAGACATTACAGCGATTGATTTATTCTCGCCACGGGTCTGGGTGACCTCGCCACTACTTACCCAGCCTTTTGCTCCTTTTTTTTGTGCATGTATTCGAGCGCTTTTGAATTTCTTGTTTACTGCGCTTTAAATTTCAATAAAACAAAGTAGTTACCTGTATTTAAAATATTTTACAGCATTATGAGAAAACTTTTGACGGCAGAAGCATTCGGTTGTTATCGATTCACTCATATTAGCGACGTGCGCCACCAAAAACGTCGTTGTGGTCGAAGTTCGCAATCGGCCACACCATAGCTTCCTGGACACTGATAATTCCTGCCCAATCGCCGATTCACGGCGAGGCAAATCCTGGTCGTGATGTCACGAAAGGAAACCACCAGATAGCGCCACCGAAACTTCTCGGCGCTAACTCAATCAATGATTTTCCTCGGAATAAAATTGGTGACCGGGGGGTATGTAAGGAACAGATAAGGGTGTAAGTCAACAGACCAATTTCGGCACTGAATTGGGGCGTGTTTAGGCGCGACATGTCGTGTACATTTTTTTTTTTCTTGGGGGGGGGGGGGGGGAATGGGGGGGGGTAGAGATAGGAGGCGTGCCAGAGGCATAGGTAAACACGCCTCAGTGATTCCCGTGCTGGTCTTTAGCCGGTTAAAGGCCGACGTACAACCTCGGTTTTCTGCAGGGAAGATATTCTTCTTAGCGGCACCCCCTCCCCCCTCCCCTCCCTCTTCTCTCTCTAAATCAGGCGATGTGATGTCAATGAAAACGCATCAACAAGAATGCCGAAATTGGCCTGTTGACTTATTCAAGTTTTTATGAGCATGCGACCGGGGGTAGGTAACCTTTCTGCCCGCTGTATTGGTGTCTGGCTGAAGCTGTAGCGATTCATTTTGCTACTAAAATCGTGACTCTGTCCGTTGAGACGAGCGAAAAGGGTGCAACGACTCTAAGATCATGTTAAATATTTGTTTGGGTATACAAAATAGTATTTTTTTTCTCTCTATCGAATACCTTATAGCGTTTCCCAATTTCTGTTTTCACGCAATAACGTCTGCCAGAATAACCCCGATCTACCCGAGTATAAGGTTTAGAAAACGACCCAAGCTCGCTCCTAGCCCAGTAATGGCGACTTTAAAAGGAAGGTCAGCTATTTTTATAAATGGACGATGAACACACTAAAAAGAAGAAAAACTTGCTAATGAAAGTATCGCAGCCGTTTGTCTCTCGCTCAGCTGGAGAACAACAAAACGTCATTGTTCCTCTGTCAGAAAATGACTTGCCCGCCTATGTGCGCGGATGGCACCAAAGGTAGACAAAGGAAAGCGAGCAGACGCTTCCCGGACGCTCACAATAGACCAGAGCGGAAGGTGTCAAAGCGACGCGCCAACCGAAACTTGGAATCGCACATCGTCGTCACAGAGACGAAGAAACCACGTCATACAGTCGCCTTTTGTCGTGGAGACGCACCTCCGTGTATCACTTGCACGGAAAAGGAGAATTTGATGAGTGGAATTCAGCTCGAAGTCATTGCAATGAAATTAAATAGATTCTAAACTAATTTTGTGTCGTGTATGTTTAGACAGCTGAAGATGAAAAACGTGGGACAGTGAAATACGACTGCTAGCCCGGGTTCCTTAAAGGGACACGACAAAATATTTATGCTCGTCAATTTTTTTTTTTTTTTTTCTACATGACATATGAAGGCTTAACTACCCAGAACACAATTTGCGGCTTGAAATTCGTTTTCTTTCCGCCCGAAAACCGCCGATTGAGAACTGGCCGGTTTGAGTCGCGCTCACTCTCTTTTCCGTGATCAAGTGCAGTTTTCTATGGCTTAGGCACAACCACCAAAGATAATCAAAGTCGTTCGTCAGCACATCCACGTAGCTTCCGGTAACTTGCTTGTTTATATTTCTTCTTCCTTTCCAGTCCAGCTGCAATTTTGGTTTCAAACAGTTGCGTTTTTTTTTTTTTTTTTTTTTTTTACTTTAGGCGTTGTAGCGAAATATTGATTTGGTAGTCTTTTGACACCATGATAATCCACCTGGCAAAACATAAAAAAACTTTTTTTGGGAGGCATCAGTGTCCCTTTAACGCACACCACTCAGTGGTGATACACCACTGAGCGCCGATACAATGCTGAACCATGGTCGAAGCGGCCAGGAGCGAAGGTTGTGCCCCTGCAGGATCCATGAGCTCCGCGCGCGAGCATGTGTTCGCACCACGTGCTCTGAGCTGCGATGCGTTGGCACATTCCGCCACCGATCCAGCCAACTGAACTTCTCAATTTACTTCAAATCTTAACATACATTAGTATTACACTGCCGCTTAATTGACGAGGCGTGTAAAGAATAAACTATTTTTTCTTATCCCTCTTTAAAAGCTCTTCCTTGGGCAAAATTATTTTTACATTACACGCCTATGTTTTATAGAAAGCAAATAATTTCGGTTGTTAAAGCCAGCATTGCCGTGCTCTAAATTATACTGATTCCTTTTTGACCGGTTCTTATTTTTTTTCTTTCAAAAGGACCCAATAGAGATTTTGTACTATTGTTTGTGCTTCTGGAAACGTTCATATCGCGTGAGCTCAATCTTAGTATTCAGCAACTGTCCATTGTTTAACCAGTGTGGTGGAGATCAATTTGTCCAGTGAAGTGCTATCTCTGAACCACGTATTTGACGTGCACGCACTTTTGTTGATTGCACGAGAGCACACCGACATAACATCCGCCGCAGTCTGAACCGGCAAAGACAGGCACAACGAAAGCCATTTCGCATCCCAAAGTATATGTTTCGACATTCACAAGTTATTGTTCAAATATTCATAAAAGCGTATAGGTGTTGTCACAGTGAGGTACTGCATTTAATATTCACGAAGTGCGTCGAGATAGCAAATAGAGACTATTGTAGCTTTAGCTATAAACTGTACATAAAATGGAATTGGCTTGACGGGTAGAAATAGAGGGTAGGGGAGATACTCGATTATAAAGGACGGAGCCAAGAGGTAGGTTGCAGAAAAGAAGAAAATATTGTGATTATTTATTTATTCATTTCAGAATACTGCTCTTCCCACTGAACGAAATAGCGGGAAGAGTGGCTTACAAAGTTGAAAATATAAAGAACTCGCACGAAATGTCGTTTAAGTACAGCAGGAAAATTTTCAGTTGGAAGAAAGCGGGACAATATCATTTCCTAGTGAATTTAATTCTTTTATTGCCCAAAGGAAGAAATATTACCCGAATATATTGCGTTTAAATCTGCATTGCTCGATTAATTTTGCGCGATTAATTTGCGTGATTAATCCTGGACGATGCGGTGGATGAAAAGGTGATATACAGTTTTCAGCGCTAATGATATATTCTTAACTGAGGAAAGAATATAAATATATCGATTGATTTATCGCTGCCCTCTTGGATGTTGGCTTCTTCAAAAACTGCGACGCAGATATGTTAATGGTGCTGCGAGCCTTTATTTTTTGTTTGATGGAAATTTCTTTTATTTCAGTCATACTACCCTATTTTCGACAGCGAAATACACAAGCACAGAAAGCGAGAAAATGAATGAATGAATGAATGAATGAATGAATGAATGAATGAATGAATGAATGAATGAATTACATTCCGCTACGTGCAATTCACATCGTTCTTTTAAGACATAACCATGTGCACGTGTATCTAGAAAGGTACGATTCGTGAATGTTAGAGAAGAAAAGGAAAATCATCAAGCGTCATCGGGAAAACGCAAAGGCCTATCGCAGGTGTACGTGGTTTCCGACACGTCCGCCGCAATAGTCTTCTAAATCATTCGCGTTATCGGTACCGCACTCGCACACGTCTTGCAGCCAGAAGTCTTGGCGGCGCGTCGTTGCTCGTTGCGAGCGGCGAGGTGTCGCTTTCTCGGAAATTCGCCTTTTATTCGATTGTACCTCATGCAGGAAAGCTGCCAGTTCTGGGTCTTAGTATTTTCAATGCTGCTGCCATGAACAAAACACAAAAAAACACTGTTTGATTTAAATGAAGTGCCACAGCGAGTATTTCTCGCTTACTAACGTCACCAGATGCTGGAAGAGTTTCGAATTTGTTTTGTTTTTACTTTCACTTGATGGGCATGTATCAACAGCGTCACTAGGGATCAAGTGTATCGGCTCGTGACATGGAGCTAAATGCTCATCTACGCTTCTCGGTAAAAACAGATGCACTAAAAAAGACCGATGGAGGCCAGAGAACTCTACAGACTTGGCAGTAAAGCGCCTTTTTTTTCATAAACGTTATGCATTCTAATTGGAGACGTGACAAACATGCTGTCATGACAGTATCTTATCAATCAGCTACTGACAAGGGCCAATGGAGGTCTTAAAACATTCTATCCTGAAAGTGCTCGCACAAAAATAATAAAAACATTTCATAATCATACAGGACAGGTGACATGCTGGTAACAAGTTGCAATATCTACTTATTATAATAGGTTTATAGAATTACACTGACTGCCTTTTTATTGTGGTTTACACCCCATTTTCGTACGCTAATCCACTTTTGGCTATGCCCCCTAGTTTTCTTTTTGTTTGTTTTTTGTTACCGGTGTCATCCATTCAATTGTTTTTTAAAAATACAGGTGAAATAAATACAAAACAACCCCCCCCCCCCCCTGCAAATTTCTTCTTTTTTTTTTAGGAAACGCAGGGACCTAGAGGAATATCAAAATCGTTTGAATTGAATGATCTTTATCGCGTATCACTATTTTTTTTATCTTCTTCTGCTTGGTAAGGTGACGCGACTATGTTTAATAAAAACAAAGTAGGAAACTGGGTTTCTATCCACAGCGCCAAATATAACAAATATGGCAGGATAAAATATTCCTTGCATCTCCGTGCACTTTGCGATTTTAACAAAAAGCTTGAGTAGATTGCTCGCGCTCACTCCTATAGTGGTCTATAGTGGGCGTGATCACTATAGAACTAGATGCTCACGCCCAGTATAGACCCAGATGCGAGCATGCGGCCATAGAGGAAAAGGAAACATGAATAGGCTTCGACCCTCTCTTCCCCTACTTCCTTCGCGATGAAAATGTCACGATAGCAGAGGGCGGATGAGAGACAACATTGTGCCTGTTGTGTCTGGTGTGTGGCGGATTAAAAAAAACACCTTCGATACATTTAGAATTCTTTTAGATTCGATCTTAGTTTATGTTTTATGCCGATTCATTCCTTCCTTCGCACCTTTTTTTTCTCATGTTTCCACTGTCTTTCCCAGTCTCACTTTATGTCAAACCCCCCAAAAGAAGCCGGGTCGTCCCGGCGAAAATGTTGGGAGATAAACGTGTATAGATTGTAATAAATTATTTTAAGGCAACGCTTTGATTTGCCTAATTATTGGGTAACACGTTTCCCGACCGGTACACCAAAGGACTGTAAAACTGATTGTGAAAGAAAAAGTAGTTTTTGTGAATAATTTCATTGGACACGTCACTTGGACTGAACCAAAGAAAAAGAAGACGTTATTTTTGCGTCCTTTCCCACAATATTAAACTTAAACTTATAAAGTTTTTTTTTTTTTTTTTTTTTTTTTTTTTTTAGTTTTGCCGTTTTTTGTGGCGGGCAATAGATGCATGAACTCGGGTCTGATGTTTCATATGAAATTTCAAGACATATAAACAAACTTCACCTCCAGCAGGCGCACGTTGCGTTCCGCCGGCGTTGGCGGCGTGTGCGATGAAGCGTGATCACCTTTTCAATTACATAACCTGAACTCTGAAGTAAGATAGTTCGTAGGCAGTATTTTTATATCGTCCCCAATCATTTGTGCCCACGCTACAAAAAAGAAAGAAATATGTTGATCACAGTTGTAACATTAATATTTTTTTATTATTGATAGCGTTTTTTGAAAACGTTGATAATTTTTGTGGAGAATTTGCCTCTTTTTGAGCAACTGCATTAATTTTAAAGGAGCTGTGCAACAATTTCAGGGCTTTGCTTAAATAATTGTGGAAGTTGATGCCTGACACTTCTGCAGTGAACTACAGAAAACAGATTTTGCCTGGATACCCTAGTTTTTACTTAAAAAAATGAAAAAGATCCAGGTTTTTGCCGCCTCTCAACTCGTGCATCGTCTTCCGGGTCACGTGCACAGTGACGTCACTAGAGTAGGCGCGGAGTTCCGGAAAAGTTCTCTCTTTAGAGCCATCAGCGAGCAGCGAGAACTCATCCGCTGCCGACCGCGTGACCACCCGTCCTTGCCCGTCCGGCGCTGTCCCCCTCCCCCTCCGGCTTCTGGCGGCTGTTCGCGGTTTTGTGGACCTAGGATAGATGGCGCCACTAAAACTCCGTATAATAAAAGTTGTCGATGATACCAGGGTGTTGACGCATTTATATATATGTTGGAACGACAAGATTTGTAAAAAGAGTTACCTTTTATCGAGCAGGTATTCGCACAACTTGCTATCTTTCTTACAACGACCCAAGTGACGTCACGCCGCTTGTTTCTCATGGCCGCCGCTCGTGGCTGCAGGTCGGGAAATATTCCAAGTTTTGCCTCGCTATTATGCGGCGGAATCGCAACATTGCGATGAAAGGAGGTGTGTTTTCTGCCATTTGTGACACAGTGAACAATATCAAAAGCAGAAAATGCCAATTCTTTCAACGTTAAAATCGTTGCACAGCTCCTTTAAGCATCTGTATGGATTTAAGTTTCTGTATCTTTTTTAAGCACGTATACTTATGGTGAACATGTATCTCATGTTGCGTTTTACTGAAAGGCCTTCGGGCTGTTGTTATAGCACGAGAAAAATAAACATTTATTCAATTTAATTTAATTGAGTTAATTTCCTTATGTTGAAAACGTTTGTTTGTTCGTTTTTTCATAGCGAAACATTGTTTTTACTTATATAAATGGAAATATGCCATAATAACCCTAAATGTAAGCGTACAACATTATGAAAAAAAATGTTTAGGAAAACCGTCCGTAACAATTCTTACACATTATCTATTACTTCCCAAACAACAGCATGCACAAAATACTACAAGAAGGAGTAACTGACGTTTTTGGTTGAGACCGCGTAAGGTTGTTTTGCACTTGAGCTACGGCGACATTGCTTTAAGCTCTGGTTGAGAGATTTAGCCAGTGCAGGACGTCTGCTAGCCTGGGGTCTTCAACGTGCAACACGCGCTAGATGTACTACACTCACTTTACAAGTCTGATAAAAAAAACTTCAACTCATTGGCTCCGAGTTAGAGGGTCAGTGATAGTTTATGGATCACCAGTCGGCGAGTTAAAAGCTCGATATAAGTGTCCACTTCTGACGGAAGTTTAGCCAAGACTTAACGTACGTTCACAGTACCGGAAGCCTATGTTGTGTTACGTTACGGGTAGGGTGCCTTCATGTGCGCTCTGCTTAGGGTGGTGGCATCTCGCCATTTTGTCACACACGTTTATTTTTATTTTTTGTTCAGAAGCGCGTGAAAGAGCGTGTCCCTGCACGCGCTTGTGGCGCTGACTGTGCTATGGCGACATTTTGTTTTCGTCGATTTCTTTGTATTTTTCCCGTGAGCGCGTGCTGTCGGCATGTGGTACTACAAAGGATGGCGTCACCCTAAACAGAAGGACATTGAGGCACCCTAGTTACGGGGAGCTTCAAGCACGCTAGCGCCGCAAGTCACCGAGACATCCGTGCTTCGTATCAAACCTGGCAGCCATGCTTTGCACGCTACATACGAAGCACGGATGCCCCGGAGTTTTGTGTTCCTAAGAACCATAAATACGCTGCCGCAGTGCTTCAGTTTTTCCCTTTTTCTATAAATCTCTATTTGAAGCAGGAAGGAATGTGGTCGTGATTTTACTGCCAGCTCTTGGTGATGGCAAGGTTCATATGGAAGAAAGCAGACATTGGTGGACAGTGAATAGACTGCCGGTTATTTGGCCTCAACTTTCTCCCGGCCACTACCGGCCTTGTCAACACTAAGATCATTAGAATGATTGGGTCTTTGGAAAGTAAAAAGGTCAAGGAAAAACTGCCTTTTCCATGAAACAAAATGGCGTATCGACGCCATTTTGGTTCATGGAATAAGCAGTTTCTCCTTGACCTTTCTGTTCTTGGTTAGCGCATCCAAAGTGGTTGTGACAAATTGCTTTATGAAGACCATTTTTGAATACCTAAATTTCGCTATCCACACACCGGAAAAACAAGCGCACATCTTTGCACCGCCACGACATTCGGCGTTGGTGCTTACCAGCATTAAAAAAAAAATTATTTTCTGTCTTGATTTACGCGAGATCAACGATACTGTTGTAGGAGATCTGGGGAAGTAAGCATGACTGAAAATTTGAGTGCGTGCGCAGTGCCAAAGACGTTTATATTGGTGAGGAACGCTTTCAATACGATGATGTTCCATAGCGATCTTGGCCCGACTTGTTCAGAACGACCCTGTCGAAACTTCGAAGATTTGAATGGACCAAGGTAGCTATTTCCATGGCAACTGGGACAGATCAGCCAATCATCTTGCGAGGTTTGGTAGTATGTATGTTATAATCGGTTTGTGTCCGGCTAGCAGACAGGAAAGGCAATTGAGCTACTTTCCTACAGACTGCACCTTTCCTCTTAGCATGTAAAGGCGGATAAGATGGGTCGTTCGTTTTCCTGTTTTCTTTTTTCTTTCTTGATGGAGAAGGAACAGAAGCCTAGGACGCTCTCGTTTCCGTCCTTGATGGTGAGTAGACGCAAGGAAGGAAATCCTAAGGCTCTGAACAATTCCCATTAAAAAACAAAACAAAAAAAGGTATGATTCGTTTTATTTGGCCTTTTCATTATTGATGAAAAGGTGACGACAAGGCCGCTTGTAGCCGGGAGAAAGTTAATTGAGGCCAATTAATCGGCGATATATTAAAGTAAACAGTGACTCACGCCCATCTCTTTCCCTGTGTATCCTTAAATTGCACTTTCGTTTTAAATTTTTAAATAAAAACAATAAAAAAAAACAAAAAAAAAAAACCTCTTTAATGTTACTTCAAGGAGGTGGCGGTTTTCCGATGTTGCACGAGGTTGGTATTTCTCACGGGCCTGTATCACTTTAATTTATTTTTGTATCATCAAATGTTACGCTAGTAGAGTGTTGCACTACCAAGCTGCTGCCAATGTAGTAAGGGTCCCAGACCTAGCTGTCTCAACAGATTTTTGTCTGGGACTCCTTCCGGTATTTCTGGAAAATAAAGCTTCGATTTGATTTGATTTGATTTACGTTTGAGAGTGGCGGAAACTAGAAGTACAAGGTCCGCTCTTTGAACGAGTAGTTGAGCTCGCGTGCTCGTGCAGTCTAACAATAAATAAGGGCACTCTTGCTGGTTCGACTTCACTCATACTTATGATGATACAGATATTATAACTATAGCATAACCTTCTGCGAAATATGCACACAGTTTTCAACAAAAACAAAATTCGGGGTATGTGTATGTTTATACAGCCTAGAACTTACGGGCGACTTGTGTCCCAGCTGTAGATGAGCAATTTAGCCAGTGCAGTAGAACCGCTAGCCTGGGATCTTTAACGTGCACCACGCAGTTGTGATACACGACCCGTACAGTTTTCACCTGACCGCACGCTCACTTATCAATAATAAATTGGTGTAGAGATTTTCCTCATTGTTTTCGAACCTGACTGCATTTCTTCTTTCTGACTCTCTTGGCAACATATACTTAGACTAATACTTCTCCGTCTCAAAAGAGTTGTTCAACGTTGCGGGAAGCGCAAGCCCACGTCCTTAAAGAGTACCTTTCTTGCGCAAGGGGTAGGTAGGGGCTGGTGGTACTAAAACGGTCAGTAGAGATGCGCTCCTGAGACTTCGCATTTAATAGCGCTGCATACAACCTCTAAAATGGGGTGTATGCTGTATACCTTTCCTCCGCTTATCAGCCATGCGAAAATGCCAAGTTAGTAGGCCGTAGACGCGAGCGGCGTCTGGTGTTCGCCCGGAAGAGTATTACCGTTCGTGCTGAGGACTCGTCCAACAGAGCAGTTAAACAAAGACCATTGTGCGCAGAAAGTAATTACTGGGTTGGTCTATAGTAAGTGAACATTGTCATGCATGCTCATATACATACACTTGATGTCCGACGAAGTAGTTCGTTTAATAAACAAAAAACGCTACACAAATCACAACTGAAGCATATTTGCGACTCCAGCGAACTGTAGAGACGCCACTATCGGGCAAATATGACGGTCTAATACAGGTCTTGCCGTGTTATGTGCCAGCTCAACGCACAGCGCGCTGGAGCATCAGCAAGCAAGCATTCGATTCAAAATGGTTTGTCCCGCTTTTTACCCTCCACGTTTCGAACATGCGGGGATGTGTTGGCGTAAGGGAGGTTCCAGAGGCTTGACTTTCTTTGAGGGAGCGATGGAGAAGACTGCCTACTGCCCTTGGTGCTGATGAACGTTGATCAACGCGGAGTGTCTCGTTCCCGCGGCTACGTGCAAGCAACGTGGGAACAAGTAAGCCGATACTACAGTTACCACAAAGTCACCGGGACAACTGTTCTATCGCGCAAACCACCGACAACATGTAATCACGGAAGCGAAAAGAGACGAGCAGATATCGCGAAAAGTCATGTTCCGGTCAGTTGAGTGTTTTTCCGGTAGGTACCGTACGTTTTGCTGGAGTCGCGAATATGTGCAGCTACGGTGTGTTTCCGAGGTTTGGCGTAAAACTTCCTTGTTCAACAAAACCTACAAATTGTGTGCAACAAAACTTTTCAAAAAAGTGTCCTTAGGGAGCGCGTTTACTAGCCTCAAATTTTATAAGTGTGGGTTAAAAAAAAAAAAAAGAAATATGAAGCTTAAAAAATCAGTTTTAATTTTTCGTTCGCGCACAGGAATGAAAACGCTAAAAACCGTCTGGCTGGCCCTTCTACTCGCAAATGGCACAGCATGAAGTAAAAAAATATGTGAAAGAACAGCCGTAAGCCCATCCAGGTCCGAGCGTGCGTAGCACCATTTGTGTGTAGCAGCGTTATCCAAACGGTCCGATTTCCTCCCTGTGCATAAAAAAATAATTAAATGTTTAGGCTTAATATTTTATTTATTCATAAAATTCTGGTATAATAAATGTGCGGCACGTTTATGGGATGTTTAAACGTACATCGTTTATTAGTTTGTTTATTCGGATTTGTTCACGCCCAAAGAGCGGTCAAAAACGCCCTGTATAGGTCCAAGTGAGAGGCGAAGTACATGCCGGAACTCATTGTATTGAAAACATCACAGTAGAGCTTAAATCTATTCATTGAAGATGAAACATGGTATATACTGCTGTATGAATTAGAATATTGATTTTTCTTTTCACCTCGGTTACAGTGGCGTCCAATTTGGTCATTTCTGAGATACAGCCCCTGAGGTTACTTTTGCTCTTCCTAGAGTTAACACAGCTCGCATCTTGGACATTTACCAAATAAATCGTGTTGAATGTTCCTGACGCCGTGATCTGTAGTATACGCGAACGCGAAGTGCAGACTGAGTGGTGTCTCTGGCGTCTCATTTTCTTGGTGTAAGGGGATATTTCACCGATAGAAAAAGCAGTGGACTGGCACATTCGGAGGCGCCTGTGCTCAGAGAGCAAATAGCTCGGCAATGCTGTTTGAGCACGAGCATTTCAGCACAACACTTCATAGAATTGCGTTTTATTAGCTATTAGCACCAAGATCAGGATGCCTACATGTCTGTCTGCCTCAGGGCGAAGACATTCTTCGCTGCACTGAGTGGGCCAGCCCGCGAGGCGCTGGCGCAGTCCGTGCGTAATTTGCGCGGTAAAATGGCGTCGGAGCATGAGCCAAGGCTACGCGCTCGAGCCGAGTCACACCGGTTTGCGTGCACTTCAAAAGACGCACAAAAAGCTATTGGGCTAAAAAATGGCCGAGATGTCATCACTCAAGCAAATGCGCGCGTATGTATGAAGGTACCCTAACCGAGATTAGCCGAGATGTTTCGGTGGCGCCCTCTCGTGGCTCCCGTCCGTGATGTCATAACCAGGATTTAACTCACCGTGACGTCACGAGTTATAACCTTGACTACTTATCATCAGTTGCGAGCTTCAAGTTATATGATGTGTGTAAAAAGCACCAAGGAAGCTCCGAGATTTAATCCAAATAAAGGCGTTATAGTGAGCGTCTGGTCCATCGCGAATGATTACCACACAACGTTATCGGTCACGCACGTTGCCAGTAGCTTACATTTTGACAGATTCTACGGCAAATGGGTTTGCACTAAAGCCCCTTGATGTGTTCGTGTTTGACAAGTAACGTCAAATGCCGCTAAGCACGAGACCCGTACCCCGTGCGGCCCTTGGAGCCAAATGGCGGCGCAGCATTGAAATGTGCGTCTTCTGGAAGGGAATGGTACCGGAGCACTCGCTCTAGTCGTGGTCTTTTGAACGTTCGCGCAACGTTGGTTGACGGAACTTCTAAGAAAAGCGAAGCATGCATTTGATCAAGTGGCTTCAGCCTATACACTTGCCTGCACCAGGGGTCGGCAACCCATAGCCCGCGGGCCGCATGCTGTCCGCGAGGCAGTTTTATGCGGCCCCCCGACTGCATGAAACGAAAAACTGCTTCATTGTTGCCAGTAGAGACTTTCACTTTGAAAAAGTGGGTGAGGGCCAAAATTGTAAATTCAATAACTACGCGAAAAGAATTAATTTTGACCCGATATTTTGTTTGCTATTTCAGCATTGTGTGTCCGTCCACTAGTCGTGTAGGGTTTTGACAGGACTGAGAGCCCTACGGCTCTTTTTTTTCGTCGCAGCAGAGGGCCATATGTAAAGCATCTTTTTTTGGAAAAATACTTTCAAGCTCCAAGGGCAACTTTCTGAAGGAAATAATTAACACGTCCACTGGTTTTAAGCTCTGTCGATTTGCGGGTGTACAAAGAGGCTTGACGTTAGAGGGGCCTTCACAAGCCTTCACACGCAAACTCCCCGCAAGCCGACACAGCACGTATGGCTCACTACCTCGATGCCCAAGAAGAGGAACGGAATGCTTGATGTTTTGTCAAGAACAACCAGTCGTGCTACTTATGGACGAAAGCTCAAAGCGGGTCGCGTTTCTAAATGCTAAGTTAAACAAATAATCAAGCACCCTGAGTAATGTAACCCATTTTAACGGTGCTTTTCGGTTGCATTAGATGTTCTTACGTTCATGTCATAACATAGAAAAAAATAGGCCGTAAAAATTGATTGTTCCAAAAGTTAGAATAATCCAAACCTGGTAAATTATCGTCTTGGGAGCTATGTTTTCAATTGTTTATAAAAATAAATAGGAATAACAAAAACGTTTTATGAATATCTTACGCTTTTAATGTAGCTTAAAAAGCCATGACAAAACTTTTTTTTTGTTTTTTTTTCCTGGGTAAGGTTTTTTAGCTTGGAAAAGTTCCCGAATACGCGACCAGTGACGATGACACAAATCCCCAGAATAAATCTTTGGTCTTTAGAAGTCCAAAACTCAAAAGCTAAAAACCTGACCCAAAAACGGTTTTTATTTTAGTCCTAGTTAAACCAAACACTTTTTTTTTTCTTTTTCTGCACGATTTGCAATGACTTTGCCCATGTGTTAATAAACATGATAGCATTCCTAGGGAAACCAAACCAAGAGACCATGTGCGTTCGTTCATCGCGGCTCAATAGCCAAATTTAACGAAAAAACCTTAATTGGTGTATGATTCTACTAAAATTCAGTTTCCCCGCTAAAGGTCAGGAACACCGGACTGAGAGTGGAGGTATTCATAAATTCCATTTCCAGGCTAGCCTTAGCGGGAAAATCAAAATTGGTGTATACATCCACCGAGTCAGTTTGGGCAGAATTGCCGCGAAAAAACGGCGCCACGCTGAGGCAGACAGAGAGCAGGTCGACGAATGTCTGAAGAGGTGCAAAAGACACCAAATATTGTCGCATTACATTTCTTCATACTCATTACAAGTAATCAGATTGCTCCTAATCGATTACTTTTGGGAGTGATCTTGTAATCAATCGATTACTTTTACTAGATAGCAATCTTAAAAGTAATCTTATGTATTTTTAAGATAACAAAATTACTCTTAGTCGTTACTATCGTCCTGATCTCCTTCCTAATGGCACCCTTTATTTCCATAACGTTGATACCAAGGAATCCTCGAACCAAGTCAACGACAAGGGGTTTGAACTACATAAAATGGCGGATTTAGAAGGTGAGTAGTTTGCAATCCGGTGATTCTTAACCCAGTGATGTACAGCTCGAATGATCCGTGTTTTGACACTAGCAGAAAGATAAGCCGCTGTGAAAATCTGAATCGGAAAAGTAAAGGTTACTTTTTCAAATAATGTCTCTTTACATTTTTTCTCAAGTAATCGAGTAATCTAACTGAATATTCTTTAAACAAAAGTAACTGGAATCGTAATCGATTGCTTTTTTTAGTAATGCGTACTAGACTGCATGATCTGCTCTGGCAGCAGCCAGGAAGAATGTGTACTTTTTATTTTTTTATTTTATCTTACTACGTGTTATAGGCCAATCCTCGGAGTAGAACTTCTCTTTCTCTCTGTAGCTTATGCCCGAAGCGTATAAACAACCAACCAAACAAACAAACAAACAAACAGGAAGACAAGCAAAAAAGAAGACAAGCTAAGCAAGAGACAAGCGGAGAAAACCAACTGATGCTTCTTTCTGTATACGACAACCCTGCCTACCGCCGCCGATGACAAAGCAAAGGAACCCGAGTGTCCCGGAAAACAATGCCCGTGCGTTGGAAGACATTGAACGACCACCAGTATGGATTCTCACGAGTATCCAAGCCAGATATTCGTCGGAGGAAAACTTCCAACCTATATTTTTTGCGCCTTTTTAAAAATGTGTTTATACTCTTTGCGTTAAGAAAATGAATGTTGTCTCGAAGAAAGAATATTGAGTTTTGGTTTTGTGTAAATATCAAAAAGAATCGCATACATTGTTGATCAACGGAAAGCAGAAACGGCGTCCACAGACGCTTATGGGTCGCAGTTTGTTTTCTTCGTTTAGCCATGGAACTTCTTAACTATTTTTCTAGTTATACGAAAGCAAAATATTTTCCTCGTGTGCTTATGTGACCGGGTGGCTTATAAATCGCAACCCATGGTTTATTCGTGTAAATTATAATTTTCGCATTACACTTTCTTTTTCTTTTTTTTTTTCGCCTTCAGGATATACACACTGTCTCTTACGCATTCCCACATCTGAAAAGATTTATTCACACTGTTTCAACAAAACGCCGTTCGCTCATTAAATATATTTTGAAAATGTGTTTTTTGTTTTCTTTTTTTATAGGTGGACATTAATAAAAGAACGAAATTCTGACGAGTAAAACGCGAGCATAATTTTTCCGGTCAAAAAAGACGATCACTGTGAAGGCGGCAATGCTAGCTCAGCGGCCCGGCGCTCGGACGTCTGTTGTCAGGGGAGGTGAAGTTAGGTTTGCAAACTGAAAATACAAAACAAACGAATGACGAGCGACGCCCCGCCGGGGACCTTGGGGCCGTCCTGTTTTCGCCGCGCCGTTGATGTGCAGCTTCCAGCGAACAGCTTCGCACTGGCCAACGGTTTTGCATGATGGCACCACCGAGCTTATGACGAGACTTTGCATTCAAAACGTCAATCTTCCTCAAAGAGCAGTTGGAACGTCAAGCACACCTCTTCTAAGATAGTGAAAGCCTTTGCTCGTGCATTGCAGACATCAGACGAGCCCCTTTACCTGCCGCTTTCCATCACGCTGTTTACCAATGCGCCCTGCCAAGACATTCTGCATAACGAAGAGGTGAAGTTACGAATTCAACGAATACATTGATGTCTCGTGTTTTATGGTCGGGTATAGGTTGTTAATCTGCTATGGTCACCAGGAATCAAAAGCTTTTTGTGCGATCAGTGTTGTGGAGACGCAATAAAAAATATGCAGCTGTATATCATTAACTTTTGCTAGTGTGCTGCCTAACCTAAAATGCGAATCGTCATTTACATTTCAACCCTTTCCACTCTACATGAGAAACTCAATAACGGTTAAGAGTCGAGCGTGATGGTATATACTTGTAAATATATCAGCTAGAACTTTAGAATTATATTTGAACACGAAGAAAGAAAAGATTGGCCTCTTTTTTTTTCCCAGTGTTGAAGTACAATTCTGAAGTTCTAGCTGATATATTTACATATTAAAAAACTCATCGCTTGATTTTTTTTTATATCTTTGGATTAGAAGATAAAGTTCTCAAGAAACGTGGACACTATAGGTGCACGTTGCTAAACAAACATTGCAGTATTATAATCCTCAATCTATGAGCTGCCCGATAATGACTCGCGTGTCTGACCCATTTAATAGGCCATTTGGTAACCTACGCTCAGAGTACCGCCACTCCATTGCCCGATTATCTAAGGGTGCCGCTAATTTAGTACTTAGTGCACAGCGTGCGCAAATGCCGATCGTTACGATTGCCAAACGCGACTTCCTGGCCTTCAGATGAGGGGTCAGGGAACTCGGGTGATATCGTTTTACTCTGTCGCCAACTGTTTTGAACATTTCTGGAGACGGAAAAGCGTTTCCCTGCCATTTCAATTGAAGCCTAAGATTCTAAACAACAAGACTGCTCCAGTGTCGTTATTCTGGAGGAAATAGCTTATTCAGTTGCTTCATCCCTACTGAAAAAAAAATTATATGCATCTATATAAGAACAGATATAAAATATACAAAAACTGATATGCGACATATGAAACTGATATGAACTACCAAAAACCGATATGCGACTTACGAAACTGATATGAAATACCCAAAAACTGATATGCGGCATATGAGAACTGGTATGCAACATATGCCAACTTATATGCAGCGTACAAGTTAATATGTGATTTAAATGATAACTTATATGACTTTCACATCAGAATTCGAAATGTGTCCAATAAACATATCAGAAACATTCATATGATGTTTTTTTCAGTATACGACTTGCAGCGCGGACAGGCAAACAGGTGGCTTGGAACCGCGATGGAGCGGCTTGATTTATTGGCTTTCAAATAATTACGGCATGAGCGTTTACATTTTACTAAGATATTCACCCCTGAGCCGTTCAAAATACGCTCAGAGGTATGACATTACTGAAAATAAATCATCATGTTGGGAATATTATTTATTGCTTAGTTGGTCACCGAGAAAATCTATACCAGTATAAAAGGCGGAAACGCAGATCTAAGAAGTAGTTATTGGATGTGCTGTTGTATTCATGTTTGTTGTGCCGTGTATGTTTATTGCTAAATTTCTATGTTCAGCTGATGCTAGTTGCATGCGTAATGTATCTACATGGTGGCGTGAGAAAGAAAAATTGTAGCACATGAATTGGGCGGCACATAGCGCCTCCTAGCCTAGCTGAAACTGGTATGCAGTATGTGAACCTGATGTGAAATAAGTTCTGATACGAAAAGGTGTCCGATAAACATATCAGAAATAAATTCATATATATATATATATATATATATATATATATATATATATATATATATATATATATATATATATATATATATATATAATTTTTTTTTTTTTTTTTTGCAGTCGGGATGGATAGAGTCACCTAGAGCTTAAGGGCTCCGGGCCCGGTGGCGTATGATGTTCACGCTCCTTGCTTCGTGATTCGCGATCCTCGGCGTTCTTATCGGAGAATGACGCAATATCCTTGGTTAAGGAGCGATAATGAGATGAGTCACGCGGGCCACGTCCTGCGCTTTTGAAGCTGTCCATGATTATTGGTGTTGCTCGACAAACATTGCAGTCTTATCAACCTCGATGTGTGCACTGCCAGATGACGAGCCGCGTGTCTGACCTTGAGGCGGTGCCTCAGACGGGATCTTGCTCGGGGATTTCCATCCTCCACGAACCGGCGTTCCAAGATGCACGAGAAAGTGTAACACCCGGGATAAAAGTTCCCCTTTGCCACTCTCGGGACTGAGCGACATTTCGCCAAGTTTAGACAGCATGTCTTGCACATATTCCTCTCAATAAGAAGCAGCGCGTTTGCAACCGGTTCAGTCGAGTTCCTCTGACGTCTGCTTCCAGCTCCGGAGTGGCGAGAGTCTAGTTTAGTTTGCAGAGTGACTGCTATAGGGAAATCACCGAAGACGCGGTTTTTCACGCCCACGCGTTCCGACACTACCATTGGGCAACTTTCGTCCCGCCTTGAGCAAGATATGTGGTTGGGAAATTCATTTTTCTGTCAAACTTTGTTGTTGTTGTTTTTGTTCTCTTTTAGTACTGAATTTTCAACACTGACTCCTTTCCATTTGCGTCCCAGTTTTAGTAAGCCTAAGCTTTGTATTCGTTTGTCTGTTTGTTTCACCTGCCCATTTATTTTTGTTTATCGGGTAGTCGTGCACAGACCGGACACGTACAGCTGAAGAATTGATAGATTTTGGAATTTACATAAGAGTACGCCTATTAAAACAATATACGTACGCTGGGTGTGGAATACTCGTGACCACACATTTTCCATGTTCGGCCATTTGTGAGATATAACTTTAATGTAACTTGGTAAACTAAACCGTTACCTGAAGTTAATTACACATGGGGTGCGATATATCTCTGTCATGTTGGCATACATGTTAACATATGTTAACATTTTTATACATTCCGTCGGTAAGCCGTGTTATTAGTAGGGCTGAGCGTCAAATAAAATTTCCATCCGCTTAATCGCCACCCTTTAATCGATTGATTAAGGATTTAATCGGTATGGTTCATTTCCCTGCATAATACTTTTAAAAGTCAAAATTACATTGTTTTTTTTTTTACTTTGCTGATAATGTGATAAACGACACAATATGCAATTTAGATTACCTTCATATGTAGTTGAGACAGATTCAAAGACACTCCCACTCACAGATTTTTACTTCAGCTGGCAAAGAGGTTCAATGATATTCTTCGGCAAGAGCGACGTCCTTTGAATGTTCACAACAGTCTCTGCTGCACCAAACGGGAACTCGCATGGTGTCGAGTTGGCCGAGATACGTGTAACTTTCTGCACTTTGTCTGGATTGTGTCCCTACAGTTTACACTAGGTTGAAATTTCAACCAAAGTTTGCCCTTCATACGGGTGTTCTCGTACCCAACTGCGTGGTGTAAGCGTTTACTTTTTACGTTCTTTTGGTTTGTCAATATTCTGCCAATTCATTGGTTAAACTAAAAAAAATCTCGATTACAGCATTAATCGATTTATCGGTAGGTGAATCGAAAAATTGCCTAGCCCTAATTGTTAGGTGTGCTCACTACATTATTTTTGGTATCGCTTAAGCATTCGACTACAACACGATACGCAGAAACAAGCTAATAAAATACGAAAGAGTCGTAGCTAATGTCAATGACCTTATAAAAATAGCCGGCTGCTTTGGAAAGAGACTAAGCAACGCTCAGAATATATTGTTTGTCTGAGTACCCGCTGCCACCCAATGCTGGGATCTGTGCCAGCCGACGTCGTCTGGCAAAGGGTCAAAAGCCGCTTGTTCACGACGTAGACAAAAGAAGAACGGGTCTTTGTTCCTTGTGACGACCAAATCAATCACACAGTTCAATCATCTGCATCGGAACGTCAAACCAGACGACATCTCAGCCTATAAAAGGACGAGACGGCGTAGAGTAGGCCAAGAACTTGTGTCACCTAACCGCATCGTAACTCTCCCAAGACTGCACATTGTAAGGCTCGGTAGGTAATTCTTCGGTGAAACATGAAACCCTTGTTGTCACTGGTGTTGCCTAGCTCTTAAACTTTCACTTTCATAGCTCGGAATTCGCCGAATCTCAGGAGGCTCCACGAAATGACTCGCGAAGTGGAACTACTGTTATTAGTTTGGACTAATGCGAGCAGACGTGAAACTTGGAAATTACGAGAAGGCTGCCTCATACGGAAACTTGTATTTTAATATGAAAATCTTCCGGTATTATGCGGAGCTTATGCTTACGGAATCGCTGCAAAGACGGTCACGGGTTCTTCAACCTTGTGGTTTCCAGTTCGCGCATCGGGGCGTGTGCGATGGAAGCAGACAAGCAAGCAGGAGGAAGTCACTCCAGGAACTGACGATGATATCAACCAGAAATGTACGGCGTGTATTTAAATTTCTTAACATGTAATGCTTTGTGAGGTTTGTATTTTTTTTTTTTTTTTGTCAGGAACGCTTTGACGCCGCTCAGACGCTGCAATCTTGGAGTTACGGCACTCACTGTTTGGCTATCAACTGCCAATCATGCAGTTAGGTTACGAAATACATGTCTAAATTCTGAAGGATTGCGCTATATAAAACAGAACATATATACAAGAGCGCTTTATGCCACAACTCTATCCTCTTCGACTTCGCGACGCAGAGAGTGAATATCTTGAGGTAAGACAAGAAAATAGACACATACAAAAAGGTCTTGGAATCGACTTTTTCTTTCTTTTTTTTTTTCTTTTTTTTCAGGTGCCATGCCTAGTTCTTGAATTGGAGAACATCACAAGACTAGCAAGCACACTGGTGAGACGTAAAAAATAAAAGAAAACAAAAGAAAACGAAGGGAGGGTAAGCGGACAAGTGCCGGTTCACTGTCCAGACTGTTTAACCGGATAATTCCTTTAGTTAATGTATGATTCAACATGAAGCGATGTGAATCAATATGGTAAACATACTTTTTTTTATATTTCAGGCTATTTAAAACTCCTGTCGGTGTTCGCTTGTGCGTCACTATAAATACAAATACAAATGCAAATACGAAGACTAACACAGAACGGTCGTTCACTCCCTACCCCCCAAGCAAAAACAAGCAGCAAGTAAGTGATGACAAAATTTCGGTAAATCATTTCGATACCCGAATTCTTAATTACATTGGGTCAACTTTCGTTTCGTACCACAGGATTTAATTTCACCTTCATAATGAGACACACCAAGCACGTATTATTCAACTGGCGCCAGTGACGACATGCTAAAGTTTGTTGCACGTTTAGAAGAGGAGGACGATACCCTCTAACCAAGCTTTTGCGGTTTGCGGTTTCTTCGTATGGTTTTTCACTCGCCTCCTTCCCAGAGTTCGCTGTGCTAAAGTTGAAGGAGTGGATGACTTTCCGGGAGGAACTAGACCTTCTGGGCTCAACCTGAAACTTACTATGGTGTCAGTTTAATATCGACTATAATTAATAAAATCCAAATGTGCCCAGTTTTGTTTTACTTTACTAACGCAAAGTAAAATAAAACTAAACACCCGTTTTTCACTTGTAATTTTCATTTCTCTCGGTCGCTTGTGTGTGCCCGAAAATGGGCGTATTCTTTCTCTTTATCTGTCTGTCTCCCTCTCTCTTTCTCTCTCTTCCTATTAAAAAAAACCCTACCCGAAGTTCCTTTTTTTTTATTCTGAACGCACTAGATAACATGAAAGCCGTTTACAATTCCCTGTAACGCCGGTTAGAGCGCAGCCCCTGAAGTCACGTGACCTTAGGGGGGGTCACGTGACTTCAGGGGGTCACGTGACCTCAGGGGGTCACGTGACCTAGGGGGTCAAGTGACCTCAGGGGGTCACGTGACTTCAGGGGTCACGTGACTTCAGGGGTCACGTGACCTTACGGAGGTCACGTGACTTCAGGGGGTCACGTGACCTCGGGGGGTCACGTGACTTCTGGGGGTGTCACGTGACCTGGGTGGGTCACGTACCTCGGGGGGTCACGTGACCTCGCGGTTACGCCGACGGCGACGCCGACGCCGCTCAAGCCGGAAACAGGCCCCTAAGAGCTGCGCTCTAAAATTATGCAGAAATTGCACTGTCGCTTCGCTGATTCTTGACGAAAGCGCTAGCATTTAGCGCATGGGTTCCGACTCAGCGACGGTTGGGAATTCCAACCTCGCAACGGTCCGCATACTGTTCTGTTCAGAGAACCATGTCTGTTTTCTCGGGTGTCGGCACTTTCGGATACATACAGCCATCACAACTCCCTCCCTCTCGCGTTCCCGCGGCGCGTCATTGGAGTGTAAAGGCTTGTTCACATACTTGAGTGAGGCGAGTACAACTGCAACGACTTGCGTCTTTTTACGGATTGCTCTGGCAACGGGGCCATTGTAAGCCCGTCGCCATAACAACCCGTAAAAGGATTAACGCCGCAAGCCGTTGCAGCCGCACTCGACCGGTTTTTGAACCTTTTAATTGTGACGGCTTACAACCAGCAGCGCTGCTGCGGAGCCAGTTTCTAAGCCCTCCCTAAAGCCTTAAAAACTTGTCTTTAGCCTCTACGGTCATATGCAGTCACATGTGTGTGAACGAACCTCAAAGCCTGGTTCACACTTTAGCGACCAACTGCGACCGAGTCCAACAAAACAGGGTTTTAAGCCGCTTACGACCTCCGTTGCTGCTGCGCGGCACGGTCGTAAATGGCTCGTCCACAGGGTTGCGTTCGAGTGCGACTGCAAGCGCTTGCACCTTGTTAAAGGGGTACTCCGCCGATTTTTGAACTACCTCAACTAACTATATTTTCTGACTCCCAGGCCTTTACCCTTTCTGGAATGCTATTTAATATCGTGAAATTCATAATAGTTATTGCGAAATCGGCTAATGAAAATGATGCAAAAACAGACATTCAAATATACCCGCCCTTTTCAGGGCCGTGACGTCAGTGGAAGTTCAGCTTGCCAGTCGGGCGAGCAGTCTAAAAAATAGAATATGCCAATTATTTGTTCCGTGCTGGAGCGCGGGGACTGGAGCGAGCTTCCAAGGCATTCATTTGACACCATGAAACTGCTTCAAATCAGTTGGGAACAAATTCTACAGTCCAAAGAGTGAACCCCTGCACTTCCAATGACGTCACTTTTTCATTGTTGCCAGTAGAGACTTTCAGTTTGAAAATCACGGTGAAGACCAAAATTGTAAATTCAATAACTTCGTGAAAAAAAATTATTTTGACCTAATATTTGGGATACTATTTTGGCGATGTTGTTTGGCGAGTTTAGCAAACTTTCAAGCAAATCGGGGACCATGAAGAAATCGGCGGAGTACCCCTTTAAAACTGCTTGCGTTAAGCTGTTTCTATGGCGATACTTACGACGAGCCAATGGGAAAGCGCTGTGCAGCACGACGCAACGCTGTTGACGCAGCTGTGTGAACTGGCCGTAAGCCGTCGCAAGATGCTGAAAAGCTGGTTTTGTCCAACTCGGTCGTAGTCGACACACTCTAGTGTGTGAGCGCACCGTTATGACCGTTCCGTGCAGCAGCAGTGGCGGGTGTAAGCGGCTTAAAACCCCGTTTCTAATTCAATCCAGTCGTCTAGTCCAAATCACGACCGTCTAAACAGAAGACGGCTGCGTACACCAAGGGAGTTAAAAGGCACCTATGTTGAACTTTAAATTTTCATTTCTCCCGGCAGTGTGTGCACAGAAACGGGTTTATTTTCTCTTTATATCTTTCCCTCTCTCTTTGCGAAAAAAAGTAACTGGTTAGGGTGGATGAAGAACCTTCAACCCCACAACGTTCAGGTTGAAACGAAATCATAGCAAGCGTCGAGTTCACACCCCGACATCTCGGAAACTGCCATTCGAACAAGTTGATGAGAAGTCATAATGAACGTCCTTGATGCCGAGCCTGCGCAGCAGAAGTCACAAAAGAAATAAAATATGCACTCCGACCACTAAACCCACGCAGCGCATAAAAATAAGAAAAAGGCCATGTGGTTCCTCGCCCAGTCGACGAGACGCCATCATTAAACGATGATGTCAAGGCCGCGCGCAAAGCAACACGAGTCCTCATGACGTCACCAAGGTTCATTTTTCTTCTTCATTTTTTTTTTCTTTTTTTTCTCCCAGGCAGCATGAGTGACCTTTAATACCACCGAGACGGCTTGGACGCAAAATGCAAGAAGTCACGTGACCTGGTGGTGGGAAACACACTGACGCTGGCTTTGCTGCCGACAACACCCAAGACGCTGCTTCCCGTCTGTGCGCCGAGCAGGGCGTGTCGGCGCCTTTGCAAGGAGAGTACCATCCTCGATCTCCAGAAGACCAAACAAAAAGAGGCACTGTAGTCCGTTCACTCCTAAGCTGACAGCACGGTGGAAGCCATATGCTTGATGGGCCAATCGGGCGTCTATCTTGCGCGTACACAATTGGCCCTTACTTTCCCCCCACTTCACCTACGACGCTTACTACTACTACAACTCGTCACGTGATCACGCTTCATCCCACATCCACTCGTAGAGAGCGGGTTTAAAAAAATATAAATCGCCGCAAATACGAATCAAGAAAACACAAGGCGCATTGCTTTGTTTTACTTCGCCTCGGACCTTGTTATTTTCGGCGCTTCCCAATTAAACGCTTTGCTGCAGAGAGCGGGGTCAAGGGACGAAAGGAAGGCGGCTGATTGGTTCGGCGGGTGCGTATCTCCCACCGCACTGTCAGGGAAGGGGGTAGTGGAGCATAGTGGTGGACTCGAAGGGGGGACTCGAAGGGGGGATGCAGCAGCCGCTTTGCCCCTTCTTTCCGGGAACTGGCGCAAGCAGGGGCGGTTGGCCAGTCTCAAGGCCAACAAGCGATCTCGGCTTCCTCCTCGCGCTCCTGTGCGCGCCGAAGAGTATGAGGTCGTTTGCACGTCGTACAGCAGCCGCAGCCACCCAGGGTAATCCATCCTCGACGGCTCAGCCCTTCAATTTCTTTCGTTTGGAATTACCCCTTCTCTCTCTCTCTCTCTTCACTCAAACTTTCTACTGTCCCGGGCCCCGCTCTTCATTTTCGTGTTTCAAACCATCCTCCGAAATTGCTCGGTCTTTTTAGAATTTTCGTGTTTTTTTTTTTTGTTTTTTTTTTTTTGTTTTTTTTTGGATCATGGAATTTTGAAATGTCAGCGACAGCTGAAAGGGCTGAAAACTAGCAAGTAGGGAAATGGGAAGCAGAAAGCAAAATAAACATAATAAAAACGTAAAAGGGGGAAAAAAACTTCTAGTCTTGTTCACTTTGTTTGGATTGACATTCGGATGCTTTTCTTCTTTCGGGTTGTCAGCTTATGTAACCTTTTTTTATTTGAGCTCGTCAGGTACAATAAAAGCACCAAACAAAGCCTTGTTGTGGTCTAGCTACTCCGTGATAATTCTCACGCTTTATGTTAAATGTTAGCAAGAGCACAGGCAAAAAAGTGCTGCTAAGCAGCCCTTTTTTTTTTTTACAGGGCTTTGCGCGAAAAAAGTTTCTTGTTTTGTATCAACTCCGTGTTTGTTCGTGCAATCGCTCTACTCTTTTCGCCCGTAAACTGACGGGCGGTGGAAGCTAGGGGGTCGCTTGACCAGTTCTACGTCGATCTTTCGTCATGTGATCCACGCTCTGGCCCCTAACCACTCGCAGAGTGCAGTCTTAAAAGGCGTGCTTGGTTGGTCGGGCCAGCATACAGCTCCCGCTGTCCTCTCAGCTTATGATAAGGAAACGTGCACACCCATGGGGTACCAACCCCCATGACGGCAGCGATATATTCCATTTACAAAATTACACGTCATGCTTGACAGCGACTTTCTTTAAAAGGAGGCAATATAAGAGAAGTAACCCCCCCCCACACACACACACACACGCACACAACAAATATATGTACGCGTGAGTTTTCTTGCTCTCGCATCAGACGAATAACTTAAAATGAAGTGTCGTGCGCCATGCACACATGGCCAATATCCAAGAACTCTGACGTCAGCCTCGTGGCGTCGGCAAACTCGGATAGATGCGTGACTTGGCTGAGATTTCTCGCTGTCACATTTCTAGGATAAGCTTTCTCGTGCGAGTTGAAACGGGAGACTCCCATGTAGAAATCTATAGTATCAAAACTTCGGTCGTGCGTTATCGGCGCGTACGGCTCCGCGGCCTCTTTGAAATAAGATCCGCCATGCTAATCTTCGGCTAACTGTTAGTGAGAACACGGCTCTAGAATTCCCTTCACGAGGTACAGATGACATTACGGGAAGCACCACATAAAAATTATAAATGAAGGTCGGAAGTGGACTAGAGCGAGGGCACGTCACAATAGACGTGCCAGCCGGGCTTGAATAACAGCGACACGATAAACACTTGTTTACAATGTCACGCGGCTTGCACGTTGTTTTGACCAGCTATGAGACCGATAGAAAAGAAACGTTGGGATGGTAATTTACAGGACAGAATCCAGGGACCTCGAAATGGAAGAATCAACGCGACGTGTCATATATCATCGGCAGTGCTTGCTTTTCGTGAACACCGTCACATAGAACGGAAAGCACACTTCCAGGAGCCTTCAATGCATGCAGCCACTGACAAAGCCCTCTGGAATCGCCATTAGATTACGAGCGCAGGTACATTATATTATTTTTGTCTTCACTACGATCAATTTCATTAAGGAGCGTTGGAAAGAGATCTATGAAATTTAAACCCGGAACTCCTTAACATGGCATTTGATTTGACTAACCAAAATGATAAACCGTGTGAAACGGTAGAAAGGGCAAACAGAAGTGGCGTAAGGGTTTATTATGTAATAATTTTTAGGAAATATTAATATACAGTCATAATGTACACCTGCAACACTTAGTGTATTATTTTTTATGTGCCGGGCGCTTTGTTTTAATGCTACATCTGCCTACAAATGTATGTCTGACGGTTAAGATTGATTATTAGTGAACTCATAACTGAGTGTCTCTACAGAAATGATCGCCCAAGCAACACGTTTATTTTTTGTTGTTTAGCGCCATCTTTGAGCAAGGAGACACAGCAAGTGATCCCAATACGTAGTCGAAGCTGACGGGCGTCGCGTTCCTTTCTCTTTCCTGATATCTATATACCAGCGGAGCCGTATAAAATAGTATAAAGTCCACCGCCCTGCCTCTGAATCTGCCTGCCGCTCGAGTTATCTTGATAAGCTGCGCGTGTAAGGTCTCGAGCTTTCCCAACGGCGTGGTGACTGAGCGCGTGCTTATCCGACGGTGTCACATAATTCCACGAAGTTGGCGTCTTTGCTCTTTCTACGTGTCAGTCGGCTGACGAAACCCCGATAAAGTCCAGTTCATTTTCTGCAGAACCCCAGCGGATGTAGTTGGAAGGAATGCGAGAAGTATTTCCCCGAGGAAGGAAACAAGCGAAAGCGTCCGTGACTGTGCCTTGTCCACCCCTAAGCTGACACTGCGGAGAGAGCTACGTGCTCGCCGGACCAATCAACGGCGCCCTTTCATCACCTGACCCCACTCCCTGCGTCTGCGGATATGGGTGGGAGCCTTATCACGTGACCAAGTGTAGAAGTATGAGTGGTCCAAGGAGCACGTAGCTTTTATTGGGCTGTCAGCTTATGCGTGAGCGGAGCGTACCTCAGCAGGCAGCCGGAAGATGGGCGACCCACCGATCGGCGACAGCCTGGAGCCCCGGGCTGTACGAAAGGAAAATGGCGGCGTAACAACTATAATTAGCGTTTCTACGGGAAATCTTTTGTTTCCCGACAACGGAGTGTTGCGTGTGTGAAGAGGAGCCCAATCGAGTCTCCTCTTGGTCATGTAAGAGAACGATGCACAGAGGGAACTATGTGGACTGATTTATCTGTGTGTTGGCGCATGATCATACATCAACGATGGAGCTTTCTCAAGAAGAGTTTCTTCCGCGCATGCGCACGCTGTTTTCGCACAGCGGCGAAAGTTCGAACTACGGTTTGCGTCCGGAAAGGGAGTTGCGCTACCAGTCCTGCCTCCTTCGCGATTCAAAAGAGTCGCGGAAGAGGAAGGAGAGGTAGCGCAACTCGCGTTCCAGACGCAAAGTGTAGTTCCAGCTTTCGCCGCTCGGTGTCGTCTTTATGTGCAGAAGATACACTTTCTATTGATTCGCCTTTTTTTTTTTTAATTTGGAACATTCTGCAAGTCGAACAGACATTCTTTCATCGTGTACATTGTATGAACAGCAAATCGCGCCTACTTTGTAGCGTTTAAAGGCGCGCTAATGTTTCAAGCCACCAATGAAATGTACGCACTCTGAGAGTACGTTATGTCGGTGCTATTCGGATCCATGCACGGCGCTATTCAGATCCACGTATTCGAGACCTACATCGGACGCCATTTTCTCATTGAAAATTTCAGAAAATCACTCATAGCTTTTGAATGAGATAATGGATAGTTCTGATCAGGCACGAAGTCAGAATTTTGCTGGGGGGCGGGAGGGGGGGGGGGGGGGGGGGGGGCGCCCATGACAAAATGCTGTACGAGAGGAAGGGGGGAGAGGACATCCTAGCAAAATGGAGTATTTCGGGGGGGGAGGGGGGCCGGGTCCCATGCCCCCCCCCCCCCCCTCCCTGGCTACGTGCCTGGTTCTGGTACCTTCGCGTCTGGTTCCGACCACTGGGGCTACTGTTGGGCGGAGAATGGGTGTTCAGCGATGAGTAGTTCATTCGTACAGTGAAAAAATTCTTGGATTTTTTTTGTGTGTGTGTCGAAAAAAGGGTGGGGGGGGGGGGGGGGACACGTTGCACATAGATTATTTTAATTATGGCATTTAATGGGTTCTGAGCATGTCCGTAGCTTTATTCTGGGGAATAATAAACGCTGCGGGTTCGTTCCCAGCCCCGTGCCTGGACTTTTTTTTTTTTCGTGGGTGATAAACGCTGGGAAGGTGTAGAATAGATGATATATAACTGGGCGCCTAGCAATGCATGTTTTTTACTCATCGTTGCGCCTATTAATATGTTTTATGTCATATTCTAACAAACTCTCTTTCGAGAAAGAAAGTATCGAGCGAGAAAAAGAAACACGGAAATGGACGCAGACGCTCCGTTCCGAGCGACGGTCGAAAATGTCTAACGAGTTTCATTCAAAAACATTTCCGCGAAACGAGTCAACAATAGTCCGAAGCCATCTTTTGTGCGCCTTCGAAACTTCGCGAGTCACGATTTCATTTACCGAGCCGTTTTATTCGTTCCTTAAAAAAAATAAAAAAAAGATAAAAATAAAAAGCGGGAAAAATACTGTTAAAATAAAAATTAAAAAAAAAAAAAAAGGAAACGCGCGGAAAAGCAAGGAAACGCTTTATTTTTTGCAAGAGCACGAGAAGGCACAACGAGTGAGCGATGCCACGAGGGAGAACGGGCAAAGGGTCTTACAGGTGGGTGAATAGCCGGCAAGTCTAGACACCGTTTCACCCTACGATGAAGCGCAGCGAACCCTACAAGCCATCGGAGCAATGCCGCCTGAGTATCACGTGACCTTCCTAGAATAATCGAAGCCCCAGAAGAGCCTACTCTACCATCACGTAATCTGTCGTGGCTCTCGGACGGCGCCGAATCAGCGATTGGGTCCGAGCCCGACATCGAGCGCCCTGCGACGCGTTTGATTGGACACGTGGAGGCTCAGCCGAACGCCGACGTAGCACTCGTGACCAATCCGTGCCAGCGCTCGATCTCATTGTGATGACGTCAGAAGGCTAGTGGACGTGTGCACCCCGTCTCATGCACATCAAGTCCGACCGCAGCAGACGACCCGACGGAGCCAATCGAGCGTCGCCAAAATTTATGCATCATCTCACGACAGATGATTACCTTTGTGCCTTTGCCATATCCCCGGCTAAACTAACCATTCACGCACTTTGAATGTGCCATTATCCTGCGTTTTTTGCTGCATGCGATTGGTTTAGCCCCTGACGACAATCGCACAAATAAAGACCCTACTCAACTCACTGACGTCACGGCACATGCGGTGGCGCTGCTGTCGGTACTGCGCATGCGCCAGGCGCTTCACTCCTTCCGAATTCGGTTTCTGCGCACGCGAAGTACCCACACCTGGTGTGGGCAAAGCCGGCTTGTTTGGCAACACTGTGTTCAATATTATAATGCGCTGTTTTTTGTCGTTACTGTGTTCAGGTATAGCCGGCTTGTTTGGCAACACTGTGTTCAGGTATAGCGTCGGCTGCAATCGGACTTAACGTGCAGTAGATGGTGTTGACACCGAGTCACGTGATAACCTCACAGCGATTGGATTGGCTGGGATGGCTCGTAGCGTCCGCTCTGGTCCATCTTATGGACGAAACGGGGTATAGCACCCATTCGGAGTATTTTTGTTTTCTGCACGATATGCCTTCGGCAAACGAGCGTGGCATAAGGAGCGTGGCTTTCCTCCGCAACCGGGTCTTTTCATATGGCCGCACATGCGGCGGCGAGGGCTATTCAGACGGCGGCACTATACGCCGCACCCACGTCTGCGCAGGGCCTTAACTCGTCAGACGGAGCGAATTTACGATCTCCTACACCTGCTGCCAAGTTTGCATCCGAGATCCTGTTCCAAGCAAGACGGGCAACGTGCGCGCGACGGGGCTTCGCAGACTTCGGCCTAGAACAAATAAAGGCGTAGCAAGTTGATTACTTTTTTTTTTTTTTTTCTGCCTTCCTTTATCTCGTTCACTGCGTTTCAGTCAGCCGCTTTTTTTTTTTTTTTTTTTTTAGAATGCATTGTTTGCCTTGAAGAGTCCGTAGTTCTTTTCAGTGATCGAGCGAGGCTCAAAAGGTTCAACTTTAGTCACAGGGGCTATCAACAGCGCAGAATGTGGTTAAGAGCACAAATCCCCGCCAAAAGTAAGACGTGACGCATAAAAAAAAAAAAAAAAGAAAGCGCCAGAAAGAAATTGTTACACGCCCGCTAGCGAGCTTACGTCTTGGTTAATTTGACGCAGCGGAAAGGCACTATGAAAACGTTAAGTGTGGCGGGCGAGGTGTCATGTTTTGGCATCAGAGTGACTCTGGTCACATGACGCCATCAACGTGACCTGGCCACGTGACACCAACCACGTAACACGTCATTATGTTACGTCATTAACGCCACAACGTGAGAACCTAATGTCAACTGACCTCGTTACCAGAAGCGACATCAACTACGTGACTGCCAGGAAAGCTAATAGACAACTACCTGCTACAGCTGCACGTTTTGTGTCTGTGGGACACACAATCTGTACAATTAGGATATTATTTCCTTTGAAATGAGTAAGTTTGCGCTGCACAATGTTCAGCACATTCACCGACCCCGAAGTATGAATTTATTTATAGGTTTCTTCTGCCGTGCGCATGTTTGCGTTTCAAGTTTTTATATGACACGAACCTAGGATTATCGTGAGCATAGCTGTCCATATCTCAATCAAGAAATGGAAGACGTGTGTCTCGATTCTCACCATAATACTGCTTAACTCCTCCTCGAGTTCAGCCATTGCCAGATTGCTAACACGTTCATAAGTTTGTTTTTTTTGTTTTGTTTTTTTTTGTGTAGGGGGGGGGGGGGGGCTATTTTTTGGGGACGGTGACATACCTGTTGCGTTCGTCGAGTTCTTATAAATACTTGTGTCGTGATTATAGTAGCTTCAGGTTGTTGCAGATCACCAAGGCAGGAAGAAAGTATACTATATCCGTCCCTTGTGTGAATAAAGGCGGTGGTAGGTAGCCACATAGCCTCTAATAAAAAAACTGTTTTGAAAGTTGTTAACGCCGCGAAATTCCAGCTCAATTACGCTTGCCGTCAGCCAATTGACATTAATTATTTTAAGAAAAGCTGTGACAGCCACACTAGTGTTTTTTGTGCAGGTGAGCTATACAGCGAGGCCAGGGGGGCTTATTGCAGGTGACTAATCGTATCGATACCTCGGATACTTAACTGCAATTTGTTAATTAACTGTTTTCAATTTGCGCAAATAAACATGTGGTTCCCATTAGAAATTTGCTGAGCGCTATAGAAGTTCACGATCAGTAAATTTTAGAAAAATTTAAAGCCCGTGGGAAGCGCGTTTTCCCACCGGGTAGCAGTGCCACCGCTGCAGTGTGACGTCAGGAGCACTTTGATTTATACCGTTTTTTCTTATACATACTTCAACGAAATTTTTAAATATACCCGTCGTGTTCAGAAATACGCTGCATATGATCCACCATATCCGTAAATGACCACCGCACGTTTGTATTTTAAGCCTGATGGCTGTAGTTTTCGCAATAAACGGGCCACTCTGGAATTCGATCGGAGAGGCCAGCGGAGAGCACGTCACATCCGGCGCTATCGTGACGCAATTTGTCTCGGGACGAGCCAAGCTGCGGCGAGGCTGATGTCGTCAGCCTCGCCGCAGCCTCGTCTTCTATAATCTTGTAGAAGGAGAATAGCGACGTTTGGTGCACACAAAAGAGAGTCCCGTTAAGTGGGGATTTCCTCCTTCCCCTCTTCTCTTGTGCTGGCCGTAAAGCTCTCGGGAGGCGAGACAGTTATCGTTGTTACCTGTCAAGGTTCCTAGACGGGCATTACAAACGAGGCTTTAGCGACGTCCACCAGGTGCTCTTTGCTTATAGTTTAATTCGTATTAAAATGCCTTTTCGTGTCTTTTTTTAACAAAATACTGATCTGCCCAATCTGACACTGCTCCTTTGAACACGCATAGGCCAAAAAATAAGCGCCGAAATTTTGTCCTAGTATTCCTTTAAAAGTCGGGAAATGTTGGCTTTTTTTTTTGTTATTATATTTCAGTATAGTAACGAAAACGTTCAATAATTGTGCCCGACCAAAGGTGCTCACTTAAACATAAATTTTAATCACCGAGTGTAGGATAGGTTAGCATGACTAATCATTTCGAGGGAAAAATGAATTAGGACGGGTACACGCATGGATGGCTTGTCTGGCACTCGCAAAAACTACTCAGAAGTTCCAGAAATCGAGCTCCTTGTATTTGCTAAATAAACAGTGCATTGTTTATTGATCGGTGCAATATGATGCAACAATGAATTGAGTAATTTATATAAGCACAAATGATGTTATATAAGCACAAATGGTGTGCTAATTAAAAGCACAATCTTTATCAACCTTGAAAGCAATTGTGACGACGTGAAATTATGATTGCGCAGGCGCGATATTTCCTGGAATATTCTGTGTATGTTCTTGGCAATCCTGTTATCGTGTTAGCAGGGATCACACTGCTTATTCGCTCTTCCTCGCGTGAGTTGAAGCCTGGTGGCGCCAGTGCGCGAGTAGCCCCCAACCTCTTCTGGTTCTGAACTAGACGGCGGGTTTCACGGTGTTTGCGAAATCAAATATACTCACTCTCTTCTGGCAATGACCACTTATAGCACTGTCAGACTTAATTCACTCTTGCGATAAAAAATGATGACTAATAAATAAGGAAATATACGTGAGCCGGAAGTGTGCCGGGACTACCCAATAGGTGGCGCCACTCAGTCTGTTGCCAAACAGAAAAGGGGCGAATACATTCTACAAAAAGACAGTCTTCAAGCAGATTCGAACGCGAGCCACCGCGAGATCCGTGCTTCGAATGCATGCATGGCAATGAGTTCAAGGAGAGAACTCGGCACGCGGCCTTCGAACCACGGATATTGTGGTGACTCGTGTTTGCGGATGATGTTATATCAGTGTGACCTCGGCTTTGGGCAACGACCAATATGGCATAAGCTAATTTGAATAATTAAATAAACAAATAAAATGTGTTACGTATTTCACTTTTTTTGTAACCTTCACAAGGAGATGTTTACAATTCCAATGTCTGAATATTTTGAAGCAGAAAATTTTCATTGGTTCCTCGATACCAGTGCAACGTCGCGGTGTCCTTTCTGGTGAATTTTGAATGACCAATTGCGCACTCAAATACTATAAAATTATAGCAGGAACCAGAATCTACTGGCCCTGGTGTTGCCCGACCCAGGAACCACGAGTTATCGGGAGTCATCAGACACATCCCGAAAGCACCTATTACATTTATTTTTGTAATATTCCTGCCTGCTCACGCAAACGTCCCCCTCCCCTTTTTCAAAAAAAAGAAAGAAGAAAGAAAAGAAAAACCGCTTTGCACATAGGTTTTTTCTTCTTTTTTTTTTTTTTTTTGGTTTACGTGTCAGTGCGCGCGTCTTCACCTTCCAATGACTATACCCCTTAAAGGGACCATGAAATGACGTTTTTACTTTTGCCCAAATAACTTTTACATTAAACCTTCAATGTTCACTGAACGCCGAGCAGGCATCCAATTTTGTTTCGGTTTATTAACTTCTACACAAGGAAAATTAGCGAACTATCGAGCTTTTGTTTTTTTCATCTCCAACTCGCCGCAAAACCAGCCGCGGCGTAATTTTGACGGTCGTGACGTGCTCTGTCACCGGAACCGGAAGTTCTCTTTCTGTAGTAGGAAAATGGGACCGTTAGCGGCGAGCTGGCGGTGTGCCAATAGGTTTTACCATAGGGTTTTACTGCGCTGATGGCGCGAATGCCACCAACATATTTTCTGAATTGCCGCCTCTCATCCCCGCGATAGCCATGGACACATCGCGGCAGAGCGAAATTCGATGGGCGCGTTAAGTACGTGCTCCGAAGCGCGAGCGCTTGGCGCTCCTTTCACTAAACGGACAGGAGTGCCACCGGAGACTGACACTCGAGCGCGCTCTTCGTGCACCAAGAATTTCTCGGACCGCGAGTGACTTCTTCGCGCTCCGTGACGTCACGTAAACAGACAAGATGGCTGCGCTGCTGTTGAGACCGTCGAGAGGAGAAACATAGCCGGACCACTGCCCCTTTTCAGTTGATTAGTATTCAGCCGGTAAAAACAATTTGATTTGAAAGTCAAGACAGCAATTAGCGTTCCGAAAACGGTTTGTTCGTGCATCTCGCCTGAGAAAGAAATTCATCTGTCAAACGGTAGCTTGCCGATAGCACAGCGACAGAAAAGTTGTCGAGATGAGGAGATGAGGACCGCTCTGTCCCTTTTATAATGCTAAGCACAGCGAATAAAGATACTTCGATTTGAAAGCCGAAACATCAGTGAGCGTCGAGGAAAAGGTTTGTTCGTGCGTCTTGCCTGAAAACGAATTGATCTATCGAACGAGGTGCCGATAGCTCGGCGAGAGAAAAGGTGTGATGAAAAGGCAGTCAGACTGTTGCCCTGCTTATAATGCTTAGCCCAGCCGCAGCGAATAAAGATACTTGGATTGGAAAGCCGAAACGCCAGTTAGCGTTGCGGGAAAGGTTTGTTCGTGCATACCGCCTAAAAACGAATTGACGTGCTATCGAACGACGGTGTGCCGGTATCGGCGTGGCTTCCGTCTGGCTGCGTCTCGCTGCGAGACGGAACCGACGGACCCAGGGAATCTCTGACAAATTTGGGGGTTTCTTGCGTCGACGAGCGGGTTCAAGAATGTTGTCTTCAATTTAAATCGGAACAGAAATGCATGGTCACTAACTAGATCGGCCAAGGTAACCTTCCACCTTCCACACATGTGCACGAAACGAGTCTTCAAACCTTTCAGGAATATTAAAGCGTTTGTAGAGACTTCATAACGTCGCCGTCTCTTTTGCTTTAGACGCTGCCGCTCCACACAAAGATTTTCGGCTTCTGCCACTCGTATTCACGGTCGGAAGGAGCTTGCGTGGCTCTTTGATAGTTTCTGGCCTTGTTTCAAAACTTACCCGATCTAACTCTAAGTAAAGGTGGTTGTCGAAAACCTACCCGCACTACCCGCGTGCAGCGTTTCTCTATTTTTGTTGTGACGTGACATAATCCGCTAGAGTAACTCGGAGCCATTCGAGTAGGTTTGGAACGCAGCCTCGGTGTGCCGCGCTCTTGTACGCTATATGCGCCGTTTAGTTGCTGCGCTCGGAGTATGAAACTCGGAGCGTCGGAGTAGAAGTAAAGGAGCGCGACATATGAGATATGTTGCGCTACAGCGACAGCATGGGACTGGTCCCATACGCCGGTACGAAGCACAGCAGGTCGTCAGCACGAAAGCCACTTCTCCGCCGCCGTCAGCAGTTTCCGCGGTATCTCTACAAAGAAGGGGACGCGCTATCATTCACTGGCGTAGCAGAAAATGCACAGAGTTTTCTATGGGCTCAAGCTTTATTAACTTATATTTTGTCAGGATAGGCTCGCAGGGCAGAGGGGATGGAAAAAGAAAAGAAAAAGATCCAGTACGCCGTCTAGGAAGATTACGACCAAGTCTCGCCACACGCATTTTCTACGATCGCAAAAGACAATGTAATCTTAGCAGAGATATAGCAACGTAGAAATATGATTTTGTGATCACATAGACGTTGCGATCGTTCAAGTAATGCTAACACTAATCACTTTTCTCGGGTGATGAAAACGTGTCAAAATTAGCATCCTTAATTCGTACACGCCTTTAAATGCAGTACGCTCCAGTAATATCTTGAGCTTGATCACACGCATGGAATGCGCAAAAAGAGAAATCCGGGCGATGTTCGAGGACACAAATGCTAAGAAAGGACCACTGTACTCGAGTCTCGAAGTAAACAAAGACGACGGCACGAGTTCCTGCTGTCTTTAGGGTGCCGACAGACCATCACCGCACGAATAGATGGATCCTCCCTTCTATGACGTGTTGGGTTGTCATCGCGACACGCGACAAGAATTCATTCAAGGATAGCACTCTACGCGGAACGATGAGCGTATACACCGCGCCGACGCCATGTTTTTCAGCAGACAGGCAGCTATGCGCAGGCGCAGTCTGATCTGAGCTCCGAGCATTATAAAATTCGTCAATTTCTGTTACATTGCTAATTATTCAACAAAATGTGGATCAGAATGTTCTTTAACGAAGTTTTTAAGAAACATTCGAAGGTTATTTATTGTTTAGGATCGCGGTGCTAGTGAGGTAGGCTCTGATCCAATAGGCGATGTGGATTTGACTGACGTGCCGTGGCACCGCGGATGCATCGCAGTGAAAAAGCAGAGAGCTTTCGAAGGAATGAAGATATAAAAAAGTCCGCTTTTCTTTTAAAAGTTCTATAGCGAAAAAAAAATTTTAGCTCTCTATTGTTGTTGTTTTGGGTTTTCTTTTCACTCCTTTCACGACGTGCGGTGGATGAAATTTGATTTCAAAATCGTTTCATGGTCCCTTTAAGGCGCGCGGTCTCCTGGCTCGTAGATCACTCAAAAGACACTCTGCAGAGACATTATTTCTTTATATTTTAGTATTTGTGTAAGAGTTATGCGTAACCTGCCGCAGCATACCAAAGCATAGCTGCGCCGAAAAAAAAAAAGAGAAAAGATGGCGCCCAACGTTTACAAGTTGAGAACTCCTCGTCGTAAAAATAAATAAAACTTTGGGCTATATTGCCGTTTGAATTGTGCAACGTTGCGCTAGCTCCTTGGGCCTTGTGATAATTATGGTTGGCCTTGTGCCAAAAGCGGTAGCCCCGAGACGGCTTCCTGGCAGGATCCTATGGCCGTCCTTGTTCAAGTGGCGCTTGTTGTGCGCCCCACTATAAACTCACAATAAATCAAGCTCTCGTTCCTAAACAGGAGCACTCGCTCTCCCCCCTCGGCCACTCGAGACGCAACTGCTCTTTTACGCTTTCGAGGAAGCCTCGGCTCGATCATCCCCCGTTGTGTTTACGACTGTCCAAGTGGCAAGTCCGGCAGGAAATGCACGGTTTTATTAATGGCGAAAAAACGTTCGCAAAAGGTTTTTTTTTTTTTTTTTTTTTTTTTTAGGAATTTAATATTATATGTGGCTAAGAAAATGAAGTTTTCGTAAGTTATGACAGCTTACGAATGTCAAAACATTGTGATTACGTTACGGCGTGTCATCCTTGAAAGAAAAAGTGGCCTAACATAAAATGTTCCCTATGCGCTTTGAACATCAAGTGCATCTCTTAGGCTTCATTCAGCACGTTAACGACAGGCGATTAATGACGTTTCGCCGGAATTGGATCATATTCAATTATTAGTCGGCGTAGATGTCAAGGACAAAAGTGGAATTGTATTTCATAGATGAAGGTTATTTCAATCATCCAATTACAATTAATCTTCGGATAATTTTCTACTCTAATCTGCTTTGCGCGTTTCCGCCCGGGCGGCATCTCACCTCCAACTATGACGCGTGAGAAAAAACAACCTAAACCCTTCCCGAATATCTGTTTAAACTGCCTTCACCTAAATTCTTGGGCATGCACAAATTTTGATATACGATGTGGATTCGTGCAACTTCCCCGCTAAAAGTATCATATATCGCCGATTCCCATTCACGTTTTGTTTTGTTTTTTGTTTTTTTCCGTTGCAGCAACTTTTGTTGTATTTGGAGTTGACATTTTTTGCTTATAAATAATCAATTTTCTTTATAAGATAAAGTGAGGAAATGCTATGCTAAAAAAAAGAAAAAAGAAGACGTCATGCAAGCGTGATATGTTTCAGGATCCTTCGCGACTTGTAAAATACACCGGCACAAATTTTTCCATCCAACACAAACAAATAAAAACCTCGCAATCGTTTGTATATAATGCGTTCATATTTGCAATTTATCATTTCACATCACGCGCATTTAGTCGCACTTTTTTTTTTTTCACTTTAAAAGCAACAAATCCATTACCCCGGTGTTTCCTTGTTTGTAATATGCGCGAGCAGCCCTCTTTTGTTTTAAAGATTGCGATAAATTTCGTACTGCTCAAGGACTGTTTTCGTTTTCCTCGCACTGGGCTGCCCCCTGAAGGTCATCTAGCCGGATGCAGTCGATGAGGCACCTCCCATTTAATGCGGTTATTGTTGAGGTTTCGCAGCGAACCCCGGGGTTTGCTATCGTGGCATGAAAACTTCATTCTCTAGGGATGTGTTCCAAAATTTACTCGATCTTACTCCAGGGTAAGGGTTTTGTACCCTTGGCGTTCTAAAACCTACCCGCGTCCAGCGTTTTTCAATCTGTGCTGTCACGTGATACGATCCGCCGGAGTAACTCGGATCCATTCCGGTAAGATTTGGAACACAGCCTAGGAGATAAATGTTTGATTGCGTCACGTGACACTGTCCTGTCATATAACGACACAGTTAGTGCGCACTGTGATCGGGCACACTGTTTGTGAAGCAGAGTTCGCAGCAGTCTGTGCAGCGTCTCGGAGTTGATCTGCAGAACACGGCAAGGATCCGGAAATGTTTTGTTTACGGCGCTAGCCTCGGGGCATCGGCGTCTCGATGCCTCTGATAAGACCTTGATTGCACAGACTGCGAGAGGCTAGGCCCCACGCCGACGCCTGTGGGGTTCACTGGCCCGTTCGCAGGTCGCCGTGATGATCGACTTACTGTTCCGGCAGCCGGCGTGCCGTGCTATGGTGCAATTGCTTTCGTAATTTGGTCGCGAGGACGCGCAGCTAGGAAACTAGGCGTCTACTCTGTTCGCGGGCAGGTCTGATGCACAGAACCGCTTCAGCGAGAAAACGTATCAATGTTTTCAATAGGGGCGTGCGAATAATAAAATTTCAACTAGAATCGACCTCGAACTTAATAGTGCCGAATAGTGACCAAAATGTCGAATCTGGAATCTAATACAAATACAAAAAAAAAAAAAAAAGATTATTCGCGATGTTCACCAGTTCAAAAAAGAAAATTTCATAGCTGAGGAGGAGGAAATAACTTTATTGAGTCCAAAGAAGAGGCATATTAAGGCCTGTGGCGCCTTAGACGACAAAAAAAAAAAAAATATATATATATATATATATATATATATATATATATATATATATATATTATTTATTTTCCTGCAGGGTACACAAAACCAAGAAAGGCAATAGCATGAGTAAAAACGGTGTTAATGATCACACCTACATCCATCCACGCGTGGATGCGCTGTGCATGTGGATGGATAAATTAACGTATATGACTGAACCGTTTAACTCCGGGTGACGTCTTGTGTCACCTACCACATGGCACCACGTTCGACGCCGCGGGGAGCGACGAGTTAGCAAAAAAGGCACATTCAGCAATCGCTGCCCTTTGTATTTTGATGACAGTTTGTCATATAATGAACGTAACCACCAAGAATAGTGCACAGAGCTGGGTACGGGCGGCGCGGGAACCTTAAATTCAAAATCCCCACATTCGTGTTTGACGGGTTCTTGTCAAGCGCATCCAGACGCTCGAATTGCTTCGTTCGAGGAGCACGAGAAAAAAACTACTTTCTATCAAAATGATTCCTGTAGTCAAGACTTTGAAAGCAGGCTTGATTAAGATCCAACACAGGCCAGTGAGAACAATTTCTCTATATGAACAGCATCCCTGAATAAACTCAAATGTTTACTAGCAATGCTGATATCAAATTACACGGAACATTTAATACTAGAATTCGACAGTCAAATTGAATTATTCGGGGCACGGCATGGCACATGAAACAACGATGTCAACCCTTCTATTCCGTCGTTCAGGTGATTCTGACATCTGCATATGCATCAATCTTGCCCGGTCATCTTTATGGAAATCATCTCGACTGCGACGGCCTTTGAATCGTCAAGCCAAAACATCACTCATACATCGATATCTCAAACGGATGGCCGTATTCTTGGAAGAAAAGTTTGCGAAAAGGGAGTGAGAATCGCGACGTTTCATGTTTCGTCGGCCTCGTCGGCCGTGTTCAATCGCGGACGTTTTTTCGAAAAAGTACGGCCATCCGTTAGAGATATTGCTGTATGAGTGATGTTTTGGGGTTTCGCAGCGTCCCGTCTATCGCTCCTTGTTCTGTGAGCTCCGAATTTCAGTCCAGCATCCTTTTAAAAGCCACGCAAATCTCTCTTTCAGTATTGGTTTTATACACCTGGTCAGTTCACGTGATGTTGAACATGACGCTAAATAGGTAGTGCATTCAAACAAAGTAGCACTGTTTAAATAGCCCCTGAATTTTTTGAACCAGCATTTACCTTCAATTTAAACCGTAAATGCTGAATTCGAGACAGTGTGTCATAACGACCTAATTCAGTGTGGCATTTTACGACTCAGCTAAGCAAGGTCGCTCTGACCACGATAACCACAAAGCCTTTGAAAAGCTTTAATATTCTACACTCATTTCTTTTAAGTGACGTTTTTTTTGGTGAATTGGTTTTTGCACAATAATAAAAGCGACATCCAGTTTAACGTAGATTCAATATACTTCAAGCTTAGAATGTAGCTTAGCACTGCAAACAACGATGTCAACCCTTCTCTTGGTCGTTCAGGTTAAGCTAGTGAATTGTCGTATATCATCAGTGATATGATTTCCACTTTTTTTAAACAACATTACAATAAAGATGACGTTACTTACGACTCTGTTATTGAAGCCTCTAGATGCGAGAAGATTCCTAACGTCCCTCCCCTTCGCTCAGCTGTGCACATGAAGCAGTTAAAATGTTTCAACTACATTGGTAGCTTTACTAATATACGCAGCATCATGCCTAAGCAGGATGAACTAAGTGCATTTATTGGTGATAAAAACTCAAGCATTGTCATTCTAACGGAATCTTGGCTGAAACTCTAAATAAGCGACAGCGAACTTTTTCCTCATGAATTGCAGTTTGACGTTTATCGATGTGATAGGCCTGAGCAACGAGGAGGGGGAGTGCTTATCGAGATATAAAAAAAGTGTTTCCTCATCTTGTGTTCGAACCTGTCCTAACCTAGATTCTGTGTTCGTTTGGGTTATGTCGGCAGTTAGGCGAACTATAATTGGCGCATGTTCTAGGGTGCCAAATCGGGGTTCTGATCATTGTGGCAATCTACTATGTCTTGCTTTTCGAATCTTTGGTGACTTCAATTTTTCAAACATTAATTGACTGGGTTAATTTTACCACAGGCGGCTCGAATGTCGCAATAGAATTTCTCGATAACTGCTTAAACTTTAACCTCTTTCAAATTGTTTATCGGACCACTCGTGGTGATAACATTATTGACATTGTCCTCACTACCTCTCCAGAACTTATAGGAACTGTTAACTGTGTTGCTGGTTTAAGAAACCATGATACCTTGCTTATTGAATTATATGTTCCTGTCCGCACGTGGATCCCTACTATTAAAACAATCCGCGACTACAACAAAGCTGATTGCGTGTCAATAAATCAGCACTTCTTTGTTTTACCAAACCTACGCCGAAAACTTTTGTTAAGATCGGTGAAAGAAAACTGGTTACTTTTTAAAAACAAACTAAACAGTGTTACTAAGCAGTTTGTTCCTACTGCCATCGCACCTAACGACGGGAATAACCCCTGGTGCAATAAAACCATGGGTTCATTGAATAACAAGAAGAAGCGATTGTATGAAAGAGCGTAACGGCTGAACGTTAACTCAGTTTGGAATGAATACTTTGCGTACCTCAAAACTTATATGAAAAGTGTCAGATCGCCAAAACAAAAATTATCCTTTATGAATCTAATAAGAATGTTGCGTATTAATCCCCAAAAGTTTTGGAAAATATTTTCGCCTACAGATGTTTTAATCCTGAATGGGTATCGAATGAGTGCTATAGCACTCATTCGACACGGCTTTAGAATAAAAATGGAGTTGCTGTTTCTTAAATTCCCATTGCGCTACTGTATTAAATAATTATTTCTCTTCTGTGTTTACCAGTGTAAATATCGATGATATGCAATATTTTTTCTTGTCTAACTTAATACCTATAGCTCCCATTGACATTTCTGCCGATGGAATACTCACCTCATAGAAGGATTAAAGCTAGCGTCATCTTGTGATCTTGATAATATTAAACCGAAATTTTTCAGTAACACCAAAGTTATCATTACGATGAACTACAGGCAACAGCTACAGGCTGCCAACTTCTATCACGAGCCAGTTAGAAATCAGGGGTTGCATTGCCCAGAAGTGCGTATCAGATTCAGTGCGCAGGTCTCGGAGATACGCGCACGCCGGAATGACACGTGTTCCTAACTGGCTCAGGATTGAACCTGGCAGCAGGCACGTAGCCAGGGGGGAGGCCCATGCCCCCCCCCCCCCTTCCGAAATGTTTCATTTTGCTGGGACCTCCTCCCCCCCCCTCCCCCTCAAAACAGCAATTTGTCATGGGCGGTACCCCCCCCCCCCCCCCCCCCCCTGGCTGCCTGCCTGACAGCCTGTAGCTGTGACCTTTAGTTCATCGTAGGGTGAGACGAGGTTTAGGTTGGTTACCATTAGATTGGAAGATGGGCAAGGCAGTTCCAGTCTTTAAAAATGACGATCGGAAGTTATCCTCCAATTACCGTCCCATCTCATTAACCTGCTTCTTGAGCATGTAATATTTTCTCACGTTCCTCACGTTATTTCAAATAAAAAAAAAAATAACTTTTTTTTTTTTCTTTTTTTTTTTTTTTTTTTACAGTCGCCAGCGCGGTTTTTGTATTTGATTTTTGTGCGAAACGCAAATTTTAGAGTTTACACATGAACTCTTCACTAACCTTGACTCACAAAGTCAAAAGTATGCGTTCCTTGATTTCTCGAAGGCTTTCAACAGGGTTATACATCATCGCCCAACCAATAAACTTTCTTCTCTTGGCATTGACCCTTTACGTGACTACGTGACTTTCTTTACTCTCGTATCCAGTTCACTGTTGCTAATAACCACAAATTAAACTGTAATAGCGTAACTTGCAGGGTTCCACAAGGATCTGTGTTTGGGCTATTACTGTTTTTAATATTTATCAATGATTTACCCAGCTCAATTTCTCTAGCATCCGTCTCTTCGCGGACGACTGTGTTTTATATCGCATAATTGATTCTCATAATTACCATCTTCAGCTCCAAAGTTATTCAAATATAATTAGCAGCTGGTGCTCCAAATGGCTCATGTCGTTAAATATGTCGAAATGCAAACTGCTCGCTTCACTCGGAAAAAAAAATAACAAGTAACTTTTCACAGTGGAATACGCATCAGCAATTGGGGAGCCCACATTAAGTTTATCTCATTAGTCATCTTGAGTCCATTCAGAATCGTGCTGTAAGATTTATCCGTAATGACTACTACCCAACAGCTAGTCTTTCTTCTTTCAAACACCGGCTGGATATTCACACTTTCAACGTATCGTAAAAGGGCACCTTTAAGTTTATTTCATTAAGTTTACCATTCACAGCCAATACTCGGTTCTTCACTACTTCTTTCTCCCTTATTTCGTAAGGCTATAATTTCCAATTTTTCCTAATAGCTCGAATATTTGTATTTTATTAACATCATATTCCCCTGCCATTGTTTCTTGTTTAAAGCAGCACTGTTACCTGCCACACCTGATGTTATTATGGTTTCTTGTACAGTTTGTGTGTATATCCCCCCCCCCCCTTATGCAATGTCTTTGAGAAAAGGCCCTTAAAGATGCAATGGATGAATGATTGAATTCAAAGCTCGAATATTTTAACACACCTAAATTTCAATTTCTCACACCTACCGAAAAAAAAAAAAAGAAATGTGCCCTGTACGACCCATATCCCATAATACGAAGCACCCAAATTACATATTATACGGTTTTTTCGTCAATGAAGAACGAACCGCTAAGTTTACCATGATTATCTACCAGACTTTCTCCGTCAGATGGCGTGCAAGGTACATTGTTTTTCTTTCACCTGCATTTGATATTCTTTTTAGCTATCGATATTTTGATTAAATATAGATCTGGTACACAGCACAGACAATATTTTTTGTTTGTTCTGTGTGCACAATACGTACGTAAGACAAGTTAGATTTCTATAACCACTTTGAATTATGAAGTGCGTTGATAAAACTACGTAATTTTCAGTTTTTTTCGTTATAGGGTCATTCATAAGGTATTAGGAATATGGGTCGTATGGGTGCATATGCTACTTTTCCTTTCAGTAAAAAGTGCATTGCAAAAAAAAAAAAAAAACATTGGAAGGTGGTTTTTGAATTTGGTGGAATATTCCGTTCTAGGTACCGAGAATATTACAAAATCGGCACGAGAACAGCACATGTATCCACAGAGTCATTTAAGGGGCGAAACCGGCAGTGCTCCTATCGAAACGTCCTGGTCAAATCACCAACAAACCAAGAAAAAAAAAAGACTGTTGGCCATAATTAATTCCGTAGCATATGGGCACTCCAAGAAACGATTTGCAGAACTTCAAGTGTGCGCTTGAAGAGCCTGAAGGTTCTTTGGGACAACATGCACACGCTCCATGTCTTGAGATATCAATCCCCAATTATTCTTGAACCATGAATTCGGTATACAATAATTCACAACCCAAGTGATTGTTCTCAGGGCAACTAGTTTTAAGCATAAAGCTGACCTTGAACTATCAATATGTTTTCTTCAGCAAACGCTGACTTTCTCACGCTCCTTTTGTCATCCTGTTGCCAGTCTTTAATTTTTAATAACCATATCCTTTTTTTTCAGTTAAGTGTTGTTTCAAAGAAGGGTTATTTGTATGTTGATTTATTCACCTTTAAGTACACTAACAAAGCCATTACAAAGAAAGGAGAAAAAAAAAAGGGGGGGGGGGGGAAGGAAATTTAGGAGAAAAGAACTGCATCATACATGTGGAACATTGGAACCTGAATAAATTGCTCTCGTTTTTGAAAACAGCTAGCTGGCACGCTCGATTATACACTTTTTTGTTTTATTTAATACAAGTTCCCAAAAATAAAAGACGTTTTACTAAATTGCATAGCACCGTTCATGTTATCCGCAAGCTTCGCGGCCTAAAGAGGTCGCGCCGGCGACTATCAAAATGGCTGTCATAGGGGCGATCAACGTGGAACACCAGAACAGCCAGGTTTGGGATGCCCAAGTTATCTAAATTTTGTCAAATATGAGCGTCATTGAACCTTAGCAATATTATTTCATCTGAAAGCAACGTTTGCGACAACCTTTATATTGAAGTCAATCATCCCAGAAGTAGGGAACATGATTGCTACACCCTGGTGCCATTATAGCTGGAATGTGAAATGTCGCAAGCGCACTTCTCAGGAAGGCTCTTACGACTCGTTTCACAGATCTGAGACTATACAGTCAGGTATTCCCTCTAACGCTATATATCTATTGATTATAGAGCACATTTTATACTATACCTTCGTCAAGTTGAAGTAAAAACTTATGTAGCAAGGTTGAGATTCGTTCAAATTAACGATTCACCCGCCTCGCACACTGTTCATAATATCTCCAACAACTGCTTATAGTTTCTGTCCATTTAGAAAGAGAATTGTCCTCCCTTTCTAGATATTGGAGTTCTTGGCGTGTGCTTTTGTCGCTTGCTGAGTCTGGTTTAAGCAACCGCTAGCTTTTGTGAACAGAAAAATTATCCACTTCCACTACAGGCAGGGCATCTGGCCGCGCTACCATGTCTCTACTCATATGAGCATACACATGACGTTCTCAGCTTGCAAAAGTTATCTTTGCGTTCACCCCGCAATAGCATGCATGAAACGTACACCATCCCCGACTGCTCGAGTGGCCTCTAGCTCAACTGATAACTGACGATGTAGTGATGCAATCAATGTGTGATCAAACTTACAGTCATTCACGAACCAAATTTAAAGGAAAAACCTTTCTTGTTTCTTCGGTCTGCGCAGCACACAATAGTGTCCAATTGACCAACCAGCACTGTCATGAGACGATGAGAATGTAAAAGAACCTTCTGTTCTCAATTTTGTTTTTCAGAAATCCATCCAAATCGACGATTTTTCTCCGGGCATACATCTCGGAGGCGTGGCGCCAGCCCGCTTCGCGCATTTGCATGAAGAAACGCAACCAGCAACGCCGAATGAACGACACGCCGAACCGGCTCCTGACCTACTTCTCAGGGAGGCACGCTTTCGAGAGAGACATAAACTGAGCGGGCGAAACATTTTCAAGTTTTATCCGTGGCACCGTGCCACGGCAACACATTTTGGACCTTTCATGCACAAGTGATGGGCATATTCGGCACGTCTTTTTAGTTCGCGTCACATTCGTGCGTGTGCAGGTTTCGCAGTTGCAATGTCACAAACGCGGCTGTACAGAAGAAATGAATGGGTCTATAAATTAGGCGTTTTATTTTTATTCGAGCGAATACCACAAACTCTTAGACTATCGAACCAAAACTCGCTTCGTGTGAAGTAGAAGCAAAACCAGTTCTTGGGAAAACTGACATTTTTCGATCTAGTCACCGAAAGGATGAGAACGGCAGGCTGTCTCTTCCGGATGCCCGGCCTCGAGCAAGCCCTGGTTGCCTTCCGTCGTGCTTTGGCCGCGCGTGCACCCCCGAAGTTCGAGCGAGACGCCAAAAGTGTTATCGAAGGCAGGAAGCTTGTGCTGTATGCGGGACAACCGAAAGACCTCCTTGCCGTTTTCATTTATTAGGTTTTTGCCTAGCACAAACTAGACCTCAATTTAAACGTTTCTTCCCTACAGGATAAACTGGACACAAAATCTGATGTCGTATTCGCGAATTGAGCAACTCGTAAATGTTCCATGAAAAAGGAGTTTGGTGTTTGCAGATGAGAAGTGTTACGGTGTTCTAAGATAACACGAAGAGATAACTTGGTGCCGTCCTGGTAGATGACGAAAAGGTCATCGGGGAATCAATTATGTGCTCTACATTAACCATTCGGTCAGTTTTTACGTGCCCGGATGATGTTGTAAAAACAAAGAGCTATCCGGCGTCAGCATAAATAAAACCTAAAACATATCTCATGTTTCTGACGTCACGTTAAAGAAATCTTGAAAAACAAAAAGGGGTTCTTGCGTACACGCAGCGTTCAGTGCTGGCACACGTTGGAAACAATACGCCCGACGTGTTCAACAAGATTATGTGAGCGTGCCGTATTGCTTATCGGAAATCACTGGAGGAGCCCAGCCCGTCAGGCCGATACTTCGTCACAGATACAAGCTTCGCTGAAACGATTTCTTATCTGTTCAGAGTTCAATTCGTCGGTCGCAACTTGCAAGTCACCGGGAAAAGCGTACCTCGAAATCCATGCCCTCTGGCCCAAGTGGGCATGTTACTTGGCAATGGACGACGAAAACAGCCCAGGATATGCTCGTAGCGCCGCCGTATAATGCAGGGTGTTTCAGCTAGCTTGTGCCGAGGCTTAAAAAAAGCTGGTACACGCAATGCGCGTGTCACGCATCCGCAGTACCTATTGAGCAAGTCAATATATTTTTTACGATGTGCCCAACTGACTAATTAACACAGAATAATTAGCTAACGTTTTGAACATCAGCTTGTGCGCAAACCCTTCAATAAAAAAGTTGTAGAGCGTGTTGATAGACATACCCCACAGTGTCGTTTCCATCAAGGTATATAGTCTTCTTACGCCTATTTGCACTAAATAAAACGAGAGATTAAAAAAAATAATATTCCACGTGACGAAAGGCATTAACATCGCAGTTCTCGCAGCGCGCTTTTTTTTTTTTTTTTTTTTAAGCAGAAAAAAAGTAGACACAGAAAGGTTGTCCCATTAAAAACGATAGGATGGGATGTTTTTTAATACTTTCTTTAACTTTCGTATTGTATGATTTACGCGAAAATTAAAATATAAAATGTTAGCTAGTTAACCTGCACTAATCAGCTAGTTTGGAACATCGTAAAAAATAAATTGTCTTGTTCAAGAGGACTGAATAACACTGCGTTAATTAGTGCGCCAACTTTTTTAGATCTTGACCAAGTTAGCTGAAACATCCTGTATACGTATATCGTGTAATAATGAACAAAAGACACCGTCTTGTGATTGCAAATTTGATTTGACTTTAATTCGTCGAATGCATCGCACCGAGAAAAGCACAAACCCAGCAGCACTTAATTGCACATGTCTCAACATTTCAGGCCGACCAACATAAAATTTTGACCGAAAATCGGTCGTTTATTCTTTATTTTTTTTTTTCGGACGAAAGTCCTGAAAATTGTAACAGGCTGCTCAACCATTTACACATCTCTGTACGGAACGCCGGGCTACGTTGCGTACCGTCATTTCTGCAACCATCACAACTCTTGACGTAGTGGCAGTACACAGCGCTGACAGCAGACACTTTGCCTTAACCAAAGACACATTCATATCGTTTAAATAGACATGGAAAATGCTATAAACCCATACAAACATATAGGAAGCACGAATCTCTTATCATGACCTAGAAGCTTTTACACACATACAAATACCCTGGTATACATGATGAAACAAGTAGACACCCCGAACATACAATCTCATTCATTCCTGTGGTGCAGCTCCGCGCGAAGATGGCATAAATTTGTGACGCTTTAGATACTCATGTAGGCACACATCGATACTCCAAGCATTTTATTCCTCCATGCGCATCTCTTCCAGTTATACTCCCTCCCTCCCTCCCCCCCCCCCCCCCCTTAGTTTAGAGATCCTTAAGACAAAACTATCTGGTTGCATAAAAAAGTTACGGAGGACACAATCGGCAAGGTACACTGAAAGCACTTTCTGGCTGAGAGCAAGTCCGATTCTCGGATTTGTAGCTAGAAATCGGGCCAGCACATTGCACCCATAGCCTACCCTTGCTAAAAGTTGCCGACCTGCAACGACGCTAAAATGAAAGTAGTGATACGCCATTGCTTTCCCACCTTCTACGGGCAGGAAAGGAGGGGCAGCGTTGTTCATTGACAACTTCTAAAAACTAAATTCAAACCAGTGTTTTGTAGTGTTTGTCAATTGAATGAGGTGTTGTAATGAGTAGCTCCAACGGTTACGTGCAACCTGGCGCTCCTTTCAGGGCAATCGTCCTGAAACAGCTACCCATATGTATGCCTTCCTATCAATAACTGAATCCGATTTAACACGGCTAATGAATATTTAAAATATTTAAAGCGCTATGGCATCAGTGTTTACCGTAAAACTTGACGCGACGGCGCGCGTAGTCCGAAACAACGCCACAAGTTTGACCTGTTGGCACGAAGAGCCTGAAGTCTTCATCAAACTGTGCTTGTGTTCGACGTATCAGAGCCTAGCAATCTCTTGCCGTACTCGTCGTCTTCCATTGACTTGGCCAGCTCGTTGATAAAAGCGCGATAGTGCACTGGGTTCATGTTCTTGCACAACATGTACAAGACGAACCAGTCAGACGTGCTGACGCGCTTGGAGACCGATTCGAGCATGCGTCTGTCAGCCATCCTAGCGCGGTACCTCAGAATCAGTTCCCTGACCTTGGGGAGAGCGATCGTGATGACCCGGTAGCCCAGCTCCACTCCCGTTAGGAACGCTAGGATGACCCACCAGAACCAGAGGAAGATGTAGATCTTCTCGTTGATGATATTCTGGGCCAGCAGACAGAGAGCGTCATGCTTCATCACGTCGCCTGAGCTGCCGAACAGATGGAACGAGCACTTGGTCATCCTAGGGAAAGCCCAGACCATCGGGTCATTCCGCTGATCGGGGTCAATCTCATGGTGCTTTAACACGTCCGTGCCGAATGTGGTGAACATGTTGCCGAGAAAAGCATCGGTCAGCAAGATCTGCCCGACGACGTTGACAAAGTTCAGCACCTCGCTGGTGACGTACACAAAGAAGTACTTGTGGTGCATATCGAGGTGGTTGCGCATGTAGCGCGCAATGGCCTCTGTCTTTTGGCAGACGTCCGTGCTCTCTTTGATCGGACAGTCCAGGTCTTGGACGAGGCTCCGAATGAGCCCCTGCTCGTAGCACTTCCACAGGTAGCGAGGCACGTAGAAGCAGCCGGCTTGCAGAAAGAGCACCATGCAGACCCACTGGTAGTAGCCGTAGTAGCGCCGGTGCTCGTCCGGCGTGTACTTCTGGATGCCCGGGTGCGGGACGCCATCGACGCCCACTGTAGCATTGAAGGCGGCCGGGATATTGAAGGTCGAGTGGATCCAACAGAACGTGCGGATGACGTTGGCGGGAACTGAGTCGTGGTTGATGCAGTCGATCGGGTCCCCGAAGTACTGGGCGCTGGTCACCAGGATGCTGAACATGAGCAGCAACAGCGACGTCGCCTTGTAGTGTAGCCTGAAGATCTGGTTGTCCAACACGATGCGGTTGATCTTCACCGCACGGTGGAGCGGGGCCACCAGCATGTAAAACATGGCTCCTGTTTGGTGCTTGTCGGTCGCTCACGGCAGAAGCTCGATCTCTTGTCCAAACGATAACGGAGTTCGGGAGGCAACTCACGTGACCATCATCGGGGCCTCTTCGGCTCGGCGGCCATTGCCTGTGTGGACCGTTGTAAGACTGACCGCGTCCCGGATCAGAGCGTCCGCGACTGCCGCGTCCCGCGCAGCAGCGAATGCGACTGAGAACCGGTCCCCGCTTGCCCCGTCCGTGCCGGTCGCTTGCAATCCAACCCCTCGGAAAAAAGGAAGTGGGCGAGTGAAACCACTTTGAAGCAGACACAATCAAAAAGGGGCGGGAAGGAGGACAGACTATCCTGCTGCGGGGGCCACCGTACGCTGACGTAGCAGTTGCGCGTACCGAAGGGCTCGTGGGTTCGCGATGACGACGGGAAATTGCCGGGGACAACGTCATCTCCGGTTTAGTTTGCGATTTTTCTACGTGTCTTTGTGTTCAACGAGTTGTGCGAGAGGAGAGACAGAGAGAAAGAAAAGGCTCGGATTGGGAATGCGGCCGCGAATTAAATGGTCTGTGTTGTCAGACACCACGAACGCGGCGAACAACGTAGCCTTACGTTCGCCCTCCACGTGGTTCCTCGCGAAAAAGAGGGCTTTTCTGTAAACAGTGAGGATCTAAGTCGAAAACGTCGTGAAAAATCGTGTTTGTTTTTGCGCGTTTCTTTAGGATGGGCGTTAAAGGTATCAGTCACCACGAGCGGCTCGGCGACATGCGCTTCCTGGCACAAATATTGCTGTCGTTCTTCTCGCGATATTTCAATCCCGTAACAAGAATCACGCAGCGCGAGAAACTTATGAAAATGCCGACTTCCATGACCTTGTTTGGAAAGTTAAAGTAAAAAGCGGATGTTGTGCTCTTGCCTCTTGTTTGTGTCAGAAAGTTTCGAAATAGTTCATAGAAAATATTTACGCACACATTCTCGTAGGAAACACCGTCACTTAGATTGACTCACGCTCGGAAGATGAGGCACCAGGTAAACGAGAAAGCTGGATGACTAGAATTTTAAGTCTACAAGAATTATCTCCGTAGGTTTCTAGTTTTCAAAACTGCACGGTTAAAAAAAAAAAAAACCACTATTGGTGCCGTAATATTTTCATATTATTGTAATCACAATTGGTTAAAAAAAAAAAGTTATATAGACGCGTCACTCGAGAACTAAACTATAAAGGAAAAAAAAATAGTGAAATAGGTAACTACCGCTACCCCCCACCAAACTTTTCTCAAACTAAACATCTGACCAGATATTGGCTTCCGCAAGCAGGTCAAAGGTTTGCGCAACCAGTTATGAATATTACTGCCAACTTTAAAAATGTAGCGGTTTTCTCTCTTTTTTTTTTCTTTTAATTATTGGCACTTTAGAAACCCGATAAAAATCTACACATTTTCTGGCAGCATCCAAGTTAGTGTCGAATGACGTAAACCGGACATACTTTCGCACCAGGGTATGAGCACTACATATTTTGGTGCGTCATTATGATTGCGAAAACCCACATTTCGCTTCCTATTGCAATTATCCTTTCCAAGAAGAATTTATCGCATTCAATGTGCCTGTGTGCAGAGCCAGTTTTCTTTACCAAGCGAGTTTTTAGACAGCCGTGCTGTCCAACAAATAAAAACGGGTTTCACAGAAACTAAAATCCTTTTTCCAAACGATATCAAATCGCATCACTATGTCGTCCGATCTAAACTACAGTGTCTCAAAGCTTCATGGTCGCATGCATGACCACGGCCATCTTAACCTTTGTTTGTTTTATTGCCCTCATCTTTATCTTCCGCTTGCCACGCGACACTATAAGAAAACACATGGTCACAAAACATCTAATTGTGTAAAAATAAAAATTTCCAAGCGGGTTATTGAAAGTGAACAATAGACATTCGCAGCCTTGACTCAAATACCCCGTGCGTCTGTCTCCGCTTTACGAACGTTGCAATCGCTCGGTAGATGGAAAACCGCCTCGGCACAACAATCGCACACGGAGTAATTTGCAGTGTCGGCCTCCGCGATTCAATGGAGAAGTATTCGCGTAGGAAAATGACGCGACGCCAACGGGCTCGAAATGGTCCCGGCGACTTCGCAATGCGTGGATCAACTATTGGCCTTGCAAGGCGTGTGCGATTGTCAAAACGGGCCAAAGGGTTCGCCATACGTCACTCCAGAGAATGACACGCCACCTAACGGAAGAGATGTGAAGGAGAGAAGCGGTCAGCTACTGCCTACACAGGTGTGCAGCGAAAACTGGCGGGGCCTGGTGGCTGCAATGTGAAGTAGGGGGAAGGGGATTGAATGAAGGAGGTTGGAGGTGCGAATACAACGAAACAAGCGCGGTTTTGGTGCCTTTGAGCATGTGACATTTCGTGCTAAAATGCGCTGTCCGGGGGGAGAGACGAAGGAAAGCAAATGTTATTTTCTGGAGGTCGGCTGATTCGCGGTGACAGCGGTGCTTCTATTGACAGAAAATCACGCACTTTACGGAAAGAAACTCTCCAAAAAACGTAGCAAAGTTTCAACATACATCTGTGTTAAAAAGTGGTAATGCCAAATCTTGCAGTAGATTTTTATTTCCCTTGCAGCGGTCCTTGTACTGTGTGAAGTTCCGACAACACCGAGGCAAACATAACGCTATTCGAAAATTACGTGTGCTCAATAAATATCTGTCCAATCACCCGTCATTTCTTTCCCCTTCCTCGTGTTACAAATTGATTCATCAATATATCCACGAAAGCAGTTTCTTCTTGCCACAAATCACCAAATTACTGTATTGATTTATTTGATTTTCATGCAGTGTTGTGGCCTGCTGACCGTTAAAAACGACAGGACTGATAATGGAAATTTAGGAAAACTATGTAGTGAAGGGCTGCGTCAGAAATCGTTCAACCGGTCAAAAAACGACCAATAAAATTCTAAAAAAAAAAAAAAACGACAGCATTACAGAACTTTTGTAGCGCACAAATCGGATAACGAAACAAAGCACACATCTGTTGGAAATCAAAAAAATATATTTATATAAAATAAAAAGCACATAAGCATAGTCGGGGGCGCACATTTGGTGCGCCCCCGACTTTCCCACGAGCTGAAGCTCGTGGCAAGGTGGGGGCCGCACCAAAGTTGCCACTCGTGAAGCAGGCGCAAAGTTCGCAGTGGCGGAACGCGGATGATTAGATTATCATCGCGTTCAACCACGGCTTGCTTTGCGCCTGCTGCACGAGTGGTAATTTCGGTGCGCCCCCGACTTTCCCACGAGCTTCAGCTCGTTCTCTAAAGCGTTGATTTAGTGATTTTCGATGATGCTCAGTAAGTTTATAATTGGAACCATATGTCTATTTTCACGAATTAAAAAGTAAATTAGCGATTTTAAATAATTAGTCGACTTCTCGCAGAGATTAGCCACCCACATAATGTCCCCCTGGCCGTATAACTCACCTGCACAAACCGCATAAGTTCACGTTTTTGTTTTTTTTTAACAAATCTATAAAACTTAGAAAGAAGCTATATACATATATGTGTGTGTGTGTGTGTGTGTCCGTGCCGCCATCAGAAGTTGTATAACTACTTTGGTACAATGGTTCCTTCAATTTTACCGCCACTTTCCATATAATGAATGAGTAGGCTGTTGCGGGAGATACACACCAAAACCCTCAGAAAAGCAGTTGCACCAAACTGGCCGAACTGAAGAATAGAGGGGGAAGGTTATTCGAACACTAAATTGTGCCGAAACTTCTACCTTGTTTCTCAAATCACCTTCTCACCAAATACCTTATAAATCAGGAAAACAGTTTCGTCCGTACTGTTCACAAACCCCTTTTCATTTTCAGTAAAACAATTTATGACTGCCGAACGAGCAGCGAACAGGCAATAGACAAAACGGTACATTGACCGGCCAAAGTTAATTTCGCACGCGGAAGACTCGAATTAAAAAAAAAAAAAAAATAGGCGAGATCGAATATTTTGGAATTGAGACCTGTGAGATAACGCATTAACCTAGTATGATTTTTTATCCTTTTTTTTTTACCTTTTCTCGTTTTCACGGGAAACCTTTGAAATGCTGTTAACCCGAAATTTGAGTATTAAAAGATACCCCATCCGCATGTTTGTGGAGAAACGTACTCAAGATTCCTTCAACGATGCTGTTACAAAACGTCCCAATTTGAAACAGGAGGCTCTAGAAGTGCACTCTTTGCAACCTCCCAATGCACTCTCATGTAAAGTTATCTCGGAAGCACCACCACCTTGCAAGCAACATTATTTTTTCTCCTTTTTTTTTTTTTTTTCATCAAGATGTGGTAAATGTATGCGCTCATATTTTCCCCTCCGCCAGCGTTATACAAAAACGGTGAATACTCCGACAGCTAGGCCACTGCACGCATGGTAATGCGGCGACAAGGCGCAATCAGCATATCACTTTGCATTTTCACTCGCAACCTTTCCTTTTCGTACCAGATAGATAACGATCGCGGCGCTGGAGGCGCCAACGGGTTACAAATCCACACACGGAAGACACTTGCGGGGGGTAACACCATCCCCCGTGGAGTCCGGGTGTTCTTCCGTGAGAACAATCCTTGATATCAGAGCTGCTGCCGGTCCTGCATACGGCGAGCAACGTTCTCTATTTCACACGTGCGCTCCCATTACGACGCAGCAAAGCGCCTATCTTTGCTATTTTGATTTGTGCTTGTACCAGATTCCATCGCTTTCCGTCAAGGCAGTGCACCTTGGAGCTCTTGCGTTTCACAGGGACCCATTGTTCTTGTTCCTGGATTTGTATTTTGGACTGGTGGCACGCTTATTTTAAAATATTAAAAAAACGAAAAATATTTATATTGCGAGAGAAACTGGCCTTTTGGGAAAAAATCTTTTAAATAAACTGGTTTGAAAGAACTCGGTGTCTACGCATTCATAAAACAAAAATAACTAATATGCAGCGCAACCGGTACAAATAACTAACTAACCCTTGCAAAGAAGGATACTTTTAAACATTGGACTACTATCACTATTTCACAGAGTTGTGTCATGTCTATGACAGCCAACGTGCACTTCGTATGGCTCGGATCATGTTCATGGTTGGGCAGGCAGGCGCCGTGGGTTGCTCCACGACGTGCACGTTATTTTGCAGACGGACCTGGTCAGAGCCGAGCTCATATACGGTAACTTGAACGCGTCTCGAACGGGTGTGCTTACTGCATGCTCATTTTATCGGCTGGATGTTTGCCTAATGACGTCACGGTAGTTCATGCGTTTCAGATCGCTGCGACACGGGTGGAGTTGTTGGGACGTTCAACGGGTTCTGCGGCCGCGGTGAGCGATTCACTGCGTCTATCTTTGCCTGTTCCGTGTATGTGAAAACTCCACCTCATGCCTGTAAACTGAGTATTTGTAAAAAAAAAGAAAACAAAACATTGTTAAGGTATTGCAACACCTTTAGGGCGTTAGCTCTGGGACAAGCCTATTTACATCCTTAATGTAAAGGGTACTGCGTCATTGTCTTTATAGCCTCCAATTTGTCTGAAAAAATTGCTAAACACACAAACAAATATCGCTGAAGTTGAACATTGGGAAAAATATTTTTTTCGTGAAGTTATTGAATTTACAATTTTGGTCCTCACCATGTTTTCCAAAGTGAAACTCTCAACTGGGACCTTGTTCTCTTGTGACTACAAGCAGTTTCATGGTGTCGAATGAATGTCATTAAAGCCTGTACCCGCGCTGCAACGCGAAACATAGGTTCGGCATAGTCCATTTTTAGACTGCCCACACGGCCCGTAAGCTTACTTTCCCCTGACGTCACGGCACTGAAGAGCGCGGGTGTATTTGAAGGGTTGTTTTGGCATCATTTTTTCTTGCCGATTTTAGAATAACTATTCTTGATTTCGCGATGCTAAATAGCAAACAGCAAAGAGTAAAGGCCCATGTGTTTGAAAATATGGTTGGGGTGGCTCAAAAATTCGCCGGAGTACCACTTTAAGGGTGCTTAGTGTGTATACGTGGTTGGTGTGCTCGGAGATTCTCAGGAACATGAACGCCAGCTCATACTATGAGAGGGGGGGGGGGGGGGGGGGGGGGGGGGTATTAGATACAAAGAGACATTTGCATCTACAGCGAGTAGAGGTAGAGACAAAGGCATTCCAACCAGAGCTTGTTTCCCCGACGCTCCCCGCGCGCTCTCATCTCCGTATTTACCTCAGTTTCACACGGTAGTTTGCCTACGTTGCGTTATAATACGAAATCTTACGTCTTCTTACATGGAAAGACATCCATGCTTCACATTACTTAGGCCTGTCCTCAACCAATTCAAGGATGCACGCGACATATGAAGCACGGATGTCCCGCCAACTCACAGCGTAAGGTAAGAAAACGTAAGCAAACGCCCATGTGTAAATGGGCCTTGAGGAAAGTATGCACAGGAGCGCGTTGTCCGAAGATCCAAGATGGCGTTAGCGGAGGACGCGAGCGGGCACGGCGGGCGTCCTTGCGCTGTGCAGAGACGCGGAGGTCCCGCGGGAGACGAACACAGGCGAGAACTCGTCCGGCCAGTTCCGAACGGTGCCACAGCGTGCCAGCCTCGCGTCCCCGCAGCTTGCCGCAGCACGCGTGCCGAGAAAGTTCACTCACACCGGGAGCAGCGCGCCAGGCGCGTCGTCGTCGCCACAGCCGGCCGAGCCCCCGCAAAGCGTCCTGGTCACTCGCAACCCCTTCGCGGCGCATTTGAATGAAACTAACCGAGCGAACTTGTTTTTGTGAAATTGAGAAACCGTGTCACGAAAAGAACCTATGCAAGGCATTTCGTGTCTTCTCGTTGTCTCCTTGTCTCAAATAAATTAGACAAAAAAATATACGCGCTCAAGGCCAACCTTAGTGTGTTTTAGAATAGCGCACGTTAAAGCTTTGCGTACGCAAATAGCGTCGTCGCCACTGCGCATGCGCCGAACGCTAACCACGTTTTGGCTTTGCGTGAGCTATATTAGCGTACACTGTTTTTTCAGAAATTGCGTGCGTACGCAAAGAGTCTTTGCGCTGCTCCAAGGAGGATTCTTTGCGGATGTTGGCTAAAGTAAAGACGAGTATGGTTAAAAAATGGCGACTTCCAGGACCATGTCTGCGGCCGCTTGGGCGGTATCGAACGTGAGTGCGACGTCGGCGGCATCCTCGCGACTGCGAATTTCATTACGGCACGACAATGAATTCGGTTTGGCAAGGATCACCGTCAACTTGATGCTTGCAACGCGCGAACATTTCTCGGCGAAGGTACAATGTGCGAAGGTCAATACACGAGAGCTCTCTTGCCGAGGTGACGCAGGCGGACACGACCGGTCGACAGCTCGCCTCGCATTCTCATGTTTAAACAAATGTCAAATGCTACTCTGGACAAAAATAACAATTTTTTCCTCATGTTACAACATCTCCCGTGAAAAAAAAAAAAATGTGACTGTATCTTGGTGGCGTTACAAGCGCGAGATGCTTGGGCTTTCACGTCGTGGTGGAGAAACGTCTTTCTAAAACTCTTTTGCGTAGCGTGCGCTAATGCAAGCGATAAATTTAGCGCTAGCGTGCACTAAAATTGTGTACGTCATTCTAAAACTTCGTATTACATGGAAAATCAAGACCAGCGAATGACCTCCTCTTTCTCCACGGAACGTCATCACAGTCGAGTGGCACCAACTCAGAAATATACCTGTTCCGCAAACTATCTTGGGTACTGGTTGGCCTATAAGTTTTGATTTCGATTGACCAACCTCACTTCACGACGTCGCGTCACAATCAAATACAATGCGTGCATTTTTATATCTGCAACTTTCCTTAAACTTATAATACTCGTAGGTTTTGCCTACCAACGGAGGGAATGCCGGGGCATGTTTTTTGGAGCTACCGACGGTGCCGGAGTTTGTGCTCAGGTAAACACAGGACGACGATGGCACATGGAAGAAGTATACAAGGCGGGTCACCCTGTTCTATCGGCTCCTCAATGCCATAGACTTCTGAAATTATCCGTAAGCCGAGAGGGTTGCGCTGACTCTGGAGTTGTGGCCAGGCCGCCAGAAAGGTATGGGATGCGGCAAACCGTACTTTTCCCGCTCGCCAAGCCTAGGCAGGCTCTTACGGCCGCTGGGGGTTCGTGTTTCAACAGGGGCTTCCTAAAAAATGAACGGGCTGCAAAGCAAGCGAGCGCTAGCTTTGTTTTTACGCTCTGCTGGGAAGCAGTACTTTGTCAAGGGAGCGATGGAAACCGAAACCATGCCACTCCTCTCCATGGCCAACCGGGTCCACTCCGGTCACTCTTAAATGGGCACTCAAGTGGAATCTAAGATCGTCTATTTACGACGATAATTCAGTCTACGGGCTTTAAGTATTCTAAAATCCTAAATTTAAATTCATGGGCGGCCGATTTCCCCATTAAAATCTAATCAAAGTTCGCGAAACGTCCATCTTTCTGCGCCTTAAAGCAGATCATGCAGGGGGTCGCCTTCCGACGGCGTTTTCAAACAATACTCGCTGTATTACATCTCTAACATCCAAAGGTTTGACGTTTTTGTCAAGGTATACAATGGACAACGAGCATGAAAAGAGCAATAATAGTAACGTTCGGAATCTCCACGCATTTAACTATTTTCGTTGCTCATATTTTATGGAGGTTGTTGGACCCGAGGATGGACCCCCAACAGCAAATAGTATCCCGTGTATTTCTTGCTGCGAGTTTACTTTATTCTGAAACCAGAAGCTCCGTCTTCGACGCGAGCTCGCTGGCTTCCGCCGTGCCCTGGTTGCGCGTGCCCGCGCGTCCACACTTGTGTTGGGAAGGGCAGAAAGCCCGCACTGAAGGCGTAGCTTCTAGTCTCAGCTTAAAGGTGAACGGAGCATAGGGCGTCTTGCCATCTAGAACAGTTCATATTTTTTGGCTAAAGCCCAACAAACAATAAGCACTCAAAAACAATTAAAACGTGTTGTTGGCCTGGTTGGTTCATGATGCAGTCTAGAATTTTTTTGCGCGACACAAGGGACAATCACAAGCGAGTAGACACGGACAAGCGCAACTTTCAACTAGTTTATTCGTGCTCGATCGACCACGAACATCTAGAAAGAGCACGCGTAGCACGCTTCATATAAGGAAAAAGGAAACGTTCTGTTTCCTTTTCCCTTCTATGCTACATCGAAAGGAAAAGGAAACAAAACGCTTCTTAAAAAGTGAGAACCAACAAACAAAAACAGCGTTATATCAAATGCATGGTAAAACTCTGTAAGCAATGGGTAAAAAAAAAAACGAACGTAAATGAATTTGAGAAAATATATGAGTGAAAACTGTTTTGACAAGTGTATCAGTTTTCGTAAAAGCGACTAACCTATCTAGGAAAGCGAACTCTTCGTTAGTGTAGAAAAACTACAGCCCTAAACACAATGAAGTTGTTGAAGCGTAGCCAGAAGGAAATTTTATGAGTTGTCAATTCATGGCAAAAGTATGTGAGAAGTGTGCGAACGAAGGGTGTTCTACAATTGACATCGCCGGCTGGGAGGTAAGTGACAGAGCGACGATCCTATAGACACATCGACAAGCAGTACGTCGCAAGACTAAGCAAGCAGTCCTGTCTAAAAGTTGATCGACCTAAATATAGCTAAAACAAAACTCTTTCGTGAGTGTGTTGCCGTGCCGATACTCTGTCAGTTTCAGGACTATACCTACTATCTACGCCTGTCTTGTCAGAGGATACGCGTGTTTAGTTGTCTGTGTAAGTACCTGTATACATTTTTGTGTCCTAATATGTCATTGTATGCGTTAATTTGGACATGGTGGGGCAAACATTCATCATGATAAGATTTTTCTTATTGTCTTTAGAGCTGTGAGCACTTAATTTGATGAGTGATGCGCATATATTGTCGGGGTGCTCAAGGCGTTGGTGCTCATGACTCTTTCATAAATTAGACTTTTCTTTGTGTTCGTATTCAACTACAGGTGCGTACCAAAATGTCTGTGCCCCTCATACTTAGGTCTTCGCCCGGAAATATGTTTAAAAAATGATTAATAAAAATACAGAATAGGGTCGGTGTCAGTGCAGCATCAGAAAAAAGGCCTATAACCGTTTTGAAAAGTGCTGCAGAACCTTGTGGGCTTGCCCGGGTCGAGTTATGCCGCCACCTTTTTTTCTACCAGTTTCAATAATGGTACTACCAGGTTTCTCTATGAAATGATAAAACGAAAAACGCATGCGGTTTTGGAACACCAAAGGCGGTATCTGTAACTCATCATAAAATATATGGGGTTCTTCTTAGCCCTAATTGTTAATGACAAGGCGGTGACCTTTCTTTTGTTTATGAATGTTTCCGAATTGTATAGAGTATGTCATAACTGGTAGCTAAAAAAACAACATAAACAGCCTTCATAGTAATTTCGAGCAATATATTTTGTGCAGTTCCCTGTAGAAGAAGAAAAGATCTCGTAGAAAAATCAAAGAAATGAGCGAACGATAGCCTAACTTGAAGCCAGACATAGAACAGCATGCCATTTTTCACATATGTAAAACGTGCACGATTTCCGTGTAATGAATGTGTCCAAATTTTACGATTACAATCTTATTTCAGCAGGGGTCGGAATTAGCAATCCTGCACAACCGCTCTCCACGGTGCTAACGCTAAAAAGACAACGAAGTCAAAGTCTGCATCCGGACCATCCACAGTGATCGGCTCACCCACGGGACGACCTTCTCAATCAAACAAAGTTATTTTTAAATTTTGTCACGGCCGTAGACTGCCTGCTTTCCACAACGTTCTGCACAGTGCCACTCAATTCATCAGCAAACGTCAGTCCTCCTGGCCTGATTTTTTAGAACTCGGCATCTCTCGTCATCTCGGGGTGACGCGAGCGACATGTCCCGTCGACAGCCCCGGGCCAAATGGTCCTGTCAGGGTCCAGTTGACTCTGGTTTGCCCAAGGCCCATCTTTTCAGGCGGGCACGTCATGGCAACTGGGTGGTCTCCTTGTACGCGGTGGCACTGGATGCCCCGACGTGACCCGCCCAGTTACATCGTTTGACGCCAAGAAAGGACCTCACAATGTCGGTTCCGAGACCACAATGCTCGTCGGTTGTCCGCACTCTCCCTTGGCGCTCGCCGGAGAGGTCCGACAATCGGCGTGACTTTCGCCATAACCGTGGCTGCCAAGCCTACTCGCGAGCAAAGTGGCATAAAGGGTTTAACCTTGTGGCTTCGTCCGGCGGTGTGAAGAGGCAAGAAATGCTTGGCGCTACGAAACACCCCCTTCTTGCGATCTTTATTGTATAAGATGATGAGACTATTTTTGGGCTTGAAGCCCGCTGAGTAAACAGCTTTGTTGTGCAGAGTGGCGTCTGTTGGTTTAGTTGGCAGCGTGATGTGCCAAAAGATGGATGTAAAAACAGTGGCGATGCGTGTGTAAAAAAAAAAAAAAAAAAAGAAAGACCTTCGTTTTGATTGACTTTCTGATGTACGCATAGCTCGCTGTCCTTCGCAGGATTTGGTCTGCTCTCAACAGTGCTAATAATACTGTTTTTCGAGAGCGACAAATTTGATTTTGACGCAGTGAGGTCCAACTCGGACGCGTGATTTTTATCGTGCGTCTGGGTTGGTTTTGAAACGTTGGCTTCGAAACGTTGGTTGGTTTCGTCAAGCTGGTTTTGAAAAGTTCCCTCATATTTCGGATTTTCTGGTGGTGACTTCTCTCGTCCTAGTTTGATCAGCACCTTTAAGTGCATAGTACCAGAAAATAGTACTATTGACTCATGCAAATCCAAAATTCACTTTTGTGAATCCCCATGACACATCTCGGGGGTGACTTGGCCAGGCCGCTTAAGTGATTTGAGATACTTCAAGCGCTTCGGGAAAAGGACTTCGTTACAGTTTGGTGTGGCGCTTTCAGGATACTGAAGGTTTCAGGTCTTATGATGGCACCGACACTAACATGGAGGGCTCACCCGGCAGGTGACGAACGGGACTAAATCCACACGAGACTAAGACCGCTTAGTTAAGTCAAAGTAAAATCGGGGGTGTTTTACGGGTCAAACTAACGGCTGGTATCTGGTACGTCCCAGCGAAGGACTGATGATTAGTTTTGACCACCTGGGGATTTTTTGACGTGCAATAAAAAGCTCGGTTACACGGCGCTTTCTCTGTAAAAGGGCCTCCGTCAATTTGCAGGCATCTCGGCTAGGATCCGAACCTGCCATCTGGGGATGCGTGGGCCGGTGTTTGCTTCGGAGCCACTGCGACGGCAGACCGCTTAGTTTCCTGACTTCTTTAAAACTTTTGCCGATACGACTTCTACTCCTACTGAAACTATCAGCGGTGAGGCCAACGTGGCATTATAGGGGACTCTCCGGCTTAAATAGTGGACAGTCCTAACATCCCAAGGTCATTTTCTGACCCTAACTCGCAAGCTCGATTTGAAAGAGGAAAATAAATTTTATGTTGTAAAATGTATGCTGCAGAAAGTACGCGCTCAGCAGCAAGGCCCTAACAATGGCTGCTGATTTGACATCAGTGGAAGCTATGTATCGATCATTGATAAAATCGTACCCTTGATTCTAGCGCAGCAGCGTAGAACAGTAGATCGCTTCGAGTGCAAAACCAAATATTGTATTTCTGCGACCCGTGGTTTTCCTGTGCACAGCGATGGTTACGATAATAATAATCATTATTAATATTACAATTACTATTTCGACAACGTGTAAGTATAAAAGAGACAAGGAAGAAATAGGCATGTACACTGTGGGACTGTTAACGCGAACCCCACTTCGGCGCTTTTTCGTACCTTACTTCGAAAGGGCCGGCATCAAAGTTTACGCCTTAGGTTAGGACGTCAGAGTAGTACTTTTCACCACAGTAGTGGTTCTGAGAAAAGCCTTTTAATGTGACGATAAAAGTATTGTTTGCGGAGAAATTATTTTAAGTTCAATTGTCAGCTTCGATAGCCTTGTCTCATGCCGTTCGACAGAGGGACTCTTTGTGACCATGCCGAATTATCGCAAGCTGAAACTGTAGAAACTCTGAAGACGAATTCAAAGATACCTTCCACTTAACTTATGGGGGAATAATTCGCTTTTTTTTTTGTGGCTCAGTAAACCAATGGCAGATATCTAACCGAACATTTTACGTACTCGTGTAGATAAACGTGGGTTGCGATGTCTGCTACTTCCCTTCATGAGAACAAAAATAATTTTAACTTAAACTTGCAGGCGGCGTTTTAGAAACCAAATAGAAAACAAATGCCCAACATATAGCGCATTAATGTTTGAACCAAGTACGAATAAAAGTAAACCGTAGTATTTTAACTTTTTTTTTTTTGTTCAACAGTGAAGTTTAACCACGTTAGAGGCTTTCGAGTTTCTTTATTTTCAATGTGTCGTCGGAAATCCGCTTGGCTCCTTGCGCAAAACGTAATCTATCCGTCAGCCGTCCGCCGCCCATCAACCAAGTCTTGCCCATAAACGAGGCCAGTAGGACACGCAGGACAACACGAGACAGCTAAAAGGGCGGGAACCGCGTTGCCGCTAACTCAGCCGTCTGAGTGCGCGAGAACGCACAAAAGGAACAACCCCACTGCCGTTTAAAAATAACGTTGGCATCATCTCTAGCCAGAAGATCGATTAAGAATTCGCATAACTGCGCCAACCTTCTCGCAACAAACCTTGGAGCCAGAAAAACATTTTGTCTTGCTTTTCAGTTATCTCAGAAGAAGACGACAAAGACACCGAAGCAGCGACCGAGCACAACCTTCCGCGTACCAACTAGAATAACCAGTCTAGTGCCGAGTGCTTGCATACATTACTACGTGCAAAGGCGCTGGAACAGCTCGGCGCTGAGGATGGGTATTCTACTTCGTAAACGAGCCCGGTTACAAAAGCTCCGAACTTTGTTTTTAAAGCTAATTGTTCCAAACGATTAGGGAAAAAAAAAAGAAAGAAAAAAACGTATACACATTACAAGAAAAAAAAAAGCGTGTGGATATTTGACGAATATCTTTTATATGGAAGATCTTGGACCGCTGCCGCTTCGCATATGAGTTCACGGCTGTTAGGAGAACGGCCTATTCAGCGCATCGTGCAAGAAAAAGTTAACGTTGACTGCACCCAGAGAGTTTGGAACCCAGCCAAGCTGCCAGCGGCTCAGCGATAAACACCGGACGAAATGCTATCTCCCCGGCTGCGAGCGAGGCAGGGGGTTATCGCTGCCGCAGACAGCAGCCAACACTGGAGGATTTGTGCACGTGAGGTGTGGATGTTCGAATGCGGTCGCCCGCACGCACGGAGCCCAGCTCCGATCCTCCACAATCCTTAATGTTCTCCCGCAGAATGCAAATTTTGCGCACTTGCGGTCACCCAAAAATGCCGGCTTTTTTTTTTAAATTATTATTATTGTATTGTGGCCGCGTTTTAATGGCAACTCTAAAGATGATGTTTTATCAAATAAAACAAGGGATCCTCGGTTCAATCCCTACCTCTAATATCGTACCGGCGTGCGGCCGTGTATTTGTACAGCGTGATGCACGTTAAAGACCTCAGGCTAGCGATGGTACTGCACTGGCAAAATTTCTAACCTATAGCTTCTTCTATTGGCGGCGAGATGTCTTGGTGGCGCCCTCCTATGGTTACCTTTCGTGACGTCATCACCTTGTGAACAACAAGTTTGAATGTGCTTGTAAAGAGCATGGTGGAAGCTTGCAATCATAGCATTCTCAAACCAACACTGCCAACACCGTCAAAATTGAAGTTCTTATATTCCTCTTATTCCGTCGATGGGAAATCCTTTGCTGACGTCATAGTCAGTATTCGGCCTATCATGGAAGGCCGATCACAGCGACGCTTTCGATCGCTCACGTCGCCAATACTCTGGCAGACTAGCCTCACACTGCACCGGGAGCAGACGACACTCCTGTCCGCGTAGAGACAAAGGCCGCTGGTCTTTATGTCTACCCAGTAATCCCTCCAATCAGGGCTCGGCGCTCTGACTTTCTCGTGCTCTCTCATCTCCTCATCTACTTCAGTTTCGCTCCGTACAGTCCTGCCATGCTTGAGGCAGAGAAACAAATTGGTTTATTGAAAGAGGAAGGGGTTAACCAAGCTTATAAAAACACTGAAATTAAAAGGAAATCATAGTTTATAGGGTTTAGATGGGACATGCAATTATGTTTGTAAATTTTTCCACGAAAATATTTTTTGGGAGCGATATTTACGCCATTAAACGCAATATAGGTGGGGAAGCCCTGTTCTAGGCCCCGTTCATTACGAGAAGTGCTTAGCTAGCCCGTTTCTCGGTTCTGATTGCTTGGAGAGATTATAGACGTATGAAATGTTTGTTATAAAATTGTTTCTTCGTGCCGTAATGGCATTTACATGGACAATATTTTTATGTTCGAGAAACAAATAATCTAGATAGTCACTATTGTTTTCAAATACATCCCGAGATCGCCCATTCCACTTCGGTTATAAACGATAACAAACATGGCTGCCGGCGCTTGTCAATGAGCGTAGCTCGGTGAGCACTGAGCACTTTTGTCACTGACGCGAAAGTATCGTGCCTAGAACGCGTTTCCGATTGGTGTGTTTACCCATAGTTTGACGACGAAGCCATAGAGTGCCCGGTCGCAGACCTGGAGCGCGAGGATATGGTAGCACAGAGCATCAAAGAGCCCTTTCTCAGGATGGATGGATGGATGGATGAATACGGCTGAGCCCTTTGGATCGGGCGGTAGCTTACGCCACCTAGCCATTTTGTTTTACCATTTAAGCTTAGAATATTTAAATGTGAAATCTATATTCACTCCGCAGTGCAAAGAAAGTGAGGCTATGAAACCCCCTTGCCATCAGTGGATAAGAAAATACCTAGTTTTCTCTCGATTTCTGCCACCATTCACTTAATCTTTGCTTGGTAATCTCTACAGTCTTGAAATCCACTCTCCCTTCGCTGTCTCTAAAACCCAATGACTTTATTAAATCTATGTTGTCTTCGGTAGGCATAGGGTGAAGCCCTTTACAGTAGAGTATCAAGTGCTCAGCCGTCTCGTCCTCCTCTCCACAAGCAGTGCACACTGTATCAATTTCCTGGTACTTCACTCTGTATGTTCTGGTTCGCAGAACACCCGTTCTTGCCTCAAACAGCAATGAGCTTCCCCTAGAATTGTCATAAATGCTTTCTTTGGCAATAACTCTTTTGTTTAATCTATAGCTTTCCAGAGCCGTCTTTGTCTGCATTCCCTCTAGCCACCAATCTCTTTCTGTGGCCTTAACTTTCTTCTTAACTGAGACTTGCTCTTCCGTATCTTCGCTATAGCCCAAAAACTTTCCTCTTAATTTCCTAGTGCGCTGTCTCCACTTTGTGTCTACACTCCTCATGTATAAATAGCTGAAAACCTTTCGTGCCCATTGCTCCCCGTCCATTTGCCTCAACCTATCCTCAAATTCTACCTTGCTCACCGCTTCCCTGCTCTCAAATGATGCCCATCCCATGTCTCCTTGTACTCCCTGGTTTGGCGTTTTGCAATGTGCCCCCAAAGCCAGTCTACCTACTCCGCGCTGTTTTATTTCTAGTCTCGCATGCACTTCGGATTTCATGCATAGCACTGCGTTTCCAAAAGTCAAGCCAGGCACCATGACCCCTTTCCAAATCAGGGAATCTGGACGTCAGCGCACAGCTTTTGCAGCGGTGAGAACCCGAAACTCACTTGTTCGCTCGGGAGAAGTATGTTTCGGCGTCCCGCCGCCAGTCACGTGGCTCTCCTCTCATCCGTTGTCTGCCGCTCCACCTTTTTCATTTCGGCTGCCGCTTCTCCCAGGCTTTGTCAGTATATAGGAGGCTATGGCTCAACGCAAGACATGGAGCCTGTGCGGAGGTCGTAAAACAAGTCTGATATCGTCGTCAGCGAACGCTTATACTGATATCGGCAGGGATGTCTGAGCCTGAAGCACGAGCTTTTACTCTGGCGAACACGCTCCAATACGTGATTTTTGATCGCTTTATTGCACTGACCTGTCTTCCACCTGGAAAATGATGTATTCTGATAGTTATAGTTTCCTGTGCTGTACTATATGTAGCGCACGTTGCACTAGATATAGCGCTATCGGGAAGAAAATGGTTCCCGTCAAGGATCGAGAATTCTGCTCAGTAACTGATGAGCTGCTGAGCAGACTTGTTAAGCGATAACTAAATTAAAAATTCGGATAGTAGCAAAAAAAGCTAGACGTAGTTTTTATGTGCATAATTTATTTATATTTAATAAGTTAAGGAATCTTACATTAGGATGAATTTAAATAAGTTATATGAACATTTCGTATGTTCCCCAAATAGAACGCAAATACATCTTCCAAACTTCACGCAAGAGGAATGAACTGAATATCAATAATGCTTATAAAATTATCTCTTCCACTTTCGTTTCTCCATTAATATGCATATCGATCTTTTGAAACTAGATATCAGGGTGCGAATTTATAGAGAATAATTAATACGAAAATAAATGTGAGCAGAACGTTGAAATGTCAGATACCCAAGTTGATTAACAAAGTACTTTTCTTAACAGTTTTGTAGACGTTGTCGACGCACACGAAATGAGTTGTTATTAAGGCGCTACAATTTTGTAAAAAAAAAAAAAATCTTTTTTTTGTATCAAGATTAACCGAAGGACGCTGTACTTGGGTAGGTAATATTTTGGAAGGTGGTTAATATTATAAATATTCAACAAGTCACTACTGAATCTTCTTTGAACACGTCTATTTCGATGTCAGCCACGTTACAAAAAACAAATATAAACAATCAAAATAGACCTTACGTTTCGTCTTTGTGTTTACGTGCTCACTTAATGAGAGACCGTGGCAGCAGCATCGCGCGCGTTCTCCGGTCATTCGTGTCTTAAAAAATTCAACCCCTCATACCTTACATTATTAACAAAAATAAAAGTGTGGAATGCCGCTGACACGAATCCCAAACGAGCTGCTGCACGCACCTCTAAGCCCGCGCGGAACTTGGCAACGATACAACAAAACAGCCTATCTTTGTCTAATGAAAATGCAGATTACCTGCCTCACGTACAAGTTTACGGGGAAATAAAAAGCGAAAAAAATTACCCACGAGAAGTAAAGAGAGGCATAGAAGCCAGCACAGCAAAAACAAAACTGACCTTGTCATGCGCGTTCAACACACCTGGCGGCGCGCGCTCATAACACCAGGCCCCAGCTCCCCTTCTCTCTCTAACTCACTCTCCTCTTCCTTCTTTCCCATCCACAATCTCGATAATCTGGGCGAAACTGAGATTAATGACACTGGCTTCAAGAGCTCCAAGCAGCCTCGAAGGAAAAGATACATTACTTCGTCATCCGCGCACGCATCTCGAAAACAAATTAAGTGTTATGATGCCGTCTTGCGTAGACCTCCCTCCATCCCCCTTTATGCGAACATGGACTCATCCCTCGTGGGCAGTGGAGACAATGGTAATCTATAGGCCGAAGCCCCTCAACTACCGGCCTTGAAGTAGTCGAATGTTCTGAAGCAAGGGGAGGCGGGGAGGCGTCCGTCGTGCCCAAACCGTCATTATGATTAACGGGCGCAACAAAGAAGCCAGCAAAGGCAATTCCAAAGCTCTTCCGTGGGGATGTGTTGGTGCCGCCCTCTTCAGATCGCCAGCGTAGCGCCGGCGAGTGGTTACCCGAAGGTCAGCTTCGATCGTCTTCTGCGGCCCACCACCACCAAGTATACCAGTTTGACCAGTTCGGTTGTGTCAACGGCGGCGGGTTCACTTTGTGCGTCCATTGTGCTCTGACCCAGTCTGAGACGGCCTCCACCGTAACAACCTCTCCCCGCAGCAGAAATCATTGCATACGAAAAGACGGTCTTACTGCCTAGTTGGGGCGCTCGCCATTGGTTGTTTGACCTGTGCTTGGACGGGTCCCAACCTCACGCCTCGCCATGAAAGTTGCCAAATTATCTACTCAACTTTGGGGCACCTGTGAATAGCGGAAGTGCCACAGGCATTGAACGCTAAATGCCGCATAAAGGTTAAAAAAAAAGGTTATTTTGATGATTTGACCTTTTATCGAAAGCTCGTGGCTAAGCACATGTTCCGATCATATGAACTCTCTTATGTCCTTTTTTGATCACTCGAATCATAAATTATTGTTTTAATTGAATCAGGCTTGAAGAGTTTTTGGCGAAACTATTCCCTTCTTTGTACGAACTGTTCTCTTTTAGAGAAGTTTGTATTCGTGGTTGTCAGGTAAGCGGGAGCTCTACCCTAGGGTCCCAAGCAGTGAAGACTGCAGTCAACTACTTGCAGTGAGTCCTAAAGCTATAAAAAAGTAAAGGGCTCTGCAAGAGAGCGTTCTTTAGTAGCCAGTTCTCTGAAATACAAAGTGTTAGAAAAAAAATGCACAGATTGCTAGAACGAACCAAACGCATTTTCGCCTCCTTATTTCCTCTCGGTTGTTGGTAGAGGTGCCGCGAACCTCCTGAGGTTCGAGGTCGAAAAAGGTTGCGAAATTTTCAAACCTCGCAGAGGTTCGAATTTGGAAGTTCGCAACTTTAGAACCCCGTTAAGGTTCGAGATCGAAAAAAAAATCGAAAGTGTCAAGGTTTCTAAAAATTTAAGCTCAAGAATATTGAACTTTTTTTTTTATTTTTTTTTTTTTTTTTTTACAAATGTTCAAAAATTTTTAACATTCCAATTTTTGTTTTTTAAATCTTTGAGTCTGAAAAGTTTGAAGATACAGGTTAAAAAATTTTGTACTTTTTTATTTTAAGATTGATGTCTGAATTTCGTGGGCAGAGATCAAATTCCACAGTTTCAAAATCAGTTTTTATGGATTGATCTAAAAACAATCGAGAAATATGTGCTACAAATCTCATTGAAAGCGTTACTGCTTTCTTATATGCCGTAAATATACTTCTTCCTTCTCAGTTCTATACACACGGTACTACTTGTATTGCTCGTTATTTGTCCCAGCTTATAAAACAAGCGTTGAACTGGTTGAACGGTTCATCGGAAAGCCCTGAGTCGATCAGGTGACCGTACTTCTTACGTCTTTGCAAACTAGTAGCAATCCGATCTAACGTCGCCTAAAAGCGATTCCGCCATAAGATAACTAAATATACGGGATAACACAGGAACACAGAGACATCCAGGCTTCCCGACATTGTTTAGTTGCTCTGAGCGTTTATGTTTGGCAAGATGACCCATGAAGTGAAAAAAAAAAAAAAAAAAAAACTCTGGACACAGTCACATGCGCCCGACACAAGTCAAGGTTCACTAGAACGCAATGACTAAATTAACCCCCCCCCCCCCCCCAAAAAAAAAAAAAATGTAAGAGAACAATACAGCTTATCAGGTCACGACGGTCGTCATCGGGCTGGGACGTTTCTTCTTTATTAGTCACCAGGTGGTTACTAATGATATGAAGAAAGCGCCGACCCAGCGCTCGCTGTAGCACCATCGGCATCGCGCTCGGCGCGCGCCCCTTTCAACTAGAGTAACTGTAAAGGCTCTGCTTGCAGAGCCTATAAAGTTACTCTAGCATATACAAGCAAGCGGAGTCATATACAGTTACTCTACTTTCAACAGCCGCATTTGAGGAAACTGGTTAAAAAAACACTATGAACGACGCCCCCAGCGAAGCGCCTCGGTTGAATTTTGAGCCTGCAGATCATGAATCAGTGGGCCCGCTGGTTACATCGAAGAAACCTACGGAGCTGTCAGTGGGAGAGGCTCTGTGCGGAAGTCGGAAGAAAAGGGTGCGAAGTACGAAGCCGAGGCCACCCCAAAGGGACCATTTTGTGGCACGATCGGCCAAGTAAAACTGCAATTTCCGCTCCACTTCACACATTGACGTTGCCTGTTATTTATATAAGTTGCCTTGAGCCTATAGGGGTGAACTTGGTTCGAACTTCGTCCAACTTTTGTTCAGAAGTTCGATGTTTCTCGGCCGTTTGAACTTAGGCTCAAAAGTTCGAAAATTGTCTAATTTCTAAGCCTATATGTTCGAAAGTTATAAAACTGTCAAATTCCATAGCGCGAAAAATTGGAAAGTCCGAAAAAAATCAAATTTTTTAGCGCCAAAAATGGAAAGTTTGAAAATCGGCGAATTGTTTATGTATTCAGTTCGACATTCGAAATGTTTTCGAACCTTTCGAACCCCTTGTTTCGATCTTCGAACCTCAGGGTCGAAAAGAGTTCGCGGTATCTTATAGTTGTTGATTATCGTGGTTTCTTATATAATACGGGATCGGTTGATTCAATGTTCCTATAGCCGCAAATGACGCGTAGTGGCTATGAAACAATTTTACTTCACTTTCCACGTGTAACTTCAAAGGTTTTAGCAGAGAACCCTGTTTTGGAAGTTAGTGCGGGCCGCTGCGTAGGAACAAAGTGTTAGATTTGATCTTTCAAAAATATTCACCGAATCGGCTACACGTCTGTAATATCAGATGCACACTTAAAACCTTAAAAAGAAAACACACTATGTGCGTGCAGCTCAGTTGTCTTTCTGATCGATCTTCCTTAGAGCGACAGATACACCATCGTACACCACCACCAAATACTGTCTATTTCCCAGTTTATTGTCCGACGCCGGATGCTGTAAAATGTCTACAATAAAAAAAAAAAAGCAAAATCCTACGATGCCAGTTAATTAGTAAACAAATAATAAAATATAAGCTTCGGTGTTTATCAGAACATATATGCTCCTCTGCGCCACTGGGACCGCGCATACGTGGATAACTCATGGATACCCAAAACAGCTCCGATCGCTCAAGATGGTTCCATACCTCCTTCTAAAACATCAATAAGAACACTCGTCTACGGTTACAGTATTATAACTTTACATATTTATTGATTCAAATAAAAACTGCCTCCATTAAACTGGAGACGTGTACAACCATAGTATAAGGATATGCAAATCAGCTTGAGGTAAAACTAAATAAAAACATGATGGTGCCAAAATTTAAGCATGAAAAAAAAATGCGAACTGCGAGCTAGCTGATCGACAAAAAATAAAGATGATATGAGAGAAAAAAAAAACAAGAATTGGGTGCGGAAATAATATCAATAAAACTATTACAGCTAAAATCAGCTTATTTATTGAAAGCCATTTTATTTGGTTCCTATTCTCCAAGCTACCACGATCCAAAACCGAAAAAAAAAAATTAAGCCACTATTGTGCAAAAAATATTGCGGTCAACGTATATTATGAACAGCAACTCGTACTCGATCCGGTTTTTGGCTAAACCTGCGGCGGTCTCTTCAAGCTCAGGAATCTTTCGAATTGTCAAATACATCAAACAATGCCACCTAAACTCTTCTGTCTGGAGCAATGCTTCTTCTAAAACTGTCAGGCACGCCAAGCATGTAGAACTGTTGCATTGCAGCTCACATTGACCGCGACGGTACACTCTTGATCGATTCAAGAAATATAAATGATAACCGTAGCTTGATAATAAATGTATTTTATATTCTTGGTATTTTTTTTTTTCATGCGAAGCAAAGTATTCATGCTTTTGTTTCAAGAGCACTGTCCATGTGATCCGGCTCAGGATATTCTTTTAGTCGCGTAGACAACGTCTCGACTATCTCCTTGAAATAAATGCCCTGTATGTTGTCTTTGAGAAGGTAGAGTACAAACCAATCTCCGTAGCTGGCCTTCCTTACGATCTGGTCCATGTACTTTGGGTCTACCATTTTGCTCAAGGTTCTTAACAGCATGTACCTGTACCTCGGAAAACCGCACACAAGAATACGGTACAGAAGTGTCAGACCCGTGACGACGGCTAGGAAGATCATCCAGAACCACAGAAATATGTAAATCTTCTCGTTGATTATGTTTAACGGTAAAAGGCAGATGGAGTCATGCTTTTGAACGTCCCCGGAGGTACCATAGCGGTGGAAGCGGCACTTGGTTATCTTTGGGAAAATCTTGGTCATAGGATCGACACGAACTTCGGGATCGTCGTTCATGAACTGGATGACCTGTGTACCGTAGGTCGTAAACATGCCACCCAGGAACTTGTCGAGAAAATACATCTGTCCGATGACGTTGACAAAGTTGAGCACTTCGCAAATAAAGAACCTGATGGCATAGCTCTGGTGCTGGCTCTTGTGCCTGAGGAAGTACCGAACGACGGCATTGACTTGCGCGTTTTTCTTGTCATCCTCGAGGATGGGCTTGTTCAGCTCCAGCAGCAAGGATCGTATCCTTCCGTTCTCCCACGACCTCCACAGCCAGCGAGGAAAGTAGAACATGATCGCTTGCAGAAAGAGGACGAAGCAGACCCACTGGTAGTAGGCGTGCTCGATGACGTGGTCCGTGTCTCTGATCCTCATCTGGTCCACTCCGGGAGCCGCTACTTGCGAGCCGACGGTCGCGTTCAGTGATCTTGAGAGCGTGATGGTGCCTTCCACCCAGCAGTACGTGTTCATAACGTACTCCGGAACGGCATCGTGCGTGATGCAGTAGATCGGATTGCCGAAGAACTGCGTGGCACTCACCAGGACGCTGGAGGCGAACAGGAACACGCCAGTGAATCGGTAATGGAGGCGGAAGATGTTGTTGTCCGTCTGGATTTTGCCAAACCGGAGAAGGTTTCTGAAGGTGTCGGTGAGAAAAAGTTTGTCCATGGCTATCTATGGTGGCGATATCCCGCCGGTTGCAAGAGGCGACTAATTCTAGAGAGAGATCGCTTTTAGGTTCACGTCGTTATCACCACAATCTCGCAAAAGAACTTTGCCCAGTGTCAAGATAGCCAGACAGAAATTCTCTCGAAGCAGCACCCCGACGACATCTATCGCAACTCGCTTGCACCTTTGCATTTAATTGCATTATTATCGCAACAAGTCGTAAACAATATATATATATATATATATATAGAGAGAGAGAGAGAGAGAGAGCGAGAGAGAGAGAGAGAGAGAGAAGCCACTCTACTTTCGACGGTACGGCAGCTTTGGAAGACACATACAAAAACTAATTCTTCTGAAGAGGTTTACGTGCCTTGTTTTTTGGGGCACAATATGTAATAAACGTCCCGAAGCAACTTATGTTGGTTAGCTTGGCTACGCAACCACTGGACGGAAAAATATTAATGCAGCAGCCTTTGAAACAACATTTTCACACTTGTAATTTTTTTTAGAAATGCATCACCTTTCCTCCTTAACGCCTTTTTATCGTTCTATCCCAATTAGTAGTATATATCTGAATTTTGTTATGCCTCCATATGAAAAATTAAAAAATACTTTACACTCGTGGACACAAAATATAAAAACGCTCAAGACCATACAAACCGCAACTCAAATATTAAACTATTATTTAAGTACAGCAGAGAAAAAGCTGGAACTATATGTATGGCATGTGATAATAGCTCCGGACATGTTCGACAAAAGGCATAATATTCGGTCACCGATTCCTGGGTGATCGGTGGCCGAATATGTTAGCGCACCGCATCTTGAAACACGCACAGCGAAAACTATAGTGGCGCAGAACCGAGGAATCCTGGGCTTCCCCGCTTGTTTCGATATTAATTACCTTCATACCGCGAGCAGTTGTGTGATCACTACTTTGTAATGCACGTTATAGATCCTAGACGAGCTGGCGTATCCTGAACTGGCTAAACTGCCTATCTAACTTTTTGTTTTGATGCAATGACGTGACTGCTGCGCCATTCTCAGAACTGCCCTAAAGTGCTCACCAGGGCTACAATGTATCTTAGAGAGAGCATTAAGACGCCTTATAGTGTGGTACTTCTTCTACCAGAAGATATGTAATTTACTTTATTTGTTCATTATCATTTTACATCCCCTTTTTGAGTTCTTAAACGTGAAGGCGTCAGCCCGAAACTTTCCACATCTTTCAACGAGATAACCCCCTTTCCTAAGCAAGCTTTACTTATTTTTTTTTTATTGTAGAAGTAAGAATAATAAGTGTCCTCCGCTAAATAAAAGTGAATAGACTGTAAAATTGAGCGAGCATACTACAAACCCCGCTTTGGAAGGAGGAAACGTGTAGCATCTAAGCGCTTTTGCGGGCAGACAGAGAAGCACGTGCCAGCGTGGGCTGGTTGAGTGAAATGTACCGAAGTTACCTTTGACATAAAAAGGAGAAGTCTATTAAACACGACAACTGAATTATGTATAACACAAATGTAGCATACCCACAAAAAAAGCAGACAGTCATAACAAATATACGTTACAGTACATCTGCATTATAGGTCAAAATCTATTTGCAGAAAATTACGAGAAAAAAGAAAAACTTATTTCTACGGCAAAGTTGCACCAAACCTGCAGCTGCCCAATATTCAACACTGAACGTTTTCCATCAACCTCATTGTGGGCACTGTTGGCATTCCTTTTGTGTAGGAATTGTGTCTACCATTGTTTACTCGAACAACAAAGGAACCGCTCACCACTCGGACTGTTTCAAGAATGACATAGTACGGTTGCCATTTCGTTACTCTCATTGCGACAGGCAGACATCGAACACGCGAGGTTTATGCACAGACCGCTTTTTAGAGCGCAGCTCTTAGGGGCCCGTTTCCGGCTTGAGCGGCGTCGGCGTCGCCGTCGCCGTCGGCGTCGGCGTTGGCGTCGGCGTCGGCGTCGGCGTCGGCGTAATTGCGCGGTGCATCATGGGAAATGTCCCATGATGCACCGCGCGAGCCCCCCACCGGGGTCACGTGACTTCGTGGGGGCACGTGACCTCCCCCCGAGGTCACGTGACCCCCCGAAGTCACGTGACTCCCCTGAGGTCACGTGGCCCCCTTCTCGAGGTCACGTGACTCCCCTCAGGTCACGTGACCCCCTCCTCGAGGTCACGTGACCCCCTCCTCGAGGTCACGTGACCCCCGAGGTCACGTGACCCCCGCCGATGTCGCGTGACCCCCCGATGACGTCATCGACACTGATGACGTCACCGGCATCCACATCGTCTCGTCATCATCACTGATGACGTCATCATCAGTGATGATGACGATGACGATGCGGATGCCGGTGACGTCATCAGTGATGATGACGATGACGATGTGGATGCCGGTGACGTCATCAGTGATGATGACGATGACAATGTGGATGCCGGTGACGTCATCAGTGATGATGACGATGACGATGTGGATGCCGGTGACGTCATCAGTGATGATGACGTCATCAGTGATGATGACGATGACGATGCGGATGCCGGTGACGTCATCAGTGATGATGACGATGTGGATGCCGGTGACGTCATCAGTGATGATGACGATGACGATGTGGATGCCGGTGACGTCATCAGTGATGATGACGATGACGATGTGGATGCCGGTGACGTCATCAGTGATGATGACGTCATCAGTGATGATGACGATGACGATGCGGATGCCGGTGACGTCATAAGCGATGATGACGATGACGATGTGGATGCCGGTGACGTCATCAGTGATGATGACGATGACGATGTGGATGCCGGTGACGTCATCAGTGACGATGACGATGTGGATGCCGGTGACGTTACCGACATCCGCATCGTCATCGTCATCATCACTGATGACGTCATCAGTGACGTCACTGATGTCGTCACCGGCATCCGCGTCGTCATCGTCATCATCACTGATGACGTCGTCAGCGACGTCACTGATGACGTCACCGACATTCGCATCGTCATCGTCATCATCACTGGTGAAGTCATCAGTGGCGTCACTAATGACGTCATCGGTACCCGCATCGTCATCGTCACTGATGACATCATCGGCATTGGGGGTCACGTGACCCCCCCCCCCTGGTTAGTCTAACCCCCCCCCCAGCACCCTTCCCTCCTCCTCCTCAAGAGCTGCGCTCCAATTCGGCGTTACAGGGAGTTGTAAGCGGCTTTCACTTTTTCAGATCACAGAAGGCACGGTCACCTTTGATCCTAATAACACACTGCGCAGTATCGACAATTAACATTTTAGAAACGTAATCTATAAAAGACATACAAGTTTTTTTGTCCTATTTATTTCGTTATCACAAACTTTTAGCTCAATTTGCTCCTACGATTTCGCGTACATAAAAATAATGAACGAATGTATGAAACTTGTCTTTATGAAGCACAAAGAAAAGTAACACCGAAAAACGTGTGGGACCATTGTTGGTTGCATACTGTCCCTTTATTAATAGCGAAATTAAAGGAGACGTGCCATTGCTTTTGTTAGCGGCACGACAATAAATTCTATTATTATTATTATTATTGTTGATACACACTACCTGAACATGCAATCGCCTATAGGCTATATTGTAAGCAAATAAAAATAAATAAGTAAATAAATAGATAAACCTAGTGCTCACTTCTCACATTTAACAACGGAATAGCATGCAGCATTTTAGAAAAAAAAATATTTTCATGTGGACTTTGTTTTTTCGTTGTTGTTTAACGAGATACAGTCAACACTGTCCATTATGATGGTTTCCAATATCTGCCACAATAACTATAACATGTTCGCATTTGGTGGCTAGTGTGCGCAAGCATACCATCACAAAGTAATATGACCGTATTGTGTCCCTTCGTGTCACTTCTCTAAATCCTTCCCTTGTCCCGAAGGCGCTAAGCTAAGGTAATGTAACTAGGATGAAATTTTAAATTTTTAGTGATTATAAGGGGTATTCACTGGACGCCATATTTGAGGTAACTGCTCACAGCGCATGCCCGGGAAAAGTTTCCCGTCAGCTCACGGGCAGCCGCAAGAGAAGAGGGGAAAGAGAAATTCCCTTATCACCGGGACTCTCCTTTGTATGTCTCAGGCTTCCCCAGATGTCGCTATTCTCCCTCTAGAAGATTATAGAAGATTAACTTGCCACTCAAAATTCGTACAAAAGCGTTTTTCTCCTCTCTCTCTTCCCCGGTGGTAAGAAAACAGCAGCGAGCTCAGCTATGGTCGGCAGTGAATACTCCCTAATACAACATCTCACAGATGTCTGCAGTAAAGGCAAAGGCAGAGGTGCGTGAGCCTAGCTCTCCAGAATGCATTTGTTTGTAGGAGAACTCGTGCATAGAAGGCACTTTCCAAAGTCACGCGCTCGTGCCCATGTTTTTGCCTGCACTGCAAATGCCTGTGAGAAGGAGTATAGCTTTCATCACTTCTGTGCTTTAAAAATCCCATTTGGCATGAACAGATGCTAGGGCCAGAATCAGCTGTGTTGTTAAAACTATGATAAGTTCCCTCTGGGCAAATCCGCTTTATTTTTACAGACATCTACACAGCATTGACCCTTTCCTTGTCTTTCGTTCACACCGCGGCCTTAAACGCCGGACTGAAACTACGCTCCACCGTATACGACTCAACGTAGCTTCAACGGGATTTTATCTGAACCTCATCGGCCAGCTAGACTCTCCTCTCTGTGAGAACTGTGCCGTCACAGACACACTCGAACATGTCCTGTGCCAGTGTAGCCTATACACAAGTCAACGAAATGAACTGGCAAACTCTCTCCATCTTCCCAACGGAGAAGCTTTTTTTCTGACTCACCTGCTCAGACCATGGGACTCAGCATCGGAAAGGGTCAAATCAACGACCTCCTTCATCCGCTTTCTTCAGAAAACAAAACTGGACCGAATACTCTAAATCCAGGACATACTTTCACATGAACAAACAATAACGTACAGAATTTTCTTTTCCTTAATGCATATGTATGTATATGTATGTGTGTATGTATATATATATATACTGTATATATGCACATAGGTGAGTGTGTGTGTATATGTGTGTACATGTATATACGTGTATATATGTGCATAGATGAATGTATATAAGTATGTATATATATGTGTACATACCTTTTTCTTTTTTCTTTTCTTTTTCTCTCCCTCTCTATAATCTATAGTCTATACCTTCCCTCTTTCCCTCCCCTGAGTGCGAACTAGCCATCCTGCCAATCTCCGCGGGATAACATTCTTCTCCTTTCAAATAAACTAATTTCTCTTTCTCTCTCTCTCTCTCAGTCACTGAGTGTGAGACTTTTGAACAACCTTGCTGGAGATAGAAGTTTTTCTTCTGACAGCTTAACTGATGTTGTGGGTTACTAGTACTGACCCGGATGAACGTAAAAGTCCTGCAGGTTCTGTAACCTATGAAAGAAGAAGAAATACAACACCCGTATTCTGATATGTTAAGCTAAAAACGACCGTGCATACAGTGGACAAACCAGATCTAAGCAATACGACCTTTGCTATACTCTGTTCACCCTTAAGCTGAGACTGCAGCCAAAGCTATAAACGCGAGCTAACCCGCACTTCTGTCTTTGAGGCGTGTTTCTAGCGCGAGCACTAGAAACACGTCTCAGGCACATATGTTAAAAGTGTGTAAGGGTCAGATAACTGTTAAAACTCCATTTTCGCTATTTTCACGGCCGCTTCTACTGCTTCCTTACTTTGAGGATACTGCTTGATATAATATGTCGAAAGCCCCACTCCTTGCTGTATGACACAAATACCGATCGAAATTGTTGGCCATTATCTGTTAAGACCCCTTCCGATATGCCATGTCTAGCAAAGATAGACTGCTTCTATAATAGTCGTTTCCGATCTTTGGTCTTCAAGGAGGGACACTCCGTAGGAACGGGAAAAATAACCGGTGACAAGAAGATAATTCTTGCCTTCCACGTAAAAGAGATCCATGGCGACTTTTTGCCAGGGACGGTGTAAAAGTGGACTTGGAATGAGTGTTTGTCTTCTGTGATGCCTTTGCTGTAGATAGTTTTTCCATCTTCCAGTCATGTCCGAGCAGGCCACCTATTAGACTCTTAAGCCCTCCTTGAACATTTGATGACCATTTCCTGCCCATCATGTGAGACTGAGAACCGTAAAACCGATGGTCGCATTAAAAAGGGTATAAGGTACCGTGAGCCTCTCACGATAATGCCATCATGCAGAGTGAGCTCGTCCTTAAAGTGCCAGTTTTGAAGGCAATCTAGAGGCGCTTCCGACTTACTCTTCGCCCACCCGTCGGTGATGCACTTCTTTAAAGTGGCCATGACCGGATCGCTGTCTTGAGCTGCCAACAGTTGTTCTAGGAAGACGTCTGGGGTAGACACATGTTGAATGAGAGCGTGCTCAAATGCCACTAATCTCCTCTTCGATACATAAGCTGTCGTGACTTTTGGGAGGCTTTCTGAAGATAGTGTCTGCTACGACAAGATTTTTATCGTGTAATCGTACCTTATCATGCAAATACGCACCCGGTGAAGTCTGGGTGAAAGGCCATTTACGGGTTTTCTGGTGAACAATGGTGTGAGAGGCTTGTGATCGGTCGCGGTGTGAAAAGTTAATCCCTCAAGGTAGTTTCTCGCAAGCCCAGGTAATCTCGAGGGCTTCCTTTTCAATCTGTAAATACCCTCTTTCTGTTTCCGTAAGCGGATTTGAAACAAAGGCCACTGCCCTAAGGGTTTCATCTTCCTGGCGTGATGGTAGCGTGAGGCATCGGCCGATCTATCGTCTCTTTCGTTGGGGAGTAGAGTGCCAGGAGTGGTCGAGATGTCAGATTCCGTTTCACCCACTCAAACGCTTGCTGTTGAGGTGTTCTTATGAAGAAGACCTGGAAAGTCTGCCAAGTTTGGTATATACCTTGCTATGGAAGTTGACCATTCCGAGAAACCTTTTGAGCTCCGTGGTGTTTGAAGGAGGAGGCATGTTTAGGATACTGGAGATTTTTTTCATTCTCAGGACTTACATTCTCCAGATGTAATCACGTGTCCCAAGAACTGAATTCGATTTCAGTTCTTGACGAGTTTAATCAGCTATGTACAAAACTGTGTGCTCCTGTGCTTGGAGCCAGTCACGAGGAAATGCCCCTCCCCCCCCTCCCCCCCTAAGCTCGGCATGCGCTTCTTTGTCTTCGTGCTCGGAGTATTTCAAGAAAGGCGATTCCGCCACCATGTCGTCGCTTGGACGGAGAAGCCCGTGCAATCGCAAGCTTGCCGCAGCTATGTTCACGGGCAAGATGCACGTGCTTGCACGCATGCGGCACCAGTCGGGGCGCCATGCTTGCAATTGTCTATAAGGAGTATTCACGGGGCGCCATATTTGTGGGTGCTGTTTAGAGCGCATGCTCTGAACGAGCCCACATTAATAGGCTGCTAAGACCGGCAATCTTGAGGGTGCGGAACGCGCGTTACAAAAGAACTGTGGAAGCTCGCCATCAGCACGCGCTCAGCAGTCGTGCACACAGCTATGGCCGCCAGTGAATACTTCCTATACTCTATTTCACCTTATAATGTACCGCAGACACTTGTGTTAGCGAGGGAAGAAAGCTCGCGCTGAAGGCGGAGCTTTCAGCGCGAGCTTTCTTGAGATGCACTCTATTCCCCGACATTGTTGTGGGCGCCACCATTTTTGTGCGTATGCAGAGCAGACGCAACTGCCAATTGTCATGATCCAAAAGTGCGACTTCCTCAGCATTAGATTTCGTGTCAGGAAGCTCACGTAATATTGCTTTGCTCTGTCGCGAACTGTTTAAACATTTCTGGAGGGCGTAAAAGTGTTTCCTGTGATTTCAGATAATTTTTTTTATTACTGGCAATCCTGGTTTTAAGCCACACTATGGACAAGTGTCGTTACTCTGAAGCGGCTTATTTAGTGGCACTAGTGTATAGCGTTTATAGCCCAGGTCACCGTCACTGATCCATGGACGCTTGCGCGGCGTCTGTTACACCGGGGGGGGGGGGGGGTGGGGGGGGGGGGAGCTACTGCGCATGATTGGCGCGCGTTCCACAGCCCAGTAGACAAAGATGACAACTCGCAGAACGTGACAGATTCGCAACCGCGAACAGAATTATGCAGCATATATTCTTATCCACACTCAAAATCTTTTCGGCAAAAGGCCGTTTATTAGAACCAGTGTGTCGGATATCGCAAAAAAAGGTCATCCCTAAACTGCAGCATCCGTTTTTCGAACGCTGCGTTTGCTCAACGAGGCGGCGAGCAAGCAACACGCCATGGCGGGGGACAGTCACGGCACGGTCCAAGGCTTCGGGCGACGCCGATTGCCTTCACGGATCAACGGAGACACAGTTTTATAGACGGCGTTACGGTACGGCGGACATTCAGCGCCCGTGTCCGCCGCCGGTCATTGCGACGGGGCCCCGCTGCCACTTCGTATGTGGCACGGCTGCAGCGACACATCAGAAAGGGCGGGATATGGGGAAGGCCGTCCGTATCGTTTCGGCGACATACGTTTCGTCGACATGTGTTTCGTCGACATGTGTTTCGTCGGCACACGTTTCGTCGACATGCGTTCCGTCGACATGCGTTTCGTCGACAGCTTTTAATCGACACGCGTTTCGTCGACACTGACGTTTCGCAGAAAGGCAGCTATCATTGTTTTCCGCTCGGTTCGAAGTCCTGGAATGACAAGTCATACATAGCCCATATTCAGAGCATAACCGATAATGCTAAACGCATGTTAGGTTACCTCAAAAGTATTTTGTTTTCTTTCCACCTGTTTCACTCAAGTTAATTCTTTTTAAAACACTAATTCGTCCAAAGTTAGACTATGCATATTCTGTCCGTGATCCCGGGCAAGTTACTGTCTTGCTTGCATTGGAAGCAGTGTTGTACACGTTCCTCAAAAAAAGGAACAAAAGGTCATTCCTCGTTCCTTTTGATTTTTGGAACGAGTTCCCGTTACAAGTTCTGTATGTGAATAAGGAACTCGTTCCCGTTACAGTTAAAAAATAGAACGTATCGTTACACATACGTTACATTTGTATTTTGCTGATTACTATATTCAATTAGATCAAACAAAATGTTTTTAGTGCTCAGCTCTTAGGCACCCGTTTCCGGCTTGAGCGGCGTCGGCGTAACCGCGAGCCCCCCCCCCCCCCCCCCAAGGACCTCGGGAGGACACCTCGGGAGGACCTTGGGAGAACTTCGGGTTCTTTCGGGAAGACCTCGGGAGGACCTCGGGTTCACGTGACCCCCCCCCCCCCCCCGCCCAAGGCCACGTGACCCCCCTCCCCAAGGTCACGTGACACCCCCCAGGTCACGTGACCCCCTCTCCTCGAAGTCACGTGCCCTCCCAAAGTCACATGACCCCCCCTCCCCGAGGTCACGTGACCCCCCCCCTCAGTACCCCTCCCTCCTCCTCCTCCTCAAGAGCTGCAATCTAATTCGGCGTTACAGGAAGTTGTGAACGGCTTTCACCCTTTTGTTTCCTCTATTCCATCAAATGGCAACATACGAATTTGAATGGCGTGATGGAAGAAGAAAACAAGCAAAAGCAAGGTTTTATTTGTTGATATATTCAGCTTCAAAAATCTCACCTTTCAACCATATTCATGTTTGTGATGGGTGATTCAGACGAGTCAAATGTACTCTTTCCCCACATTGCACGATCGTTTTACAACAACTTCACACATTTCAATCTAGCAAAGTTCCTTGTTCGAACTTAACAACAGTTGCCTCTCGATGCTGCTGTCCGCAAGACGAGCACCTGAGGAAAAGGCGGGCACTGCTTTTGGAAGGTCAGTCTTGAAAACTACCCCTTCGTGAAGGTTGAATTCGTTGTCCAGTTTGAACGTGGGAGACAAGGGAAGAGTGAATAAAGGTTAATTTTTGTGTATATTTTAAGTGACCAATGTTGGGGTTACAAAGTTGGTCACCTGCTATTTTGTTGTAACTGTAGGTCTCTTTGTGGAAGTTAAGTGATGGCTGTGGTCGGCCCTAGGTTGCTGGGTGTATGAGGATTTGGGGAAGCAAGGAAAGTACCTGGGTTTGAGACGTCTCTCTTTCTGTGTCGTTTCCTTCGACTAAAAGTTTTGCATTTTGTACCGCAGTCCTGGGCACTGAAAAAAAAATCAATGTCCACTTGCTCCCCTACGCCCAACTGTTACCAACGAGAACCCCACACTATAAGCCCTAAGATAAGTAACAAAAAAGTTAACGAGATCCTGCTCTTCGTTAAGATATTGTTTTTATACTTCTAGATTTTTCCCCTTAGAAATAAAATGATAATTACCCCACTGGACTAAAAAAAGAAACGCCGTTCTTTTTTCCTCTCCAGTAAAAATGTAATGAGTTCCCGTTCCAGTTCACCGACGCAAAATATAATGGCGGCATTCCTTCGCACCTCCTAAAGGAACGCGTTCCAGAAACGCCGTTCCTTGGAACGCCGTTTGGTACAACGCTGATTGGAAGCCATTCGAAACAGATATGCTCGTTTCATTCTCACGAACCACCACTGCACTGCAATCGTCCCCAACACGAAAACTACCCTGTCATTGGCGCCCTTGTCATTTCGCCGAGAAGCTTATCCGCTTTCTTTATTTTATAACATTTATGTTAAATTTTTTTAACATTAATTAACTAAGTTGATTAATTTTTTTTTGTGCAATAAATGCTAACGAATTAAAAAAAATGTTTACCCACTAACAACAACGTTTTAGTTTTATTTCTCTCTGAAAAATGATCACGAACGTGAGCCAGGAGAGAGGCTCCGGTCACTTACTGCATGACTGGAGCAAACGGCAGTAGAAGCCCGCGCTAAGGTGGTCTCGTTTTACAATCATGCGTGCAGTGGAACCGCCTTCCAGATTTATCAGCTAGAGCTACTAGAACTTAGAGCTTTCGCTCCAACTAAAAAGAAAGATGAAGGGAGTCGAGAGAAAGCTGAAATAGTGCTTGTTTTATTTGACCTGGCTCCTCGAAGAAACGGGAGCGCGAGAAGCGCGGACGGCGAACAATGCGCGGATCATTTGTCCGTCGAAGACTGCGCTGCACAAGCGCCATTGGCGTTTCTTTTTTTATCACCATTTATTTATGGATTTGGCTCGAATCTACGTCCTGCCATTGTTGATTGTTTCTATAGGCGCACTACGTAGACAGATAACATCAAATGACAATAAAACACACAAAAAGTAAAGTAAAACGTTTTGCTGTTCACATAGCATGACTTCGAGGTCATGTCACTTGGGTAGCACGGTTAAACATGTCGTTATCATGGTCCTGCTTCGTCGCAGATTGAGCGTATCCATGGCCTTTGCAGTAGTTCGCGAGTTTCAAGCTACTTCTCCACTTCAGGGTCTTGGCAAGAAGTAATCTGTGTCCGAACCACACCGCGGTCCGGACATTAGTGGTTGAATACGTTCAATGCCTACCCCTGCCCGTTTCGATCTGGATGAGAATCGTCTCGGCGTGCGGTCCTGGTCGTCTCGACGCCATGTTTGTGGGTGCTGTTTAGAGCGAATGCTCAAAACGGGCTAGCATTAATAGGTTGGTAAGACCAGCAATCTTGATGGTGTTGAATGCACGTTGCAAAAGAATAGGGTGTATTCACTGGCCGCCATATTTGAGGTCACTGTTCAGAGCGCATGCTCAGAACGAGCTCGCATTAATAGGCTGCCAAGACCGGCAATCTTGATGGTGCGGGGTGCACGTTGCAAAATAACTGTCGAAGCTCGCCATCAGCACGTGCTCAGCATTAGCGCACACATATATGCGCGCCAGTGAATACACCAAGCGTTCGGCGCATGCGTGAAGCCGACATAACTTTAGTTCACAAGAAGCAGGCGGCAGTGTCCGAGACGGCTCGTGCTGTCTCGTGCTTTTCACGCGCAGAGTTCCAGCGAGGTTCGGGCACGTGCTGAAATACTAAAGTTACCTCGATGCATTGCGGCAGCGTTGGCGTAGTCAAACTGGCTGGTGAGATGGATCTATTGTGGAAACTTGCCATCAGCACGCGCTCAGCAGTCGCGCACACAGCTATGGCCGCCAGTAAATACTCCCTCCTATGCGGAGCACAAGTTCGTCTGCTTTATTTTGCAGGGGTTGTGGTGACGTTAGAAAGCCGAGCTCTGATTGGCCCCGACTGAAGGATAGTAGTTAGACGTCAAAGCAAACTGCTTTGAGGTCTACCCACCATCCTTCGATCAGAGCCAAAAAGAGCTCGGCGCAGTTCTGACGTCATCGCAACTCCGGCGCCAGGAGCAGGCGATTTTCTCTTCGCATAGACACTTTAAAAAATCACGCCCGCTTACGGTGTAACTAAAAAATGAAAAGCGGCCTGCGCTAAAAAAAAACAACATAAAAAGGGTAAGTCTATCAGGTGTATACAGTTTCTTGGAAAGGTTGTTGGTATTTTTTGCGCACGCCTCTTTACAGTATTTTCAGATTAACCGTAAGAGGGCGCAATTTTTAAGGGATCTATACTGCGTGGTGCGCGTTAAAGATCCCAGACTGGCGGCCGTACTGAAGTGGATAAATCTGTCACGTACATCATGTAACAGTGCTCTGGCAGACTAACCAAACGCTGTCTCAACATCTAACGACTAATTTGTTTTGTGTTGAACAAAAACCTTTTTGGTTGTAATTTGCACAGCGCGTAAGTAGGCAAAGTAACATCATGTATGAGTTTCCGAACCGCCGACAGATTTGGCACTGCATGGACAACGCCACCGACAACTCCTAAAAACCTACACTTACAAAAAATAAGAGAAAAAAGAACATTCATCAATGATGTTTAAAGTTTGTTTGCGAGACATGCGGTCCTTGTATAAGATACCGTACACTGTCTACGTGCGCACTGTGTGCGGTACACAGTTCCAAGGAAGCGGGTGGGGCCGTAGAGAACCGTGCCCAAAGGCACGATCCCATCCTTGCCCAGCTCATCGGTCTGGTCTCGACCAAACAACGAAAGATTAGGGAAAAAAAAAAAGTAGAAGGACGGCATCCCACGCAGTTGAAATCCTTGAATCGAATGTCCCGTCGCTATGCGCGCGGCATTGACGAATCGCCACGCACGACGGGATGAAAGAGAACCAGACGTCAACCGAACTTCGGCCTGTACACGAACCGCCATGGCGGGAGTTCGCAGGAAGAGCCACAAAGGCGGCCTCGTTTTGTCCATCGACCTCTTGGGTTCTTTTCTTTGATATTTTGTTCGTCTGGCTCGTTCACAGCTGAAGGTGTAGTGTATCGACAGCGACACCAGAAGCAGCCTGCAGGTGTCCTGTGTCCAAGTCTTCTGCAATCCACAATAACTTGGCGAAAAAAAAAAAAAAACAATAATTTCTTTTTCCCTTCCGCCCAGATAGATATTCTTCGATTTAAAAAGGACGTAAGGGAGTAAAGGGTATTTTGTTTCGTTTTGAGGAATTAACAGAACGAGGCCGGTTTGGTCCTAAAAACTTGATTTAGACTTAGTTTACGCGTACGCCACGAGATGTAACCATAATCAAGAACTGCAAAAATGTTTCAAAGCGTTTCTGGATGAAAATACTCAATCAAATTATCAGGATTAATCCACGCGTATTGCGTCACAGCACTGGCGACAGAAAAGAAGAAGAAAAAAAAAGGGGGGGGGGGGGTGTAGAGTGGTCCTGCATTCGATTATGTTGATGTTTAGTCCACAACCTCTTCTGATGTAGACTACGAAAACCATAAAAACGAGAAACTAAAATATACCACCGTATCTTTTCTATTGTGTCCCAGAGTAGGGAGAGCGTGCTGAAACATGCGTGCGTCAAAGCCGCAGCCACTCAGATATTGATACTGTGGAATCCACTCATAATGGTGTATTGCTTATAAGGATAAGTTTCTATGGTTTCTCTACTAGAAACGACCAGTTTTTAGTCCAGAATCAACTCTAATTGGTTATAACGATTAAAATTTCGGGTTTTCTCGTAATCCTTGTAGGTGGATTGCGCTGTACTTCAATTTCTCTCCCTCAACTTCAATCCAGGGTGACGGCAATGGGTCGTTTGAGTGCCGAAGCCGCTAATTTTATTTTCTTAAAAATTCGATTAGAAATTGTGCAAGCGCAACACACACCAACCGTTATTGAGCGACTTCGGCCTCATATGTCAGAACCGGTCACCAAACAATCAATATACAGGCATTACTTCATTTCAAAGCCTTCCGTCGTTTGCCAGACCCTTGTCCGAGTATTTTTCGCAGCACAAGATTCCTATATTCATTCAGTGACCCAGTACAAGCTCCAACAAATGCGCTCGCCGAACTAGGTCAGAAAGCTCCGATGCTAATGGTTTCCCGAAACAATGGACCCCTTTCAAAAGTCCATCAAGCAATATTGGCGGCCGCCATTTCTGGGGCACGAAGCGTGTGATTGGGTCCGAGTCCTCGCCGAACGCTAACGCCACACTCGCATCCAATAAATGCAATGACGGTCTCGGACAAGCTTCGCAGCATGCAGCGACCATAGATGGCATCCACTTTTGAAAAAGGTGTATTGCTCGGGTGCTTCGAGTACAGGAGAACATGTTGTGCCTAGATTTGAGAGTGTTTCCAACTGCTCGATTGGGATCCCGCGGTTTGGGAGCTAGGTCAGCCACGTTTGCAGTACAAGGCGCGAGGAGGAGGCGAAAACGTTCGGTCGTCTGCAAGCTGCAAGCTCTCCGCGCCGCCCGTTATCCTTCTTACCACGCGGAAAAACTCGTGGTTTGAGTTGCTCCCTCTCTTGAATCTAGCCTCTTCAGGAACATAGTTGTTTGGGTGCCTTCCGGCATTCAGGTTTCCCCGAAGAGAAAGACGAGGGGGCGGTCTATGGACGTCTTAACGAGCCAGACTCGGATTACGCACTCCATGTCCCTCCTGTTCGAAAGGCGTCGGGCGAACGTGGGGCAGTACGAGCTCGACGCCGCTGTCGCCAGACTGTAATCGTTAAAAAGAAAAAAAGACGCCGGAGAGTTGAGGCAACGTTGCGATCCTTCCAATGGCCTTGGAAGTCGTCTGGAGTCGAAAACAGCGCTCTGGGGAGATGCTGCAGGCAGCCAGCGTTTCGAGATGAGGAAACGTTGTTTTCCAGCGGTGAACGCTTGTAGAGAAAAAGAGGGGGAAAAAATAGTTGAATTTTGTAAGCACCGCGCTAACACGTACGCGGCTCGGTCGTCGAGAAACGCATATTGGAAAGCGGAATGTTTTCACGTGCTTACAAAGGGAGAGCCATGGAGTGCGCATCGAGGGATTTGATTTTGTAATTGGCTAGTGATGGCGAAACATACGTACAGAAAGCATTCTGTTGTGTTAGACATTTTGTTCTCTCTCTCTTGCGTTTTTGTGTTTGTTTGTTTGTCATTGGAACCGGGAGTCACAGACATGATGTGTAATCTAGTGCATTTGCTCCGTGGATGGACAAGTGCCTTTGTTTATACGCGATGTTTTCTACGGGCTATTAGCCGATTCTCTCGTCTACAATAGAGGCAAATAGCAAAATCAAATTGGGCTCAGAAATTAGAGCTGGGCCTCGATTAAAATTTGTAACCCTATTAACAGCCACATTTCAATCGATTAATTGATCGGATTAATAGGTTTTGTTCATTACCTAGCAAAAAAATAAAAAAAGTGTTTTGTTTTGTTTTTTTATTCAGTGATAAAGGGTGCAATGTACAATTTCGGATTTTAAAACAACCTTGATGTGTAATTGAGAAGAGTGAAAAGACACCACCACTCACAAATTATTACTTCAGCCGCAGTGGTACAAAGAGGTTCATTGATATTCTCCCGCAAGAGCAAACTCCTTTAATGTCCACAATAGCCACTGTTGCGCTTAACGGACATTTACACGGCGTTAATGTGGACACGTATAACCTCTTCCACTTGTTTGGATTTACAAGTCTCGCCCCCTACAGCTTACATTAGGTCAAAATTTCGCGTAAAGTGTGCCTTCATTATATGTGCTCGTCCAGGCGTGCATAATAAAAATGTTGCATTTTACTCTTTTTTTTTTTGTTTGACAAATTTGAACCGATTGACCTTTAAAAAATAATCGCGATTAAAGAAATAATTGATTTATTGGCAGGTTAATCGATCAAGTGCCCAGCCCTGTCACAAATGCTTGTGCAGCAAGAAGTACCACTAGAAATACCGCAGGATTCAACGCTGTAGATGAGCACTTTCATCCATGCAGTGCTTATCTTTCATTTCTTCGAAACTCGTTTCGTAGAATTACGTTTCGTGAACAACTTTTTATTGACACATGTTTCATCGACACACGGCTTGCGCCACAATCGTTTCATCGACAGTCGTTACGCGAGTTGCACGCGGTAGGGATATTTCGTCACGCGTGTATCGCTAAGGTGCGCATTTGGGGTCTCTAACGTGCACCACGCAGTAGTGACACAAGACCGCACGCCGGTACCATGCTCATCCAGATCGAAACGGCCAGGGGTGGGAACTGAACCCAGGATCGCTGGGTTTTGCAGCGAGAGCTTTTGCTCTCAGGGGACGCGATTGCTAGTGTTCGCTGTATGAGCCGCATTTAAATGTCGTCACCGCGGGAATCGCAAAGGTCGATGACGAAATCCTGGGGATCACATTGTTGACTACATCAAACATACGATCCCCACAACTTCCTAATTGAGTTTCGCGAAGGAGAGACTGAAAGAAAACGTCCGCTTTTACCCTTGAAATTACCCGGCGACAAAGAAGCTGCATGGTCAGTGGCGTTGCGTGTGAATATACTTGGGTCCTCCTAGTGCCAGTATGCTTGTGTAAAGCGAAAAACATTCTTACACAATATTGTTGAACGCCCCTTTAAATACAAGTTGGGCAAGTGCATGCTGTTTTGAGACAAAACTCGATACTGCGCTTGAAGCTATAGCTATGCATCACTGCTGCACCAGGACAGCACCGCTGACGAAATTCCTTTATGCTCTTCGTGATATATTTCAACTTCAGATGACCAACGCTTCAAGGGCGCGAACTGCGTCAAATGTGCACAGGTTTTGCATTCCTTTTAAATGTAAGCCACCGCTAAGGCGTATGACGGAAGGTTGGCTCATCCATTGTTCGGACCAGCCGGTCGTTTGACTGAACTGAGTATAGGGACTCGCATAGGATCGTAGCTAGCCATTGTGAGTTCTGACTTGCAGTGCAAAAACACTAGGTGAAAAAAAAAAAAAAAGCTGTCTTGGATTTCGTATTAAGATTGTGATGCTAGTTATTTGGAACGAATGTCAAGAGAAAGGCATCGAGCCACGAATTATCAAAATATTGCCGCTATATGATTAAAAAATCCGGTCTTCTCAGAGCGATTTTTTTTTACACGAAAATGTTAGGGCGTGTGGATGGATATCAATTACTGCGGAATGCATCGGTGGTATTCACTGTGCGTCATATTTGAGCGCAGCGTTCACAGTTACAATCTTGGTGATGGGAAGTGCACGTTGCGGAAGCGTTGTGGGAGCTTGTCGTGATCGTGCTCTGAAGCAACGGACTCAACCATGGCCGCCAGTGAATACGACCTAAAAAAGAAAAATGGGTTGTAGTGTATGTTTATACAGCCTAGAACTTAGTCTGCCTCAACGGGCGACGAGTTTCCCAGCTGTAGATGAGAAATTTAGCCAGTGCAGTACAACCGCTAGTCTGACCGCACGCCGGTACGACGCTCATCCAGATCGAAACGAGCAGGGTGGGGATTGAATCCAGCATCCCTGGGTTCTGCAGAGCGAGCTTTCGCTCCACGTGCTCCGAGCTGGTGTGCGCTAGCCTGAATCGGCCAAAAAAAAAAAAAGTTTTTTTTTTTGTTTTTTTTTAGCGGACTTGTTAAGGGCTAGTCTCCTCCGGATTGTGTCCGTCCTCAAATGACCCGATGACAAAGAACTCTGGACAGCTACTGCCATCTATAAGCGACGGTTGCCGGTTGTCTGGTTGCCGCCGTCGTTCATAGATGGCGGCAACCTTTCCAGCCTTTCCACCCTGGCTTGCCGACTTACCGGCCGGCCGTTACTTCCTTCCTACCATAGTACAGCTTCGCTGGTCTTCCTCCACAGTGGAAAGGCTAAAAGTTATTTTAATGACAGATATAAACTACATATCACCGAAAGCTCATTTCTGCTCAAATGTAGCCCTAGGGGTTCGAACCAGATGCCAAAGTTTCAGAACTAACCGTTATATTATTCGAACATAGCCAATCTTTTGAAAATTCCAATGGGAATATGACGGCCGATGGACCTCAAATAGTACATGCTACTGAATGGCGCCAGTTACCCAAAACGGACGAAAACGGGCACCATTTTCCCCTAAAATTTTTTCAGAAAATCACCCATAACTTTTGACTGAGATAAATTTAGATCTGAAACTTTGGCAACTGGTTCAGACCGCTAGCGCTATACATTTGGGCTAAGAATGGGCGTTTGGCGATGCGTAGTTCATTTTTGTTGTGGAATATGCGCTGTCATTCTTTTTTTTCGGGGGGTGAGACACGCGCTGGTTACACATCGCGACAGTGTTAGCGCGAACACGGCGTCGGCGGATTTTCGCATTTTACTTCTACATACTATGAGCGAACATGAAATTTTATTGCTTACATTATAGAACTAAATGAGCTCTTTCCGTAGCAATAATAACTTGGATGACATCCCTTGGTTTCAAAGAGTCGCGCTCTGTACATTCTCAACGTTCTCAATGATGCTTGGGTAACTTACGATTCCATAGGCCTACTTTGAGACAAATCGGTGACTAGCAAAGTTTCGCCGCAAACAAGACAAAAGTTGCCTGCCCTGATGGCTAAAAACAAATCTCGATTTCTGTCCCGCTGACTTCTGAAAAGGTAAGGGATCTTGACAATAAGTTAAGAACAAAAAAGTTATCCGCCTGCATGAGAAATACATATCTAGGAGGGAACCTAAATTTGTATTTGTTAATTAAATATCCTTCGTCCCATTTGACAAAATATCTCTATCCCTTTCATTAAAAACTGTTCCTAGGAACAGTTTGTAATCAAAGGGGATAGAGATATTTTGTCAAATGGGACCAGGGTTTGGGTGACGAGAAGTCGACTTCTCGTCATCCGACCCACTAGGAAACGATGATTTTGAGCATCTCAGCAGCTTGACATATCTTATACAGAGTTATACAGAGCACGAAGCTAAATGTTAGTAAGATTTATCACAAGAGCGAATCTTGCTCTCGCAGTGACCGTTTTCTTACCACGAGCACTTCCAAAGCCACTGCACGTCTTATGAAAAAGAAAAAAGAAAAGAAAAGGGACTGTAAACACGAGAAACAACTGTCAATTTCTTTATTGCTGTAATTTGATTTTCTCCAAAACTAAGATTCTAATATAAAAGTGGAATGAGCGAAAATACGACGTTATTTGAACCCCAATGGCCTTTCATATTCGTATATAGATGTCGTATCTGGTGCATCCAATACCACGAAGAACGAATTTCTCAAGATTTTCACGAGTCCGATTTGCCTGGCTACCGTGTATTCGTTTACAGGCTGCTTGCGTCGTTCAAATTACCCGAATTCCACAGGCATCACGATTACTTGTCCCCCAGAGAGAACTGACGAGGAGTTACACTATACGGAGTACGTGATGCACGCGATGAGTCGTCTTGTCAGGCATGCCGAAGCCTTTTGTGGCGGCCCCCCAGAGAACTGTATTTCACACGGTTGTCTGAATAAACTTTGATTTGATTTGATTTGATTTGATTTGATGGGTGCGTGAGGGACGTGATCAGTTGCTGGAAGAGAAGACGGCAACGCAGAGAGCCTGTATTACAGAGAGATTCCAACTCTTCGATCGGCGTCACGTGATTTATGGGCCCGGTTTGCAATAAGAGCTGCGAGGAGTTGCCGAAAACGTCAATTGTGTGCAAACGTCTCCGCGTTTCCGCCTAGCTTTCCTCCTTACCACGCGAATGCTTAGCACTCGAACACTTGCGACCAATGACTCTGCAAGAGGCGTCCGCCATTAAATTGCAAACGCTCCCCATGTTCTGAGATGGACCTTCTCTATAATCTAGGCTCTCTATGCAACGTCAAGGACCTCTGGTGCCATCTATCGCATTTCTTCTAAAACAGAATTAGATAAAAAAAAAGGAACAAAAAATTTATACAAAAAGTTAAACAGGCGAGCTGGTTGACACTGCACATATTTGAAAATTCCGGAGACGACGGACGAAGGGGGGACAAACACAAAACGTCTCGAACTGTGTTTGAGACGTTTTGTATCTGTTTGAGACGTTTTGTGTTTGTCCCCTTCTTCGTCCGTCGTCTCCAATTTATCCAAATATACAAAACTTTTTTTTGTTATTCGACTTGGGGTTATAATGACTCGACCCGAGCCCCAATTGAGTCCGACTTGTATTCAACAAGTACGAAATTCGTGTAACGTTTAACACATACGCCAGAATCTCATTTCTTTTGGAACTTACTCTTTTCTGTGCAAAATTTCGACCATGGTACACAGTGGCGTACTAAATTGCTTTTGGTTTTTAAACACCAAAAGCAAAACACATAACCGCAAGCTTGCCCCCCCCCCCCCCCCCCGTCCCCACTTTGAGAACTTGGGGGGGGGGGGGGGGGCAAGCGTTGCCCCCTCGGTTGGTACGCCCATGATGGTGCATTTTATCTGTGCTCAGAAAGACACCGTGTATCAGAGGCTTATTCGGGAGAGAAGGACGGGGAAGTTTTGGTCTCCCTCCCCCGTATTGTTCACGTCGAACTTCTAAAATGTCTGGAGGAGGGACTGGGAACAGATTCATTTCAAATCGGGCAGGAAAAACAGAAAAAAGTCATGTATCGAAAACGTTAAAATATATATATATATATAGATTCTTGGTAAAAATGTTACTATAGTCCGTTGCAACCTAAAGGCCCGTTCACACTCTTGCGACTGCTTGCGACCTCTTAAACCTGGGTTCCTTAAGACTTCTTAAACCAGAGAACACACTGGCGCCATCTATTGGGGAGCAGTGTAAACTCGGCGGTCCGGCATATTTTTTTTTATTTCTCGCGCAATATCCTTTCTTTTTTGGCTCGAAAAACTTTTGTCAATGTTATAAACGAGCCTTTCTATGGTTATTACGCACATTTGACCTCGGAAATCGCGCAAAACCTTCGCTTTTGTGAAATGCAGTTCTAGGGTCACCGCATAGATGGCGCCACAATGTCAGTGTGTCCCCTCATTCTAGAAACATTTAAGAAGTTGTAAGAGATCTCGTCTCTCTCAGTCGTACTCGGTCGCAAGAGTGTGAACGGGCCTTAAGAACGAAGGGCGAGGGTAAGACGGGCCGGGGAGGAGGAAGCAGACGGTTCGGCCCCCGTCTTACCCTCGCCCTTCGTTCTTAGGTTGCAACGGACCGAAACTAAAAGCCGTTGTTGCGTCATCTACTTAGTTCTAGAGATTTTGACCTGTTAAGGACCAAAGGCGGATTTTGGGATTTGAGCGATCATTACAGGTCGCGTATTTGAAGCTTCACCGGACTCGGATACTTTCAACACAACAAATGAACCTTTTACATGGTTTTATAAACTAAATTAACAAAGCGCCCAATACGTTCAAAAAGCTTTTGCTCTATTTATATTGAAATAAAAAAAAAAGGTTTAGAACCTGGTTTCTTTGATTAAAATTCACCTGGTTTGTTCGAATGATGATAACTTTTGTTACATTTAATTGTATTACTTATACATTATATACCAAATGAAAGTCTCAACAAATAGCTATTGAACAGGTATGATATCGTTAAGGCCCGTTCACACTCTTGCGACCGAGTACGACTGAGAGAGACGAGATCTCTTACAACTTCTTAAATGTTTCTAGAATGAGGGGACACACTGACATTGTGGCGCCATCTATGCGGTGACCCTAGAACTGCATTTCACAAAAGCGAAGGTTTTGCGCGATTTCCGAGGTCAAATGTGCGTAATACCCATAGAAAGGCTCGTTTATAACATTGACAAAAGTTTTTCGAGCCAAAAAAGAAAGGATATTGCGCGAGAAATAAAAAAAATATGCCGGACCGCCGAGTTTACACTGCTTCCCAATAGATGGCGCCAGTGTGTTCTCTGGTTTAAGAAGTTTTAAGGAACCCAGGTTTAAGAGGTCGCAAGCAGTCGCAAGAGTGTGAACGGGCCTTTATAGTCAAAAAGTTATCCTGGCGAAAAGCGTATTTGGGGAACATAAGAGGAAACTTCAGAAGTACAAATTTCAACATCCATTTTCTCAAAAAGTTTATTTTTCTATATTTGTGTGTTTTATTCGTATGAAGACCCTTCCTAGTTGCCTAAAACTCCAGACTATAGTTAATCGGCCGGATTAGGTGTTCGTCGCGGCCTCGGGGGCCACAAAATAAGTAAGTAAATATAAATTAGAAAAGCATTTCTAAATAAATATATTCAGATAGGCATCTAGATAGAGAAATACAATGTGTAGTATAAAAAAAAAGAAAAAGAATCCAAGGTGTATTAAAACAAACCAACATGCTAGTAACACGACTTGCGAGTATTACAAATGTATAGCGTACTGTACGAGTATGTACTTTACGTATATACTATAAACGACTTATTTTTTGCGGGCTCAATATTTCGCGATTTAGGTCAAAGATGAAGTTTTGAAATAATTCGCAGGTTCTAATTTTCGCGACGCTGTGGAATGTCAATATAGATTCCAATGTATTTTTCACGAATAGTAGGCAATTTGCGAAATTCGCGAAAATTGGGTCCTCGCGAAAATAAAGTCGCTTACAGTATATAATATTACTTTACACGATAATTGTAGCCCAGAAATTTATTCAGGAATAAATGAAGGCGAATATCAACGTTAGCATTTTCGCACAGCAGAATACTTATGAGAATGGTAGGACTGCTGATGGTAATATGCAACACGTGACACAGGGCACTATGCACATTATACACGAGAGCGCAAATTACTTTTAACGCAGTTACGCAGACACGCAGACGAAGAATGAAGATGGTGACAATGTGCAATAAATGTGGCACACAACTGCGGGATAAGAATCAGCAGGAATACGAAGTGCTTGGCGAGCGTCGCGACGTCGTTTCTACAAACGCGCTTATTTTTGCGCCCGTAGCAGCGGGCCTGCTAGAAACGGGCCGCCGCCGCGGTCCGGACCGGGCCCGCAGGTTGGTGTTTGGAGATCCCTGTTCTAAAACATCCACTAAAATTCAGATGTAACATATGGTTTGGACTTATAAATTCACACATTCGAAAAGACGAGCTAGGTCGTCGTCATTTGATTGCCTATTAATAAATTCCTGGCACCTTGTCAGAGTACTCGATGGCTTAGATTTAAAGGGGTACTTCAACGAAATTTGAAATATTTCCGTCGTGTTCAAAAATAGGGTGAATATGATCCACAATATCCGTAAATGACACTCGCACGTTTGTATTTTGATCCTGGTGGCTGTATTTTTCGTTATAAACGGCCCACTCGGGCAAGCGCTCGGAGAAGGCCCAGCTTAGAGCACGTGACATCCAACGCAATCGTGACGTAGGTCGTCTCAAGACGAGCAAAGCTACGGCGAGGCTGACGTCGAGAGGATGGCCTAGTCGTTCCAGCCACCGAAGCGGCTGCTTTTGTACGAATTTTGAGTGACGGGTTAATCTTCTATAATCTTCTAGGGGGACAATAACGAGTTCCGCGACACACAAAAGGGATTCTCAGGAAGAGGGGAGTTCCTCCTTCCCCCCTTCTCTCGTCGTGGCCGGAGACGAGACAACCTCCGTCACTAGCTGTCAAGGTTCCTAGACGAGCATTACAAACGAGGCGTTAGCGACATCCACCAGGTGCTCTTTGCTAATCGTTTAATTCGTTTTAAAATTCCTTTTCGAGACTTTTTTTAACACGATATTGGTATGTTCCACGTGATACTGCTCTTTTGAACACATATAGACCAAAAAATGAGCGCCGAAATTTCGTTGTAGTATCCCTTTAAGTTAAAACGAGAACCAAACAAACTTTTCAGAAAAACAAATATGGCAAATTGCTAGGCAGTTGTGTTGCATACATGAAACGTTCTGGCATTACAAACGTTTAGCGATACTCTAAGTTTCCAGACGCCAGACTCCTACGTTCACAGTGCTCTTCATCAGAGAATTTTACGCGTACCGTATGTACACTCGATAGTTGTTCTCAGGATGAAGCGATACTACATTATACTACCGTTAATCAGGCTGATACAACTGGCGATCTTCCAGAGCCTTCCAGACTCTGTAACTCCTCTCCTTCAGTGCGCACAGGTGGTCGAGCCTTTCCTCGCCTACCCCTCTGGTCACATGACCTCCCCATTAACCAATCAGCGTCGAGCACCTCACTCATCCCCTCCCACCCGTCAACCAATCAGTGTAGAGCCTCGTGGCCAAGCTTTTATCCAGGGTTCACTTTTATCTGGGCTTAACAAAATGCCGAACCCCTGGCCAAACAACGTTTCACGTAAAAAATCTCACCGTCAAGCAAGATATGCTGGCCGAGATTTCAACTTAGACACCATCTACGTAGGAATAATGTTTGCGACTTGAAATGTATTTATTATTATTATTATTTACGAAAACTGCTGGTTGAGATTCGAGTGACAACCTGAGAAGTGGTATTTTGCAGTGACCAACGTTACTAGAACACTCCGTTGCGAAACTGCCACAGAGACTGCCTTGAAAAAGTGTCCCCGATCTGTCCTCGAGCACCGAGCTAATGGCGAACACAACGCCGCCATTTCTCCCGCGGCGGCCACTTGAGGAACTGCACGTGACGTCTATTTTGGCTTTAATCGGCCATTTTGGGCCGAAACAGATTCAGCGGAATAGGTTACGGGGGTGCCAATCCCGTCTCCCCAGCGGACGCGCCGCGTCTTTCTAGCGAAGCTAAAATGCACCTAGGTTGGGAAGGGCTATCTGAAAGCACCGCTGAGGCATGGTTGTATAAAAACAATATTAATTGTGCCGCAATGCAAACTAAAGATTTTAAAAACATCACGCGTCCTTCATTTTGTATTAAACACCAATACATTTCATACAAAAAGAGTCTTTTCTGTTTGTTTTCTGCAAAAACATGCTTTCTAAAAGCTCAAGGTGACCACAGTACAGACAAATGATAAAGAGTGGGGCTGTTGTCGTATTTAGCTCGGTCTCGGTGGGCGCCAGCGGCCCAGGTTTCGACGGCGAGTTTCCCAAAACGCAGGTGACGATGCAGTACCCAAAATATTTCGAACTTAGAGGCCACCTAGGGCACATATTTATAATTAAATATAATATAATTTATTAAACGTGCTTTGTTTTGATGATCTCCGAAATACCAAAGTGACTTCTCGTGATTTCCATACCCTCCAACGGCAGTCTTCTATGGTTGTTTTTCTAGTTTCGGTTTGACTTCGTCCGTTCTTCTTAGCAAATAAGCTACCCTGCTGCTCTGCAGACAACATTATGCAACGTTCATTGTCTTGACAGCATAATTCAGTGTTTGAACGAAAAATTAACTTTTTGGGGTGTCAGTAGGTCAGTGTCTCTTTATTTCCTTGATTACCCTAAGTGGGTCTTATAAAAAATTCTACTCACAAGGCGACAGAATTGAAATCTACTGCTCGAATAAATGGTAGTGAATGGTAATACACGTAAATAGTGGTGAAAATACTTTCTAAAAAACGTTAGCGTATCGAGAGAACAAAGTTTCGTTTTGTGATCCAACTCTTGTTACCCCTCGTTCGACTCCGTATCTATCATCGGCATCGACATAGCAAGATGAGCGCGCCCTGCGTTGTTTTTTCTGTGCTCGTGACCCGCCTTTGCGAGGTCGTTTGATGGTTTGATTTCAACTTTATCACAACGCACTACCAAAGAACGGAGGAAGAAGAGATTGCTACGTTTACTGCGTTAATTCATGGTGCACTTCTCAACTTCTGACTGTTCGTGTAACAAGGACCGACTTACTTAATATTCCCGCACGTGCGATCGCCATGTGATACTGTGATCTCCACAGACCTTCAAGGGAATCGGCTAGTATGTCAGGGTTTGGCGGTCTCAAGCATACTTTACTGTGCTTATCGAGAGGACTTTTGATGAATCCTACAGCCGTCAGGTCGGTCGTAACAGAGGCGAGAAGACTGTACTGCTCGCCGAGCTGTTCAGTACTGAACCGGTACACATGGAGAACGCACACCTGTGGAGAACTGAGACCCGTGCATCGAGGAAAACAAGTGACGCTGTGTGGGTGGATCCTCTTCAAAAGGATGGACAAGTTCCTGATAGTCAGGGATGCGTACGGAATTACGCAAGTGGTCATTCCCGATGACGTACGATGTATTTCCTACCGACTTTTTGTTAGGTATTTTAATAATATCAATAATACATGTGAAGGCTATACGCACGACGTCGTGCACCTTAACCGGATATGACTATATGCACGACGTGAAGAGGTCATGCCATTTGGGTCACCCTTTTCGGACGGCGCGTGTATCACTGGAAAACGTGTCCCCTTGCGCGCGCGCAGCTTCGCAGTTACAATTAGCGGCTGCTCATTACAAAACTAGTAACCCACTTGGCCGCCCCCCCCCCCCCCCCCCCCCCGTGCACGCCGCTTCGCGGCGTCCAGTCGGCAACCCAAGCTCCGCTGTCCCTCATTGCACCTTTGGAAAGGGAGTACTGTACTATTTAATTCAGCAAACTTTCGTCGACAACATTTTTTTTTTGTGACAATTATGAAAAGAAAAGTCATAAATATCGCCAAATGTTAGGCAAAAAAAAAGGAAATATGCCCTCTCTCTGGATCGAACTTGGGACCGCTCCGTATAAAACTGACATCTTTCCACTAAGCTATGCTACAACTGGAGATACTCGTTTTTACAATTAATTTTATACGAGACCCAACAAGTTTCATGTTGTGCGTATCGCCATTTCTGGTCAAGGTACACAATATTATGCATATAGCATTCTTTATAAGACGTAGCTCGCAAGCATCGCCTTTGCTGGGTACTGACTACTTACTGGTTTACTTGAACTACAACTTCTGCGATGTAAAGCTAACATGGCAAACCAAATGCTTGTGGCGCATAAAATACTGGCATGGCCACAAATGACTTCACATGCAGTTGGTGGATTGATGTTTTAGCAAACAAAGTTTTGCCCTCTTCTTTTCATCGAAAGGCACTTTAGCGAATGGTCGGCCTCCGCAAAGCGGTACGTGTGGGTGGGCCAGGTGGGTTAATGTTTCTGTAATAAGCCGCTGCGGTCTGTCGGCGGAAAGCGTCGTGAACGGAGGGGGGCGGGTGGGTTAACACGTGCCCTTGTGATTCGTCATTCGCTAAAACGTCGATTTGCTCAAATGACCGCTTTTCGTTAAAACGTTGATTTGCTCAAATGACCGCTTTTCGTTAAAACGTCATTCGCTCTTGTAATATCGACTCGTTGGGGTTTTAAAAAGCTTTGGTAGTAGTGACTGCTTTTCTGAGTGTTACGGTGTACAATTTCAACATGTAATGCAATCAATACGCATAAGTTAGCACTGCGTACGCCTGAGGTGTTTCTAAAACCTTGTTTAATGGCATTAATAGGGAGTTTTAGAATAGGATGCCCCTTTGTTTGGGGACCCCTAAAAACTAGGGGGGCCAATGCGGAGCGGTACTCGCACTATTGTCTTATAAAATAGGGTTTCTACAACACAGCCCAGCTTGCTTATGTTTCTCTTGCGGCACCAATGCAACTAACATTTCAATATTCAGAACCGAAATATATTTAAAAAAAGTAAAATATTTGCATTGATGCAAGTTATTAAATGTTAGGCTCGTTTTATTTAAAAACAAGCCTTGCTGAAGTTTCCTTCCTAGTACGAAAGGAGTTATGAAGTTAGCTCTTGAAACAACGAGGAAGATGTAAGCAATGAAGGCCTGCAGCATGTAGCGACTAATGTAAATGCTTGGTATAAAACTTCTTCCATATTACATGAGTTGCGTCCTTCGACTTCAGTAGAAATAGAGGTGTGGTCGGCTTCTGTGTGGTCATGATCACCTAGCCGATCAAACTGAGACAATCCACGAGACTTGTGAGATGTTGCCGTGTCAGTGATTATCACATCCCCTTAGGATTAGGAAAGGCCAGACTCTGAAGACAATCTAAAAAACGGGGCGAGGTCATCATTTACAGAGCCGTATATTGGGAGAGTTTGGCCAGTGGGTGTGGCGACGAAATGCTGGAGAAAAGAAAAGTGAAGGAAAGGAAGGAGCGCCAAAGGAGCGATAGGGAAAGAAGGGAGCAAAGAGAAGACGACCGCAATTATGACTCAACGCTGTCAGCGCCGAGCACTGTTGAGGCTATGCGTCGTCTGCTATAAGCTTATTTCTTTTTCGCCTGAATCAAAGTTTGCGTTCAAACGTGGAGAAACTTAATTCGTTAGCTTTTTAAATCGCCAAGGAGTAACACTATACCATTTTCTTGCCAGAGTCTGCCAAATGAAAGGAAAGAACCGAAATTCGGATGTCGATCCCATGCATTCCACCAGGCGAATGAATGAAAATGGCGGCCCTCGCTGCTCAGCTGTGAGTAGCTGAGAGTTCTTGCGCATGTGCTCACGCCTCTCGCTCCGCACCGCAGACTGATTGGCTCACTCAGGAGGGGGCGTTACAGTGGCGAGATTATAGACTGGCCCAACTTCCCCCATTACGACTCTTATCACTTACACTTTGTGATTTAGGCGAGTTAAGACGAGGCAAAAGCCTGCCGCACTGTTCATTGCAGGTGGCTATTCCTGATGATGCGACGACCATTGCGGATTTGTTCCGAAGATAGCCACGCTAGCTGGGAAGGGTGCCGCCATGTTAGCCGACGCCATTTCTCAAATTGGAGTGAGCGCTAGCCCAAAACGCAATTTAAGTTAAGTGCATGCGCTGTGGTGGGCCCCTATCTCTTAGAGGCCCCCTAACCTTGAAGTCCGCTATTCTAAAACTCCCTAATGTCAGCTAAATTCTATCGAGAGGTGACTGAGGGTCTAGATTAGTGGGTTCAAGAGTGTCGTTGCTACTATGTAATAAAGCACGCTTAGAGGTTAGAGGATGGTCTTTATGGTGCACGCATCAGCAGTGCACATCAGCTCTTTGTCAGTGTAGGGAATGGGTGCATTATCTTTTGAAAAGTTAAGTGAATCTCATCGTCTGAGTGCACTCGAAAGCTCTTTGTTGCCCTTTGTAAAAAATATGGTTGTTTGAGAGCTAATATCCCATCGCTTGTTTATTTTTTGTTGAGCTCTATCCTGATGACACGTCTTTTCACCTTCGACGACGTCAAGTTTTGACTTTCTAATGAGGTGAGGGGTGCAAACATTTACGGACTCTTGGCTCAAGTGTCATTGGCCCGCGGTGCATGTACCAAGCATCTGGGCGAGTGTGCATCCTTGAATGTGCTTAAAGAGGGGAGCAGGCTGTAGTTCACGATTTGCCCGTTTGACTCAATGTCCCGGTTTCTGTTTAAGTAGAAGATTTCCTTTTCTCTCGCGCGGATTCACACTTTCTCACTCACATAAACACGTAGCCAGACATAAAGTATTATCTTGGCAGTTTGCTTGTGCTGCCCCCTTTGCCTCACTAAGTGAAACAGGTCCATGTTTTTTTTATCATTCCCCATCTCAGGGTTTACAAGATGTCGATTGATTACCAGCTCGCCTGCACTCTCTCACTGCTTACAGGTCCATGTCATTGTAATGAGAGGACAAGCCTCCAGGATAATGCTCCTCCAAGATAAGCGATTAAATAAGTAGGAATGTGTGAGACACGTCTTACTGCAGGTTGCTGTCCACTTCAGCAGTCCACAAAAGCTTTGGCAGCTAGGAGTTAAGACGGCGCGACAATTGCATTCGCTCGTGCTGGCGTTTCTACGATCAACCGCCAGGACTGCGACGGCATCCGACAGCATTACTCTCCGGCTTCTACGACATCATTTGTTGCCACTACGGGACCACTTTTGATGTGTGGGCGGGATAGGACGCCAAACACACCAGTGAGAGACCCTCTCCAGGCACCACAGTATAACTACTAATTGTTAGCTTGGCAGAACACTGTTCATTCCATGCATCCCATGGAATATTGCATATACCGTAAAATACCGGGCAAGCACCCACTCAAAATTTAGAGATAAGCGCGAAAAAATAGGGGATGGGCGCTTGTTCGGTCATCAATTTTACATATAAATGTACAGCACATATTTCCTCCGATCTTACAAATTTGGGTGTGGGCGCTTAATGTAGAATGGGCGGATGCGCGGTATTCTACGGTAGGTCGGTGACTTGACGAGCGTGATCACTATTGGGGAGTAGAGCGAACCGTCGTGTCCCCAGAGGCTAAGTTCGGAACTAAACTGAGGGGGGCAACAGCAGCGCGAATTATTTGTTTGCATTTCGGATGCTGCACGCAGATTATGTAGCCGAACGCTGCATCAACGTTTGGCCGGGACTCGTGTTGAACCGGTGAAGCACCTATTAAATACGAGTCTTTGCCAAACGCTGACGTGGCACTCGTGCCCAATCTGTGCCCCGCACTGAATCGAGGAAGATGACGTGAAGAATCCAGTCCACGGGCCTTGTGTTGGATAAACACCGAGCTCTGGGGAAAACGAACTGGAGAAAGTGCCCTCTTATATTTCAATCTCTTTGCCAATAATCCCCATAGAAGCAAAATATATTCGCAACTCCAACGCCCTATAGGTGGCGGGGTGGTAGTTCCAAGATGGCGGAAGAGACGGGGATAGATTCTCCAGGGTTTCGCGTGCGCCTGTTCATTGACGCTGGTCAGTGTGCTAAAAATGATTTATTTGTCTGCAAGCGCGAAGTGGCTAGGGCAGAACCATATTACAGGTGACGGAGATGTTGATGGGCGTTAGCAAAACGAGCATGCTGATATTTAAAAGTTGCAGAAACCTCGACTTGCGAAGCTTTGTGGTGGGCGAGCGCGTTTTACGCACCGGGCACGTCACTGTTTGTGGCAGACTATTTTTGAGGGTGATGAAAATATCGTGTTTGCGCTTTGCCTGGCCATTAATGCTCTAAAATGTGGGCAGCGCATGGTGACCGTCAAGCTTCAGAAGAGCAGCGTTCACAGTATTTACGCCTTCGTGTCACAGGCTCGCAACTCGCTGCCCACCGTCTCGGTTTTAGTGTATTGCAACACGTCATCAAACTGCTCTATGGCTTTTGATAGAAAGTTTGTTACCGCAGGCTACCGTGCGGTGTAGCATTACAACCAGAGGCTCGCGCTGCGCCTTTGGAGCAGAATTCTCAGCGCGTGCCAGGAGCCTTGTCGCGCTCACAGTAGCCAACGGTAGCCTGCGGTAACGCTATGCTAAAACGGCCTATTAACACAATCGGTGTGTTTAGTGGTTTTATTTATTGCTCTATCAAAAATAAATATTATAATATACCGTACATCTTTTTTTTTTTTTGTACCGTCTTATTTGCAACGTAGTGGCCCCTCTCGCCAAAACTGCCCGTTCAAAGCCCTCGTCACAAACGGCTGGTTAAAACAAACGTGCTTAAAATGCTTCGGTAATTTATTTATTTATTTTATAATTGCCTAAAAGCAAGTACGCATATTCTATCTTTTAAAAGTGCTTGGAGTAAATGGTCATGTTCCTACGGCCTTAAAATCGCAAACCCATTCCCGACGTGTATTGCTCGACATATCGTTGCGCGACCAGTTTTCTCCTACTTAGGGCAAAGAATAGACTTTTCATAGAGCGAACGCTAGAGCTCTACATTATTAGCGGGAGCGTTTGCCGTCATGTTGAGCACAGATCGAATTGGCGGCCACTCACAAGACCAGAAATCCGCAGCGTATGCGATATACGAAAAGTCCCCAAATGAAATGAAACATCCCGGCCCCTTCGTGCAAGGCTGTTGCAAGGTGGAACACACGTATTCCTATTTTAACGCGCTCACTCTTTTCGTTACAACGGTTTCACGCATCAAGGCCGACAGCCCCTGCCACCTTTTCCGCGCCGCCGCCGCCGCTGTCGTCCCCGTTCCTCTAGTTTCCCGCTCGTCCGCGGGAGGGCGAGCGGTGCGCTGGAGTTGCGAATAATGCGGTAGAAACTGGAATGTGAGGCATTAACTGTTTGCCTGTATTGTCATTTATGTTTCCTGAAAATTTGTCTTTGTGTCTCTAGGAAAAAGCAGCGTCAACTCTTCTGGAGTCATTGCCATTGGAGTCTGTAGTTCAGATAACTGGAGAGGTTGTAGAAAGACCACAAGGACAGTGGAATGAGGTAAATAGAAATGGTCCAAAGAATTTTCATGGACCAGTGGCATTGAAGCTGGTGGGGCAAGTTGTCATTGCCTGCCCCCTCCCCCCCCTTCCTTCCCTTCCTCCAGACCCTTTCTGTAATGCTGGCACCCTCACATTAACCGCCTGCCACCCCCCTCCCCTTGTCACCCCTTTATCTCACAAAAACTTGCAATGCCACTGTTTCGGTCGATCAGATCGGAGGATTGGTTTATTTAAAATGATACAGATAGTTTTGTGAGTTGTGAGCTATCATACAACCAGGAGTCAAGCCTGGACTATTGTTGATCTCATCCCATTATGTGACTCAATATCAATGTACTCTAAAGACAGCAGCAAAGGCATTGGTGAGCTGGTGAGCCTGAGAAAAACCCCAGAATAAGAAAACACAAAATAGAGAGAAACACTCGGAGGTCTCAGTGTGTATTGCTATCTCTCAAATGTGCTTCACAGTTCCTTGTGTGTTTTATGCCTTTTGTAGTGTTCCTTTGTCTGCAGTGCTTCACAGATAAAAATCTGTTCTCTTGAATCGGGATGCTGGTTTTGATACCTTTCAGAATCTTCCAACTGGGAAAATTGAAGTTCTCTGCAAGGAGTTAAAAGCTTTGAACAATGCAAAAGTGGACCTACCTTTCCATGTTCGAGAGTATCAGAAGGTGAGTATAGGAAGGTTGTCGAAGTCCCCTTAGAACAGTGCTTGCCAAACTTTTGCCTTGCTGCAGAGTCCACATTTATCTTAGGGGTCATTTGCCATGGACCCCCATTGAATACATTTTATATTACAACAATGAGTGGCATACATAGAGGAACTTATGTTGTCATAAATCAGAAAAAGTTTAAGTCGTCGATCTCGCTGAATATAAATCATGTTTATTGTCATTGACGTCCTGCGCATAAACTCGGGCAAAGTGGTCTCACAGTGGAAAGCATGAATGGCAACACATATCTGAGGGCTTTCTCCAAGAAAGGCTGTATTAAAAATGCACTCACAACTAGAAACTAGCAAGAGTGCACTGTCACTCGTGAGAACTCTACTATGGCTGCAATGATGTTCAGTCTGACAATTTCAACCCTCTTCAGTGCCTTACCTGTCCCTGAAAGAGTGATCGCCGAATCGGTGCGGAGCCCTAGTGACCCACAAACCACAGTTTGAGAATTGCTGCCCTCGAATGAATGTTATTGGACTAAGCACTTCAGTATAAAATTGTAACAAGTTTTGTATTCTTTTGTTATTTCCAACGAACTCGCATGTGATTGCACTTGTTTTCATGTAGAAATTTCAATTTACAGAATCTTTATAGTGTTGCACAATTGGAAGTTGTAAATGTGGCATGTTTCATTGATGGCATTGTTTCCCCACAGCCTGTAATTTGTTCCTGTTACTTGTTTATCAATACCAATCATCACAAATAGCATCACCAGTGTTTTTGCACTTGCTTTGTCTACACAAATAACTAGGGTTGTGCGAATATTCGAAATTTCGAATAGTAGTTCCGAATAATACACTATTCAATATTCGCTTCGAAAAGAACTTCACTATTCGCGTTTTTCGAAGTGTTGATTGCGGTGGGTTAGCCCCGTTGAGTGCGCTTCTTACCGAGCACCGGTACACTGCGGAGAAGCAATACCCGCGGAAGCAAGCTTTGCGGGTGTTGCTTCTCCGCATTACATTGGTGATCGGTAAGAAGCGCACTCAACGGAGTAACCCGCTGCGATAAACATTTGGAAAAGTATGAATATCGCAGTTGCGTGCTTGGATGAAAACCATACATTCAAAGCAGGATGGTGCACGCGTGCCGCCTGTATATGAAAATAAATGGCAACTTTGTGAATGTGTATTATCTACATTGTAGTAAAAGTTTTAAAATTAAACTGACTGTTTTGCAAGAGTATATGTTCGGCAGAGATGCCCTTAAAACCTGCGTTCATCATGCGCGAGTCATTCTTTTTTAACTCGAAATTAAAGAGAGAATATTTAAGATTTGTAAAATCACTCAATTGGGTATAGTTGGCAATTTCCATTAGATTCATTTTATGTTAACCTTGTTGACTTACCATCCCAAGACATCAGACCTTCTGAGGTCACAGTTCATAAATATAGATAGATTAAACTTGGCTTATAAATGAACAGGTGGAACAGGGGGTTTTGTCTAAGCATTATTTTATGATAGTGAAAGGCATGGAAAAACTATTCGATATTCGATTAGAAAATATTCGGCCAAAACCACTATTCGCTTCGAATTCGCTTCGAACTCAAAATCCACTATTCGCACAAGACTACAAATAACGGAGGTTACCAAAGGGCATGTTTGTAAGGTTGTACTGCTACTGCTGAATCACAATTGAAAGAGTGAGCATTATTTATTTCAAGAACACTGCTGGCCAACCTTTGTGGGTGAAGACACAAGTCCAGAAGCAATCTTTAACTATTTCCTGATGTTAACAATTGAGTCAGATTTGCATATTGACAAGAAAATCTGTTTTTCATATTTGCTCAAGTATTTTATGCTCCCAGGGCCTAGCTTTTTTATAGCCGGTTCTTTGTTTATTTGTACTTAACAGATTCAGAACCTTGGAATGTGCAGTTTAAAAATTCTTTTCTATTTTCACAGAAAAAAGAGGCACTTCGGATGCGGTATCGCTACTTGGATTTACGATCCTCAGAAATGCAAAGGAACCTGAGGTTCAGGTCAGACCTTCAGATGCGCATGCGAAACTTTTTGGTTCAGTCGTGTGGTAAGATCAATATTTCTTGTTTTTATAGCCTAAAAAGAACCTGATAGCAATAGTCAATGTTGTGCAAAGACTTTGCCTCAAGGCTTTAGTGGAGTTCTCTTTCTGTCAAACATGAGCCATCATTGAAGGGCTGCAGAATGTCAGTTCCTAAAATCCTATCATCATTTAGAGTGCTTTCATGCCTTAGTTGTTCACAAAAAATGATGTCAGTCATCAAAAGAAGTTCCAATACCATTCTGGATATCACAAGTTTTATGGTAATAGACAAATGGATGAACTAATATTCCTTACAAATGTGTTGGTAGAGTATACTAGAAAACAGAAAGAATAAAACATAGAGAGGACGAAACACAGACGAGTACATTCTTTCACTCGTAACAAAGTTCATTCCATGGAGTATGATCGCCCGTTCTCCTGCGCATTTGTAGGGAAAGAAGGAAAGGAGCAGAGGCAGAGGGGGGAGCTCAGAAGAAGGAAGGACAAGTGGGGAGGGTGGAAGAATGCGTTGACCATTTCGGAATGGGCTGTTCACCAAGGTCGTCTAGTCATCCTGGAAAGCTCTATGCACAGAGAGCCTATCTCTCATTCAGAGAGGGCTCGTCAGGGAGATGAGGCATTAACGCCAGAGTTTTTGATTGCAAATTATTTGATTACTTTCCCTCCCGAATCTCTGAGAATGGTGCCCAAGAACGCGCATTTTCCTGAACCTAGGTGCACATCCTCTGCATGTGTGGCAATTTGCTATCGGGTACACCGAATCCTCGCTAAGTTCGGTGACCTCTCGGTAGTGCTCTCGCAGGCAGTCATTTAGGTACCGGCCCATTTGCCCAATATATTCTCCTCCGCCAGAGTAAAGGATGGAATGGATTCCCTCTCTCTGGCAGGGAGCAAACTGCTTTTCATGTTTCTTGGGGCAGGGATTTGGAGGGGAAGAAGTTTAACCTGCTGGCACATCTGCTTGAGTTTGAACTTACATTTGAAGACGACTCTTACGTCGAAACATGAAGCGAGCGCCTTGAAGTGATGTGCAGTGCTATGCGTGTACGTAATAACTGCGAATTGTTTCTGGTAGGGTCGAGATGTAGAGGAAGGTATGTGGGAGGGTGTGGTGAGCCTCAGTCTATCTAGGTTATTCCCCATAAGGTCTTTTGGGTAGCCCGCTTTCCTCAGTCTATCTAGCTGGAGGCTAACGTTGTGTGTGGCAAAATGAGGGCAGGACCTGGCGTGCGCAGTCGTCAGGAGGGACCTGACCAGGCCTAGCTTCACTGTTCTTGAGTGGGCGCTGGTGAAGGGGAGGACTGGTTTCTCTGATCTCTGTTTGAACGCCCAGCACATCCTCTCGGTTCGGAGACTAATGTGTAGGTCCAGGAACTGGAGGTCACCCCCAGCTGGGTCCTCTTTTTTGAATGTAGTAAGGCCGGCGGGGCTTGATGTGAAAGCTTTCAGGATGGTCTCAGGTTGGGTCTGTTCTTGGTGCACTAGAAGATAGTCATCTATGTACCTGTATTTGTCTGTGTTTCGTGCTCTCTCTGTTTTATTGTTTACTTTCTATATGAATTGAACTTTTTCTAAACTAATCTTTAGCCAACAAATGAGAGCAAGGAGGACAGCAGCTTTTTTACTCATGTTTCACAGCATGATTCATAGACTTTTGTAAATCTGCAGATCAACGTACCTGTTCCGACCAGTTTTCAAAATACTAGCGAAGAAATAGTTTCATTGTGCAGTTAATGAGGAACAACAACAGTGACATTTGAGGATGCTGGTTGGCATGAATTTGCATACCCCTTTATTTCTTGCGTGCTTATATGAGCTTTAAACATTGCTTTTGCTAGGTTTTGTGGAGATTGAAACTCCAACACTGTTCAAGAGAACTCCTGGGGTGAGTTACAATACAGTAGATGATTTTAAATCTTATGGCTTATTCATGAGCGAACTACATATGCTGGCATAACGAGCCACTCTTTTATGAATGAAAATGAAACCTTAGCACTTGCAGAGAAGTTTTGGTGTATATCTCTGCACTTTCCAGTTCTGGGGAGCACTTTTCCTTATATGCTGTGTTGGAGAAGCTGCATGATGGGGCTCATGCACTGCCTGTGTCTTGAGATTGCAGGAGTTTTTTTTTATATGTGGTAAATATAAAAGTCTAGCATTCATAACATTTCCACCCAATTTGTTTAGATTTTCTTGTCAAACTATTTTTTAGCATATAGTATTACAATTGGAAATACCTCGAATAAAACAATTTTGTTGCATATTTTTATAGCTTGTTGCAATATTGGTGTAAATGACTATTTATCGAGGCTGCATTGGGTATGTCAATACTGTGGACATCAGCTGCTGGTGGGATGGAGGCTCCGGACCAAAAGCCTAGAATCTGCTTTGTATTGCCTCTTGTATGCTGACGTTACTTTATTATTTTACCCCGAATTTTGTATATTTTTTCTGATACAAGTGTCTCCTTTATACTTCGATCTGTATTGCTTTTTTCAGGGAGCACAGGAGTATGTGGTGCCAACCAGATTTCCTGGCCAGTTCTACTCTCTTGTGCAAAGTCCTCAGCAGGTATAATATTGTCATTTAATTATATATGTAGGTGCATTCTCTTTTGTAAATTGTCACAAGAACTTTATACGTATGAATTTGAAATTTTCCCTTGATTCTATAAGAAAGCTGCAGTGCACTTAGCTTGACATGTACATTATTTCAGGTGTCATAGCTGCTTTTAACATTTCTGAATGGTTAAACTAAAGACAAGTCTGGAGATCCAGTAGACTTCGTAGAGCAGATGTACTGACCATTAGAGCTTCCAAGTAATGCTTGTACTGATACTGGCACTTCCAACTGTCAATGAGGGATTATTTTTTGGTGCTTAGCCATGCGCATCACATAAAACAAAACCAACTAGAACTGAGAGCTGACTCGTCATTTGGCAGCTGCTGTTGACCCTAATAACAGCTTCATGCTTATGAATGTTAGACTGAAATGCTATTGTTTGGTCTAAGTGCCATTCATAACTACCTATAATGCCTGTACGGGCCTTCAGCTATCCAAATTATGATAGTTCATTGTTTTCTTCTATTGTAGCATTATGCACTCTTTTGTAAAATCTGACCCTTGCACCACTAAAACTTACAAAATCAAATCAAATTCTATTAGCATTTGTAAGGTCATGCAACTTGAGTTAATTTTTCTTTAGCCAATGCTAAAAGAGCATATGGTATTTTCGAGCCTTGTCCTTGCAGCTCTGTTTGGGGTGTCATACAGATCAAATAAATTTAAGTTAAAAAGAAAAATTCCAGAGAGCCGAAAAGTGCTCAAATAAAAGTGCTGCCGGGCTTTGTCTTGTCAATTTTAAGCCCTCTATATTTGTGAGGAGGACTATCCATTCAAAAGACGTAGGAAATCTTAACCCCTCCTTTCCTTTGACGCCTTCCCATTCGTGGGCAGCCTCTCATTGCTTCTTTGTTTTAAATGCACCTAAATCCACAATTTGATAGTCACCTGCATGCTCAAGACATCTATATTTCATTTTGATTGTACCCCCTGGGTACATTCAGCTTCCTACTCTTTTGAACCACTTGGGAACAGTAATTTTCAGTTCTTTGTCACCTGAAAATATTTACTCTTCCAAGTTTTTGAACGTTTGAACGCTCACTGTTCTTCTTTGCTGAAAAATTAATACTGGTGACAGGGGGGTTATCTAACAATCAGGTGATGAAAATTTTATATTTCCAATCAAACAAGGGCTCAGCAGGATTTTGCTTTCTTTAAGGAGTCCACCTCTTTAAATCAGAATGAGGCAGGCATAATGAGTTCAAGGGTGATTGTATTGAAACTTAAAATGGCACTTTTTTTTCTCTAGAACTGTGTTTCATACTCAGTAGTATGTAGATAGGCTATCTATTGAGTGCCACTCACATGCAAAATGTGCTCGCTGGAACTCCTGCCGTCAGGATGCCCCTTCCTTACCCTGAGAAGCTATAACTTGGTTACACTATTCAGTGGTGTTCTGTGAAGACAGGAATATTTGCTCGTGACATTTAGGAAAAATGTGAAATGAAAGGTGCTGAACGTATTAATTGGGAGTTAACTCTTAAGGGCTTAAATCTGTTGATTTTACTCCCGACTTTTTCCTTCCCACCTTTTCTGATGGCCACAGGCAAGTAAGCTGAATTTAAAGAGTCCACTGAATTCCGGCTAACACTGTTTCTTTCTTATTGTGGATTGTCTCGCCTTCCAAAGTCTTTACAAAAGGGGCTTCATGCTTCTTTCACCAACAAGTGGAGGAAGAGAAAGGGAAGCTTGCAGGTCAGCCTTTAACTTGCTGCAATCATTTCGAGGACCATGCTAAGCAATACTTCAAAAACTCGGCGACCGTATCGGACTAGGCGCATTTCACACAAAAGCATCTCTACCTCTAGCAAAAAAAACAAACACTCAACTTAAAAAAAAAAAAAAAGCTTTTTGTTTTTAGATTAGTGTGTATAAATACAAAGGAGGCCCAAAACAATGTGGCTCACCCCTGCACTGAGAATTCTTAGATTGATGCAACCCTATTCGTTATCGAATGGCACCCTTACCTTTAGAGCTGCCAAGGTGCTTTCCCAAACTTGGCTTTTCCACAATGCTGAATGGAGAAATTTGCAATCAGTGCGGAAGGTTGGCCTACTGTTGTTAGTAAGAAACCCTTGCCTTTGTGCATAGAGGTAGGAAGGTTCCGGAGGCGACATGACGCCACCAGAGGTGAAACCAGAAGTGTGGAGAGATGCTGTTGGACGAAAAGGAGAGCTGACTAGGCGCCAACGGCTGTTTTGGTCACCCTCGGGGCTGCCCTTGAGGGTGACCAAAGCAGCTGTTAAGTCGGCTGTCCTCTTCGTCCAATAGCGTCTCTTGGTTTTGGTCACTGTTGGGGGCGTGTCCCTCCACACTTCTGGCTTCACCTCTGGTGGCGTCATGTCGCCTCCAGAAGCTTCCTACCTCCGAGCCTTCATGCCTTGCATGATGCTGTCCGTTTGATGTGCAGTTCAAGCAGCTGCTGATGGTGGGAGGGATAGACCGCTACTTCCAAATGGCCCGCTGTTACCGGGACGAGGGGGCTCGCCCGGACCGACAGCCAGAGTTCACACAGGTGGGTGTTGGGCAGCGAGTTTACGGTGAGTGGTGCAAATGCCTAGCCCGTAGGCTTCTCCGCACCAACAACAAAACTCTGCTCAAGAGGCATCGGTACGGTGCAGAGGTGGTCAGGGTGTGACTCACAAGCCACATCTGGCTCTTTGTGCTTCAAGGTTCGACTCTCGAGGTGCAGACTCTCGAGGCAATATACCGATAGGTTGGTTGTAAAGCTATGGTCTACTTCGAACCACTGACTATGAGAAAGAAAAATAAATAAATAAATTGCCAGTGACTTTTATTTTTAAAGTCCTATAATGTATGAAATGCATTATATGGAATTGGTGAGGGAATCGGTGTGTCACGTGACATATATTTTCCCGCAAAGTTTAGCGGGAAAACTGAACGGTTCTATAGGTCACGTGGCGTGAGGTCACATGATGTCGATTTCTCCTGCTAAATTTAGCGGGGAAATTAGATTTGTTGTCTAAGTCACGAGGCGTGAATTTTCCCACTAAATTTAGTGGGTAACAGAATTAATTGGTGTATAGGTCATGTGACATCAATTTTCCACTAAATTTAGCGGGGAAACTGAATTGATTTTTTGGCCACAAGGCGTGAATATTACCGCTAAATTTAGCGGGTAAACTGAGTTGTTGACAGTATAGGTCACGTGCCATCAATTTCCCCAAGGTGTATAGGTCACGTGATGCCACTTTCACCACTAAATTTAGCGGAAAATGCACGGACTGAAGGATAGACGAAATTTTGGGATTGGGGGCTAGCATTATAAAGCATTTCATGCTTTAAAACACAATCACCAGGTAGGCCACACAGATCACATTAAAACATTATCTTCATCTCGTAATTTGTTAAAAGCCTCAGGGAGCCAGGTGCATTCGTTTAGCCACGTAGAAGCCAGCGTAAGGTAGGTCTCTGCACTGTATTTGGTTATTTACCTTGTTTTTCCGTAAATTCCTCTGCTGTAGCCTGTTCAGGTGCTGAGCTCTTCCTTTTACACGGCTAACTGAAAAACGATTAGAATGAATCAGTGACCTAGGTCTGCATCACTTTCTCTGGTTGCAGGAAGCGTTAGATTATAAATATTTCCGAGCGGTTGCCGATGAGATTAAGGAAACCAAAGCACCGCATACAATCATAATGCTTGTATACGTGGTGCTTCGGACAGATCTGCAAGCTATGGTGTGGTGCACGGTCTGGTAGCATATGAAACGTTTTTATTTTAACCAGCATTATAATACATGTAGTATGTCTCTGAAATCAAAAATGATTCCCACCCCTGCCAGAGGACCACTTCCTGGCAAGAGAATTGTTTTCTTTGTCTCTCTTGAGAGGCACCTCTCTATAGTCACTCCCTACCTTTGATAAACTGTGCCGTTTTCATTCTGTTAGTGACCAGAGCCACCTCCGGTACTATAGCAGATTGTCAAGCTACATTGACGTTTATGGGTGCCAGGTGCATTAATCTGGATGGGTGTTAATAAAAAATTGTGTCATTGGCATTCAGTCTGGCATAACTATTTCAACATAAGACCTATACAGTGGCCCAATCGTATAAATCAGTGAATGAGATCCTTGTGATCGAGGTGTCAAGGGGTCTTTCGGTCCTGGACCGAGGACCAAAAAACTCGCATACCCCTGAGTTAGCGTCGTGGAAGTAAAATTTTAAAAAAGCTCTCTGCAGTTTTTTTTTGTAATGGTCAGTTATGAGGGGGGGCCTGGGGATTTCTGTTTTAAGTGAATAGATACCGCCTACTGCCCTTGTTTCTTTTTTAGTACAGTTCTGTCTCGTTAATATGGGTGCCTCCGTTCCCGAGGAAAATCGTCCGTAGTGGGAGTCGTCCATAATGACGAATCAGCATGTGACAGCCAAGCTTACCAAGAGTATGGGGGCGAGAGCATAGGTGACTTTTGCGTAACTTAAGCAGTTGAGTTATCCGGACCCTCTTTTGTGTGTCCAAACATGGCTTTGTACCCCCAGAAACTTGGCACTCAGAACTTGTACAAAAGCAGCATTCTTTTCTCTCTCCCGCCCGTGTTTTCAACAGCGCTGCGCACATCTAGTGAGTCATGTGTCTCCCTCCGACATGCTGATTGGCTCACTTGGACCATAGCCTTTGCCTTTTGCCAAATTACGGTGAAACAAAGTATAGGAGAAATTAGCTTCGTGGGTCCAGAGCTTCTTTCCCATTCCCCAAACAATGACGAGATCTACAGTTTGGTGACCTAGTTGCGTCAGGGTTCATTCTTCTTTGTTTCCGGTTAATACGCAATCTTCAGCAACAATAGGCTGCAAGCGGTTCTGACCCGTTTTACGTAAAAGACAAAACAAAAATATCTTTTTGTGCACAGCTCTTATCGAAGAACCCGCAACGAACGTCCAGGTACACACTGTAACATCTCAGGTTCACTAATATCTCAGGAAAGTTTTCGGACCTTTTTTTTTTTAGCTGTCCATGGTCCGGCCTGTGGGTTTGAGTGTTAATGGGGAAAAACTGCACTGCGAAAGATCAGTCACCGAAAATATGGCCCATAACGCGGGGTGGCCATATTAGGGGAGTCATTATTAACGAGTCATGACTGTACATTTTTCTTTAGACATTTGGCAACTCAGGAAAATTTTCTCACCCCTTCAATCTGTTATTAGTCTAAATTTTTCTGAATTGTGCTTCGTCTAGTGTATTATTCTCTTAAATTAAGTACTTTTCTTTCTTCCAGGTGGACATTGAGATGTCTTTCGCAACGGCAAATGACATAATGGAAGTTACGGAGGAGCTGTTGGTCAAGAGTTGGCCGGAGGATATGACTCCGATCACCGAGCCATTTCCCATCATGACGTACAGAGATGCCATCCGGCAGTACGGTACTGACAAGCCCGATTTGAGGTTTGGAATGCAGGTTCGTCCAGGTGTCTCTAGTTTGTTCTGATTAATGAGACTTCGTTTATGCTATATTTAGTGTATAGGTATGAGATAGTTGAGGTTTTATGCATTCCTCAGTTTCTTCCAATTGTATGTAGTCATTGCTAAAGGAAACACTCTGCAGTTTTGTAAGCTAGTGTTTTAAATGCTGCCTTGTTAGTCATGGTTTTTGCCTTTAAGGTAGCCATGAAACAATTTTTCTACTTTGGCTAAATACCACTTTCACTCCCTAACGTTAATAACTGAATAAGCTTGCTTTAGTTTTTCTTTCTAGGCAATGGCTGTCGCCAAAAAAATTAGAGACATATGAGCATCATTCATCTCAACTCGGAGCCAGAACAAGCTGCCACGTTGCCTGGTGCCTATTCTATGCCGCCAACGTTAATCATAGCCAAGCGCTTGGGTTGGCAAAGTAGAAAACGCGTGCTGAGCTTCAGGCATTGTTAGAGTTTGGCTATCCTCATCACCGCAGTGGTTGGACGTGAGCCACTACTCGAGTGTCCGCCGAGGCATTGATTGTTACAAGCCAAAGTCGAATGCTCAAGCAGTTCTCGTGTCCAATCCATGAGCCGCACTCAATTGTCGTCAGGCGGGTGGTTTTAATCCCACAATTATGCACCAAACTTTGCGAAGGCAAGACTGAAAGAAATACTAGTGCCCTTTTATCCTCGCAATTTAACCGCAACAAAGGAGCTTCTGAATCAGTGGTGGTCTGTGCGAGCATACTTTGGCTAGACTAAAACCAGTACGCCTCTGCGAAGTCATGAACATTCCAACCCAATATTGTTTCATGATCCCTTTAATGTAAGACTTCATTTGCTTTCTTGAGTGTATGGCTCACAGTTACCTTGTTTGCTTTTCAGTAAAAAAATAGCTAGAAAAAGCATTTGCAAATTAATACCAAACTGCAGCTAGACAACATAAACCAATTTTCAAATTGAAATTTCAGACTTAATGGGGTAAACTGTTTTCATTTTTGATTAATAAAAAGATTCCATCGAGCAGCAATCACAGAAGTTACTGGAGACCTAGCAACATTAATAGAAGCAGTGTATCTTCTTGACATTGTACCCTTAGCTTCAGAATTGGAAGGCACTGTGTCTGCACTTTTTTCGCAGGTATTAATTTTCTGCTAAGCAATTACTATTTTTATGCTACCATTAGTGAGGTAGATCAAATTTTAAAAGGTTTGGTTCATTAGAGAGGCTGCTAATCTGTTTTGCGGCTTAAGAAGTAATATAAAGTGCAAACATAGCAAAGTAGAATTCATACTTTGTCGTGGTTAAGTGCTTATTAAGTCACAAAATCAACTACTCTATACCTTGTTTTTGTGAGAAAACGCACAGACTGTATGCACCAAGCATAGAATTCGACATTAGGTAAAAGGATGAAAGGCCGCTGATGTTTTGCTCTGTTTCGCCAGCTTGTCGACGTCACGCAAGTCATGAAGGATTGTGACCTCAACTTCATCTCCAAGGCAACATCTGCTGAGGGCTCTTCAGTGCAGACAATTGTTGTGCCTGGTGGTGCTGTAAGTACCCAAGCATTAGTGATGCTCCACGTACACTCTCGCTAAGAAAAACTGGCGCGAGTGTTCGACGGCCAAAATGGTGAAATAGCCACACACAGTGCTGCGTTGTCGCAAATGCACCGAGATCGAGGGTGGTCGGGCCGTTCCCACCTTTTGATCTTGCGGGTGCTTCAGCAGACAGTTACCTTTTCCAACAAATTTTGTTTCTTTGCTACATTGGTGCTGTTATTTGTAATCCTTGCCAGTTCAGCATCTTGCAGATATCTAACAGTGGTTAAGGAGTGAGGAAAAAAGAAGATATCACTGCTCTCAGCAAGTAAGCAAGAAGAGACCCTATGTGCACAGTCATGCATGTTCGGCAAAAGCCCGAGGCAGAGAAGCGGCGCTTTAAAGGCAATCTTTGGGAACGGCTGCTGCCTGCCGACCTCCCCTGTGCTACGAATATGGCACTCGCCAGGCAATCTCAATCCTGCTGTGATGGCTAGAGCAACTAAGTGGCATGGCAAGATTATTGTTATCGCTTTCCTTTTCCTTTTGCCGCCAGTTTGTCGCTGGCAGAAAAGGTGTCACATGCACCAAATTTGACTATGGCGCTTGTGGGGAAGCGGCCTTGCAGAGCGCCGGGTTTGGGGGAGACATACGTTTTGCTTTGCATTCACAAAATGTAGATATTACAGTGAAGTCCGACGAGCAGTATGCTTCACGAACCTTCGGACATTGTGTGTTCCACTTAGACATGTGTCATTGAGTCCCTTTAATAATGTAAGTGATGTTTCAAAGCGGCTGTGTACAAGCAGACAACAAAATAATTCACAACGGTGCAGCGCTGTCAGCACATGCACGGTTATGTCGTGGCATCTCCTGCAGGAGAAAGGTTCGCTTCTCTTGCAATACTTGGAGTAGAAAGTTCGAGACCGATGCGATACTCTGCTCTGCAAGCCGAGTATATGCGGTTACTCTTTAGTTTCGAGAGAGAAAATAGAATGAAGGTTGATTTATTTCCTCAACCCAAGCGAGATGGTCCTGGCCAAAGTGAAACCAGCACAGCCCCCTAAAACTGCCTCATCAAATGGGTCTTTCATATTATTACATATCGTTGCTGGTAGGGTTGTGCGAATAGTCGAAATTTTGAATAGTAGTTTTGAATAATAGACTACTCGATATTCGCTTTGAAAAGGACTGCACTATTTGCGTTTTTTGAAGTGTTGATTGCGGTGGGTTAGCCCCGTTGAGTGCGCTTCTTTCCAAGCACCGGTGAACAGCGGAGAAGCAATACCCGCGAAAGTGAGCTCCGTGGGTGTTGCTTCTCTGCATTACATCAGTGCTCAGTAAGAATCGCACTGAACGGGGCAACCCGCTGCGATAAACGTTTGGAAAAGTATGAATATCGCAATTGCGTGCTTGGAAGAAAAGCATACATTCAAAGCGGGAAGTTCGCTCATGCCGGCTGTATTTGGGAATAAATGGAAACTATGTGAATTTGTATATCTATATTGCAGTAAAAGTTCCAAAATTAAACGGACTGTTATGCAAGAGTGTGCTATGTTAGGCAGTGATGCCCTTACAACCTGCATTCAACATGCACAATTATTTCTTTTTAACTCGAGATTAAAGAAGGAATATTTTATATAGCAAGGTTTTTAAATTCACTCAATTGGGTATAGTTGGCCATCTCTATAGGATTAATTTTATGTCAAATCCGTCATTTACTTGCCATCCCAAGACATCAGACATTATGAAGACACAATTCAAAAATAAAGATAAACCTAGCTTATAAATGAACAAGTGGAACAACCGTCATAAGTTTAGCTGGGTTTTCGTCTAAGCATTACGCAATGGTAGTGAAAGGCGTGGAAAAACTATTTGACATTCAAATCAAAAATATTTGGCCAACGAATTTGTTTCGAACTCAAAATTTGCTATTCGCACAAGACTAGTTGCTGGGTGTTCGAGATTTTGTGGAGAGCTAGGCCATGGTGCCACTGCAACAGACATTGTTTACTTTTTTAGTTTGTCCCCAGGTAGTTCAAAGCTGTGACGGTTGGCTCAAAACAATAATGCTGTTTATTTTCTGTTAAAAGGTATGACAGAAGGAGACCGAGGAACAAAGCTGCGACATGCAGCTTGACGAGTCCTCGGCCCCCCTCCCTACATTCGTACGACTACAGTGCCACATGTCAATGTTGCAGCCTCAAACCCTACCATTTCATCACTGATACTGGGGCTGTCTTTTGGGGGAAATTCTTTGATGCATACCTTCTGTTGAACAATTGACACTACTAGTATTTCACGATTCTAATATCGTATGAATAAGGCATTCTGTTGACTTGCATCCTTCAGCGTGTGTGGAAACGGGTTCATGCGGAAGCCTTCAAGGACATTGCAAAGCACCATTTCGACCTCCAGGTGTGTTTTCTTCTGCATGTGCTTTACCTTGAAGTGCCGACAAAATGTTCGCTGTCTTGTCTCGAAATATCATTATGCTGAAGAAAGACACGCTGTTTCCAAGAATTTCTGCAGGATTTTCTTTCCATATTACCACTCCTGTTGAAATGTTTTATTATTTCTTTTTTAGTTCAAAATCTTATTTCGAGCCACTCCAATCCTTTTTAGATAGCAATCAATTATATGGATGATATATAATGTACATGAATAAATTATATGGATGATGTGCATAATTTGAAAGGCTTTAAAAATTGCCTTCACAAACTATCTAGCGTGTAGCCTCCTCCAAGGCACTGTAACATTTTAGCTGAGCACCAGCCTTCAGCTCAAAAATGCCTTTGGTTGTCATGTCATGCAATTAGGTGGATATGCCCTAGTACTAGCACACTTACCATAGAATACCGTGCACCTGCCCATTCCACACTAAGCGCCCATTTCCAAATTTTGAAATCTGAGAAAATATGCACAGTACGTTTATATGTAAAACTGATGACCGGACAAGCGCCCATCCCTTATTTTGCCACGATTATCTCTCAATTTTGAGTGGGCACTTGACTGGTATTTTACAGAAGATCCGTGGATGTCTCTGGGATGCTCTAACTTCCTGGGGGTGTCCTATGAACGTCCGCAGGACATTCCCAGAACATTAGGACATCCTTAGGACATTCACAGAACTAAGTGTGCTACTACGGTGCACACTTGCAGCGTTAATGAGATGAGGAAGAGGTGCATTAATATTTTTAATAAATTTTCTATATATTATTTTTGAAATCTTCATCTATTTGAGGTGCCTTTAGTGCTTCAGAAATGCAATTTAAGGTGTTTCTTTAAATGCTGTTATTTCCTTAGACTGGCACAATATTTTAGCATTAGAAGTTTCACCATTCATTACAGCTGAAATTGTGGCTATTATCCAGTAACATAGTATTTTTCTCCTTGCAATAATTCCTATTTCATAGAGTTTCTGTCCAAGTAACAAAATAGACTAATTGGCACGGGCTCTCAAACTGGGTCCCTTAGAATACCCTCGCAATTTTCCCAAGCTCCCAAATTTCCTCGACCGTACACGACCTCGAGTAAAGTGCCATTTTTGGCGGATGTCAGCCACCCGTCGACGCATACCCATGAGCCAAACATTTCTTAGTATGTGCATTACTGTTTGCAAGGTGTGTAGACTTGTGCGTTGCTTTACTGCATCGATGCCACGACTGGGAGGCATTCCTCGGCCTTTAGTCAAGAGAGATTTCCCGATTTCGAAAGTACGAGAACCTTGGAACTAGGGGATTGTTGTATTACATGGAGATGATCCTCTCTCATGATGCCGTTTTTATAGGGCATTGTGGACATTCAGGTATGTGAAGACAGTACTGTTAAGTCATCGATCAAGAAGCACCTGACCCCTGAGCTAACCGGGAAACTGTTACAACGACTTCATGCAAAACCGGGAGACTTGATACTGATGTGTGCTGGCAACACAGAGAAAGTGGTGAGCCACACAAACTTTCTTGTTACTTGAACATTGATTAACTCCTTATTTAGGTGCAGTTGTAGGTAATATAATAGCTTATGTACTGGAACATAATCTCCCCATTGGATAGCTACTGTACAAATAAATTTTTAATAACAATGTTTTTCTTGGTGCATTTTTCAATTTGATAGGAAGTGCTGCTTTCATTGATACAATTTGCCTGTTTATATACACCTCAAGAACATATTCATAAAAACAAAGATTACTATTTTTTTTTATAAGAATTAACGTGTGTATCGTATGTGAAAGCGAGTTACTGTATCTCAAGATTAAGGATCGGAAAACTGGTAATTTATAGGAATCACTCGCTTGTCTGAGAAAATGTGGATTTTGAACAAATGCACACTTGAGTGCCATCAAAAACATAATTGAATCAGACAGAGCCAGTTTGAATCAAACACTACTAAGAGAGCTAAGGAACAAAAACATGATTTCGTTTATGAAACACGGCTCAAAATATTGTCCCGAGACATGGTGATCCTCATGCTTGGTATGTCCCCATGACGAGGCAACAGGGAGCTCATAAACAACATGTTTCAGCTTTGCCCTCGTTTTAAACTTGATCATGTAGCACTAGCTTGGCTGCAAGTTTTCTTCTCACATTGCGCGATGCTACAGTGCACAGAAGTAGCATCTTCTTCACTCTGTAGTAGTACTACAATTTAATCCACAAATCTAAAAAAATTTTGAATATTTGCATTTACATGGTCATGTATGATATACTAATATTATGCATTTGCTATCTCTTACTTCGCTGTAGTGGCTGATGGATGAGATGCAGCTATGGCCTCTTTCGTTGGACCTGCCCCCAGTTTATGCATGCTTGCTTTATGATACCAGTGCATTAAATATTCAAAGGTGTTCATCATGCATGTTATAGCTGATGCACTCTCAAAGCTGTTATATTACGTGGAGCACTGATCCAATGGAAATTATGACTTGAACTGAGACTGTCTGTGGCTCTCTCTAGAATGTGCTTTGCAAATTGCATCGAAATGATAAAAAGCTTCTGATACACTAGCAATTTCTAAGGCTTGTTGAAATTCAGTTTTTCTTTCCTCAGACACCTGCCTGATGTAGTGCGTAGTAATGCACTGATAGTATACAGTCAACTTTTGTTTTTCTGCAGTGCTTGCTCTTGGGGAAGCTTCGACTGGAGGCATTGAAAATCCTCTCCGAAGCGGGAATTCATCTCCTTGAGCCAGGAACATTCAAGTTCTTGTGGGTTGTTGACTTCCCCCTGTTCAAGCTTGAGGAAGATGGTGAGTTTAAAAGGAGTTATCTATTCTTTTCTTACCCGCTATCACTCCGTGTATCACTTCATGTTTCTGCATGAAGTATTATACTACTAGTAGTTTTAAAGTGGGTAACATTGGTGTATGACAAGAGAGCCATCAGCCAATTTCACCTGAAAACTGTCTGTCATTTCGCTTTCAATGTTTTGCCATGATAAAAGTATCTCGCACCAACCATAATGTTTTTACCACAGATGCAGGGTTTCAAAAAGAGCACAAGTTAATTGCCATGGTGCAAATAAATGATATGCAACTTTTTGCATATCATTTATTTATATGGCAAAACATTGAAACAAGGTGATATGACAGCACAAACTTTTTGTTTGTGCTGTCATATTTTTATATAAAATCAAGACTATAGGTACATGCTATGGTCTGAAAACTTTGAGGTATCTAATAGTAGTATAGTCCAATCGGTAATGTGAGGACTGCTGCAGTCTCTTGTATTTCCTATGCATGTGTTTATAACCTGGAAACTCTAATGTTAAAACAATTGTTTGTAAAAAAAACCAGGTCGGGGTTGCATTTTATAGACCTTTTCACCCTCCGCCGCATGGGCGCTGCCATCTTGGAATCACGTGATGCGGCCGCCATTAGGTTGCTTCAACTTGTTGCTCCGCTCTCCCGTCCGCGCCTTGGCGGATGCGTTGAATTCGTGTTTTTCGTCGCGCTTCACCGCGTCTCTTGCCTTACTCCGTAAAGTGTCGTTCGATACTTAAACTTACCGTGCAATTGCATTACATCATTGTGCGCGCAACTTCTGTATTTAATTTTGTAACACGTTTTGAATATTTTTTTACCATCGGCGTGCGGGATACGTGTGAAAAGGCTTTAGAGGAACAGGAATCAGCGATAGCACTTGCGTAGATTGACTACATATATGACTTGAAGAGAGCCTTGAGGGTTCAAATACCAATAACTTACGAGAACTGAGGTTTGGTTACTAATAAGGGCGGAACATTTGCAATAGGAAGCCCAATGTTATTATATATATGAGTGCGCATTGGTGTCAAGGGAGGACACAAAAACACTCAGCGTAATTAGCCATGTGTTTTTCCTGAAAGCATGGTGTTTTGTAGTTACAACAGATCGAAAACAGTTTCTTTTGATTACACTAGGGAACTTGTGGACAAGACGCGGGAACAAACGTTTAGTTGAATATTTTTTTTATGCTATAAATAATGGTACCTTAACATCAGGCAACTTGTTTGTTCGCAATATCACACCTATATCTGTTTTACGTTCTTAATCGTGTGTGTGATATAAGCATTCGCTTTATCGGTATATTTATGAATTCCACGGAATGGTGTATCGTGCTTAGTCCCATGTCCATAGTCTTTCAGTTGCTTAAGTCATCTTTCAATATAACCATGCAGTTTGAATTAATTTATTTCAACACAAATATTTGGACTCCCCGCGTAAGAAACTGTCACAGACAACTTGATAGTGCCTATGATTCACAAAATGTGACGCTGAAAAGAATCCTTCTGCATGAAAATCACCTGAGTGCAGCCGGTTGTCGACGGCAAATAGGGAGTTACTTTCAGTAGCTGGCGACGTCAAAATGTGCAAAGCGCATCGTTTCAAATCAGTGAACAGCTTTCTACACAGGCCCATTGGGCGGCGCCTGGCGTTCGACTTCAGCCAAACTTATCGGAGATCATTTCTTCTGCGCTCTTCAATTCATTCGGCAAATTTTATGGAAGATGAATATCAGACTTTATTTGAAGTCTGGCATTCACTTATCTCACCATTCTCATACCTTGAGAACGTCGTAAGGAAATGTTCATATAACAAATAGTTTATTTCATAAGGGCAATATTTTGAAAGGCTGTTAATGAGTACTTTAGTTAAAGAAATTTTCTAGTCAGCCCAAGCTGGTCTATCAAAATATTTCCCGAGCGCTTAATTTCTTTAAATAATACAGGGAGGGACAATATCACTTTTTTACATTATCTACCTGATTATATGAAACTTTTGTAGTCATTATAAAAGACGTTTCCAGTCTCGAAGTTAGAAAAGGTTGTGTAGGGAAACCAAACATCGAACTGTAAACTTGTTAGTTCATCTGTTTTTGGTGATTCAGCAGATTGTTAATCATGTTGTCGACCTGCTTGTTCACTAAGCACTGATGCAATATAGTCTGTTGCAATATAAGATGATCAGTTCAATATCTGACTTGAGCGCGAGCTATCTAGCTTCCGTACCGCTCGGTGCACGCACAGCCAAGGCACGGCTGCAGGCAACGAGCGCACGCTGCAGGCGGAGCTTGTCCTGCTCTTTATTTTTTTTTTCTGAAGACTAGTGTCCGCGGGTACGGCCGTGGACAATGGTGTTCCTCCCTGTGCAGCAGCGCAGTTGTTTCACCGCCGAACCTGGCCGAAGTTAACGATGGACGGAATCCGACGCACATAGTGTTCCTAAAAAAAGATCGCAATTTAGGCTCGAAACCCTTTTGTGGCTTGCCAAGTGGTTCAATAGTATTGTTTCATTCGCTGTGTGCTACAAGAAAAAAATTTATATCGCACAATTAATCGAAAGTAACATGAAACAGCATCACTATCGCGTGCACGTTGAAACCGAAACCGACCAAAGTGAAGCAACCTAATGGCGCCGAGTGCGCCAGCGCCCTCTACCCGCCGGTCAGGCAACTACTGAAATGAAAAGGTCTATATGTTTGGCAAAGCAGCTCACATAATGGTGACTATAAGATACACATTTTGCCATGGTTCCTCACCGTGCCTGCTCACAAAAACAATACAAATTATTATTGCTTGTTCCTGTTTGATCAATCAGAACGGTGAATGGTAAATGACACTGTGATTTGCACTTCTGTTTATGTTGCCTGTTGTGCAAAGATACAATGTCTGTTTGTTGTGGACTAGCAACTGAAATTTAGTCGTGATGACTCGAGCAAATTTCGGTAGACTTTACAGCTTTTAATTGTTGGAAGCTGACCGTATTGGGAGAGCACAAGGCATTCTATTTTTATTTTAGGGGGATTGAAAGCAAATCACCATCCATTCACTGCCCCACACCTTGATGATTTACATCTCATCCACACAGACCCACTGAAGGTGAGTGCACCTTTACCTATTCGTTGTAGCACAAACTGATTCATACTTTTTTAAGCAATACGACTTGTATGCAGAGATAAGTGACTACACTATCAAATGGGAAGAAAAGAAAAAGTGATGAAAGCAGCACTGGATGGGCAAACTACTTTTGCAATGTCCAAACTAATTGATATACAGCTGGAGGTGTTTGCACTTGTACCCTAGCCTCAGTGAGCTATCTTCAATGGCCATTAGATAACACAGCCAGTTTCTGCTGGTTGTCGACATGATCATTGTTACGTCACAAATTGGGTTTATATTTTACTTGGTATCCTGGATTTAAATCGAATTCATTCTAATTGCCACCTGCACGTGCAGCGTTGTCGTCTTCATCCCTCAGTTTGCTGCATTTCAACAGTACGTTAGTAATGATAGTACACATAAATCGTCTTCCTCCCATATAAATGTAGTATACAAGTTAACCCTAGGTTGTGGCCTTTCCGGTGTTTATTTAGAAAGAAAATCATCCAATGCTTTTGCAAATGTTGGTGTACTTCAGTGAGCTGCTTCGGATGGACGCTAGAAACAGTGATTATTGGTGGAAATGATTCACGAAAAACTAAGAATTTTAGTCTAAAAGGGGAGGGTTTTACCAAAAACAGCCTTTGTTAGCAGATGCATCACTAGGGTCAGCAGCACCCAAAGCAACAGTCCCCCCCCCCCCCCCCCCCTCCCCCTCCCTTTCACTGCCCAACTGCGCACCACCCCCGAGAGCTGCGCTTGAGGCACCCCCCCCCCCCCATATAGCGATGCAACTGCTTGCTGAAACAAACCTTTCAAGAAATCGGTGTTATAGGTTTAAACCGATTTTGTATTTTTGATGCCAACAGATGTTTATGAGTGTTCTTTTAGTTTTAAACGATTTTGTATCTTTGACACCAACAGATGTTTATCTGTTTTTCGGTTAACACTGAAAAGTGGTTACATACCTCTAAAACAATAATTGATCAAATTTCTTTCCCCCTAAGAACAAGTTTTTGAGCAAATAGTATATATACTATAACCATATCATAAAATTTGTTGATATTCATTAGTGTCGTGCTTTGGCTTCATTTGTAGCTGTTAGGCATTTACAGATGAAGCCTGTAGCCATACACACACATGCACCGTTATACTTTGATTCCCATATCGGTGCATGTTTGCAGTACCCTTGACACCCTGAAAGAAACTGCTTACAAAAGGACTTTATGCCACCGCAGGCCAGGGGTCAGCACTACGATTTGGTGCTGAATGGCTGGGAAGTTGCAGGCGGCTCTGTGAGGATCCACAATGCACACCTGCAGCGGCAAGTTCTACGGGAAATTTTGAAGGCAAGGGTTTCTCTGAAAATGCAAAGTATGCAGGGGTGTGCACAGTGGGTGGATCTTACACTGTAGAACAAGCTGTAAAAACAGGTGTCTGCTCATAGAATGCTCAAACTTTCAGCAAATATGCATTGAGGTAATGGATTTTACCTTGTGAAATTTCAAGACGTATTTCTCTTCCTCTAAACAATGAGACCAACAAGTTTGCCAAAGCCAGCACCAGGACACATTGTGCAGACGACCAAATTAGCAGTGACAGTAACTTGTGGCACCGTCTCCCGACAGGTGCTGCGGGCAGGTGACGCACTCTGCCGTCTGCTGGCTGCGCCTATCAGGCGATTGCGCTACCAGTTGCATTCATAGATAATTGGGCCGTCTGCGAACACGCTTGCCGTTAACTTCGGCAAGTTTGTTGGTCGCATTTTTTTCAGGAAGAGAACTACGCCTTGGAATTTCGCAAGGTAAAACTGACCTCCTTATTGCAAATTTGGTGAAAGTTTAAACTTTCTATTTGCGAGTGACTATTTTTTCGGCTCGTTTTACAGCGCAAGATCCCTAGTGCGCACCCTATACGAGTATGTATCTACTCATGGGCAGTTTACATCAACATACTTCTGGCATACATAACTTTGACACATGGAGAGATTAACTGGCATGCCCTGTCTTCTCTCCTACAAGGAGGATGATGCACAGCTCAGTCACCTGTTGGAGGCCTTGGAGTCAGGAGCGCCACCTCATGGAGGAATTGCTCTGGGCAAGTTTTTTTTACAAGGACAATCTTTTTTCTTTGTCCTATTATCTGTGGAGATTCTGTCCACCTATTTGTTGATTGACACAAAAAATTTGTGCTGCTCAACACTTTTGTATAGCATGATTTCAGCCATGAACACATACCCTTGGCTGAAATCATGCAAATGTTGCTGTTTGAGTGGTCGTGTGCAATATGGGATCAGTCTACTCCTGATTTGGTCATGATTAAAATTGACTTTATCCAAATCAATTGATTAATATGGTTGTAACTAGCAAGTATGAAGTAACTAGGAAGTAGTTATGAAGATAAAGTAGACCTTCGAAATCTTTTAAAGATCTGCGACACTTTTTGATTTTGTTGTATATGTACAAAATGAGAACACTTCTAAGCAGTGCAGTTGAAACTCCTAAACTTTCAGAACATTTGTTAACCATTTTTAATTAATTTCAGTTGACTGGCAGTGAAATCTGCAAACTTGTGCCTGAATTTCGTTGAAGATCCCGAGCGTTCTTTTCACTTAGTGGCTCGATATGTCTCCTTTTCACTTTTGCAGGTCTGGATAGATTGGTGTGCATCTTGTGCAACAGCCCAAGCATCCGGGACGTCATAGCATTTCCCAAGTCGGTGGAAGGCAAGGATCTCATGTGCAATGTACCTGCTCGCATCACACAAGCAGAGATGGACCTCTATCACATACGTACCGTGGACTAGAATAAATTACAAGTATAGTAGTGTATCAGACTCATAGAAGTCGTCTACCCACCGTATAGTGAACCTTTTTCACCTATAATCACATTAAGTCCGACCGATTGAAGCCGTTGCTACCCCGACCGAGCGAATTGAGCATTGCCAAAAGTGCATCGTCATGGCACTCGTCCATGACAATTCGGAAAAAAGTGCAGGATTGTGTGACATTCACTGTGCACCATTGGTTTGTCTGGTGATACCATATGCACAAAGAGCGCCGTGACATGCACTTTTGCGCTGTTTCATCGGCTCGGTTGCATTGTAGTTTTGACTCCGGTCTGACCTAATGTATAACGGACTATAGCTCTCGCAGTTCCTAAGAGAACGGCCAACACTGGGAGTCGTTTGTGTGTGTGTGTTTGTGTGTGCAAGGGGGGAAGGGGGGGGGGGGGGGGGAAGGGGGCGGGGGGAAGGGGATAGGATGGTGATGGGAGTCGTAAGGCCCCATGGGTTCTCGTAGTATGTTCCGATGGTGTTGTGCTGGAGTCTATTTGAAGTTTGAAGGGTCTACAAACATGATCCGGGTTTAGCTATCCCCCGAGTAGGGAGGCCAAGGAATTGTTGAAACGGGCAGTTCCAGAGGTAGCAAAGTTCACGTGGGTGCCCACACATGGTCTGTTAAACACCGTTATGGCACGATGTGTGGTGCATAGAGTTTCTTAAACGATACCCGATCCGTATAGGTATGCATCGCTTGTGACCTGCAGTACCAATACAGTTGAACCTCGATTTAACGAAGTCACCGAGACGCACTAATTATTTCATTAAATTGGGAAATTCATAAAATCAAGGAAGGGAGACCTCGCGCATAGGCTGCACGGGGAATGTTTGTTACATCGGTACATTCGTAAAATCGGGTTTCGTTAAATCAAGGTTCAACTATATCGGTTAGTGTTTTATCAGGAACCGATACAGCGCTGTCGAAATGTCTAAAGGTTCTCGGCAGCTGCTGAACAATTTATCTGACCGCCGTTGCTCGCAAGCACAATGCAGCCTTCCCAAAGACTTCACCGCAGCGTGCACATTTCGTCACTATTGAATTATAGTATGTTATAAATAGGAGTCCGTGTCTTCGGTAAATGCGGACGTACACCGAAAATGAGCCCCCGAACAGGCTTCATCAAAATCGGGGATAATTGAAAAAACCCCGAATGAGAGCTGTTCTTGTATAAAAAAAACTTTCAGCCTTTCCACTCTGGTGAAGGAAGACCAGCGAAGCTGTACTATGGTGGGATGACCTCAAGGACGACTTCTTTTACAACCTCAAGGACAACGCTTAGAAGGCGACGTCTAGGACGACCTCAAGGACGACTTCTAAGACGACCTCAGGGACGACGTTTAGAGCGACCTAAAGGATGACGTTTAGGACGACTTCAAGGACGACTTCTAGGATGACCTCGAGGACAACGTCTAGAACGACCTCAAGGATGACTTCTAGGATGACCTCGAGGACAATCTCTCGGACGTCAAGGACGACCTCAAGGATAACGCCTAGAGAAATTCAGCCTTTCCACTGGTGAAAACCAGAGTGGAAAGGCTGGAAAGGTTGGCGCCATCTATGGAGTGAAGCCGGTAAACCGGTTGCCACTGTCGCTCATAGATGCCGGTAGCTGTCCAGAGTTTTGTGTCGACATTTTTTTGCGGGGGACACAATCTTGGGGAAACTAGCCCTTAACAGCTTCGCTGTAAAAACTAAAGCTTTATGGGAGCTAAACCTTTGTCTAGAGCAGTATGGTTCTCAACCATAGATGTTTTGCGGACCCCTTATGGATATGCGGATATTATGGAGGATCCATTTCAGGGTGAGGGCAATACAAAGATATACCATAAAATACTGGGCAAGCGCCCCTCAAAATTTAGAAATATTTGCGAAAAAATGGGGGATGGGCACTTGTCCAGTCATCAATTTTACATATAAATGTACTGTAGGCATTTTCTCAGATCTTACAAATTTGGGAATGGGCACTTAGTGTGGAATGGGCAGATGCGCAGTATTCTATGGTAGGTTAATGATGATGATTTAACAAATGAATATAACTAATTGCTGGTGTGAAGTAGACTTACCTCATTGACATACATACGAAAGAACTCGCCCGAAAATTGAAATGCTTCTTCTCAATGTGAAAAAAGGCAACTTTTATTTCCGGGCTTGCCTGATGAGACTGGGCTTTGCAGACCCCTAAGATGCCATCGCAGACCCCCATTTGAGAACCACTGGTCCAGAGCTTTATTGTGTCCTGACCCAGAACACAGCTCCCGATGAACTGTCTGCAAGGTTGCTTTTTGCTTCAGAACCTTGCATCTCTTCTTGTTTATTTGTCGGTATGGGGACATTCGCTCAAGTTTTCAGGTTGCGCCCATGTTCCCCGGAAGCGGGGGTATCTAATCTAATGCCTGTACTCTATTTTCCCCATCATCGGCTCCTATGAACCCCAACATTTTCTCCTACATCAAAAATTGATACCGAAAAACACCGAATCTCTGGGAAAAAGTAAACCCTGAAAACACGGAACACTACCGTAGAATACTGCGCATCCGCCCATTCCACATTAAGCGCCCATTCCCAAATTTGTAAGATATGAGAAAATATGCACTGTAAATTTATAGTAAAATTGATGACCGGACAAGCGCCCATCCCCCATTTACTTGCAATTATCTTTAAAGTTTGAGTGGGCGCTTGCCCAGCATTTTACGGTAGTAACGGTTTTACCTTGTCCTCATGTACCAAACCTAATTTTTTCTAGTAATACTTCTCGAATGTCTTGCCTCTTGAAAAACAGCTCTGTGAAATTAAGCTTTCTGCTGATGGCCCCTTTTGTTTCTACTTTCCTATAGATAGGATTCAGTGTTTTCGGAGTTCATCTTTCGTGAAATTCGAAGGGTGTTTTACGGAGTTTGTTTTTTGCTAAAAATTCAGGGTTTTTCTGTGTTTATTTTTGTTTTGTTAATTTTCTAAAATTTAGATTTACTTTATTTCCACTTTTTCAAAACTAAAAATCAAATAAATATTATGCAGGCACGAACACACCTTAAACTCATCAGAACATCACCTGTATTGAATGATATGTCTGCAGCTGCATTTACCATTACCGTCCTTAGCACTGGAAATACTAACTGTCCCAGGACAAATCTTACAAAACGTTGCTTAAATTAACGTCCATACTTCGAGATGACTTAACACCTGAACTTGGGCGCTAGGAAGCAAAGAAGTTCCAGCTGCCCTGCCCCCCTCCTAGGAAATTGTCTCGTTGCTTTCACTGCTATAAAAACACAAACCTCCCTCAAAAATAGAAAAATACTATGATCCAAACTGGAAACCGGAAAAGTGGCTTTTGTCATGACCAATACAAACTTAGACCCAGACCTGTTGAAATGGCCTCTCCCCAGGATCGCCAACACTGTGCTCTCACAAAATTTATTTGTAAATAGTCTTTCGTGCTTTTTATTTTGCCATCATGACCTCAAAATCTCAAGCTTTTTCGGATAAGTCCGAATTGGCGAAAATTTGACCGGTGAGGGTATTTCGGATTTATCCGATAACGCGTAACCCTACCTAAGACCTTTCCAATAATTTCCTTCTGCGCAATTGCATCTTTGTTTGCCGGGCTACCTGACACAGCTCACTTTTGCGGCAGGCACTAACCATGCGTCTGCAACCCAGCGACTCTATTTCTCACATAGGCGATAAGCTCTCGAAAGGTGTTAGGTAGTACTTGTACTGTGCATAGCAGAAGAAATTTCAACTTGAAAGGACCTTCATGGGTTCAAACCCGGCCGAGGTGCCTGCAATCTGACAAGGGCTTATCGCGGAGAAGACGCCAGTAAGCGGGCTTTCGGTTGCACATCAAAAGATCCCCAGGTGCTCAAAATGAATCCTCAGTCCTCCGGTGGGGCGTGCCAGATGCCCGTCGTTGGTTTGGCACATAAAACCCCCAAATTCGAGAGGAACTTCATAAAATAAAGGGTTGCTGCTGAGAACTTGGAGCCCTACTCGATTAGTATTCTTCTTGATACCTATAACTTGGCCGACCTTTGTATGCGACCGACAGAGGTGAAACTGGGCATCGTATCTACAGTACAAGGTCACCACGTGGGCGCAATGCGTTCAAACGACATTCATCCGAGCCACGTCACAGTGTCTAAAACCGCAAAGGTGGCACTAAACTGCGAGTTGTATTCCAGAGAGAGCTACAAGTAAATTCTACGAAGGATTGGTGGCTGAGACAAGGCACAAAGGTTCTCCGAAATGATCCAGAGCAGGTGGAATTTTGCAAAGGGTGTTAGCTCTCTTAGTGCGTGTTCCATGGTTTCTTATGAAGATTCCTTGGCAGCGTTTTCAAGTTTCAGCAAAAATTCTGTGATCAATACTACTACCGTAATATCCCAAGATAGCCCACCTAAAAGCGAGAGCAAATCGGGTTAATATGAGGAGTAAACTATCTTTCGGTATGCAATTCAAATTTTTTTTAAGAATGCTACTTTTATTTTTTGTGACCTGCCAAGCTTTTTTCTACATTGAAGGGCAATGGAGCGTAGAAAACAGTCCTTCCCAGTAAGCAATGTTCGCTATAATCTCTCATTGTGGCTTAGTAACACCAATTCTGCCTAGGTCACCATTGGCCTGAACCCCGCACTTACTAGAGGTGGGCTATCTTTTTGTGTTTTTGAAAGAGCAAATCGTACCAAAAATAGGGGTGCATCATCTTTCGAGGGTGGGGCGTTTCGGGGATATTACCATAGTAGTCTTGTAGAGCCTGTTTATGTGGTGCAGGTGTAGGTGGTAAAACATATGTTTTACACTAATGTGTGTGTGAAAGTAACATTTTAACTTTGTCGCATAGTGTACATCCTGAAAATTGGGAGAGATTTAGGCCCTGCAATAATTTGCTCAGCTGAAAGTTCAAGACAAAAAAATTTGACTAATTCTTTAATGTCTTGACTGTATATACAGAGCAAAACTGGAAAACAAAATAGTCACAACACCATGGCAGTGCAGTGTGAATCCCATGGAAACACCTTTGTGTACACTGTCCAAAACAGAATAGACGTAATATAACTCAATGAATGTACACATGATTTATACAAGCCAAAAACTTCCATCTAGATTTTTCAGTAACAAGCTGTAATCAGGATCTTGGGTATGCAATAGCACTAATTTGCCTCATTTATACAGAAAAAAATGCACCTAAATACTTCAGAATGCTTGCCTTTGTGAGCAAGTATACAGTGGCCAAATTTTTTAATATTATCAAGCGAGTGTCGACCGCCGGGATGGCCAGCGCTGTTCCGCGGAGAAATGTTGCAATTAGGGAGAGATTAGGCGCGTGTGCACAAAGCTCTTTCCGTTGTGAGCGTAGTCTGCTGGGCTATTCTGATGACCGCACACAGCCCCTGTTCACTATCTGCTGTCATAGCTAACCGCCTTTAAAACCTGAACAGCTCTTGCGTTTTTTTTTAATACTGCTCAGGCGTGGCATAAACTGCTTGTCATCTCAAGTTTATTTTACTTTTTTTTTTTCGTTTTATGTTTGAGTTTACTTCTGTGAACACCAAAAAAATAAAAAAATATGGTGACACGACAAACTGAATGCAACAACGCATTAAACTATGTACCGCAGCCAATACTATGAGCCATCAAAATGAATCCAGTGCTTTTACCCCGACACGTGACATTGTGGTTCCACGTGCAGTTGTACCCAACGGGAAGGCCACGTGACACACTTTTAGCGATCGACTGACCAAGATGGCTCGTAGCGTCTGCTGTGGTACAACACAAAGCAAAATGGAGTATATGCAGGGTTTCCGCTTGGTGTTTTGTATCATCAATTGCGTTGTCGCTGCCATCACCTAGCCTTGTAGCCCGGTAGTCACACTTTTCTTTGACCAGCGGGTGCGCGCACATTTTTATGTCTCCTCAAGTGCCTATAGAAACACAGGAACATGTTGTAAGAATGTCGATGGGCGGCATGACGCAAAGGGATATACCTGCAGCAAGAACAGTCGGGGTTATACAGGCTACCGTCAATAGGATTCTGAACGCATTCCAAGAGGAGGGGCGTATCGGCGATGATCTTCCGACATTGCAAGCGCCCTGCCCTCCTTTGCTACAAAGCAGGGGCTGCGTGTCATCAACGGAATAGCCTAGCAGACGACGCTCCCACCAGAAAGGGCTTTATGCGCATGCACTTCATCTCTCCCGTATTGCCGCACGCCTTTACGGTACGGCACTGGCAGTCCCGGCGGTCGATGCTCGCTTGATATTATTAAAAAAACTGGGCCACTGTACATGCACCAGTTCAATTATAGTCTGCTAATAAACTATAGCACAACCACTTCTAGAGGCAATTAAAATCCACCGGTGGAATGATCCTTTGAAGTTCAAATGAAGCCACTTGAATGATTGGGGCACAATCACACCTACAACAGCAAACAGAACACTTTCAGCATTGTTCGGCACCTGCAAGCAATAAGAGTGAACTTTACGACAGTGTAAAGAATTTAGACATAATTTAAATAAATCTGCACAGACTTGAGAGCTGGCTTGCTCAAACAAACCAAAAAAACAACAGTGAGAAAGCGCTGAAGAAAGCATTGCCAATGCCAGCACATAGGCAGACTAGCACTTAAAACACTGCAGTCTACACAGGCTCCTGTGAGAGGCTCGACCATGCTTTCGTTCTGCCTTAGGTATGAATTTTGCCACCTGTTTTCAGCAAGCTAGATCATTAGGTAACAGTTCAAAATTTAGCCACAGTGCCTTTTTCTGTGCGAGGTTGCAAACTTGTGTTGCCCGACACGACAAACCATAGGTGAACTATTGAACCGATCCTTAACTGCAGTAAAATGACAAAAGACCTTTATTTGGAGTTTCGGCAACAATCAATACTCGACTGTGCTGGCCGGGAGCAACACTCGGAAGACTGGAACATCTAAGGGCGGTAGTTGCGGTGCACTTGAGGGTCGATGGCGTAGACCAACGTCAGGAGCTGCTCAATGACCGCCTTCTTGTGCTGAGCCACCAGCTGGTTCATGTCATTCATCTTCTGCTTCGTCTCGGCATCAATCTTGGACGCTATGTCTTCCTTGGACCCCATGTGCTGTCGATTTAAAGACGCTGGTCTATTAGTCGTACCACGGTCATCGCCTACTTCCCCAGACCAAACCATACTTTGTTTGCTTCTAAGCTGACGGTGCAGGGGTGGCTACGTGCCTGAGGGACTGGTCAACCTCCTCCCTTTCGTTGCCCGATCCCGCTCTGCGCGTGGGTATGGATATCATGTTGTGGATGATGAATGTAGGACTAGTCCGAAGATCACGCAGCTGTCGCTGCACTGTCAGCTTAGGGGTGAACGGAGTAGAGGCTATTGACAGGATGTCCCCCCAAAAAACTAAGGTTTTTTTTTTTCACCGCAAAAATAAACACGCATCGCCAAATGCTCATTCTCCGCCCAAATATTTTGCTACCAGTCCGAAGCAGATGTCAAAGTTTCAGAAATGTTATCTCATTCAAAAGTTATAAGTGATTTTCTGAAAATATTTATGGGAAAATGGGGCCCATTTTCAGCGGGTTTCAATAAATGGCACAATTCAGCTCCGTGTATTTGAGAGCTACGTCGACCACCACTTTTCTATTGAAAATTTTAGAAAATCTCTTATGACGTATGAATAAGATATGACTGCCTGAGTTTTCATGTCAAAGGAAAGTTAAGCGCTTAAAAGTTTTTCATAGCATAATGCACAAAAAAACTTGTTTAAAGCTTGATGTCCATCTGCAGTATAACGTGAGCCAAGACAGAAGCATGAAAAACTGATACGCGACTTTCGTTGCTGGAAAGATGTTTTAAAATATTCCTTTTTTTCCGCATACCGTTTGCGAGCCAAACGAATTTCTGTCACGCTGCAGGGCGCAACGTGATGGAAATTTTTTTTTTTTTTTTGCTACATTTTCTAGTGCAATTGATTAACTTTTCTTCATTAAAATGGACTCCAAGGACTAAACTGCTTATACATTTTACTGGATGAATATGTGTCTTCCATCGTAAACCGGAGACACGGAAAAATAAAAAACGGACAAAACAACAACAAGTCTCAAACACAGCTTCTAGTTTATTTGAACACCTCCGCTCTTATATATACACAACAACCCTCCTCTCCAAAGGTCGACACACCTCCTCTCCACTCCATCAACGACATCTCAAACTGAACCAATGACACATGCTACCTCCCTTCCTTTCATACCAACCAAAAACTGACCCCTTTCCAATCCAAGAAACAGGCACTCAAACCCTGCTAACAATGAAAACACCTTTTTTTTTTTTTTTTTTTTCTGTGTCTTCGGTTTACGATGGAAGTTCTTCACCAGCTCGCCTGTGCTTTTACCCTTTCTTCGTGAATATGTGTATTTATTTGCAATGCTGACTTTTTTTTTTTATTGTTCCTCCTACATTATGCCTTGGTTTCTAATATTTCGCCGGCAGTATTATAAAAAAAAAAAGTGTTTCACAGATAGCACTGCCCCTCAAGCTTGCCTTGGGCACAAGAATCTATGGTGAAGTACATGTTGCACGATCTCGGCAGTGCAAGGACAACTGGAGAAAAAGCTAAACATGCAATTCTGCATCATAATCCATTGTGAATTGCTCTGTCAAGCAACGTGGTGTTCTAATGCAGAAGATGGCAAATGCTTGATCAAGTTATTAAGAAACAAGTCTCGATATACAGTTCAAAGTGCTAACTGATCTTTTGCTACAAAAGTTAATTGGAGAAATGGACTTCGACCTGGAAACGTTGGCTGCCATTCTGGGAATCATCAAAGCTGGAAATGGCAAAAATTGCAGGACTGCAAATAAATTACGTCCGGACTGGTTTGTGTAATGTTGAGACTGCCGTATTTGATATTTCAAAACAAGAAATTTAGAGGCACAAGGCCTGAAACTAAGACTTAGTTTCTTTTTGATTTTCACCTTAATTCTAAAGGTCATGTTCACAAGAATGAATGAATCATTGTGCAGGGGGCCGCAGAGGCAATTTTGATTTCCCCACAAGAGATCAAACTTCTCTCAAAACAGCAGTCACTTTGTGCACCTCAAGCATGTGGTGTGGGATGGCACTGGACCTATGCAACGCTCAGTTTTCTGTCGCAGCTGAATTGTACAATCAGCACATGCGTGCAAACTATGATTAGGGGGAAATTAAAAAGTGTGATAAAAAAGTGAATAAAAATTATAACCCTCAGTAAAGTAATGGGTCAAGTTATGTTTGTCGCTGATGGCATTCCTTGTCCTACTCAATCATCCCTTGGCATGCAACGCATGTTAGGAAAAAAAGAAAAATAATTTAACAGGAACAGTACAAGTAAATCGTTACGGATTGCACGCCAATGGACATGTGATTGTGCGCAAAAACTGCGAGGTCATGTGAAAGAGTAATGCTATATTCACGACGTAGTGCAGCTGGACCGGAAGCTGCTAATGCACGAAGCGACGGTTGCGCCGCCACTCTCTTCGGACGGCGCGTGTATCACTGAAGAGCGTTTAAACCCCCCCCCCTTCCTTTCCTGGCCTGCACTTGCGGCGACAGTCTGCGGCTGCTCCTTACAAAACTATTAACCCACTTGGTCCCCTGTACACGCCGCTTCGTGGCATCCAGTCCGCAACCCAGGCCCTGCTATCCCCCATTGCACTTTGGAAAGAGTCCCATACCATTTAGACCAACAAAGATTTGTTGAGAACATTTTTTTTTTCATTGATAATTGTTTTTACAATTATCAATGAGTTTTACAATTATGGCAGAAATGCCATAAATATTGCCAAATGTTAGACAAAAAAAGAAAAAGCCCTCTCTTGATTGTACTATCGGGGAAAAATGAAATGCGAACAGAGGAGCGCGTGGCTCGCGGTACAAGCTGCGCCACCTGAAAGTGAGCCTAGGAGTGAGAGTGCATGGCCTACTCTGATCTGTTCACGCCCCTCGCTCTGCACTTCCCAAACTTCGACAGTGCGCCTCTCAGTGCGCTGAAAGCTGTCACCGCTATCTTTGCCTGCTTGGCGCGTGCGGCGAGCTTCTTCGCACCGAACGCGCTGAGCCAGCAAAGATAGCGGTGATAGCTTTCAGCGCACTAAGAGGTGCACTGCCGAAGCTTGGGGAGCGCAGAGCGAGGGGCGTGAATACATCGGAGTAGGCCATGCACCCTCGCCCCTAGGCTCACTTCCAGGTGGGGCAGCCTGTACCGCGAGCCACGCGCTCTTCTGTTCGCATTTCATTTTTCCCCGATAGTACCTGTGTCTGCTCCATACGAAGCGGACACCTTTCCACTAAGCTACACTACAACTTGAGATATTTGTTTTTACAATTTGTTTCATTCAAGACCCAACAAGTTTCGCTCCTTGCGTACAGCCATTTCCGGCCAAGGTGCACGACACGTGAAAAAGTGGGTTATTTGGAGTGTGCCATTGACTGTTACAAAGGCATAGTGTTGGCTGTGTGAACCAGTGCAAACTCGGTGGAGGTCGTGCGAGAGGGCATATAAAACATGTAAAATTCTTCCATGCAAAAAAATAAACAAAAAAAGGAAAGAAAGAAAAGTCTGTACACGTGTTTGTGTTTAGAAGGATGGATGCTATTTAATGATAATTGTAAATTCAATCTAATCAGCGCATATCTCGTAGTGCCTTCTATCAAGATCCTATTGCTTCCGGTTTTACTTTGGGTTTATTAGAATGCTATGGTAATAAACCACAGTCACTCGGGCGTTCAATTGCAGATAAAAGGACGTGGTCCTCAAATACCTTTTCTCGTATTTGGTAAAGTTTAGTGGGCGCTCCACGAAGGGAGGCGTTCCACACAGGGAGGAAGACATTTGCACCACTTACTTTGGCTTCGTACTCCTTGAACTGACGTTCTTTATCGGCCTTGAATCTGTCGATCTCAAGCTGAGCTTCATCTTTTGCCTGCTTCAGACGTTTGGCCTTGCCTACAAAAACACAACAATTAGAAACTAGAGCAACATTCCCCGGCACACTGAGCTTATTGATCGTTTTGCCGAGCACTAGGTCAGCCCCTTTTCTACGTTCGAAAAGACGATGAAACGTACGTTTTCTGGCATCGGCGACTTTCTCAGACGCCCGCTTTTCTGCAGCCAACAATTGCTGGACGCCTTGGCTTTGACTAGCCATCGTAAGTATCGAACGGAGACTGGAAGGTAGCGGTCACAAGACGCGAAGACACTGCCGCAGTCAGGTGATCGGCGACCTACGGCGCTTCCCTTTTAGAATTCGCACAACCTCTTAAAGTACTGAGAGCGTTCATGGGATGTAGGTGGCAGAACATTTGAGTAACTAGAGTAAACATAAAATTTTCTTTTTTACATTATTAACTCTAATAATTATAAAGTGTCCCTAATATTAAACTACGTCATAAAACAATTTATTAGCTTATGTCTTATAAACTTGTTAATCTTAGGCTTACTTTTGTGTTTTGGTTAAACACAAAAATTTAAATTATATGTTCTAATACAATAACTTTACTAGTTATTTTTTTGTGCAAAAATAGGTTATATTTGATTACTCCAAACTAACTGTAAGGAGTTATTGCATTTTTGCTAACATAACGCGCCACCAGCCGACCAAGAGAAAGCGTCGGAAGTGACAAAGCGGAGAACAGAGCGGCGGCGTGCATTTTGCGTGTATTAGCCTTGATCATACATTTCACTGACGACGATCTAGAAGTTTCTTCGGCTATCTTGCTTTTCTAGCCTTCACCGGCACGAACTCTTCACATTCCCCAAAGATGCCGAAACTTGACGAGGTTGGTGAGCTTTGTCATCCCTTCTGATCCTGATTTCTTTATTCTTGGGCCCCAGTAAACCGACTACAGGAGAATTTTGGACAGTGAAGCCGCTCAGTCATTCTCAGATCGAAGTTGCTTTTAGTAGAAATGTCGACTGTTCTCATCACCTGGTGTATGAGGTTGACTGAGCGCATGCCAAATCTTCTTAGTAGGTTACCAATTAGGTTGGCAATTACGCTTTCACGTAATAATCGCCAAAGCGGCATTAACGCTACCCGTTCACCCGTTCACCTAGGGAAGAAACGAACGCAGTTGTTAGTGCTCTGCGCTCCCCAGTGTGCTGTAAATCAAACATAATTTTCTAACCGTATATATTGGAATCGTCACCGTACTACCTTCACAAGCCGCAGTACAGTTTCCATTCCGAAACCGAAAGAGGGACAAAAGGGGAAATACACGCTCCACGGCGGACCGTGTCGTCTGTATTGTCCTTGTCTCTTAATTTATTTTCGTTATCAAGTCATCAACACGCTCAGCCATCCAAAGCACGCTTTGCGCTGACGTCATGTCATCCATTTCGCACCAGCACGGAAGAGAATGAGGGGAAACTGCTTTTGTATGAATTTTGGGCCGTGTTCCAATATTTACTCGATCTTACTCCAGGGTAAGGATTTTGTACCTTGGCGTTTTAAAACCTACCCGCGTCCTGCGTTTTACAATCGGCGTTGTCACGTGACACGACCCGCCGGAGTTGGAGTAACTCAAATCCATTTGAGTAAGATTTGGAACACAGCCTGAGTGACGGTCAAGGAGGTTACGCGAGGAGGTTAGCTGAGTGATGTCATAAAAGTGTCATGCTGTCGCCGGTCGCGATCCTGGCGGCGTCCCAACAGTTGTGGTATAAATGGCAGACGCCTGTTCTGCTGCAGGTCGCTCTCCACTGTGACCACCCACGAAAGCTACAGCAGCCGGAAGTTGGGACGCCTGGAACGCCGTAACGACAGTGACACTCGCGTTCACTCGAGCTTTTCGCCAGCATTTCTACGGCCAACCGCCAGGATCGCGACAGTCGGTAGCATGACACTCCGGCTTATGTGACGTCATTTGTTGCCACTTGGGGACCACTTTTGATGTATGGGCGGGATAGGACGCTAAACACACCAGTCGGAGACGCGATCCAGGCACAATAGTGACGGGTTAATCTTCTATATTACTCTAGAGGGAGAATAGCGACGTTCAGGGTGCCGCCATCTTGCTTGGTTGGGGGTGCCCCGAGGCCGTACTTGCAAACGTGTATAGGGAGTGCAAGTTTGTCTGCTTCTTGCACAAGGGTCGCGACTCAGAATGCCAAGCTCTTATTGGCTGACAGAAGGAACAAAAAAAGTAAATAGTGGGCAGACCTCAAGGCATTTAGCATTGAAGTCTACCCACTATCTTGCCAATCAGAACTCGGTGTTGTTCTGATGTCACTGCAACTCTTGCACAAGAAGCAGACGACTTGCTTTCCGCATTATGAGTGTGTGTGTGGTAGTGACTGTTGCGAAAACTTATGGCTCCTCGTAATCGTTTGTCGATAGATCAAGCAGGACTTGGCCGAACTAAAGAGCCTCCAGGAATCTGCTAAGAGGCCCAAGGTCCAGCAGATTCTCACCGTGGAAGTCCGCAAGCTCGAAACAGAACTCATCAAGGAGCGGGATCGGCTCACCGAGCAGGGTGCCGATCAGGCCAAGCCCACGGCGCCCAAGGTGTCGAAGGAAAACACCGTGTTTACCGTCAAGATCACAGACTACGGTGAGTTGTTCTGCCCCAGTAGTGATCATCTGCTTTGGAAAAATGGAAGAGCAAGAATACCTCTTTTCTTGCGCTTGAATTGGCATCATTTCGTAGCAACATCTAAATGTGTGCGATGAGGAGATGCATGAGACTGTCCTGATGCAGGTGCATTCTTCTATCGTCAAGGGAAAAACGGTCAGGAGTTGTAGCGGGTGTTTGAGAGAAAAAAGAACCGGATCTTTCTCATCGCCATACGCTCAGTTTTCGTCCAAATGTAGACCTGATGCTGAAGTTTCAGAACCGATCAGTATGCAGTTAAAAAATTATGAACGATTGTTGGGAATTTACATTGAAACATTGGCAACCAATAGAGCCCGCGGATACGTATGGAGATGAATGGCAAATGTTGCTGGGAACGTGCCCCATTTTCCCTGATTGCAAACCCCGCTCTGTTCTGGTGGTTTACACCTAAAAATGAAGGCAGTTCTGCTAGTCTATAGATTTTCTAGACAAAGAATGAGCTAAACTAGATTGCTGGTTTACTCTGACAGACTGACAAAGTTGATCACCTTTCTTGTTTTGTTTGGTAAGTATCTTTATGCTGTCTATGGATTCAAAAGAAGACATAAAAGAGCTTTCCATTTTATTTTTTCTTAGCTTGGGACCAGTCTGAGAAGTTTGTTAAGTTCTACATCACCCTTCCCGGTGTGCACACATTGCCCTCTGACAACATCAAGACGGTCTTTGGAGCAAGGTAAGATAGGTTTCATGCTGCCTAGAATTTGGAATCATACGTAACTAGGATAGGGTAACAAAAAAAAAATCATGAAGAGCTGTTATCTTCTACATATTGATTACCAGATACTTTACTGTAGATAATAAAAGAGCCTTTAACTTGAATTAGAGAGCAGATTAGAATCGTTGCATGTGCAGCAAGCCATGGGCATTTTACCAGGTGGTTCATTGTGGAATAGTAGAATGCATTAGATGGTTTCTACTCCACGGGAACATAATGTCACAGATAGAAAATGGTAAATGAATTTAAAACTAAAAATTAATGTTAAGTGAGGCAAACTTGTGCCTACAAACTTAAACGAGAAGGTCACCACGGATCTTCCTGAGGCAGTCCGTAACTGCTGCTTTTTTATGCACGGTATGTTTATGAATGTTTCGGACCAGAACAAACGATTGCAGTTGAGGATGAGCTGAGCATTCCAGAAGACCTACTGAATTTACGAACATTAAAATTGGGAAGCTGTCTTCGTAGAAGTTAACTGTCCTTGATTTTAGCGGAACTATTCATTTGAGAGTAGGATAGAATGGGCATGGACGTGCCAGGTTCTGCCAGGCTAATTTACGAGTGACCTCTAGTGGCTATGTCTCAAACCCTAGTCAGGGACTAGAGGTCAAAATGAATGTCACACTTCTCAAAATTCCAGAGCAGAAAGGAAAGTTATTTTTAACAAAATTAAGCTGGGTGGCAAAGCACTAAGAAGAGGTTTTCTTAATATTCACTGCTAGTGAAACAAATGAGAGTGGTATGCAGCATACCACTCTCATTTGTTTCACTAGCAGTGAATATTAAGAAAACCTCTTCTTAGTGCTTTGCCACCCAGCTTAATTTTGTTAAAAATAACTTTCCTTTCTGCTCTGGAATTTTGAGAAGTGTGACATTCATTTGGCCTCTAGTCCCTGACTAGGGTTTGAGATGTGATTTTCGATTGAGCAATGAAATATATTGTAACTCTTGCATTTGTAAAGCATTCCCCCCCCCCCCCCCCCTTTTTTTTTCTGCCCTTTTTATTGAACTGCACCAGTATTCTTTTTTTTTTTTAACGGAAGGATTCCGTTTTTTTTTTTTTTATATAATTCAATGTACATTCTGCATGATAAGTGGAGGTTTTATAAGGAGGATCTGTTTTATTGCATGTCATTCCCCCCCCCCCCCCCTTTTTTTTCTACCCTTCTTTTTTTTTTTTTTATTGATCTGTACCAGTATATTATTTTTTTTTGGGGGGGGGGGGGGGGTTAGTTTTTTTAGATTTAATTTAATGTACATTCTACATGATAAATGGAGGTTTTGTAAGGAGGATCTGTTTTATTGCATGTTACATGTTGGCTCAGTAGTGTAGTGGGTAAAGTGATGGACTCGTGTGCAGGAGGTCATGGGTTCAATGCCTGCCAGGGCAAGAATTTGGGGAGGCTTTTTCATTGGTCTATGTATTACCTAAAAATGTGAAGCATGCTACTAAACATGGCACAGGGCTGTTGGCAATCCTCTATGTTGGATTGTGTAAGCTTACCTTGTGGGAATATGTGCCAGAAAACAATCCCGAGCTCATAGTGCCTCGACGCACCGTTTGGTGTCGATGGTCTCAATGCTTGGCATATCTTTTTTAATTTATTTAAACTAATTCTTTCATCACATACCTTTCCTTTTTTTTTTTTTAAGCTGGATTGTTAACTTGCAGTTTCCCATTTATTGTGTATGTGGTAACCTGTTGTAAGTGGGAAGAAAAGTTTGAATTTATGGTAGCATCTGGGACGAATGGTCTTGCACATTGTCTGGTCATGATGTCTTTTGTTAATAAAAGCATCTGCTCTTCTCGAACCTGATGATGCTGGAAATAAAATTCTCGCCCAAATAAAAATTTAGCTTGGCACGTTTTTTTCGTGTTTAAAAGAAGATACAGCATGTGAACTTCGGTCCTAACAATGGCTGTCCCATTGTCATACAATAACATTGCCTGAGGGGACCATCCTTTCCCAGTACAAATTCAGCCTGGAATGTGTTTCTTGCCAGTAAGAAGAATGGGCAGCATCATGTCACCTGGTTTGTCAGCATTGACTTTCTTGATACAGGAGGATAATTCAGAAACTATTCTAGAGCAGAAAATGATGTATAATTTTTTTTGTATTTAAAGATAGTGCAATCCCTAGTTGGGGTTTTAGCAGAGTGGGTTACAGTTGTAACTTACTCAGAGTTCAAGTTTTTTGAGGCAGCAGCAAGAGGTTAGTGTAGGCCTTTTAGCAGCATTATTGTTATTGTGGGACAGAAGTTCCCTCTGAAGTTCAAGGATACTTGCTATTAACATGGCCTACTTGGATAGTGCAGTGGCACTTATTAGTAGATGCTTCACATTCCATGCAAAGACTTCTTGGGCTTGTGTAAAGGCTTCATAGTATGGTGACAAGTGATAGCTTGTCTAAGAGGTGTACTGGACAACATTGGTGAACTGGCTTCCTATGGCGTAGCTCCTTGACTTTTGATTGCCACATCCAGCTGCAGGATACATGATGAGGTGTTGCATGGCAAATGTAGAATGCCTTACTTGTTCCATAGTGGACATAATAAACTGGGAGTAACTTGGACCACTGGCATTTGTAATTTACACTGATTAGTGCTGCCACAGTAACAAACCAAACTGGAGTGTGTTGGAAAGCTTGTAGCATTTCCACAGCTAAACTGTTGTACTGTTTCCCTCCCAACAGAAAAGTTGAGCTCCTGGTGTCAGCACTGGCAAGTAAGAACCACAGCCTGGTGATCACCAACCTCATGAAGGATATTTTGCCTGACAGTAGTTACCACAAAGTGAGTTTGGCTAGCCCTTTTGGCAAACCTCTAAGCCCGGATATGACAGCCCTTGTGTGTGTTTGCTGGAGCAAACACTCATGAGGGCTGTCATATTCAAACTACCCAAAATTGAACAGTTTCTTTATTTGTTAGAGAGGATGTTAGAGGTAGTGGAATATATGTATCACCTTGCCATTTGCAATTGTGTGTTTGGGCAAATCTGGATTTTAATTTTTTTTTTTTTTTTCATGTTCTCATTTTGTTTAAAATATTTTTTAATTACAACTGTGCTTTAATATATCAAGCTTTGGGAGTGATTGTGTCTGAACATCACCTCAGCCACCTCAATTCAAGCATTTTGTTTTACCCAGGTGAAGACAGACATGGTTGTGGTTTTCCTTCGCAAGTCAAGTCCCCAGGACTGGTCTCATGTGACGGAGGCAGAGAAGAAAGCCAAAGAGCCCAAGTGAGTGTGTGGGACAGTGTTGTGACATGATAAGTTGGTCAACTTGCATACCCATTTTGAGCTCAGATCCTTGTAGAGTTAACTTCTTCATATTAATGGCAAAAAATAACAAAAACAAGATGGCAAATTTGACTGAATGTGTAGACAAATAGGGGTCAGTCTGTCTGCCTTTGATGTATGGCAAAACTGGTTCGCATTGTAGATGTGCGATTCATGTGTAATTTAATTTGCCAGTGCAATACAACTGCTAATGTTTCAAAAAAAATTACGTACATTGTGCAGTGGTGATTACCTGACTGCATGCCAGTACGATGCTTATTAGGATTGAAACAGACAGGGGAGGTGGTCAAACTCCGGAATGATTGTAATGATGCTTATTCATAATGACAAAAATGTAAGACCGACAAACACATAGAAAAGGGGATAAACATACACACGGCACAAGTTTCCACTTTACATGCTCCGATCTGCATTCCACTTAGAGTGTATTCGCACAACGAATCTTGAATCTCTGGAGAAAACAGAGTATGTTGTGGAGCTGCGAGGAGGAAATTCCGCGAGGAGGAGGAGGCAGTCCAGAAAATCCGGGCGAGCATTCGCGTGATGCAGTTGCACATAGTTGATTCTGCGAAGTTTCTCTCTCCGTGTGCGTGCTTCTGACCTTAGGGGGCTCATCGAACATAAGGCAGAGAAAAAGAAAAAAGAGGCATCTCGCAGTTCAATGCTGCTGACTGTAATCCTTCCCCAAAAGGAGGGAGACTAAGCACTCTGACTAAACATCCCCCGAACCCGTCGGCTCCCCGTGGGTTTGGGTTATTAGCGGATATCCGTGACTCAGTTCACATGGCCTCAAAACTCGTTTAATCCCTCTCCAGAGAAAAACTCTGTCGTGCGATTACACCATAACACACTCGCCCACCAACTTTCTAACTTACGTGCTATGAAGTTCAACGATTAGTATCAAACGTTCGAGCCTGCTAAATTACAAAGTTTGACTGACTTTCAACATCTGAACAAAAGTTTGACGAAGTTTGAGCCGAGTTCACCCCCATAGGTTCAAGGCAACATATATAAATAACACAAGATGTCAATGTGTGAAGTGGAGTGGATATTTCTCTGGAGTTTTATTTAGATGATCGTGCCACAAACAACTCGCTTTTAAAGCGCTGAATGATCCCTTTGGGCTGGCCTCAGCCTCGTGCCTTGCACCTTTTTCTTTCGACTTCTGCACAGAGCCTTTCTGTGCACAACTCCGTAGGTTGGTTGCCCTGATGTAACCTGCGGGCAACAGATCCGTGATCTGCATGCTTGAAATTCAACCGAGGTGCTTCATAGTTGTTACTGAATTAAAGTCCCCCAATTTCCTCAAGTAAACAACTGGTCGGTGAAAGGCGCATGCGGAGCGCGAAGCCGGTGCGCTACAGCGAATGCTAAGTCGGCACTTGCTTCGTTATCATTAGTAACCACCTGGTTACTAATGAAGAAGAAAAGTTCCAGGCAGCGGCAATATGGTTAGCCCAACGACAACTGGTCATGACCTGATTGGTCGGCTGTATTTTGGGGGGGGGGGGGGGAATGGGAATGGGAATGGGAATGGGGAGTAGTCCCAGCACCCGACCCAAGTCGGGTGCTGTAACTGTCCAGAGTTTTGACCATCCCACGGGTCATCCCACCAAAAATAAATGTTCCAAGCAACTTACCGTAAAATGCTTGGGAAGCTGCATGTCTTTGTGTTTTTTGCGTTGTCGTGTATATTTAGTGGTCTTATGCCAGCATCGCTTTTAGGCGGCGTTTGATTGTTTCAACAAAAATTGAGTAATACATGTGCTGTCAGTATAGCACTGCGGAGGAAGAAGTATATTTACAGCATAAAAGAAATGTGCAACGTTTTCGGTAAAATTTGTAGCACATTTCGCAATTTTTAAAGCTTAATTTGAAACTGCGGAATTTGATCTCTGTCCATGAAATTCAGACTTCAATCTTAAAATCAAACTTTCGAAGAGATACAAAATCTTTTGAATTTTTCTAAACTTTCACATTTTTTTTTATTTGTCGAAAAATTGGAAATCTTCGAACTCAAGCTTTTAGATACCTTGACATTTTAGAATTTTTTGAAGTCGAACCCTGAGGGGCCCTGCAATCCTATTTAAGCGTCTACCTTTTTTGCGGTTTCCATGTCTCTTGTGGTTCGGGCAACCTAGCGGGCACAAAGGGAGTAACTAAATATCAGTGCATCATATTTTAACTGGACGACGCGGAACCTGAGCAGTGCGCTCAAGTTCGGTGCAAATTAAAAAACAGTAAAAAAGTTGTTGCAGGGCCTTTTTAAGAGGGTTCTAAAGTTACTAAATTTTCGAAGTGGAACCTTGGTGAGTTTCAAAATTTTTTAACTTGAACTTCAGGAGGTACGTGGTATCTCTCATCACAATGGCTGCTGGTGTGACATCAGTGCAAGCCACGAATAGCCGCAATCGTTCAATCACTTTACAGGGTCCCAAAGCCAGAGGTGGACAGCAGCGACCCAAGCTCAAGCTTGATGACCATGATGAAGCAGATGTACGACGAAGGAGATGACGACATGAAGCGCACCATTGCCAAGGCCTGGACCGAGGCCAGGGACAAGCAGGCCACGGGAGACTTTGGCGGCATGCTCTAGCGACCTTTCCTGTTTCTTCCTCAGAGACTCCATTGCAACTGCCCCATTATTCTACGAGTCTACACACTGGCCATCTTTTGTTTATCGTGGAACACACATTATTGCCATCTTCAAAAGTCTCCGTCGGTGCCGCCTTGGGGTCTGGTGGCGTTTCGACGATACACTCGTGTAGGACATCATTAAAATAAGGGGGTCACATTATTTTTTTTTTTGCATGCTTGTTTTTTTTTTTTTTTTTTTTTTTGCTATGGAAGAAATCAAAGTTGTGATATTCATGGGGAAGTGTTAAAAATCTGCTGTGGGGAATAAAGTGTGTTTGCAGAGATCAGCGTGCTCATCTGTGTTCTTTACTCTGAGTTAATTAGCTGTATTTTTGTAAGTATGCTATGTTAGTGAATTTTGTAAGTTGTAAAAGCATGATTTTGTGTGCATATTATTTGTTGGAATTTTGAGTCTATGTTCCTCCAGCTTCAGCAAAAAAAATACAGTGAAACCCGTTTAGAATGAACCCACGTACAGCGAATTATTGTCGATATCAAACTCGCGGAAAATTTAAATAAAAATGCATGTAAAATGTGCTTTTTATAATGAACAACATAATCGCTACATCAAACATTTTCTCCCCGCGAAGGGTTTAAAAAATGAGCAAACAATCGTCTTCCAGCCCGTTCCCCGCCCCCCCCCCCCCCCCCCTCCCCCCCAAAAAAAATGGAAAATTCCAAAAGCTCGAGTTGCAAACAAAATTGAGTGAGGAGAAGCAATTTAGAATGGGAGAAAGCTAAAAATACACCACAAAACTTTTCACAAACAAGTGATTCAGAAAGGGAAATAAGCTAAAAAAAAGGAAAGGTTATTAGCGCGTAGGTACAAGGCGAAGGCGGAAGCGAAGAGCTGAGAAAGAAAGAGACGCTCTCGCCTTGCAATGCATGCAACGTGGAAGTTCGTTGTAAATGATTTTTACTATATCAAATTACTTGCAGCGTTTCCTGCTGTTCGTTATAAACGGGTTTGACTGTAGTTCCAAGTTCCAGATCCAAATCCACTGAGTTGTGTCGCAAAATGACTAGGCCCATCTCGCCAAGCGTTAGACTGTGTGAAGCCAGCTTAACTTTACAAGAAGCAGGTAGGCGACAGTGCCCAAGACGGCTCATGCTATGCACGTACAGAGCTCCAGGGAGGTTGTCGCATATGCAGAAAGACTACCCAAACTGGCTAGTGAGATCTGTCTATTCTGAGAAAATAGCAAAACTATTTCGGAACAGCCTTGATATGGAACTCGAAATCCACATAGCTAAATTAAGTGTGCACCTCCCGAGCTTGCAACTGAAATAAAAAAAAAAAGGGGAAAATTTACAATTTTCCTTTTTTTGACAGATAAACCCTTGTACACAGTTCTTTGGTGTTGGTGTTCATTCGATCCGTTTAAAAGATTCTACACAGCTCGATACACTATGAGCGAGGTCTACAGAGCATGGCAACATGAACAAGGGATCACGGAAAAGTGTGTGGCAGAATATGGTTATCCGGGGCCCCAACTCGAGCAGTAAACACGTCTGTCATGGCCTTGTATGACTAAACGAAAAAAACGAAAGCGGTTTACAACTCCCTGTAACGCCGAATTACAGAGCAGCTCTTGAGGAGGAGGAGGGAAGGTAACCCCTCCTCCCTCCTCATCCTGTCTGCTACTACTCCCTCTGAGCGGTGTCACCGTCGCCTCACGAGGGTCACGTGACCTCAGGGGGTCACGTGACAATGACGTCATCAGTGACGTCACTGTTGACGTTATCAGCACTAGTGACGTCATCAGTGACGATGACGATGCAAATGCCGTCACTGATGACGTCATCAGTGACGATGACGATGACGATGGCAATGCGAATTACGTCCCTGATGACATGGATGGATGTTAATGGCTATACCCTTTGTAACAGGCGGTAGCTTGCACCACCTAGCCAAAGTCTAAAAAGACAAAAACGTTATTCCTCCGACCAATTTTCTCCCCCTAACTATCACCAGGTAGTGTGGGATATCACTAGGATGACCTTCGGGGGATCGGGAAAGAAAACTAAAAACATCACACCCCTGCCTCTTCCCCCCGGCGAGGGAGTCGCCAATTTTCGTCTGGTCAAACCTTGTCGGCGTTACCCCAGCACCGGACCCACTGGGAGACAGGGTTGAGACTTTGGGCCGGAGCCACGCGGGAGGGAGTCCCAATTTTCGTCTGTCACGCCCGTCCCCAGCTGTGCTAGTTAGTTGTTCATCATTTAATTTTCCCTAGATAATTTCCACCAATCTTCTAATCGCCTCTTTGTCACTGTAATCCTTTTTTCTTCCGTCCTTCCATCGTCGCCAGTAAAACCCAGGGCCCCCGCCAAATCCGTTACCCCTTCAGGGAGGGCAGGGCAAAGCCCCATGCACTTCAAAACCAAGTGTTCCACTGTCTTGCTATTATTATGGTAGGCGGCACATAATGTGTCCGTCTCCTGAAATTTAGCCCTATACGTCCTCGTCCTCAAAGCTCCCATTCTTGCCTCGAACAGCAAAGCACTTCCCAGTGAATTGTCGAACAGTCTTTCCTTTCTTATGTCATGCTTTCGTGACCTGTACACTGTTAAAGCTGATTTCGCCTGCATTCTCCCCTCCCACGTTTTCCTCTCTGCCTCTTTCACCCCCTTTTTCACTGAAGTAGTCTGTTCAGCCCTATCACCAGTGTGTAGGTATTTAAATGTAAGCTTTCGGGTTCAGTTTGTCCATTTTGTGTTTAAACTTTTCATGTATAAATACTTGAATACCTTCCGTGCCCACCGCGTATCATCCATTTCGGTCAACTTTTGTTCAAATTTCAACTTGCTGATTGCTTCCCTTCTCTCAAAAGACGACCATCCCATGTCCCCCTGTACTCCCTCATTTGGTGTTTTTCCATGTGCTCCCAGCGCCAATCTGCCTACGCTTCTTTGTCGAATTTCTAATCCTGATTGAACCTCGGATTTCATGCACAGTACTGCATTGCCAAAAGACAGTCCTGGTACCATCACTCCTTTCCATATACCTCTGACCACTTCATATCTGTTATAGTTCCATAGTGCCCCCCCCCTTGAATTTTGCATATGTAAAATTCTAGGTTGGGAAAAAGGTGGTGGTCTTTTACAAGCATCTGAATCGATATGCTGACCTCCATTTCTGGAAACACCTGCATCTGCCCCTAGTGAAAACTGCTTACTGTTTTCATACTTCATTAATATATCTAGAATTACTTTCACAAGCAGTTTTTTTTTAAAATTAGTTCTGTATCTAAAAATATTGCTAATGATTTGCTGGAATCCAAACTTTTCAATCATTAGTTGAACAATGCCCTTTTAAGTTATGTGCTTGCATTACTGAGTATGGCACGACCATAAATGCCCACTTCAACTTCTTTCGTTTTTAGTGTACATTTGCATGTTAGAAATATGGGACCCTTTCTTTCTTTCAGCCCATCACCTAACAATCCAGTTTTGTTTGGTACGCGAAAAAAAATCTTGTCATAAACTCGACGCCACAAGAGGCTTGTGGTTTGTCCATGTGCTTGCATCTTTTCCAGCACTGCAGTTATTTGACATTGCTTGATAATTCATTGGAAACAATTCAGTTGAGATTGGTGTGAAGGCATCTCAATATTTTGTTGCTTCTTGGGAAACAAATGATTCTGCCAGTAAATACAAGTGACATGATGGTGGGGACAGATGCTGACTCTGGTGTTTAAGCCCCCTAGACACCCTTTACTAACAAGTTTTCTGCCACCATGATTCGAAACTAAAGGTGCACACTCAATAGGGGAAGCCTCGAGTTCATAAGCAACGAAATTTGTTCACACATGAGAAAAGGAAGGAGTCGAATGTTCATGTCATGAGATCACCTTTATTTTGCATAATTTCAGAGGATTACTTCACATTGAAACAGCAATGGGGAGAATGGATGGACTCGTACTGGATGATTTCATTTTTGTTTTAACAGCCTTGTTGATAGTTGACTTATAACTAGGGTTCTGCATTTCCACTACATACTGATAAGCATAGAAAAGTAACCCCCGAGCCTGTTTTATCGAAATCAGGAAAAACCAAAAAACCTTAAAGCTGTCGTCAAATAAAAAAAATGAGACGTTTACAAATCTCCGTAATGTGAAATTAGAGTGCAGGAGGAGGGGAGGGTATGTCGCTCCATACCCCGCCCTCCTCCTCCTTAACCCGCTCAACTTAGCGGAGAAATTGACGTCACGTGACTGCAACACCAATTCAGTTTCCCCGCTAAATTTAGCAGGGAAAATGACGTCACATGACATGACGTCACCCATGATCAAATTCAGTTCCTCTGCTAGATTTAGCGGGAAAATTGACGTCACGTGACAACAACACCAATTCAATTTCCCACTAAATTTAGCGGAACAATTAAGCCGACGGCGACACCGCGAAATGGGCACCCAAGAGCTGCGCTCTAAAAAACTGCACGGATGTTCACATGACGTGATGCAAACGGACAGCACCAGCTGGCACCTACACATTGGCAACATTCTCTCTCACGGGTGTGTTTATGCCATAGAGCAGCTTCTGCTTGCTCCGGCGTATGCTTCGGCTGGCTCAGCATTGCGCGAAAGGCTTAGTGCACCGAGCAACTATGAGATCCAATTGAGGCAGATTCTCTGGCATGGGCGGGTATGCGTACCCATAGTATGTGGCGAGTTTCAGAATCCTCCCAGCACGAACACTGCGTAGGCACGTAGCACACATTTTGAAGGCAGTCAGTTCAGTGTCCGGGTACAATGACTGAAGAACCTTGTGGTGAGCCACCAGCAAAGACACTAGGTCTCACGTAAATCACAATCAATCACACACAGAACAGCTAATGCGTTCCATGCCAACAGCCAGGGTGAGACTGAGCGGCAAGCAAACGGGTGACCGAAAGCGAAAAAGAGCAGATGGCACGCTCTCCTGGCACCAAAGCCAACTGCGACAAGCGTTTGTATGCTCTGTTCGTTTTTGGCAACACGAGGCTTGGCCAGTACAAAACTCAATATGGCTGACGCTGTAAAAAAAGAAAAGAAAAAGCAAGCTTCATGGGAGGAAATCTTTATGTAGAGCTCTATTTTGTGTTCACCCCGAAAAATGTCCCCCACTGGAATGTCCCCGAGGCTGGTTTTTTCTTTGGAAACTGCACCTCTTATCTGGTTTACTTCGCGTATCAGTAACAGCCCAATGAATGCCGTAATTTTGTCCAACACCAAAAGTAGACGCAAAAGAAAAAAAAAAGAAAAGACTGGTGGGAAAAAAATTAACATTGCAAAACACACTCCGGAATTCAAAGAGCAAGGAACCCTGAAAATGCAGAACCCTACTTATAACTACTTAATTGTGTCAACACTGAGCTTAATACAGTGGTCTATTTCAAAACAGTCGAAGGTGCAGCACAAATCCGACTAAGCCAATGTTCCACAGAAGTTGTTTCGGTTATTGTTCCTGGGAAAACAGTTCAGCAGAAGCACTTTTGTAGGTGTGAATACATGTGACAATTCTGTTTAATACACATGCTGAGCAAAGATGTGAATCCAAGAAGTTTCCACAAAATGACACCCATATCCTAAAGTTTTTTCTCATGTGGGTTTGCAAAAGGGGCCTATTCATTTATCACACATACTATAAAAACATGGCTGCTATATTACTCTATAGATTTTACCTTAAAGTTCTCCTTTTAACCAATGTATAAGCGGAAGAGCATTCAAGAGACAAACCACACAGCAGCTTGTGGCTGAGCATATAAATGATTTAGCAATTGTATTCAATAGAAAGCAAACATTAATGACACTCGTTAAGGCAAATACAAATGTTTCACTCTTTGTGACCGGGCCTATGCCTTTTACTTATATATATATATATAGGGCAACACACTTGTAAACTGCAGAACATTAAACTGAAAATTGATAGTCAACATTTAAAAGGTCGAAACATTCCCACATACCTAGCAGATTGTAAAGCTGCCTTCTTTTTTAATGTTTGGTATTACATGAACGTTCCAATGTGTTTGGGGAGAATTCAGATGTTGACAGCACCTGTTTCAACCACTTTTTCTGCTTTGTCCCCGATGTGTTGGTGCTGACTTAGTTTTTGTTAAAGACTATCTTGAGTGGGTTTCACCAATGGTTTCACGAACTTGGGCAGCAGTTCAAACTGCACGAGCATAAGCAAGCACTAGGCTTTATTTGGTAAAATAATGTTGGGGCAATCAAATGCAGTATCGCTAAGTGCTCAAGGAACCAGATGAAGCAAAATTGAGAAAAGTGGGCATACCTAGCATACAGAGAGAGGCTGCAGTACAATTGTTTCCATTTGGGATGCTGCCTCGAGATAATTGACGGCCCTCGGTCCATCACGATATTAGCATGCATTACATACAAAATACATTAACTAAAAATTCACTACAACCTTGAATGAATACAGAGCTGAATACATGACCATGAACCTTTGAGTAAACTATTGCAGTGCTAAGGCAAACTACCCTTGACAAACGAAAACGTGCTACGTCGCAAGCTCCGACTGCGAGCTCGTGAAACACCGTAAACACGGATATGCGTGTCTTTACCCCGTTAGCTCAACCTTTTTCCAAATGTGAACCCAGAAGTGAACCAAATGTTAACCTTTTACACAAAAGTAAAAAGTAACCATGGCTCCAGAAGATAACCACCTAGAGTTATCGAGATTTACTACACGCCTCAGCAATAGAAATAAAAATGAACTAGTATATGGAAGAAGTAACATGCATAACCAGATCTTGTAGAAGACAGTGCACTAGTTACATAAGAGGCCTAAAATAACATAGAGCGAGACAGGGCTCGCCATGCAGTTTCCCTAACTTGCAGTCATAAATGAAAACGCCTGTCACAAGCTACGCCTAAGTCTCTCCTGCAAAATCTCATTCACACAAGTCATGTCTGTGCACTCAATGCAATAAAGAAAGTATAGCAACTTTCAGTTTTCCACTGAATCTGATTCCTGTAAAACTCTTGTCACCAAATCTTCAATAAACCATGCACCTTTGTGCTCCACAGCGGACAGAGGACAGACACAAGCAGTTGATCGGTGCACATTCATCACATACAATGCATCACCTTTAAGCTCTGAAACACGATTATAAATAGAATAAATAAGAAAAGTAACCACTCCGAGGCAATTTCGCCGACGCAGTGGCTACCCCCATTACCTTGTGTAAAACCAGCATAGGTACTCTAGTATATATACGACACCGAGATAGTACATATGTCTCTTTGGTCAGCTTAGCGAAGCCAAATTGTAGGAAGGCATCCAAAGTGTCTATTACTATTTACATGCAACAGGCCTCCTTAATACCACCAGAAAAAAGAAAGAAAAAAAAAAAAAAAAAAAAAACTCTATTTGATACCATGTCAAAGACATTAGGACTCAACATTTAAAAATGTATGGAGACGACAGAAGGACCTATAGTTAAATTAAAAGTTGTTGAAGCGCTTGGAAGGGAAGAATTTTTGGCATGAGGTTCGTCGATGGTTGCTATGCTAAAATCGAACTGGTATTGTCTGTATAGAGGACAAACAACAGTAAGTAGGCCTGTGTTTGGGTAATGTGGAGAGGCTAAAAACAATCTCCTCGATAAACATTGTGCTATAACGTTTTGCTACGTTGTGCGGCTACAAATGGGACGTCACGTGGCACTAGTACATGGTATATAGTAGTGCTATTTGTAGCAGAATGTCATAAAAAAATAAAATTAAAAATGCTTATAGGTGTTAGGATCATGCTGGAAGGCAACACTTGTTTAAATCGCCATGAAAGACAGCTGTTTCTCATTCAAATGAAGAACAGGAAAACTACTATAGTATAATGGCCTAACAGTACACCAAACACTGATGCCGTAGTACCCTAACATAAAAACAAACCGCCGAAACATTTGGCCAGAGGGGTTTAAAAACAGCAGCTATGTTCAAAGTGTATCCACAATTTGCACGACGTGATAAACACACTAAAAAGGGCACTGAATCATCACCACCACCAAGGTTAATCTGGCCCCACAGTAACAACATTCCTCGTCACCTACAGAACCATCTTATCTAGCAAATAATTATGGCATGCATAAAACGTCTCAACATTACTACTTCAGAAGCACGAGCGCCAACATTTGTGTTGCAACCACAGAGAGAAGCGTTCGGAATCAAACGCATCTACTCTGCAAATACGGTTGGATGTTCTCAGATTTAATTTTTTTTTTTCTCTAATTGACGAGCAAAAGTTGAGTTTGATTTAATATTTGATTATAAAACAATAATACAAAATGGAGTTTTGTATCAGCGCCCTTAAGTGTCCAGGTTCTATAAAAACCCTGGAAAGATGCACCTGAAAACTTCTGCCTGCCCCGAGATCTACTGACACAACACATTGTTTTTACAGTTACAAAGAACCTTTCTGGGTACCTGAAATATATTTTTTTGCTTTTGCAATGTTTCACTCACCAATGGTGGCCTACTTGCTGGGTAGATTTGATTAAAATTTTACTCGAGAACGTCCAATCCAGCATAAAAAATTAGGCTGGCGATACATAGTGCCACTGTGCAAGCTCCCAAAGGGAGCAGAGTAGTGCATTCCTTTTGTCCACAAACTATGGCAACAAAGAGAGTGCCAGGGTTTTCAGAGCAGCTGGTGCTGGTCATATGATTCCCTCTCCTGCCCCCTCTCGTAAAAGGCCCCAGATTTTGCTTGCTAGGAATGCTCTAGCAAAAGAATGTACCGAGATGAACAGGACGTAGGCAGAATAGGCAACTAAAATTATGAAGCAGCCCCTACGCTTCTCTAGATAACCTTTACACAAAGATGGTAGAACAATAAAAGGTTTGGCAGAAATTGAGTACTCGCCAAAAATTTCCGGGGGAAAGAACTAGGTAGCAGACTACATTTGTCCCGTGAGAAAGAAGCAGGCTGGCTTGGTTAAAGCTAGTCACATGAACGGAAGGTTTCGCATCGTTAGGGCAACCTTGAGCATGCTGAGAAGTGAAGGCGTAAGCTGGCTGCCTAACGTCCGCACAATCAGAGCCCCTCAGGTTATTCCCAGTTAGATACTATGATTAAGAGCCTGTCCAAAGCTCGAAACAAATGAGCGCGTTTTCGTGAAGCATGCATGCAATGTTACCGACAGTTTTTATACTGCAGGCTGTCTAGTAAGCAAGCAAAGTGTGGTTTTCTTCTGTTCTCTGTGCATATGCGAGCAGAGCTGGAGCCGCGGTGCTGTTCATCACTAGTCGTTGAGAAATGGCGTTCTAAGTTTGCGATACTCTGCTTCCTTCGGGACCATCTACAGTGACTTTAGCGACACGTGTGTAAAGAGAACGACATGGGCCATGCACAAGTTGTACATCCTCTTGAAAATAACAAATAAGGCTGTGATTGGGAACCTGGGAGAGTGGCGTTCCAGGGCCGCCCTCAGAAGAGGCCCGAGGCAAAATCTTGGATGATGCGCAGGACATTTGTGTCAAAGCCCGCAATGTCCAACATTCCAAACTCGTCGGGAGGAGCAAGCGAGAAGCCATGGCTGCACATGGCACACGTGACGAGCCTGTCGAAAAACCAAAGACCTTCGTTTGAGTCTCAGGGTAGAAAAACTAGTAAAACGAGATGTAGTATGTAACAACCATCAACGCAACAGGACATCTTTGGGCTATCGTTGCTTCCTTCCTGAACTGACCGCACATCTTGTTGCCACATCGTGATTTACTTGGCTCTGTACATACACCTACCATTGATATGGTGATCTGCATCCTGTGCCTGCATTGTACTGCAACATAAACTTAGAAGTCCTTTTAAATGTGTAGTAGCATTTAAAGGCCGGCTCTTAGTCATTTTGTGCCCAAGCCTGGTATGTAGCCTCAATATAATGTGCAGCAAGAAGTGTGCACTCGCCGACTACACACTTCACATGTAACTGGAGACTGCTCTTGAAGCGGGGGCTTTCCTCAGTGTGCACTCGGCGGCAGCAAAGTGGACCACATATACTATAAAGTCTTGCTTACGAACTTTGTGCGCCACCAAAGCGGCGCAGAAAGGTGAAAAGGGAAGGGTGGGGGATATGGCCACAAAACAAGATCACCAGGCCCACAGCGACACGAAGCCAGTTGCCGTTACACAGCAACTGGCTTCGTGTCGCTGTTCATGACTTGGACTGCTCATGAACAGCTCGAATGAGCTGTTCATGAGCAGTCCAAGTGCCAGCTCATGAACAGCTCATTCGGCGCGGTGTGTAATGTGAGCGGCAGACTGGTTTTGGTGGACGTGACCAAAGGCAATCTAAATTTCATGCGTTTAGAATGCTTTTGGCAAATGCCAAAGATAGAAGCCAATTTTTTTGTCAAATATTTTGAACTTTTTGAGCAGCATATGGCACAAGAAATGTTTGGACATGGGCAAAACACTTTCCAGTGTGGTCAGATTTAAAATCTGACAGCAATGATACAATCTTGATTTGAGCATGTTAGTTTGGAAATTAACAGACTCTAAGTGCTTACTTTCATTCAGCAGATTTTTATTTTTAATTTTGTTTCCCTTCAGTTGTCATAGTCAGTAATACCTGTACATACATCGTGTTTTGTAAAAACCTAAGCATTATTTATGATGCCGCTTCACTTGTAGTCACATTCTCACCAATTCCCGTTCCATGTTTGATGAACATGAAGTGTTTATGATGAGCAGTTGGTGCCCAAAGTGAAAAGCATTATTTCATTGTCCTTCGTAAGTAGGATAAGCATACTGAGTGCCAACATGCACACACCCCATGATGGTCACATCCATCACTCGGCGGATAGGTGCATTTATTTTGCCGAACAGTCCCCAAGATGGACAGTCTAAATGTGCACAATGATAGACCCGAGCTGGAGATGTTTCGCTGCACTTTGAATAAATATGATAAATGTCAGCGAACATGAAAATTGCTGTGCGGAGTAGCGTCCTGCCTCACCCAAGGGTCCCCACAAGCATTATATCCGTCGCTATATTTTCCCAGATCATATATGCTTTTATCACAAACCCCCGAAAACAAATCAACAATGTTCTGCTGTATGAGATGCTTTTATCACAAACCCCCGGAAACATATCAACAATGTTCTGCTGTATGACTCAAACCGTGAAACGAGCGACAAAATTCCCCAGTTCAGATGAAGACGCCACCCTCCAATGTCCACCTCCCAAAGGCTCCACAACTCGCAACTTAAGAATGCAAAACCATGCCAATATGGGTCGGTGAAAAAAAAGTTAGCAGCCTCTTTGGCATTTCCCAAAGGCATTCTAAATGCATAGAACTTATATTGCCTCGCTGTTTTTAAACAAATTATTGTTTTTCTCTCTCACTTGACAGCCTTTCTTCATGCTCCTCCTTTTGCGGGCACAACAGGAAGGCCACTAAAATGCACATTTCTAGAGTTTTGCGAATATATAAAGGCACCAGTGTCACGCGATGTCACGGTGTGATGTGATGTCACAATGTAATGTTGTAGTGTCACCTGAGGTCACGTGACACTGACATCAGGCATGATGACTGTCACGCTGATGATGTCATGTGAAAATGATGACACCATCACGGTGTTCACGTGATGACGTCAAGACAAGCTTTCTAAAATGCCGGTACGTCACACAAACACCGTCATGTTGTAAGCATGACGTCACCATCGAGGATACATGCCACGGACTCAAAAGTGCATTAAAAAAAAAAAGCTGTCGACTCACTGTGCCTGTGGGAGGTTCAGGGCCTCTCGGTACTCCTTGAGGGCCTCTGCGGGATGCACGTCCCATGCCTGTGTCTGGTTGTCCGTGCACACCAGGAACAGGTCGAATGGACGCTTCTGCTCTCGGGCCCAGCGCAAGGGAAGTGACACGTTCACCGGGCCCATGGGCGTCTGTTGGGGGAACATCGGGAACTACGGTTCGGCTTCCCAACATTCAAAACTCAACCAGGAACAAAAGTGGTGACACAACTTTTAATGCTCAAACTGCACGCTGATTAACACCCTTAAAAGCAGTCCAGAACATCACATCCTTGCTTCCCGATCTTGCCATTCCTGGTGGGCACAACCAACATCTTTCTGCATATATTGTCCGGTTTGGCAGAAATTTTATTTGTGAAAGCTTCTTTGGCTCATCAGACATCAGGGGAGGGGGGGCACCAGATTTAGTAAAGCCTGAAAAATCGACCGCAAAGCTCAACGCCGATTAGCTGGTGGAAAGGTCACGTGATTAATGCTGATTGGCTGATTCTGGTGAGTATGGGAGGTTCTGGAAAACCGTCAGGCTTTAAAACCTGGCTGGTGTCAGTATCTTCGTCCCAGGAACTAATATTAAGTTCATGTAAACACTCATTAACTCAAAGTCATAAAAACTAGAAAAAATTGAAGATGAGCGGGTGTTTCGAGCTACGCGAGGTAGTGAATTTTCGTTGCACTGATCCCGCGCTGTGGGAATGGAACCCTCCAACAATCGTACCAACTGACTAGACACTCACAGGGCACGCTGCCCTGTGGGGAGAATAAAACAACTGCAACAAAATTATCAACAAGCAACACTCACAAGATGAGGCAGCAAAACCAAAAAGCAAAAATTCAAAAAAAAAAGGAAAAACCCACAAAAAGAAAGAAGAAAAAAAAATGAGGAGCAGAATTTAACGAGATAACCTACCAGGGAGAGATACAGAGGCCGAGAAAAATGGAGGCCACTGACTCAACCACTGCCAAACTTTAATAAAAGAAAAAAAAAAAAAAAAAAAAAAGGCAAGGCAACGTATGTTTTTGAGGCGCCCAATGATACCCAATTTTCTTACAGCAGAGCTGTTAAGGACTAGGTTCCCCAGGATCGTGTCCGGTATGTCGACACAAACCTACCTGGACAGCTACTGCCATCTATAAGTGACGGCGGCAAGCACACAACCAGTATGGTTTCCGCCGTCGCTCGTAGATGCCACCAATTTTTCCAGCTATTCGTAACTCCAGCGCGCCGCTCGCCCTCCCACGGACTAATGGAGAACCAGAGGAGCGGGGACGGCAGCGGTGGTGGCGGCGCGGAAATGGTGGCAGGGACTGTCGGCCTTCATGCGTGAAGCCGTTTTAACGAAAATAGGGAGCGCGTTGAAAGAGGAATTCTTGTGCTCCGCCTTGCAACAGCCTTCCACGAAGGACCGGGATGTCTAATTTCATTAGGGACCTTTTGTGTATAGCATATACTGCGGATTTCTGGTCTTGTGCATGGCCGCCAGCTCAATCTGAGCTCAACGTGACGGAAAACGCTACCGTTAATAATGAAGAACTTTATAGTAAGGTCTATGAAAAGTCTATTCTTTGCCATAAGTAGGAGAAAACTCACGCAACAATATGTCGAGCAATACAAATTGGGAATGGGTTTGCGTTTTAAGACCGTTACAAGGAACATGACCATTTATTCCAATCACTTTAAAAAGACAGAATACCCATACTTGCTTTCAGGTAATTACAAAGCAAATAAAGAAATGCTTGAAGCATATCAAGCACGTCTGTGTTAGCCAGCCGTTTGTGAGGAGAGCTTGGAACGCGCAGTTTTGGGCAGAGGGCCCACAATGTTGCAAATAACACGGTACAAAAAATGTATGGTATATTAAAATATTTATTTTGGATAGAGCAATAAATAAAACCCCTAAACATGCCGATTATGTTAATAGGCATTTTTTGCATAGTGTACAACACCCCTAAACTTCAGTTGAACGTAGAGCGCACGGACGTTCAACCGGCGCTACCAACTTTCACAAGCGGCTTAATAGCGAGTTGTGCAACTTATTAAAATAGCTTAAGTAAGTGTAAATGACCGTAAAAAAAAAAAGTAATCGCGTTTTTTTTTTTTTTTTTTGCTTTACTGCAGAACCTTGGTGGGTTTTTTTTTTCGGTACTCTTTGATGCATACTTTAGCTGTTTAATCTCATATTGCGCCGCCATCAAGCCTGTCGTAAAAGTTGGGGCCGTCAGTTTGATGTCGGAGGGCTGCACGGCGAACCGAAGTTTTGGAGTGTCGTATAAATAACAAGAAGTGTACGGACTACAACATTTTTTTTTAGAGTGATGAGCACGGCAACGCTTTTGGCGCGCACTGAAAATTGTGCTTTAAAGACGCAGCGCGAGCTTGCGGTTGTAATGCTACACTGCACGGTAACCTGCGGTAACAAACTTTCTATCAATAACAATAGAGCAGCTTGATTACGTGTTGCAATACACAAAAACCGGGACAGTGAGCAGCGAGTTGTGAGGCTGTGACGCGAAGACACCAATACCGTGAACGCTGCTCTTCTGAAGCTTGACGGTCACCGTGCACGGCTCTCTTTTTAGAGCACTAATGGCCAGGCAAAGCGCAAACATATCTTCATCACCCTTAAAAATATTCTGCCACAAACAGTAACGTGGCCGGTGCCTAAAACACGCTCGCTCACCTCAAATCTTCGCAATTTGAGGTTCTCTCCGTCACCCTAACCGCTTCCCTAACCGCTTTGCATTTGTGGACAAATAAGTAAATTTTAGCGCGCTGAACAGCGTCAGCGATCAGGCGCATGGGATATCCTGGAAAATCTATCCCCGTCTCTTCCGCCATCTTGGAACTACCGCCCCGCCACCTATAGGGCGTTGGAGTTGCGAATAATAGAAGAATGGATAGTTGGGCGCCGTTGGTGGGAATTCATCGTAGGAAACAGCGCAAAAAACAGACGACGACGAAGAAGAAACGCACAGTGTATTGAGTGCAGCTCTGCTGGTCTTCCTTCTTCACGAGAGTGGGAAGGCTGAACGTATTTTTACTTTTTTGTGTATTTCTTTTTGGATTACTCTTTCTGCATCAACCAATGTTTAGACCACCAGTACATTGCTTGCTGTGCCCTGCCCGGTTCATTTTTTGTGGTTGTTACATTTGATGTCAGATTTTGAGATATCCGAGGTCAGTCCTGAAAACTTTCCAGATAAGCAATGAGTAAATGCATGGTTCCTATGGGAGTTAATTCCATAACGAGAGAATCTTTGAACTTTTGAGATAGCCAAGTTCGAATTAACGAGGGATTACTGTACATGCCACGGGCAAAGTTATCTGCCGAAAAACCAGTGGTGTATTCAGAAGGGGCGTCCGGATATCTGACCCCTCCTCTTCAATTTTGCATGCGTAAAGGTTTAGGGGAGGGAAACGAGGAGGGGGGGGGGGTCTCAAACATATGACATATTAGAGATGCTGCAGCAAACTTTTTTCAAACCTGAGGTTCGAAAGATTCTAAAGCATTTCAAAATTTTGAAGTTATTAAATAAAAATTCGATGAATTTCTAACTTAAAATTTTTGGTGCTAAGAAATTCAATTATTTTCGAACTTCTGAATTTTTTGCACTATGGAATTCGACAATTTTCTAACTTTCGAACTTATACACTAAGAAATTAGACGATTTTCAAACTTTCTCGAGTCTGCTAAGTTACAAAGTTTGACAAACTTTGAACTTCTGAACAAAAGTTTGACGAAGTTCATACCAAGTTTGCCCCCATAGGCTCGAGGCAACAAATATAAAAATAAGTGGAGATTGCACTGGAGTTTTCCTCGGCGGATCGTGCGACAAACGATTCACTTTTAAAGCACTGAATGACCCCTTTGAAGTAGCTTCGGCCTTGTACCTCATACTTTTTTTTTTTTTACTTCTGCACAGAGTGTCTTTTGTGCACAACTCTGTAGGTTGCCCCGAGGCCACCTGCGAGCCAACACATCCCTAATATGCAGGCTTGGAATTCAACCAAGGCCCTTCGCTCGGGACGTTCTTCATAGTTGTTTTTGAACGAAAGTCCCCCGATTTCCTCGAGTAAGCGGTTGATTGGTGAAAGGCATGCGGAGCGCGACGTCGATGCGCCACAGTGAAAGCTGGGTTAATGCTTAATTTATCATCATTAGTAACCACCTGGTTACTAACGAAGAAGAAAAGTTCCAGGCGGCGGCAATGGTTAGCCCAATGACAACCGGTCGTGACCTGGGCCCGTTTGCTCGAAGCGCTAACTGCGGCTAAAGTTAGCCGCAGTACCTAGGAGAGAAATTCTGAAATCACGTGACTGGCCCAGTAGGGATGCGGGGAAACATGGCGGTGCCCTGGTGAGTGAGCGCTGCTCGCTTTGGAACTAATATGTCGTTGTAGCTGCAACATCGGGTGCGTTAGTCAGCAACGAATGGTGCAGGAGGCTTTCACTTTGGCTTACCTCACTTAAATCGCAAAGCATGAGCAATGACCTCGTCGCATTTTTTTAGATAGTCTTTAGGTTCTGGCCATTCCTAAGCCTAAATGAATGTGATAATTGTTGGCATGGCAACGTCTTTGGAAAGCGGATTGCCTCGCCTCAATTGGCCGGGTATTGATAGCACACAAAAGAAGACAGCGTCCCAATAGACCGTTTTCTAAATTACCGAAGCATCGAGGAGAACGCTGGAAGTGCAATTCTACAGTCTGCGCGTGCTGGCCTTCCTGTTATAAACGATTCGAAGTAAATAATCATAATAAGGCTTTGACGAACGTGCGAGCAAGGCAAAATTTGTTTTAGACTTTTTGCTTAGGAGAATTACTACTGCAGACGCCAGGATGTGCAACGCGTGTGACTACTCTCGTAGCATGCACCTCGGTGCTTGGAAAATTCAGAAAAAGGTCTATTGAGCGCTGTCTGCTTTTGTGTGCTATCAATACCCGGCCGATTGAGTCAAGGCAATCCACTTTCCAAAGATGTTGCCATGCCGACAATTATCGCGTTCATTTCGGCTTACGAATGGCCAGAACCGAAAGACTATCCAAAAAATGCGGCAAGGTCGTTGCTCATGCTTTGGTAAGGCAAGGCGAAAGCCTCCTGCACCATTCGTTGCCGACTAACGCGTCCGATATTGCAGCTACAACGACATATTAGTTCCACAGCGAGCAGCGCTCACTCACCAGGGCACCGCCTTGTTTCGCCGCATCCCTACCGAGCCCAGTCACGTGATTTCAAAATCCCTCTCCTAGGTACTGCGGCTAACTTCAGCCGCGGTTAGCGCTTTGAGCAAACGGGCCCTGATCAGCTGTATTATTGGGGGTCCCCTAATTTTTTAGTCTGGTTGTGTTCTACTCAACCTTGACTTGTGTTGGGTGCAGTGCCTGTGTCCAGAGTTTTCATCGTCCCACGGGTCATCCCACCAAAAATAAACGCTCAGTGCAACTGAAGGTATCCGGGAAGCCTGGATGTCTTTATGTGACTGCATTGTCCTGTATATTTGGTTGTCTTATGGCAGCATCGCATTTAGACAATGTTTGATTGGATTGCAAAGAAGTTTGAAGCCCGTTCACCAGACTACCGTCGGGCTTTTCAATAAACCGTTCAACCAGTTCAACGCGTGTTTCATACGTTTCGACAAAAAACGAGTAATACAGGTAGTACCGCCAGTATACCAGAACCGGTAAGGAAGAAGTATATTTACGGCATAAAAGAAATGTGCAACGTTTTCAGTAAATTTTTAAGCCCATTTAAAAATGTTTTTTAGATGAATTAAAAAAAAAAAGGACGCTTAAGCTTCTTCTTTAGGAGTGGGACACGATAGCTACACATATAAACCCTGGCTTGTTCCTAAGCCGTGCAACCGTGTCTGCGTGGCCTAGCGTGTCTGGCTTGCAACCGAAGGGTCGTGGGTCTGAATCCCACCTCTGCCTAAAACTCTTCATATTTTTCCTTTAAGACAAATCAATTACTTTATAAAGTGAAATTGTTTTATACATGTAGCGACCTTTCATTTGCATTATATGTCATGTTTTAATCACTTTCGTTCCACACGTTACGTCACATTTCACGTGACCGTTCTGGATGGTTTGAAATTCCCACGCAAAGTCATGTGGCTGTGACGTCATGATTCTATCGACCGATCAGGGTTTTTGTGGCTTTTCCGGCACACCACCAAGGCCGGCACTACAAGAGCTCCTTAAAGCCATCGCTTTAAAACTTAATTAAAAACTGCGGAATTCAATCTCTGTCCATGAAATTCAGACTTTGATCATAAAACCAAAACTTTTCAACTTTCCGAACCTGTACCTCGAAGAAATTCCAAGTCCCCCCCCCCTTTAAGTTTTTCGAACTCGAATCTTAAAATTTTTTGAAATGTTCGAATTTTTCAAAGATCTGTCAAAAAATGGGAAATCTTCGAACTCGAACTTTCCGAAACACTCACATCTTCAAATTTAATGAATTCAAACTTCAACAAGGTTCTAATGTTGTGACCTTTTCTAATTCATTCTTTGGCTAGGTTCGAAATTTTCTAAACTTTTTGAACATAAGCTTCAGGAGGTTTGCAACATCCCTACCTATGATACGTTGACGCCCCCTCAGGAAACACCTAGGTACGTCTGCCCCTGTGAAGAGTGCCGTGAGCGTAGAAGCCAGGCTCGATCAAATAACAAATTTTATTGGCTGTTTGGATGGAGAAAGGTTCCTGGTTCGGAGGTTTGTTGATGATATCTTGGTTTGTGCTCCGAATCAGCTTTTTGCTACTCGGATCCATGATTTTATTTTGACCGCTGCACCGGAATTAAAATTCACCTCTGAATCAGCGAAAGATGGGAAGTTACAGTTTTTGGACTTGCAACTATTTAATAAAGGGGGGCTTTGCTGGTCTTATGGTAGGGAAACCGTAAAGAAGGTTCTTTCTAGATGGAGTGCTCATTCTAAACTGGTAAAAGGGGGGGTGGTGAGATCATTAATTGGCAGTGCACTGAAAAAATCTTGTTCTCATTGTGTTGGTAACGCTTTCGACGTTCAAACCAAACGTCTACTGTCAGCGGGTTATAGTTTGGATTTTATCGTTTCTAGTGCACGTAGACTGCTTGTACGCGCGTCGGTGACCGCTGAGAGGGTTCAAGGTAGAGCTTTTGCTGTAATTCCTTATTTTCATGGTTTTTCTCATAGCCTAAAGGCCTTGGGTGCGAAGTTTAACGTTAATGTAGTTTTTAGGACGGACTTCCGTTTAGACAGGCTTACTCCGTTTTCCTTCAGACGTGAGCGATGTTGCGGGAAAAAACACAGAGATCCCTCAGTCTCCTGTGTCACAGAGGTAGTCTACAAGATCCCCTTTGACTGTGGATTGTGTTATGTTGGTCAGACGGGCCGTTGTTTGAATGACCGACTTGGGGAGCATAAAAGGTGTGTAAAAAATTTGGCGCAGAATTCTGAATTGGTTAATCATGTTAGTTCTTGTAATTTTTGTTCCCCTCTTTGGGAAAAGACTTCTGTGTTGTGTAACGAAAAAGAATTGTTCAGAAGGCTAATTAAGGAGACTTTATGCATTCGCGAGCGGGGGAATTGTGTCAGCCAGCCGTCCTTGGTGATCACTGATCGAATGAAAGAGTTTTTGCTTGTTTGACGGGAGCTTTGCAAACCTTGAAAAAGGCGGGGGGGGGGGGGGGGGGGGGGGGGGGAGGGGGACCGGGAAGCGTTTGCTTTGAGTAAGAAATTTGGGGATTAGGCTTTAGCGGTTTGGAGGTCACCATGTGTGGTGACCGTGGGGTTGTTGTTTGTTCGAGTGGTCGGCGCCCTTTCCGGGGTTTGTTGGAGCCGGGGAGGGGCTTAGGCCGTCTGGGGTGAACGCGTTGGCCGTCTTGTTTTTGCTTTTGAGCTTTTTGTTGCCCTTTCTCTTTTCCTTTTGTGTAAAAGTCTATTTATTGGTATGCTTCTATCAATAAAACTTCAGCTGCGTTTGAGATTTTGTTGTGTTTGTCCGTTTTTTTATCGTTCCCCATCTCAGGGTTTACAAGATGTCGATCACATTCCAGAGCGATACCGGAATGTTTGGTGCATAAATTTTAGTGTTGGTAGTATGGAGCATAAAAAGTAACAAAAGCTGATACAATGTCACGGCGCCAATGTGTACCGACGAACAGGGGCATGTTGGGTTGCCCTTCGTTTGTAGTTCCCTAACGACCACCCCAGACAGTGTTTGTTACTCAAGAAGGGTAAAGTTCTTCGATAAGAGGTGCACTTTGTGCTTCCTACAAGTAACGTCATTCTTTAAAGCGCCAACTGTGTGATGGCGCACGATTCAGGAGGCAAACGGGGGCGCACGGCAGCAAAATGAACTGAAAGACTTCATGTTTTTTTAGTGAAATGAGCTTCGTCACACGTGTCGGTGTCACTTGTCAAAGAAAGTATCAAAGGTATTTTAGAAAAAGGTCTGTTACAACCAACCTCGCAGCAGTGGGCTGACAAGCATGCGTGAAGACACCAGTGTCGTGGTGCCATCTGCCGACTAGACGAGAAACAATTCCTAATTATGCACGGCTTCTGAAACTGCCCCTGTATGAAACTTCCTTTGGCCCAGTCTGTTCCTCAGGAAGAATCGTAATTCAAGAGAATGGCTCGTGGTAGAACACCACTTGCGTTAGCAGCGGGTCACTGGTTCGGTCCCAGCCTCGCACAATGTCGATTTTTTACGTTCCTTTCGTTTCTGTAACACTGCGCCATTCAGAAACACCGCTACCTTCCAGTGGCTCTCGTGACCAAAGACGGATCGTGTGATAGAAACACCGTGATTGCTCATGCTCCTCCACCACCTCCACCTGGCGGAGCACCGGAAAAACGGACTAATAACACTCCTTCCGATGGGAAGCTTAGTGCACGAAACAGGAAGAGACCTCTGCCAATACTACTTAAAGGGATACTTCAACGAAATTTGAAATATACCCGCCGTGTTCAGAAGTAGGCCGAATATGATCCACAATATCCGTAAATGACAATCACACGTCTGTATTTTGAGCCTGATGGCTGTATTTTTCGCTATAAATGGCACACTCTGGCAAGTGCTCGGAGAACAGCCAGCGGAGAGCATGTGACATCCGCCGCAATCACGATGTAGATTGTCTCGGGACAAGCAAAACTGCGGCAGGGCTGACGTCGAGAGGATGTCCTAGCCGTTCAAGCCACCGAAGCGACCAAAGCATGCCAGCAATTGGGCCACCGCAACTAAGCTGCCTTTGTAAGAATTTTGAGTGACAGGTTAATCTTCTATAATCTTGTAGAGGGACAATAGCAACATCTGGGACACACAAAAGAGTCTTGGGGAGAGGGGAGTTCCTCCTTCCCCTCTTCTCTCGTGGTGGCCGGAGGCAAGACAGTTATCGTCACTACCTGTCAAGGTTCCTAGACGGGCATTACAGTCCAAGCTCATTACTATAGACCTGGTTACAACAGAGATTTGGATACAACATACCGATTTGTGAAATTCGGTTGGTTTTCCTCTACATACCACTGACTCAACTTCATATCTGCAAACATACTCCTCTTACAACAGACCGAAATCTTGGTCAAAATCAAGGTCTGTTATAACGAGCTTAAACTGTACAAACGAGGCATTGGTGACATCCACCAGGTGTTTTTTTGCTAATCGTATAATTCATTTAAAAATTCTTTTTCATGTCTTTTTCAACAAGGGATTGGTGTGTCGGATGTGATACTGCTCCCTTGAACACAAATAGACCAAGAAATAAGCACCAAAATTTCATTGTAGTATCCCTTCCAAAAAAAAGGTGTGGCGTCCAATTACAGACGCCACGAAGCCACGTCACCAACTGGCGGACGCGCGCGTCTCGACGCCGCAGCATGCTAGCGTCGCGGTTGTCGCTAGACACTTGAAGGCTCACTAACAGCACCATCCACGCGAGTCAGACGGCACTGCTTGGGTCCGGTAGCAATGACACATGGGGGTGAAGGGTACAGGCCCGGCCTTCTAGGTGATATCGACTCTGCTCGCCGGCAATCTCATAGGTCACGGATTAAGGTGCCCACCTCGCGCATCCTGCGGCTGATGTCGGAGAGGGTCATCTTGTTGTTGATCTCCATGTCGACGAGCCCGCGTGCTGAGAAGGCCAGGGCCGTGACACCGGTCTCGGCACGTGCCAGCGCCTGGAGAAGAAGCCCCGAGGCCTCGGCCGGGGTGAGGGCCCCCAGCCCCACTGTGCGGCCGTGCGCCATGGGGCTACGCACGTCCACTGCCACAAGGTACCGCTTGCCCGTCGTTGGCAGCGTCTGCAGGGGCCGTTCGCGCAATTTGAGGAAAAGAGCGAGTACAAAAAGTCAAATTTGTGTGTTTCATATGCCAAACCCAACGAAGGGCATTTGGCTCACCTTAGCGGAGGACTGGATTAACTTTTACAACCTAGGAATCTTTTGGTGTGCAACTGAAATCTCGGTTACCTTCTTTGCAATTGAGCCTTCTACAGATTGCGGGCAACTCGATTTGGATTCGAACCAACCACCTGAAGAGGTAAGTCCCACTGAACTTCATGCTACCCATGCTCGATCTCACAAACGTCTACAGTGCAGAGGAAAGCGCCGGTGTGAGAATATAGTCACCAACAGTGTGGAAACGGCATGGCGTGACTTGATATACACACCACCTTGGTCCGTCGAGCTTGATTAACTTACTTCGCACCCGTAGCCTTCTACGACATAAAACAGTAAAAACAGAAATCGCATGCTCCTCTTGGTCAGCCCAGCAGGCTTGTATTTTGATGCATAAGCCCTCTGCCGGTGGAATTGGGCCCCATGTTGTTTTTACTTAAAATATTAGTGTAAAGTGCACAGCATTAAACCATCACAATTACAAGAAAAAAGCACGCAGCAAAAAGTTATGGATGTCTTAAATTTTATCAAATATGAACAATGTAAACAATGCAGAACGGACAGAAACATCTTTTGCCCCATTTTGCTCTTCACGTAGCTTACCAGCAAACAACACCGACACTTTGTTTATGTTCATTTGATATTGTGTCTGCAATAAGCAATCAGTGGAGTAGCCCCCCCCCCTTTCCCAGGCACCATTTTTTTCATTTTTTTAATGAAAATACCCCACATACCGATTTTTTGTAAGAAAAAGATGTTTAGTTTTTGTTAAAATGGCAAATATTAGGTCAATAAAAGAGATCTGGGCGATGCTCTGCCAGTGACGCCAGATCTCTCTGCGAAACCCCACTCAAACCTGACCTGTAAACCCGGCCCCACTAGACCCGCACACAACAGAACTACACCAGTACCATTCCGAAGAGGTTCTTACACGGCCGCCCATGTCACACGCTCACCTTAAAGGAAGAGACGTGCAGGGACGCAAGCACGTCCTCCAGCTGGGAACGGTGGTGGCGGTGTCCCCTCTTGCCCCCTGTGTGGGCACCGCCCCTGCTGTGCTGGGTTGAGGGCCCCGCCCCGGGGGCGGAGGAGCAGCCCTCCAGGCAACGCCCCAGGGCGTAGGTCTCGAGGGGCCCCAGCGGGCAGCCGCTGTCCGCCAGGGAGTTGTCCGACTGCAGCCGCTCCAGCAGGGGCCTCACCAGGCAGCCCCCCCGCAGCAGGCCTCCCCGAGCCAGGCGGGGAAGCTGCTCCAGCAGGAGGCGCAGGGGCAGCCGGGGTACCAGGCACACCCACATCTGCACAGACAGGGAACCAAGGGGGTCGGATGTCGTTCCGTTCAACGAGGGGGCCAGGTGCCAGAATTTACCGGGGCTCATGGTGTATTCGCATGACGGAGTTTCTTCCCAAGGAGAAGAATAAACATCATCGCGTTTAGAGGTCGCGTGCTGCGCGTCACAAATGTTCGCTGATCCCCTCAGCTCGCGGCATGCTCGCGGGGACCCGAGGAGAATCTGTGACAGGCCTACAGATATTTGTTCAGTCGGTATCCGTCGGAGCGACCGGGTCCCCTTTTTTGTCCCCCCTGCCTTTGGGGAGGGATAATGATCAATAGCTTTGAAGTGTGGGGTGCCTTTTCTTTGTTATTTTTTGCCTGCCTTTTTGTTTAACGAGCCCCGAAAGTCCCCAGCAGGCTTGAAGTGTGGGGTGTCTTTTCTTTATTATTTTTTTTTCTCTGCCTTTTGTTCGACGAGCCCCCGAAAGTCACCAACAGGTTTACGAAAAGAAAAACTCCGGCGACTCAAAAACATGCGACTCCGTCGTGCGAATGCTCGCTTGGATTTTCTGCACTGCCTCCTCCCTCTCATGTCGTCTCCTTCTCTCAGCTGTATGATGTACTCGGCTTTCTCCGGGGATAAAGATCTCTCGTGCGAATACACCATTAAAGGGCATCTCCACTCAATTCCGAAAATTTCGGGATGATGAGTGATTTCACATTCAAAAGCACTTATAAAAGGCACTATGTCATTTGCTTCACAAAAAATGGTACAGTAGAACTCGTTAATTCAAACTCGAGGGGGACCCAAAATTTGTCTGAATAAAGCAAAGTTTGAATTACCGGGAGTTTCCTCCCATAGAGATGCATAGGATGGGACCTGGATGTTAGTTTGAATTAAGAGAGTTTGAATTCACGAGATTCGACTGTATATATATTGTTAAATCTTACTTTAAACCATGAGCAGAAATTGAAATCCAAAATTTCGGCTCCGTCTGGCAACACTGGCCTCAGGCTGCCAAAAACGTGGCTATCGCAGATGTCGCGTGATCCTCTATGCAACGACGAGCGGGATGGGGGCGGGTGTCGTCTGCAATGCACTCTTCACCACATTTGGTGTCAACAACGATCAATGACATCTGCAATACTGCAACATCAGTCTGCGTACCTAGTGTGAACGAAACTCCGAGAGACAATGATCACAAACGGTGAGACGACGACGGCGGTTGAGACGCGGGAGAGGGCGGTAATGGCAAGACAGCTCCCAAGATGCGTGCTGTGCAGGCGAGTTACACCAATCACGTGGACACCGCCAAGCACCGAGAGGAAAAATTGCTGACATCACCTGTTACGTTTGCCCGGAGAAGTAAAAACAAACAAAAAGGGGCAATGGTGACGACGTTTAGATCAATGTTGGCTATGCCCACGCCATAGCCTTGTCTGCGCTGTTGGTTGTGCCTCAATTAACCCACTAGGGTCCACCGATTTCGGTAACTTGGCGAGTTGCGAAGTTAGCCGGACAGTAAAGAAACATTTAGACAGAACTAGGTTGTAATATTTAAAGTGTGGTCTTCCTTGGTGATACTGAAGAAAACTGCATTGTTTTTTCAAAACCAAAAATGAAGCGGAGTTGCCTTTTAAAGGGTAACCCCGAGAAATGTTGTCGATTTTAGGGTAACAATGTCCCTGAATTACAAGGAGGTTAAGTGTCCCTGAATTACGAAGTGTCACTTTTTCTGCGATGCCTCGTGTAGTTTTGTAGATATGCTATCTCAAAGCTTTCGTTTTGGGGGTCTGCGGCAAAACCGAAACTAATGGCTCGAGCATGATGGCAACTATCGTTATCAGCTGCATGGCCATCGTGCGACGCAGAGTTCATCTTGCGGTACTGCAAAGCATATGACTGGACTAGTCGCAACAGCAGTTCCAATCAGTCAGGTAAGACGCTACGGTTGTTGTACAGCTTTGCTTCGCAGATATCAAACATCTGTAGCAGATATTAATACACATTAGTAAAGTTGCCGGCCAAAAAGCGAGGCTCAAAACAAGCCCCCCCTTATCTTCTCCAAAGAACTACAATCTTGGTAGTGTGCAATGCACGTTGCAGAAGTGTTGTGGAAGCTAATCGTAAGCTCGTGCCGAGCAGGAACGGACTAAACTCTGTCAGCCAGTGAATGCTACCTTCGGCACTATGACACGCTTGAGCGAGCAGTGAGTCAATAATCTTTGCGTACGATCGCCAAAGAGCCCTTATAAACTACGACCGCTAAAACGGTATGTAACAAGCAGAAATCGTCAGCCAGGACGCCCGAAAATATGACAGAAAAACGTTCAGCCTTTCCACTCTCGTGAAGAAGGAAGACCAGCGGAGCTGTACTCAATACATTGCTGCAAAGCGCACGTGCCCGATTCCCGCCTCTTCTTGTCCAACACGCCGCCGATCGTGGATACGTCTCCGGCGAACCAGAGTCGGTCGCACACGGCGCACGTGACGCCAGATGGGTTCTCCACGAACTTCCTCCGGAAACTCAATGTCGCACCCGAGAACTGTTCAGCCGGCGTGGAGTGCAGTTGTCGCTGGGCCTCGCGCTTGCACTTCGCCTCCGTGGCACGATCGTCGTCCGTGGCGTTGGCCCGCTGGCGCCCTTTACATCGCTGGTTCTGTTCTCGGCGGTGGCTTTCCAGGCGAGCGATGTGCTCTTTGGCAAGGAAATCTGAAGCACTGGACACAGTGGAAGTCGAGGCGACAGCGGCTTTGCGGCAGTTGCAGACCCATTTGGGCTGCTCTGTACGTCGCCGCTCCTTCCGCAGCCTGTCTCCTTTCCTCGAAAGGGCGCGCGGCCAACCCATCCTGAGTCCAAATCTAAATAGATAAGAGCCTAGGAGCGTAGGAAACAGCACGCAAAACAGACGAGGATGAAGAAACAAAAGTGATGAGCACTGCGCTCGTCACGTGTGCTTCTTCGTTGTCGTCTGTTTTTCGCGCTGTTTTCTTTGATGAATTCCCACCAACGAGCCCAACTATCAATTCTTCTATGATAGCTGGAAAGGTTGCCGCCATCTACGAGCGACGGTGAAAACCATACTGGTTGTGCGCTTGCCGCTGTCGCTTATAGATGGCAGTGGCTGTCCAGGTAGGTTTGTGTCGACATACCGGACACAATCCTGGGGAACCTAGCCCTTAACAGCTCCGCTGTAAAAACACGGCGAAAGAAGCGGCAGTTTGAACGAGAAACCTCCTCGAAAACAAAGATGACGTCGGGGCACAAGGTTGCTCGACAAACAACCAACCCGCCAAATGGTCGCCAAAAAGCTGGTGGTAGCATTTTTAATATCGGTTTACAGAGTAACTCGTGGTTTCCCACTACCGTAGTATTTCAGCAATGCTCGTATTTAGACTCCGTAGGTCGACATCAGTCGTTTACTTTAATTCAACTTTTGACCGGAGTTACCCTTCAAAGGGATTTCTCACTTCATCTTTTAAAGGGATACTGAACCGAAATTTGGATTTCGCAAAGTAAGGCTGTAGAAGTGTTGAACAGGACGCTACGAACTCCAAAACATCACTCGTACATCGATATCTCAAACGGATGGCCATACTTTTGGAAAAGAAGGGCGCGATCAAGCGAGTTCTTTGACGTAACTGTCCTCCGGGAGAATTTGAGAGTGAGGAGAAGCAGCCTCGCTTCTCTCCTCCTTGCTTCGGTTCACCAGCTTGACGGGACGTAGCGAGGAGGAGAGAGAATGGGAATCGTGATGTGCTCTGTCGCGTTGGCCTCGTCGGCCGGGTTCAATCGCACACTTCTTTTCCAAAAAAAATGGCGATCCGTTAGATATATCGCCATATGAGTGATATCTTTTTGGTTTTGGAGCTTCCCACCTATCCGCCCGGCCTTGTTTTGTGAGTTCGAAATTTCGGTTCAGTATCCCTTTAAGGTATGTAATGTTTTATAATGAAGACCCCTACCACGATGTCGAGAATGCGCCTCTGACCGGTGCGTTTACCGTCCCTCACCACCCGTGCGTCGAAAGTGGTCCTGAAGCGGTAACAGAGCATGTCTGGGAGCTGACATGCTGCGCCGTCGCATCTCGAGATCAGGCAATTGGCCGTATAAGTGCCCGCAAAAAATGACAGCCATTCACAACTCTTCGTAACGCCAAACAGACCTTTGCCAAATCCCCCCAAGTGCCCCGGCTCACGCACGAGGAATAGTGGAAGAGACTGTTCCTCGCCTGGCCACTCTGTCTTGAGATTGCGTTGCCTTGTTGCTTGTCTCCTCTCAATCCTCTGTTTTTCGATTCTATTACCTATTTTTATCTATTCCAGTGTATTTTTTATTGCTTCTGAGTGTTTCTATTCTCTTCGGCGCGCAATATTTCTTGTATGTACCGTATATAGTATTTGTGTCTTTATTTTGCCTTTTTCGACGGGAGTACTGACGGACAACACGCCGCTTCGCGCGTCGTTCCCCGGGTGAGTACTACCATTGCTACCGATTCCTATTGCGCTGTTAACTGTTCATTTTTTGTTCATTTGACCTGCGTGCAGTCGAGAGAAGCCGTTTATAAACACCCGCGCACATGTCATAGGGGTCAGCGGATCCCTGCCGTTGTGGCGTCCCGTCTCACATCTGCTTTGCCTTCCGTCAACTGTTTGGCTGCCGAACAGGCGTCTGCCGCATCTGACCCTACTGTCGCGTCGCCGTCACGTAGGCGACAGGCCATGGCGTAACACTTTTGTGATATCGTCGGGCAAAAATTAAGGGACTAATCGAGGGACGGAAGGAGAATGTGTGCGCTTGCTTGAGATGCACGAGACGCGAAAGCGTCGTGGAAAGCGGGAAGCTCGTGCTGGAGGCAGGACGACCGAAGCTTCTCCCTGCCTTTCTCGGCGTGTCGGTGGCTAATCGCCGACTTCTGTTTGCAAACGAGCTCGCTACCGCCCACTATCGGCGGACCCCAGCACACTTCCAGTTTTCCTCTTGTTTTGTTTTTCTCTCGCATCCTTTCGTTGTCTGGACCACCTTCTACGATGTGCGCAGGTTCTTATCAACGTGTTACGGATAGTTCTCCGAAGGAAAATTTTCTTACCTGATCACTGTGAGCTGCTAGAGAACAAATGAATATGCTACCGGAAGCCCACCGGGGCACCAAATACCGCAGCACCTTTGTGGCATCCACTCCCGCCAACTGCGGCGAACAATCGGAAACATGCTTTGGGCGCCGCACTTCCCTGCACCCACCTCTTTGGACTTGAGGAAGTGGGTGGGGACATGCTCGAGAGCCAGGTCGTGCATCTCCACAAGCCTGGCGGCCGTCTGCTCGTCCGAGGTGCGCTTCACCTCGTGCACTCCCCTCAGGTAGGCCAGCACCTCTGCCGCCTCTGGGTTGACGACCCCTTTGGCCCGCTCTTCCGCCAGGTACTCCTCCGCCGCCTGGAACCCCTTGGTCAGGTAGCGCAGCACTAGGGACACCCCTGGGAAAATGGAGGGCAGGCTCGGCTTTTTGTTGTCGGTGCATCTTCTACTTTCGACCTCGATGCTCCAAACATTATCGAAAGTAGCGAGCATGTGCCGGATGCGGGACATCTAAAACTCGTCCCTGCCACATTCATCCTGTCAGTGACCACCAAGAGCTTGTACCAGGCGTCGCTCTTTCACGCGCTCCAGAACAAAAGGAATAAGTGCTCGGAATACAAAGGTATTCCGGGGACAATGTTGTCACCATCAGTAAAGCGTGCACATAGTTACCCTAGCTTTGGGCCACTAAACGCCGGTTCGAATACCTGCATCTATGGCGTACGCAGCAACTGAAATGATGGCAACTGCAGAAACAGTTGAGCAACTGCGCTATGTGAGACAACCGATGCATTGTGTAACTGTAACATGCGACCGCAAGTTGAAACGACGCTTGCCCGCACGATTATCCATTTGTGGCCAACCGGTCATAAATGAAGACGAGCAACCAACCATATCTCTGTTTGGCTTGGTCGATCCCAACGTGAAAGAACTCGAGTGGGCTGGAAAACACTGCCTCCACACATACTTGAAAGATAGGGTGAAAGTTAATTAATGCGGCCTCCGGTGAGATTTCAAATCGAGAGTATGTCATGTGAATCTAGCCTCCCTTGCCTCCTTTGCATGCACCTTCGCGGCAAAAAGAATAAAAAATAAAAAAAGAGCCGATGACGCACCCAGGTTGGAAGCCGGTGGCCGCACGTGAGCCAGCCGGATGACGTCCTGGTGGGTCCAGCGGTGCCTGCACACCACCTTGGTGACCTGGGCAGCCAGCTCCCGGGGCTTGCGCCGGGTGTACCAGGCAGCCACTGCATTGCGGTGGGCACGGCCCCAGCCCGTGCCCTGGCTCACAGACTCCAGGAAGCGCGTCACGGCAAACAGCTGCGTGGGGCTCGAGCACACCTGTGTCAGGGCAAGGGGGCACACCAAAATGAAATAGGGTGACGTCTGGCAGACTTCGGCGAAGGGTTGAGGTTTATTCTGGATCCTCTGTGGATCTTTTGACATGCAATTGAAATCTCGGTTACCAGCGCCTTCTCTGCAATGAGCCTTCGTCGGATTGCAGGCACCTCGGCTGTGATTCCAATCTACCAACTGAGGATCCAAAGGTCGGTGCTTGCCTTTAAACCTCCAAGGCAGCTCGTCGGTGGGTGTGAAGGAAACGGTAGAAGATAAAGGCCCCAGGTGTGCGTGGGCAGAGGTGGCAATGTCGGTCATCTGTATGTTTCATTAACATTGCAGTACTTCTAGAAATTCCTCGTATCTTTTGCCAAAAATTACTCAATTCTTCAGTTATCATGTCCTTTGGAAACGAACACGGAAAATTTGCCCTATATTGCAATACTCTAGACAGATAGGTCCCAGCAAATGAAGAGAAAATTGGTGAAAATAAGGGGTCGGCTGATGTTGGGAGTGCTACCAAAAAGGTTAACAAGACGGTATTGTAGCCAGGCTGGGAATGCATTCTTCTAAAGAATGTGAAAGTTGTTTCTTTGCAGCCTATTTCTCCAACTCATCGTGCACGCTATCGGAATGTAAAGTTTACAGTCGCCAACTGATTTTTCGAACACAAAAATTTTGGACATGCTCAATTATTCCGCTACTCATCCCAAGGAGTTCATGTTTCGGTATTTATATTTATTTATTTGTACAACTATATAACAGCGACAGAAATTTCAGATGCTGTTCAGCTAGTTTTTCTATATTTCAAACTGTTTAAAAGAATTGCCTATATATAATACCGCTGCTCCCACAGCCGTGGATTGAGTTCTCGCCATTTTGCCTTTGTCTTGTAGCCTTGATACCACATAACAACACAGTAGCAAAGCTGGATTGAGACTACATTCAGATCTCTCAGTGCCTTGTTACAGATGCCACGGCTGCTGTTCTTTTCGTGTTCCCTGGATGCAAGTGCTTTCTGCTGAGAGGCACATGGTGCACCAAGCTCAGTCGGACAACGCTGTCTCCAAGTGCTCCCAACAAGTGCCAAAAAAATGCACGACAAACACAGCAATATAACAGAGGTGAAAAAAAAAAAAAATAGATGCATTACTGCCAAGGTTACACGGGCGGTGCAACTTGTAGGAGTCGGCTAAATTTTGGCCTTTTTTCTCGCACAGAAAGTCGTGCTTAAAATTAGGGCGCGCCATCTTTCGAGGGTGGGGGTACTTCTCGGGAAATTACGGTAGTTTCGCCAGCTCGTCGCGTCTTTCACACGAAGCTGTTTAGTCAAAAGGTGTCGGCCAGTGAACTTTCTGAGCCCCCAGACTCTGCATCTTTTACGACCCAGACACGATGCGTAAGCCCGTCCCTATACCAACACACCTATAGTGCCTCCACAATGGCGACAGCACGCACCTCTTTGAAAGCCCTGTAGGCAGCCGTCTTGGTGGCTGCGTCATCCGACGCAGCGCAGAGTGCCAGTACGTAGGCCAAGGCGTCCGGGCACAGCGTCTTAGGCTCTCCCTTGGCGAAGCAGAGCACCTCCTTCACCACCTCGACGCCCCTCTTGTCGGCGAGCAGCGACGGCACGCTCTGCACAGACTCAGCAGAGAAGTCCCTCCGACCCGGCTGGTAGCGGTTGCCCTCGAGCCCCGTGTAGAGGAAGCGCCTCAGACGGGCCAGCGCAGCGTCCTCCGCCATGATCGTCCTCCTCAGGCACGATGCCTCCCCTCAGCCACCAAGGAGGCCGACCTGAGGGTGGGAAGACGGCAAGTTGGTACTATGCAAGGATAATAAAAGCAGAGAGGAACGAGGACTGTATTTCATTTCACATTAAAGGAAACCAAAAAAAATTTCTTACTTACAAAAAAATATAAACAAATAAAAACGGTGAAAGTTTGAATGTGGGCACCTCTAAATTATCTGTCCAAAGTTTTCTTTCGATTTTATCAGTAGAAGCAACATAATCAGCAATTAAAAAAGATTGAGGTACACCTAAGCATTTCTTATGAGTTGTGAATGCAAAAACGTGCAAGCCGCTCGTCTGCTCCCTTTTTCATCTGCTGCGTACTTTTCGTCGCCGGTCGGCGCAGGTGCTCCCCTGGTGACCTTGGATGCTTTACGCTGATGGACACGCAGCGCCATGGAGTGATCAGTCATGAAAACTGATGAGCGCAGCGGCCAATGAGAGCCCCATTGACGCACGCCAGCTAATAAAACCGAAGGAAACTATCTGCCGTTTTTGCGTCTCAGACTGATGACGTCAGCTCGCTCCATGAGACAGTTAATGCTTTTGCATTAAAACTTGAGCGAAGCTCCACCCGCTGCTGCACGCCGAGCGCAGGAAAGCACAAGAGCGGAGGGTAAAACTAGTGAAAGCGACGTCGTCGGCGGGGTTTCGCTCGTCACTCGGAGATGAATCAGAGATGCCAACGACGATGCCACGTCTTAGACGAATGATGGACGACTGAGAGGCTCACCACACGCCACATAACAATCCCAGCCCTTTTTCTTTTTTTCAAAATAAAAGTGGTTTACCTTTATTTTGACCTGATTTGAGTACGATAATAGAATTCATGAGAGAAAAAAGCGGCAGGGATCTGCTCTAAACTCGGTTTCGTCGAAAAGTGCTTTATCTTCCCTTCAAGTCTGACCGCAGTTGACTCCACGGTCAGATGAAGCAGAGCGAGCGACGGCAAAATTGCATCATCGTGTTTACGTGAAATGGAGCGTACAAGAAAGACAATGTGCTACTATAGTCACTGGAAGGATGAGAATGGTAAGGGGGGGGGGGGGGGGGAGGGGAGTTTCAGTTGTCCCGCCTCCAGCATGAGCTCTCTACCTTTGATAATACTTTGGCGTCTCAACGGCCCCGAGCTCGCACATGCCGACGAAGCATGGCGAAAAGCGAGTGCTGGCGTCATTCGAAAGAGATATGCCCTGCCCTTCTCATCTTGTCAGTGACTAAGGCAACTGAACTACGATCAGAAAAACAGAAACACATATGCCTTTTCGAAATGATGTGCGATGTACTCAAATTACACGGCATGATAGGTGTTAACGACCGAGCACATATCATTTTGCCAGAAAGCTTGACATTAAAGGGACGTGGAACCGAAATTGGGATTTTGCGAAATAAGGCCACAGAAGCGTCGAATGGGATGCTACAAACTCCAAAACATTGCTCATACATCGATATCTCAAACGGATGGCCGTATTTTCAGAAAAGAAAGGTGCGACTGAGCGAGGACCGTGACATTCTCAACTGCAACAGCTGAGAACGAGGAGCAGCAGCCTTGCTCCTCTCCTCCTTGCTTTGGTTTACCTGCTCGAGGGGACGAAGCAAAGAGGAGAGGGAATGAGAATCATGAAGTGACATGTCTCGTCGGCCGCGTTCAAATACGTCCAACCGTTAGAGCTATTGCGGTACAAGTGATGTTTTTGGGTTTTGCAGCATCCCGCCTATCACTCCAGCCTTGTTCTGTGAGCTCCGAATTTCGGTTCAGCATCCATTTAAAAGCTTCAAAAATCTCTTTCCAGGTTTGGTTTCATACACATTTTCAAATCTCTTTTAACATTAAAGTTTATCTGTTAGTGGAGCACTGTTTTGTTTTCTTTCTGGTATTTATTCGCTGATGCTTTCGGTGTTCTTACGAGGTCGCAAGCTTGTCTCAAGTTGCTATTTCCCTACACTGGTTGGGTGCACACGCTACAAAAAAGCTGTTCCTATACGCAGATGTTTGCAAACTTGCTGAGTTTGAAGTACAACCAGATTCATTTTAATACTAAGATTGACCAAAGCTTGGTTACGCGCGTGCAAGGAAATTAAAACTAGTGGCGCCACCTGGTAGCAGGACAGTGGAGCATTTATCAAGGATATTGTTCTACATTACCAAACTAACTAGACCATGAAGCAACCACGTCTGCTTTTATACGGCGTAAAATTTGGGTAATTATTCCATTAGATTTACTCCAAATTACTGTAGCAATTATCTTCCCCCGAACTTTTAAATTGTGTGTGGGCAGGTCAGGCAACGCTGTTAAAAAAGTAGAATTTTGTCAAATTTTGTTGGAAGTTTGGAGGTTCACCGAGCCAGTCGAACCCGAGGTTTGAAAGAAGTCTGCGACGTCCATAGTTTCGTGTTTGTCACTAGCAACTTTAAAATGGTGCAAATCTTGCTCGAGTGGTGGTGACACTGAAAGGTACTTTCAGTGTCACCACCACTTGAGCAAGATTTGCACCTGATCAGTTCACGTAATGTTGAACATGACACTAGAAACATAGCGCATTCAAACGAAGTAGCACCGTTGAAATAATCCCCTGAAATGTTTGAAGCAGCAATTTACCTTCAATTTAAATCGTAAATGTTAAATTTGAGACAGTGTGTCATAATGACCAAATTTCGAGTGGAATTTTACGATTCACCTTAGCAAGGTCACTCTGACCACAATAACCACAAAGCCTTTGTAAAGCTTTAATATTGTATACATTTTTTCATGTGACATTTTTTAGTGAATTCGCTATTGCACAATATTGCGAGCGACATCCATTTCAACGTGGATTCAATATGTTTCAAGCTTAGAATGTAGCTTAGCTTGTCTGCACTCCTGCCCGTTCATCAAACTTGGTTGACATAAAACCTTTAAAGGCCGACGACCAGTTCGCGCTTTCCACTTTCCCCCAAACTTCCTCCTCTCACCTCTTCTACCCTGTCCACCGTTGGCTGTTTCCTCCTCCCCTATGGTGAGGAGGATCTTCTGCCTTGCCGAATCTCGAGTCTGATCGTCGGCCTTTAAGTCAGTCTCGAACTTCGAACCATTGGGCACTGATTGCGTCTAGTCAGTCAAGTGGAGGGAGGGGGGACGGTTAGAGAAATAAGTTCTGGATCACAAATAAGTGTCCTTCAGTTTTGTCAGTTGCGAAGGGATTAGCGTCACTGAAATCAAGATGACCCCAAGCACACAGCCCAGCGGGCCATGCCACGCTTTATGATCGATCAGAAGACGAAAATGAACGCGCCGATTTAGTAAAAGGTGAGGTAAAAACCACTTGTCGAGGAAAAAAAACGTACAATTATTGAGGTGACCTCAGCTTCGGGGGCATACAAGAGCAGCAAGCAAATTTTAAGAATATAGACTGCCCTAAATTTCGCGTCAGGTACGCTTGGCTTCCGCGATATTTTCAGCGTCTCTACATGTTGCAAGACTGTGTCGATCGGTAAGCAAACATGCAGAGTCAGATGAAAACGAAATAAGCCTACGAGTGCGATCAAAATTATCTTCATGAGCGAATCGAGATAAGATGATTAGCCTTTCATACACTTTTAACATAATATTAACCCCCCGCAGAATGTAAATCATAAATATCTAAAAAAAATAACCACGAGAAATCGATGAAACATGCGCCAAACGACACCACGTAGTAACATCGAAATCCGTTTCTGCTGCCTTGCTCAAGTTGCTGCTTTTCTCAAGGGTTCGATCACCGCCAATGACTTTGTTTGAGTTTCACAATTCATTTAGGAAAACCCTTAAACGTTAAAAAAATTCACTGCTTACTTGTACAAGTTTCATGTAGCACAAAGGAGAGGAAACCGAAATTTCGCACGAATTATCATTACAACTCTTTACAGCTGGAGAGAGTCGGACATTTTGTTGCGAGTCCGCAGCAAACCAACAACGTCTGAAGATTTTATAATATTTGTGTTCAAAATAATTTTCAACCACTAATTATTTATATTTATTTTATTGCAATAAACATTAAACTTGCTAAAAACTTTATAATAAAAGCTATTATTCTAAACTCATTCGCATCGAGGCGTAAACATGGCGACGTCCACCGCAGCGCGTGTTTTGTGCACGTCTGTAATTTTGTGCGGTTGTGTGCATGTGGAGTCGCTGTTCCTTGCTTGATCGTTCAGTTTTCGCGGAAAAATGGGTGAATCGAGTCCCAGCAATGGATCAGACGATCCACTGTGCGACTTGCGGTCACGTCTGGAAGCCGAAAACGATTACATGCTCAAACTAGTCGACACGATTGAGCCCAAGTACTACTTCGATCAAGACACTGTTGACACCTTGACCAGCGAAGTGCACCAAAAGGTCGATGAAAGAGTGAAAGGTACCGTACTCACGGGGACTCTAAAGTACGCTTATAATTACGAATTACGAGTTTTTTAATTTTATTTTATGCCGCCGCTTTCTTTTGTAGCTTCAAAGAGAATGCAGAAAATGTCGGTGCATGGCAAGCACAAGCTGGCACGACTGGACCCTTCTACCTTCAAGACGGTGAGCCAGATACTTTGCGATCAGGGGCTGGAACCAGGAGGCCTCACTGAAAAGCAGTCGCTGAAGAGGCTGAGGAGAGCGCAGAAGAAGAAAGCGAGTGAGTAGAATTTGACGTGCCTGACAAGTTTCAATACTTGAGCAGTTTAAGGATTGAGCCCTGCAGACACGAAGGAGCACAAAAACGGGACAGTGTGAAAGGGAAAAACAGAGCAGTCTTGTTGTTGTGTTCTCTGTTCTGTTCGGAAAGTTTACAAGCTCGACAATTGTCTTGTAGCTCTCATTTCTTGTGTATCTGTCAACGATCCTTGTGGCAGCTGCTATTTCTGCCGTTCTAGAATTCCCTAACGTGTACACGTGAGCTATAGCAGCCGATGGAGTGTCATGCTGGCCGGAAATAAGCTCAACAGACAAAAGCTCACAAGACAAAGGTTCAGTAAGATCAGGCATTGGTTGCAACAATTTTCCTGCAAGCACACAGAGGTGAGCCCCCAGTGAAGAGGGTTCAAAAGACAATGAAGTGACTTCAGAACCGCTTGAATAAGCTGTGTGCGGACTACCAGCTGCACAAAGACATGCCAAAACTGCTGGAGGCAATAGGAGTGTTTATCTGACTCTAAGGATTTGCTAAATAAATCTTTTTAGTCAAACAGAAAAATACCTTCTGCAAGTAGGGTTACCAGCCGTCCCGGATTTTTCGGGACTGTCCCGACTTTCATAAAGCGTCCCGAGTCCCGCAGCATCCCTGTCGGGACAGCTGTATGTCTTGGATTAGGTCCAGACTGTCCAGTTAGAAATTTTGTATAGGATCCAATGCATGCCCAACAATGCGCGTCACACTGCATAGCACGAATCATACGAAGCAGTGCTGCGGTGGCTAGCCTTGGCTGTGAGAGACTTTAGCCACTTTAGCATGCAAACCATGGCAAGCTGGAAATCGGGGCGACGCTGGTGCCGGGCTGCGCCTGTTATCATCATCATTGTGTGTACAAACCCCTTCGTGTCAACATGCTGCCTCGCGCTGCCCCCCCCCCCCCCCCCCCCCCCCAGTTCCGTCCCGTCCCGTCCCGACTTCACTCATTGAAGAGTGGGTAACCCTATCTGCAAGTCATATACACTTTTTCATTAATTAAACTGCTTTTTTTGTGGCAGTTCTCATATCATTTGAGCTCATGAAGAAAACAAAATTTTATCCAGGTTTTTTCGGTGAAAGGCCATATAAGGAAACATTGTCTGTTCTTCAAAGAAAACTTTGCAGTGCTCTATGCTCTTCTAATTTACACAAAGGTTTGTTTTCACTTTTTATAAGGAAGAACATCAAAATGTTTTTGACACTAAAGAGCATTTTCTTTTTTTTTAATTTTCTATGTGATACAGGCCGCTTAGTGCCCATTGGTAAAGGATTGTTAATCTGAACTTAAACTGGAATTTGCATGCACTTCTGAGTCTCAGCCATGACTGTGTTTACTTTTGCAAGAATAGGGTGACCTGGAGATTTTAGAACTACTATGTCTTGGTAGGGTTTGAATGCAATGCAATTTTCAAATAATCGTATCAGAAATTTGAGACACAGTGGAGAGAGCTATCTCATTTTATTATCTGTTCTTTCATCACTTGTGCTGGAATTATTGTCTGTAGTGTCGCCTCTTCTCTGATTTCCTTTCAGAAATGAGCACTCTACATTCTGTGGCCTTGGACAGAGCATCTAACCTGGACGAGCTTAAACACCGTCTTAGTGAGAAGATTGAAGCACTCAAAGGTACTTTCAGTATTGCAAAGAAGATTCCTGCTACCAAGATAGTTATCCAGGGACTCAACATGTTTTAGTGCATGAAATGCCTGGTATCTTTAAGCAGAGCACAAACTAAACTTTTGGGGGATAGCCTAATCTCTAAAGGGATACTACAACGAAATTGCGGCGCTTATTTTTTGGTCTATTCGTGTTCAAGGGACCATAATCACATCAGACACACCAATCTTGTGTTGAAAAAGACACGGAAGGTAATTTCAAAACGAATGAAATGATTAGCAAAAAGCATCTGATGGATGTCGCTAACCCCTCATTTGTAATGCCTGTCTAGGAACCTTGACAGATAGTGACGATAACTGTCTTGCCTCCAGCCCCCATGAGAAAAGAGGGGAAGGAGGAACTCCCCTTTTCCCGAGACTCTTTTGTGTGTCCCAGGTGTCGCTATTGTCCCTCTACAAGATTATAGAAGATTAATCCATCACTCAAAATTCATACAAAAGCAGCTTTGGGGTTAGCTGCGGTGGCCTGATCGCTGGCGTGCTTCGGCCACTTTGGTGGCTGAAACGGCTAGGACATACTCTCGATGTCAGCCTCGACGCAGCTTTGCTCGTCCTGAGACAATCTGTCTCATGATTGCAGCGGATGTCACATGCTCTCCGCTGGCTAATCTCCGAGCGCTTGCCAGAGTGGGCTGCTTGTAAGGAAAAATAGAGCCATCAGGCTCAAGATACAAATGTGTGATTGTCATTTACGGATATTGTGGATCACATTCAGCCTATTTCTGAACACAACGGGCATATTTAAAATTTTGTTGAAGTATCCCTTTAAAGGGGTTAAGTCACAAAAATTAAACTGGTAGATGATTCTTGAATTGGAATGCTCATAGACTACTTAGTATATGCACCAAGTTTTGCGATTTTTAGAACTCTAGCAATTGCAAGAATCAATTTACGAATGTTGATAATTTTCATCTGGGGACCGGTCAACACTGCCCAAGTTAGTCACACCTTAGTGCCCATACACCACGTGATCGTATTTAGTTGAACACTCCCTCATTCTAGGCTTCCTTATTCTAGCTCTCGACCCCCTTGCGTTCTGACTTTCCACCCTGCACGCACATGCGAGGTCATTGCGGACGACGGCGAGTTTGTCCGTCACAATTTGTTATCGTCGCTGGAGCTGGTCGCCAGTGGGTTGAAGTCAAAATGACCAGCTTCCAATATCTTTTCATAACGATTGCTCTCATCGCTGCTGCAATCAGTGTTGAAGACTCCGACGAAGCGAGCGATGCCATAGACGTCATCGTCTCGAAACCGTTTCTTCAAAACACAGAAGGTAAACAAGAAAGCTGAAGTGTGAGATGCCGAAGAGCCAAGCCTGCGAATGTGTGCAAGGGGACGCTGCGCGTTGGGCGAATGACGTCACCAACCCAACACAGATGGCGACCTTTCCGAATAGGGTGGATCCGAGGGCTCCGCACATATATTGATTTTTTCACGAAACTACGCCATCATTTTCAAAACAAATTTAGTAAAAATATAGGAAGATACAAATGAGTCTTAGCAGTATAGTTGTGTCATATTTTATTTTTGGCACGTCCCAATTCTTTTGAGAACAATCTATATCAAATATCGTCAAACGTTTCAGTCTTGGATATCCTCTAGTTACCTTTTAAAAACAGTTAAGAATAACTCTTCCTGTCTTCATTCTTGTAAAAACAAACTTTGTTAAAAATGCCATGCTCACTAATGAAAAATGTGGAATTTTTGGACCACAGTGTTATATGGTGTGGCTCATCTCTGCTTAGCCGCCTCGGTGGCATCGAGGCAAAACCCCAGGTGGGGGTTTGAATCCCAGTAGAGGTGCTTGCAATCTGATGGAGGATTATTGTAGAGATCAACATTTTGATTGTATGTGAAAAGATCCCCAGGTGGTCCAAATTAATCATTACCCCTTCGCTGGGGTATGCCAGATGCCCATCGTTGGTTTCAGACATAAAACCTCCGAATTCGACTTCGACTTTTCTCATCTATGCTTAACTTTTGCCAAAGTTAATAATAATAATGTGTGTATGTTAGTACAGCCGGAAGTTAGTCAGCCTCAACAGGCAACTTGTCTCTCAGCTATAGATGAGCAATTTAGCCAGTGCAGTACAGCCATTGGCCTGGGGTTTTTAACATGAACCACGCAATAGTGATACACAGCCGCATGCCGGTACAATGCTCATCCAGGTCGAAGCGGGCAAGATAGCCAAACTCTCTTGACATTCCATACTTCTAATTAAGAAGCTTAAGTTGGAGAAAAGCTTTTTACTAAGTGGTATGGGGTGGTCAGGAGAGTTTGGGTATCTTGCAACCCTCGGTGTGTACCGTAAAGTTATGGGAACCCAGATGGGGCACCTTGCTGTGTTAGTTTTGTAAGGCTTCACTGTATATCAACAGAGGGGGCAAGCATTTAAATTTAGTTTTTATGAACCTCTATTAGCACTCATTTCCCAATAATGCTTAGACTATTTACATTTCAAACTGTTCCATGCAACGCTTTGCATTGGGATTTTCATTGTTTTCCTTGCCCAGGTCTTGTTTTTACTTGCAAACGACACACGAAGTACAATGTTGTATTATAATCTATTTTTTAAGTTTTTAATTTATTGGAGAAAATCATGACTTGCGTAGTGAAATAGTGCTGCGTTCAAGATTCGTGTATACTCTTATTCCGAGCGTAAAAGAGAAAGAAGCCAGATGACCTTGCCTAGTCAGTCTCGCCTTAGCTTTTTCCCAAACATTCTAGGTCGGATATTCGAGATGACGGCATAGTAGATAAAGAGCCTAGTGCCGTATTGCCGATTCATTCACTGATTCTCTCTAGCGATAGCGAGCTGTTGCGCGACATACCTTCACTCGCTGCTGCTTTCTCGATGTGTGTTCTCTTTCATTTCTGGCACAAGTTTGCCCCCATTAAATCTTAAGTTCATTCCGTTTTCTCCTGTCTCATCGTCTGTCATTCGTGACAATATGAAATAGTTTTACATTACTTGTCATAAGGGTTCCTGCTGGTACGAGTGAGCACATCTCGTTTTCATCTGAGCTTGCTCAACAAAAGCATTTTGTAAGGACACACGCTCCCCTGTTTTGTATAACTTCAGCCTAATCGAAATTATAGGAAACATGCAGAAAACATGGTCAACTTTCAATATTTTGAAAACATGAGACTTAGGAATGATAAAGGGGACAAGACACACACAGGTATGTTGTCCCCTTCAGCATCATTATGTCATAATTTGAGAAGGTACAAGATTTTTTCTGCCGGTAGCCAGTAGTACAGTTCTCCAGATTACACCGTCATCTTGCAACTGAATGATTTCATCGGAAGGTTATGCATGCGTGTATTCACTTTGCAACCTCTGTCTCACATGGAAAGGTATTCGCAAGACTCCTGTAATCCAGTCTCGGGAAGAGCGCAAGGCCAAGAAGTTAGCCGAGAAGAAGGCGGCCAAGAAGAACAAGAACAAGGGACCCAAAGCTGCCAACGAAGACTCGACGGCTCCTGGCGGCAACTTGTCCCCGAAAAAACCGGCGCCTGGGAAGCCGGCACCCATCTTCAACCGGGAAGGCAAGATGGTGTTCAGCAAGTTCGACCTGGCTGACTCCGGGATTCCAGACACGGAGGAGAAGAAGAAGGCCTTTAAGTCTGCGGCGGCGCGCAGCAACCAGCCCAAGAAGCTGATGCACAAGCTGGAAGTGGAGGCCAAGAAGCTGAAGACGCTGGAGGAGAGAGACCCCGAACAGGCACAGGAGCTGAAGCAGAAGAAGCAGTGGCTCAAGGCCATGGACAAGGTACAGGGAGTCAAGGTACAGTCAACTTTTTCTCAATAGGTGGAGTTGGATGAGCCTGAAGTGCACATGTACTATTGTGGATACCGTCGACTAAAATGCGCGAGTGGTGGTCATTCCATACTCTCAGAGCCACATGCTCTCCAAGAGGAATGAAATGTTAAAATTCCTCTCAAAGATTGATCACTCTCTCATTTCACAATCACACCCTACTTGGTTGTCTGATAAATGCGAAGCAGACAACACCACAGCCCTTGCCGATGTTATAGCTAGCTGTGTCCACGATAGTGCCTGTCTACATTCACATTCAACCATTCTTCAAAGTCCATTTTGACTAACATACGCAACCTTCTATCTTTTTTGTGCATGCATGCACAAAAAAGATAGGGGCTTAAAGAGAAGATGGGGCACTTCTGCATTTGAGAAAAAACATGAATTGCATTCATTTCACCTTTAGAATAACAGATATCACAATTATCTTTCAATGCGCCGCGTCGGAGAGCCATAAGAGCAATTTCAAAATAGGGCTGAAGCCCCACCTCCCTAGCCTTGGGCAGCCAAAAGATTGGTCGAATACATCACGTACAGCAAGTAGTGTTAAACGCGTTTTCTCGCGTTTAACAATACTTGCACAGCAAATGGTTTGGGTATTCAGGTTCGCAGGGTAAAAATACACTAGAATTTACTTCTAACTCATTTTTTTCAAGAAGCTCCGTAGCTTCCCTTTAAAGAAAAAAGAAAAAAATGCTTAAAGGGGAGACTTATGCATTGTACAACCATGGTTGTACAATGCAGAAGTCTCCCCTTTAAGCATTTTAGAATCAATAAAAAAGAAATGTTCAGTAATAGCTCGCCGGTAAATGTTTGTAGAATTTTTAGGACTATGTAATTCCAAAGTACTAGCAAGTTATGCTATTTTTGAAATGCCCCTGCTCTGTTACAAGCGTCCGCGTGCAGTTTCTATCACTCATCCTTACATGAGCTCTAGAAGGAGTGTCTTGGAAGCCTCGGAGTACTAACAGCCGACATTTCACCAAAAGGGTTACTTTTCGGCCTAAGTTTATTAGCGAAATGTCGACTGCACTCTGAATCTAAAACTTCAAGCAGACTCTTTTTCAGGTTGGGCTAGTTGCTTCATAATTATGTAAAGGTAAAACAGTGCTAAAATAGGCAGAGAGCACAAGGAATAGAGCACACACACAAGGTGCTGACTGTCGACTGATTATTTTATTTCTGGAAGGGACATGGCACTAAAATGAAGAGGGATTTACAGAGATTAGAACATGCACAAGCCACACCTACTTACCCTTTTTTATTTTCACATCTCTTTCATAAATAATTTCACTTTCTTTTCAGTTTTTTCTTCGTGCTCCATTTCTTCTTTCCTTTGTCTGTTTTAGTACTGTTTTACCTTTTCCTTTTCAAGTACCCTTTTTAAGTTTTTCCTCCAAGCTTTCACCTTCCTTGTGTTTTGTCTAGACTGTTGGAAATGATGGCGACTCAAAACCGGGAAGATGGAAAACAGTGCCATGACAAGCGCAGCTTATCTGTTACTCAGACTTCTTTCTTTTGACATCAAAAGGGATTAGATAGTTTCTACAAAAAGCCTGTAAGAGAAAGTAAACACCAATACTTCTTTCATATTTTATAGACACCGAGGTCTGACTCGAAACAATAGCCGAAATTAGGAAAGATTTTTCACAATTCCTTTGTTCTTGTGAGGACAAACCCTCAGTGATGACACATGCTCCTTTTTCGTTCTTTGTCGCAGGTGAAGGACGACCCTGAGTTGCTGAAGCGGTCGATGAAGCGGCAGCAGAAGCTGCGTCAGCAGAGCCAGAAGAAGTGGCAGGCCCGGGTGGAGAGCACAACGCAGAAGCAGAAGGAGCGCCAGGACAAGAGGAGGGAGAACATCAAGGCACGCAAGCAGGCTAAGCTGCAGACCAAGATGAAGCGGCTCAAGAAGAAGGGACGCATCATCCCAGGCTTCTAGGTTTCCCCGAGGATTCCAAATTGCGCTGTAAATAATAAATGGTTGGTGCTCGTGGCACCTTTGTCTTAATGAGCCAATGCCGTTTGCAGAATTCCTCAGTGAGGGCAGTCCACGTTTTCGTGGGGGTTATTATTGCTTCATTTTAGAAAGGCTGCTGACTAGGCCATGTCCTCTGCATCTCTTCCCCTGTACCTGCCCACTTTGTTTTCTTTTTTTTTGCATAGTATGGCGTTTTTTTTAAAGCTACCCAGTCTAAGCGCAGTTTTGGAATACCCACGCTTTGCTCTTCCTGGCGTGCTATTCATTACCTCTAACAAATTTAAAATAACTATTAAGAAGGTGGCAAAAAGAAGGTTATGCCAAAACCAATATTTTCCGCACCTTTAGTCCCAGGTACCATTTGCAGGTTGTCTGCCTGCACAACGTTTGCAAGTTGTGCAGGCAGACTAAGAAACAGTAATTCTTACATTTTGTTTTTCATTTAGTTGGCATGAGCTTCCCCAGCATTAATTTCATACCATTAAGGTTCTTGTTACCCATCAGGAACAAGCTGTATTGCTCAAATTTGGCCCAAATTATGTTTGACGTCACATTTTTAGTGTTGCCAGTAGAGCCTCTCGGATCAAATTTGAAGATGTAACTTTTCGAAAAAACATTATTGTGATTCGTAATTTTGGGTACTAGTTCAGGTTTCTCTTTATTAATGTGTTGGGAGCAATTTTGAGGCAAATCGGCGACTCAACATTTTTCCAGATCTTCCCTTTAATGATGAACAACACGCTAGCCACCTTGCATCAAAATGGTAGCTTTAATATAAATTGGTAACTTTAATACATTTTTCTACATTTTGTCAAGATGTAATAGATCATTTGTGCCATTAGATATTTTCTTCTTTCTCGATTATGGATACACTAATAATGGTGTGGGGGGGGGGGGGGGGGGCACTACATTTTGGGTTATGATGTGCCTGCGTAATTATTCAAACAGATATTGATTAGTTTAACATAGTATTACTGAATTACATCTATGTGATACAAACATGCAGGTGAATGAAGAGTACTGGTCAGGTAGAAATGAAAATTCGATAGCCAGCAGAAAATAATAATCGGCAGAGCTAGGATCCAAACGTGGGTCTTGCGCACTATTTATGCGTTGCGCGAAGTAGTTCTTGGAATATTTGGTTGTCGAAGAAAGACAATGCTTTTGGCGTTTGAAATGTTTGCGTTTTGATAAAATAACATAAGGATGGTGAATTGCACGGTCGTTTTGAGCGCGCCTATCCCTTGGGCCATCGGGATCGAGATGGACCTGTTCCACTCGTCGTTTTGGATCAGTTCCCACTATCCCGGCGCGCTCCAAAACGACCGGGGGAGTTCGACGCTGGATTATGATACAGGTGTTGCGGGAAGCGACCTTTCCTCTTGCAGGAGCTGCGGCCGCGTGTGGCCTTGGTCAGCGTTGGCGCGGCGGCGCACCGCCAGCAACCCTCTCTCTTCGGAAACGCGCGCGTGCGCAGCTGCAGACTGTCTAACGGGCACACATGACATTCAAAAGTTCAAAAATATTCCTACTTGCCAGACTCCGCAGTCGCGGTCCCGACACAACCATGGATTATTATTATTTTCTTGCATGGTCTCTTTTTAATTTGTTAAGCATTTTTTTTTTTTTTCAGTAGGAAAGGGAACGGGATATTTTGGCCCTGAAATTTAGCCACTGTACACTACGCCGCCCCGTCTCGTTATTTTAGCGTTTTCTTTATGTCTTATGAATGTACCGAAACTAAACTTTTTTATTACACAAACCCTGGTTTTCAAACTGTTTTAAGAACTATATTCCGTATTGCTCGAGGTGGGCCTGCTTGGGTGGGTGAGTCAGCGCTGTTGAGTGCGCTTCCCATAGAGCACAGGTGCACCGTGGAAAAGCGACATCTGCAGAACGGCCATTTTTGCGGGATAAGAAACGCGCACATCGGGCTCCGTTCCGTGTGCCTAATCACGTGAGCGCGCTTGTCTCGTCGTCACACGTGCTCCTTCCGAAGCCCTAAACAACAATAAAGAGTTTTAGTAGATCGTTCCCATGACTCCGATAACGATACGCGATACTCCGCCACCGCCTCCCTTGTGCATTCATAGTATCGTTATCGGGCCTATCGGAGGTATCGGAACGATCTACTAAAGCTCTCTAATAATCGTTTAAAGAGATACTACAACGAAATTTCTGCGCTTATTTCTTGGTCTGTTCGTGTTCAAGGGAGTAGTGGCACATCGGACACCCCTATCTCTTGTTGAAAAAAACAACACGAAAAGGAATTTTAAAACGAATTTAGACGATTAGCAAATGGCACCTGGTGGATGCCGCAAAAGCCTCGTTTGTAGTCTGTCTATGAACATTGACATGTAGTGACCAAGTAGTGACGATGCCTGTGCAGCGTGCGCGTGAACGTAGCTTTGGCGAGCTTGTAATTGCACGTACTTGCCCCGCACGAGCAGAGGCATGGCGGCTGCCATGTTTTGGAGCGTGAGGCGCGTGTTCGACTGGTGTGCTTAGCGTCCTATGCTGCCCATACATAAAAAGTGTTCTCGAAGTGGCAACAAACGACGTCACAGAAGCCGAAGTGTCATGCTGTTGCATGTCGCGATCCTGGCGGTTGACCGTAGCAATACTAACGAGAAGCTGCGAGTAGCACAACCGAACGCGAGTGTCGCTGTTGTCGCGGCGTCCCAACATCTGGCCGCTGAAACTTCCGCGGACTGCCACACTGGAGTGCGACCAGCAGCAGGACAGGCATCTGCTACATCACCACAGTTGTTGGAACACCGCCAGGATCGCGATCGGCGACAGCATAACACTTTTATGACATCACCAGGCGGAAATCGAGGGACCGCTTTTTTGGACGCTGTAAACACACCAGTCCGGGACGTGTTCCAGGCACCATAGCCATATGCCCTGCTTGCAATTGTCTTGTCGACGTCAGCCTCGCCGCAGCTTTGGTTGTCCCGAGACAGGCTACGTCGCAATTGCGCTGGGTGTCACTTGCTCTCCGCTGGCTGCTCTCCGAGCGCTGGTCAGAGTGGGCCGTTTATAACGAATAATTATAGCTATCAGGCTCAAAATACAAACGCGAGATCGACATTTACGGATATTGTGGATCCTATTCAGCCTATATCTGAACACGACTGGTATATTTCAAATTTCTTTAAAATATCCCTTTAATAGTAAAAAAAAAAAAAAAAAAAGAAAAAAAAAAACAGCAGTGGGAAGTGAGTGCACGTATCCAGTCGGTATGTCATATCACCCGTGTTTGGTGATCAATGATGACATTAAATGGCGCTTCTGTAACTCCTACGACGTATGTACGTGGACCAACTCAGAGTTCTCAAAAGACGTCGTGAGAAGTTTCTTCAGTCCACTTTCAAGATTTAAAGAATATACACATGATGCTCACCTTTAAACGCCGATGGGTGAAAAAGAAAGCAGTACTTCCTATGATATTCAACTCAATATGACGTGTGTTCCTCCAGATTTGCATGGGTTGCCGTAAAGGGATAGTTAAGAATGTAATTTTAAATAAACTAAGGGCCTTTTTTCTTTGAGTACGCATCTGCAACACACCGTGCCACATCAAGCGTAAATAGGTATAGCGTTCCTCGAGCAACCATATTTTTTGTTAAGTTTATAAAAATGACCACAAAAATAAAAAAAGAATTAAAAAAAAAAATAAACGCGAGGGTATGCACCGACTTTTTTTACGATCTGTTCGCCAGGGTTGTAAGTTAGCTCGAGGAACTTCGTATGCAGCTCTCAAGTGTAAAGTTATTTTGACAAGGCACTGCATCTGTAAGCACGTGCATTTCGCTATCGGTTTATTCCGAAGACGCAAAAAACAAACAAACAAAAACGGAAAATGATAAAATAACGAAAGTTCCCCATGTTGTTTCTTTTGTTTGTCTTTTGTTTTCACACGAAAACTTTCAATCTCTGTGGTGTTTTTTGATAAAAATAAGAAGAAAAAAAGATCCCACCGTTAAAGCGAAAGCGTTGCTCTGTCTGAAAATAACCCGCAAAAAGAAGTAAAAGATAACGTAACCATACGTTATGTGGTAAAGTTCGAAAGGCGTTTTCTTTCTGAATTTTCTTGCTCATACTAGAATTTCTTGCTTTTGTTTTTAGCTCTCCCGATGCGGGGGGCATAACAGACAGGCTGGGCAGCGTGTTAGACACGGACAGCGAATAAATCGATGCCTCGAGCTGAGAAGTTTTCACTGCTCAGACCTCAAATCTGAATGCGGAGGCTGACGGCAGACGAGGGAACACTTTTTATTGTTCGCTTTATGCTGCCCGCGGATGATTCTACGCAGAAACTACCACTAGCTCGGCACTGGAAGTCGCCTGAAGTTGAAGTGCTTGGTGCGCGCATATTTCGACACAACAAACGACTGCGCGGCATCATTGCGTGTAGATACGTCGAGACAGGTCTGTATACGCTTATTTCGCGTTTCTCCAAACCATACTGGGAATCTCGCATCTGGGCGTGCGAGTCATCTGTTTTCATTATACTGAAATCCATTTTTCTGGCCGAGGCTTTGTTAGAAATTGCTTTCCTGGAACAGCCTGACGTCTCCAGGTAGCCTGGAGAGAGAGGTCCGCGCATGTGGTCTCTCAAATGTGATCGATGCCAACCTGATATCGTTCTGAATGCATAGATGCACGTGCGAGCGTGTGCATTGCATCCGTGTTTGAAAGCGAACATCGAAATAAACACAACGCAAAAGGGCCAGGACGAGTAGAAGGAGAAAACAGCGCTTGTCCTGTCTTCTTATTTCTGGCTCATGTGCTTTTGCGCCGCGTTTATTTCAGCTAACACGTTAGCCCATCTAGCTGTTTATTTTGAAAGCGCATTCGTCGTAGCGCTAGGGGGGTGATTTATATATGGTTGGGAATAATGAGTAATGATTCTGCGAACTTTTTTCGAACCTGATGTTTGAAGATATAACGGAGAGGTTTGGAAAGGTTCGGAAGCTTTCGAACTTTCTATCTTATTACCTTAAAAAAATCAACCATTTTCGACCTTTTGAATTTTACGCGCTCAGAAATCGATTTTTTCTGAGCGTTCTAGTTTGCCGCGCTAAGAAATTTTACGATTTTCATACTTTTGAAGGTTAAGAAAAGTATTCGAGGGAAAGGAGGGCTGGGGAGGAGGACGCAAACGGAATGCTGAAGAGGAGAGAAGAAAACCTCCTACTCTCTCCGGCGTTCCGTCTGTTTCCTCCTCCTCAGCCTTCCTTTCCCTCGAAAACTTTTGATGACCTGTAACTGACTATAATAAATTCGACACTTTTCGAACTTCAGAACTTGCGAAGTTTAAAAGTTCAACGAACTTCGAACTGCTGAAGAAAAGTTGAACTAACTTAGAACTAACATCACCCCAAAGACTGCAATGGATAAAATTACGCGAGTTGTGGCCACTGTCACTGCAGTGCCATTGCACTGAGCTTCACTTAGCCGACCCTAGGCAGTGCCACATTGAACACCTCGCTTTAGGGTGGCCACGGTATCTTGTGGACATTTCCTCCTGCTCCCGTGCAGACGTTCTCTGCCTTTCCCACGTAAAACTGCATAGCTACTGTGATACAAAAATACGAAAAAGTTAGACAAAAAGGACGCACAGGACAAACATCTTCGAAAGATGTTTGTCCTGTTCGTCCTTTTTGTCTAACTCTTTCGTATTTTTTAATCTATCCCCAACGCGCTCAATCCAAGTTTAGTTCTACTTAGATAGCCTGATATCCTCATTAGGGCTGTTGTGTTCTGCTGGGGTCAGAGTTTGTCTGTCCTTGAGAACTGTCATTTTGTTAGAACATCTTTAATAAATTAAAGGAATAAATATACATACGAGTTAATAAATTAATATAAGCATATTAAAGAAATACACTAATATGAATGAATGAATGATCACTTCACTTCGACACGAAGCATCGAATGCACCTTTGCACAGTTCTGAGTCTTGCAGCGTTCTGAATTTAATTTTTTTTAAAGTATAATTTGCTGTCACTGCAAAAAGGCGCATCGCCACTTTGTTTAATTTGCGACACGTTTTTTTTATTGTTGTTTGTTTGGTTTCGTGAAAATGCAATTTAACTACTTTCATTCATTTAATTTATTTATACCTCACAAGCGCTCCAGGAGGGCATACAGGAAGGGGAGAAATTCAACAGTATACAAAAAAAAACAACAAAAAAACAACAACAGAACAGTAAAAATGTGAACAAACATCATGCAAAAAATACAATATAATGAAAACACGTGGAAAGCGTACATATCAATTTACGCGGTAGCACACAGACTTTTAAATTCGTCGACGTTTACTAAGGACACAATGTTGGCTGCCAGTTTGTTCCAGTCGGCAACTGCCAACTGTAAGGGTGATGCCTGGAAAAGTTGTGTATGTGTTGTTTGTTAAAGTCACTTTGTAATGCATGTTACTTTGGCGTACTCTCGTCCCCAGCCACCGATTAGGCGTATCCGGTATGGGCGACGACAAAATAATAAAACGTTTCAACCTGCAAATAGTAAAAAAATAGAGGGGAGGCAAAACGAGAACGTGTGCCTGTTTTACTGGAAGTGACGAATTGTCGTCACTTCCATACTGGAAGTGACGACAATTCAAGATGGCGGTGCCCTGGTGAAAAAGACCTAAAAGCAAATTGGCCGCGTAATTTTTTTTTTCTTTTTCTGGTTTCAAGTTAACGTTTGCCCGTTTTGATCTGAATTAACCATCATTCCGACGTGCGGTCGTGTCTCACTACCCCGTGGCACACGTTAACGACCCCATGCTAGCGGTTGTAACGCACTGGCTATGTTTTTCATCCACAGCTGAGACACCAGGCGCCCATTGGGACTGACTAACTTCCTGCTGTGATAAGCATACACACAACATAATTATTAAGTTAGTAAGCCTCGATGAGCGTCTGGTGTCTCAGCCATAGATGAGACATTTAGCCCGTGCAGTAACACTGCTAACCTAAGCTCTTGAATGTGCATCACGCAGGAACGCGAGACGACCGCTCGCAGGTACGACGCTGATCCAGATCGAAATACGCAGACAGGGAGCCATTGGACCCAGGATGCCTCCATGGGTTCTGCGGCGCGAGTTTTCGCTCCAGGTGCTCCGAGATGGTGTGCGCTATGCCACTTGGCACCCGATCCTCCTTACTTCATCGAGTGATGTATGCATTCTCTCAATAAACACATTTCCTCACGCACAAAGAATGAATTCTTTTTAAGACATCAGATCGAGTGTTTGGCCAATCGTAGAAGGCCGACCAGAGTGACGCGTTTGGTCGAGCACTTTCTCTTGTGAGGATGTATCTGCAGTGTGTGGTCCGACTACTAATACGTCATACAAAATACAGTTCGCAGATACTGTCAGAAGCGTGCTCCTTCCATGTCCTGTGTCTCTTGTGTGATGAATGAGCAACGTAACTGTGACGTAGGACGTGTAAGAATGTTGTCCATACACACACGCAAACACGCACACACACACACACACACACACGCGCGCACACGCGCGCACAGACTCACACGCACACACGCACGCACGTACATACGCACACGCACACAAACACTTGCCATTTATCTTTTCTGGGAACACCGGACCCGACCGCGATACCTCACGCGGAGCGTGCCCCGTCAGGGCTCCGCTTTTATAAAATATGGCTGCGCAGATAACCTGACTGCGGCGAGCGGGGGCAGTGCGCTGTTATCACGTCTCGGCGCGGACGCCATTAGCGCGGTGACCCGCGGCGCGTCCGACACGCGTCTCGGGGCTGCGGTGTTCTTGCCGGCGCCACGCGCGTGCGATGAACCCTCGGTGACACGCAAACAATCTGGCGTTTATTGCGGAAGTGCCCCGGCGGAAATTGCCGGCAGGCGGTTCGCGAGCAGTTTGCATGTTTGCCCGACGAACACGGATTTGGGCTAGTCCGATGTGAGAGCGCGTGCGCCTTCTATTGATCGGAGCATTAGCCCGCGAGTTATGTTGACGTTTCGTTTCCTTGAAGGGGACCGAGGCCAGAAAGTCGTAGGTTTTTGAAGGGCCTGTTTCAAAGTTTTCTTAAAAAAATCGACAAAAAAATTTAAAAAAATTCTTAGTGTGAGCGATTGCTTTCGGGGATATTACAATCAAAATTTAAATATACCTATCACATTCAGAAATAAGTTAAACATGATTAACAATACCTGCTAAGGGCAATCGCACACTCGAAGTTTGAGTGTATGGCTATATATTTTCCGTTCTAAATAGCCTCGAATAGTAGCCGCTCAGACCGCGACGCGTCTGGGGGATCCGGCGCCTCCAGCGCACTCGTGACGTCATTTGTCCCAGCCAGGGACGGCGCCAGGATCTTCATAATGGGGGGGCAGTGGGGAGGCGAACCAAATTGGGGGGGGGGGGGGGGGGGGGGGGAGGGGCGGTTGCTTTGAGGTGCTGTCGCCCACGGGCTTATGGAAGATAGCTTATGCGGTGTGCTCATTGAAAAGGGAAATGTGGAGACATGAGGAGGAAGACGGGGGGGAGGGGGGGGGGGGGGGGGGTATCACAGCAGGGGTTTCTGCCCCCTGTGCTCAGACTCACAACCACGTTTTGCTTCCCTTTCCGAGACAGTCCGAAATTCCCCATGACCTCGACTTTAACTAAGCTCTCCTTCGTTCACGCCTCCGGTCTCCGCTGAAGACAAGCACCACAGAGCGGAATACGGAGAGAAAAGCCAGCAGGCGTCGCAAAGGGAAGCTGCTTTTTCTAAAGCGCTTGATAGCTTACTCGCCCGCGGTTAGGGAGACATGAAGGCACCCTACCCGCGGTACGACTTCCAGTGGCTGGAAGTTAATAGAAAAAAAAAAAATAAAACGCATGAATGGCTCTAAAGTCTGGACACTCGTTACACTGGGTCTTCAAGCCAACGTCGTAGGCAATTATTTGTGTACAAAACTGCTTCATCTTGGGGTGGCAGAAGAAATTTTAGGGGAGGCGCCCGCCACCCCTCGCATCCCCTTGGCGCCGTCCCTGGTCCCAGCACGGGCGAGTCTACGGCAAAGCTGGCGTGTTTCAGAGCTTCGCCACTTACTTGTGTCAACAGGTTACAACAACCTAGCCATTCAAGACGACCGAGGACCCAGACGCAGCACTTGAATAGGCACGGGAAAGATGGAAAATCTGGTTCGATTGGCCGAGCTTGGCGCCGTACTTCCACTGAGCGGCGCTGCTTTTTCGGGGGACACTTGACGTAATAACACTTCAAGAAGCTTTGAGAATGTCCACCAGGTGCCATTCGGTAATCGTTTTAAATAAAGTATTAGTGTCTTTTCGAACGAAAATTTGTGTCTTAGCGGTGTTACTCCAACATAGTCGACGATTTAGACCATACACCTTTTACGTTTACGCTCGTCCCCATCTACTCGGTAGATACATTCAGTATGGGCGACCAAAAAAGAATAAAGCTTTGCAACCTTCAAATAGTAAAAAAAAAAAACGATAAAAAAAGCATAGAGGTGAGTTAAAACGAGAATGAGTGACGGTTACACTTATATTCTGAATGTCTTCTATTGGCGTGGGGACGGCAAAATGTTTTCGCCCACACTGGAAGTAACGCCATTCAAGATGGCGGCGTCCTTCTGAAAAAGGTGTATAAGATAGGCGCTAGAGCTTTGTTCCAATACCCCTTTAATCACAGGATTTTTTTTTCTTTTTTGATTGGGGTGATGATGACAGTGTTCTCTTGCACTTTCCAGAATAACGCATTTAAGACAGGACGAGGAGTATTTCTAAAAGAAAGTCTTCAACGACGAAAATAAACGCCAGCAACGCAATGTCAAGAACATTTTTTTTTCGTTTTTGAAACTTAACGTGAGGGGTTCTCAATACGTCTGTAAAATGGCGATGAAATTGCAATGAATAAACTATATGCCACGACACGGTTTAGATAGAACAAATGACAAATGCGGTTTTATTGAGCTTGCACGGGCCATTGCAGCATGGAACTCAAAACCGAATATTCTTAACAATGTTTCAAAACGTGCAGAAAGGAGACCCGGTGAAGTGCTCCTCTAAAACTCTAGATATGCGCTCATTCACATCTTTCTATTTCTGCGCGAGACGCGGCAGCAGTTGTCCCGTCGTCTAGCTGGGCCATCATCAGTTCTTGCAGTAGTTGTTCATCCTTCAGACACCTCAGGAAGGCCCAGAGGTTGGGAAGCATCTAGAAAAGACAATACTTATTGGCATATACGTCGATGGAATATTGTATTGGCTTGACATGCACCTTTGTTATTTTATGATCATATGTATTTTTATACTTGGGAGAAGAGCGTGTTGGTTCAACAGATGGATGAAGAAAGAATAAACAATTAACACTGGGACAACACAACCACATCTTTCAACTAGCAACAGACGATCGAAAATTCCCACAGCGAGCAGCCGACTAAACCCAGGAGGGAAAGGGAGGAAAGGGGAGATAAAAAACGCGAAGAGCAAGTCAGAGAGGTGGGTTTATTTCGGATTTTAGAGATTCAACCTACCTCAGTTTTGGTCAGCAGGAAGGAAGGATTTGAGACGTTGTTGTTTGCTGTGGTCATGGCTATGATCTCCCTGCCAAATCTGCTGTTATGCACCCCCTCCCCCCCCAAAAAAAAAAAAAAAAAAAATTCTGTATCATTAAAGAGGGGATGATAAAGCGAACACGAACGGGCATGTGTGACTATGGGATGATAGGAATCTGAAAAGGCCTTAGAAACTTCGTTGTGGTGTTCCCGGAGTCTGTGATTAGTGCATCTACCTGTCTGATCTGTGTATTGATGACCGCAGCTCAAGGGAGTGGAGTAAACTTTCTTTTCTTTGCATGGAATGAGCTTCTCTTCGTGTTTAACAATGCAGCTAATCGGAATCCGGCTGTTGTTCACTTGTTGACAGAGTTGCTAAAGACGCATGCGTCACAAAAAGACAACGCTCGTGTCAAACTTTGAGGCAATGGTTTTTATCCGGTGGGCTGAATCGTGTACGTAAGGAATGACGCGGCGAATTGGGCTTTCTTTTTTGTGGCTGGTGACTGGCGATCAGGCCCGCGAATCAGCCTTTCCATTACTGATCGTAAAAGGTCGACGGGAGCGACTTTCTACGATCTACGGGAGCGGAGCCGTCTAAGGCTCCGCTCGCTCGGGCTGCAGCTTCGCAAGAGTCCCCCTCATCCTGGAGTGGCCTACGTCCTTAGATTCCACTGCAACAACTGGGCCTCCATCTACCGCATCATGCAGATATCGAGGAAAGAAATATCCTTAGAACGCCAGCTTCTGGGGACGATCCTTCCCAGCTGCATGACGAACTTGTTTTGCTCTGGCTTCCGCTCGCATCCATTGTACCTGTTCATCATCGATACCGTGTCACGCCTCCTTGAAGCTTCATGGAAAGAAGTCATCGCTGGAGTGACTGCCTCCTGCCGTAAGCTGAACGAGACGCAGTTCGAACCACCAGTCCTTTTGTACAACACTGCTCTCTCGTCCGACACCATGGATTTACTCTCCAAATGCCTCAAGTTCACCCCAGACCTTCCCACTAAGAAGGTTGATCAACTCGCCTCCGTACATCAAGTCCTCGCTGCCGTCCCAGAACCACAGAGGCAAGATTTTCTCGGCTCCGCCATCCGCGCCGTGTGTTTCCACCCACCCCCCAAGCCAGGCAAGATCTCGCTACACGGCGCTGTTCAAGAGCTTTGTCAAGAACACCTAAAGCTGTTAGAATCCGATACGACAGGTGTTTTCGTTGCGCTAGAGGAGGGAGATTTTGGAGATAAGGTGAACGCCGCCCTTTCAAAGAATTTTCTCAAACTGAAATCGCGACCGTCCGGGACCCTCAGGTCAAGAGCTACACAACTCTGCTCGTCGTTGAACCAATCGTCCCAAAGAACCGCCATTAGTAGTCCAGTTAAGCAGTACCTTTCAAATTTCTTCACTGCAAAAACATATAAGACTGGAGTTCCCCTCAGAAGTATTGTGTCAGGAAAAGGTTGTTGGCAGAAGCACCTCGGGCTCTTTCTACAAAGGCATCTGTCCTGCATCCATCTTCATCAACCCTTGAGAATGTCTAACTCAATAGAACTCATTTCTCTCATCAGTTCCTAACATTTCTTCTCTTTGCCGCACTCTATTTTTTTTATTTGACATAGAAGACGTCTATTTCAATCTAGATCCTCCCGGATTGCTTGTCTCAATCTCCGACGCCATCTTTGAGCACGGAGCCGTGGATTTTCAGAATTCCTCCGATGTCTCCGTTGATGGATTCGTGTACCTGATTCATCTATATCTCCAGTTCATCTAGTTGAACACGAGAGAGGGATCTACCGCCAAAAGAAAGGAGTTTGCATCGGCTCATGCCTCGCCCCCGTTCTCTGCGAGTTATTTCTTTTATTCGTCGACAGAGCTATAAAAGCACAACTAGACATCACGCCTGGCTGCCATATCTTCAGATATGTAGACGATTACCTAATCATTCATTCTGATCGAACTTCTCCTGACAGTATTACAGCCGTTTCTTCGGCTTGCTCGTCAAGCCTTACTTTCACGAAAAAAAGAACCTTCGAATGAATGTCTGCAGTACCTTTATTTGCGGCTTCATGTCAGTGCCACTGGACTTTGCTGGACCTTTCAACAAAGGTCTGCAAAACCTGCCCTACCGTTTTCTAGCGCCCATTCGAAGTCGGCAAAACACGGTACCATCAAGTCCATGTTTCTTCATCCTTCATGAAGTCTTGCTGTAATCTTTCAGAAAATAGCTTCAAATTCCAGCACATAAGGCTTGTCGGGGCAGGGTTTCCCGTCGACCTTCTACGACCAGTAATAAAAAGGCTGATTCGCGGGCCTGATAGGCAGTCGGGTGTAGCCCGAAACAACCCATTCCCGTTTGAACCCGTCCCATTTCGACCCATTCCCGAATCGACCTTCCCGTTTGAACCCTTCCCGTTTCGACCCATTCCCGTAACGACCTTCCCGTTTGAACCCGTCCCGTTTCGTCCCATTCCCGAAACGCCCTTCTCGTTTGAACCCTTCCCGTTTCGTCCCATTCCCGAAACGCCCCTCTCACTTGAATCCGTCCTGTTTCAACTGATACCCGAAAGACCCTTTGCGTTTGAACCCGTCCATTTTCAGCCCATTTGTATAAAACCCTGCGCATGCCAACCTCTTCGCGAAAGGCTAATCGTTCAAATCCTGGTCAGCGCACCTTTTCGGCTTAAGAATACATGTTCTGAAATATTTCTGGAAGCCGGTGTGTTTTAAAAATATGCACCTTTCAGGTAGGCTTCGATGTAATATATTATTCTTACTTCAACCACTTAAAGTTTTTTTGTTTTTTTTTTATTTCAAGATGATCCCCATAAAGGCCCGTTCACACTCTTGCAACCGAGTTCGACCGAGAGAGACCAGACCGGTTTTTAAGCCTTTTGCGACTTCTTAGGACCGGATGCGCTGCAGCTGAGCTGGTCCTAAGAGATCGCAAGAGGCTTAAAAACCGGTTTGGTTGCTCTCGGTCGAACTCGGTCGCAAGAGTGTGAACGGGCCTTAACGTGCAACCGCGAAATGGCCTAAGTACATTCGGCGACGCCGTTGCTGCAAAAACGACCTTGTCGATTCTTTTAGAATTTTACTTCGGAAGGGTATTAGCAGGTACCAAATTTTAGGGCCTAGGGTAGTGGCTCAGATAAGCACTTCCAAAGAGAGCAATAGTGTTTATGGCAGCTTTTTAATTCTATGAGATAAACAGCAACGCCGCCGATCGCTTGTTCGCGGTAACATTTTCACGCTATGCACAATAATGAAGTCTTACGTACACAATCACTTTGGGTAAGCTAAAATTAGCGTCGCCGTCGCGACGCTATTTTCAGTTTACCCAAAGCCTTGCGTACATTCTCCTAAAACCTTATATTTTTGATTGTGATATTTTGGAGAGCGAGAAATCAGACAGGGGGACAGACATATGATCGCGACTTTATTTGCTTTTACACTTTTAAACATTGAACACTCGCGCACACAGAAAAACATCACAGACCGGAAAATGCCTTCGCTTTGTTGAGAAACTCAAAGATGGAAATCGTGCCATTAGAAAGGCGACACTCGAGCTCAGAAAGCTTGCGGTCCTTGCTGACCCACTTGTGGCCCCTGGCCCGCACAGCACCACCATTCGCAAGCTGCTGCAAGGATATCCTAGTCAAAGCCTCATCCCGTTTAATTAAATCGATAAAACTGTAAATGTTCGGGTGGGCCCTCCCTGACACCGCATTTATTTTACGGTGCCAGGACTCCATGTGGTTGTTTGTCCGTGGCCCTCGGTTTCCGTGGTGATTCCATTGCTGAATCAAAAAATGACCATTCATCCAGGTGCCATCAAAATAGTCAAGCACAGTGATGACGCCTGAAACACCGAGGGATACGCCTTCTTGTCGCAAAAACAGCCATGCACGCTGGACGTCAGAAACTGGAACGAACGACAGCGCCACCATCTTTCTAATAAGGGACCTAATAGTGTCATCCTGCCCGTACGCAGTTTGGAGGCCGGCTCTTTGTACTGCAGCCCACACTCTTTTTGTGAAATGGAAATGGCACCCACGATGGATTGCGGTTGGGAATAAAGTCAACAAGCCTGCGATGAGCGCCTGCTCGAAGTCTGTTAGAAAAATGTCAGGATTCGGAAACACGATGCCCGCACCAGCGAATACATTCCTCAAGTTTTGAAATGCTCGAACATACGTCTCACGAGATCTACCAGACAGCAGAAAGTACACTGCGGGTGAGTGTTTGCCATCCGACATGACATGAATGGTCAGGAGTTGATCAAAAATCTGAGGCACAACAAAAAATGTACCATCAACAAAGAGCATCTTCGCGGATGACAAGCGCAGCAAACCCTCCCGTGATGCAAAGGCTAAGATCCGAGAACCACCAACACTAGTGTCATCGATTACAAGGAAGGGATGGCCGTCTTCTGTCTGTTGGTACAACGGGCTCAGCTGAATGTCGTCCGCAGTTGCAGGAAGTTCCGGCTGATGACGGCGTCGCTCTCTGTACATGGCGTTCTTCAGGCTTGCGAAAGTCGGGATTTCAGCTACAACATCGGCCGCGCTCTAAAAATAAATACAGTTCCCGCTTTAGCCAACAAACCTGATTACACATGAAAACATACAGTCCCCTTTTCTTTTCCTTTTAGCTGCACCAAATTTTCAAAGAAACGGAAGGTGAGATAGGGTAGTTTGAGCCCTTGGGCCAAGTTGGTGGCCATTCTGGCCGCTTGAACTAAGGCGCAATGGCGGAATTAGGTAGTTACTTAACTAAAATGGGTAGGTAAATTTAGCATCTGAGGGCTAGGGGCATAGGGTATATAAAAGATCGAAGCTCGACCTCAATCTGGCTTAGCCGTACCGTAAAAGTTTGATTAAAAAAGTATTAGTGGGCACTACAGGGCAAGAAAGTTTACCCTTGAACAAGGCTGACATATCTTGCCCCATAGCGCCCACTATGAATTTTAATTCAGAATGGTACTTCACATCTAGACCATATTGAGGACGAGCTTTAATTATCCAAATACATTACGCGCCCTCGAGTGAAAAATAATTAAAACGTTTTAGTTAATTAGCTAGCTAATGACCTAATTTCGCATTTTTCTAGTGGCCACCAAGGCCATTATCACTGCCCCAGGACTCAAATTACTACATCTCACGTTTACTTTTTTCTAATGTAGCCCAGCTAAAAAAAAAAAAAGCCCATTATGATCGCACTTTCACAAAATGGACACTTACGGCTTGAGATGCGCGAAGAAGTTCCTGGTTGTAGAGCGTCGGAGCTGCAACGTGAGGATTAGAGGCCACTTTTTCTTTTAGTTCCATTCTGATCCGGTCCTTGACAACGGCTGTTTCATCGGGAGGGTGATTGTGGTCTCCTAAAAAAAATGAAATGTTAATTTCGCAGTGCAAATTCACGTTAACCTTCAGCTTTAAATAACCTTTCTACTCACGAAGGGTGTTCTTGACATGATCTCCTTCCGTCAGGATTGATGCAGGGCAGCAGGATGAACCATGGTTGGCACACCGCCACGCAACAGTTCCGTTCGCATTCGAACGTTTCTTGTGGTACTTATATCCATCTAAGTGTAAACACTGCTTCTTTTTCTGGGTTTGTAAGATGACAAACGAAGACATCCTGCGGCGGTGACAGCGGTAACTGCTATGCGTTTACAGCACTGCCGACACACTAACACCAGAACAGCGTGCAAAAAATGACTGCTGGTGATTAAATCTTCAAGGTCGTTTTGGGAGAGGGTGAAATTAGGTCACCAAGGAAGACAGACATGGTACACTTGAACTGACTGAACTGATAACAAACTTCCCGTGGACAGTGCGAGGTGACACGGGTCGAAACGGGAAGGTTGTTTCGGGAAAGGGCGAAATGAGGAAAGATGAAACGGGAAGGTCGTTCTGATCCGGGTCGAAACGGGAAGGTACAAACGGGAAGGTTGAAATGGGAATGGGTTGAAACGGGAACCACCCAGCCAGTCACCAGCCACAAAAAAAGAAAACCCGATTCGCCGTCATTCCTTACGTACACAATTCAGCCCACCGGAAAAAATCCATTGCCTCAAAGTTTGACACGAATGTTGTCTTTTCGTGCCGCATGCGTCTTAAGCAACTATGTCAACAAGTGAACAACAAAACCGGATTCCGATTAGCTGCACTGTTAAACACGACAAGAAGTTCATTCATGCAAAAAGAAGAACGTCTACACTATTCCCTTGAGCTGCGGTCATAAATACATAAGTCAGACCGGCAGATGCACCAGTCACAAACTCCGGGAACATCACAACGAACTTTCTAAGCCCTCTCCAGATTCCTATCATCCCATATCATACATGCCCGTTCGTGTTCGCTTGATAATCCCCTCTTTGATTAAACAAAAATCTTGGGGGGGGGGGGGGGGGGTAGCAGCAGATTCGGCAGGGAGATCATAGAGTCATTCGCCATGACCACAGCAAACAACAACGTGTCAAACCTTCCCTCCTGCTGGCGAAAACTGAAGTTGAATTTCTAGAGTCCGAGATAAACTCATCTCTCTGACTTGCACTTCGCGTTTTTTATCTCCCCTTCTCCGCCCTTTCCCTCCTGGGTTTAGTTGGCTGCTTGCTGTAGGGAATTTTTCATCATCTGTTGCCAGTTGAAAGATGTGGTTGTGTTGTCCCAGTGTTAATTGTTTATTCTTTCTTCATCCATCTTTTGAACCAACACGCTCTTCTCCCAAGCATACCTATCATTTCTGAGCTATGTAACGTCCCAGTCTCAACCGCGAGCCACCGATGTTCAACCCGGCTTCCTTCTTCGAGGCTGCTTGCCTCATCTCAAGAATGAATCTGCTCCGTCTATGGCTCCGCTCGCTCGGACTGCACCTTCGCAAGAGTCCCTTTCATCCTGGAGTGGCCTCCGTCCTTGGATTCCACTGCAACAACTGAGCCTCCATTACGCAGATATCGAGGGAAGAAATATCCCTAGAACTCCAGCTTCTGGGGTTCCCACCTGCATGACAAACTTGTTTGGCTCTGGCTTCCGCTCGCATCCATCGTACTTGTTTATCGTCGATGCTGCGTCCGGCCTCCTTGAAGCTTCATGGAAATAAGTCATCGCTGGAGTGACTGCCTCCTGCCGTAGGCTGAACGAGACGAAGTTCGCACCGCGAGTCATTTTGTGTAACACTGCTCTCTCGTCCGACACCATGGATTCGCTCTCCAAAGGCCCCAAGTTCGCCCCAGACCTTACCACTAAGAAGGTTGATCAACTCGCCTCTGTACATCAAGTCGCCGCCGCCATCCCAGAACCAGAGGCAAGATTTTCCCGGCTCCGCCGGACTATAAACTATATTCGGACTATTAACCCCTTGTTTACAGTCTAAATTTTTTACACAATTTATTTTTCCCAGTAGAGTAGAGTAGCCTATGTGCCGACAAAAAATATAGGAAGCCAAACTGAACCCAGCCCGGACATTACAAACGTGACGTCAGAGACCCCGAGAATCCCGTGTGTCCTTTCATTCCCTTCTCAATCCGTTCAAAGTATCGTTGGTCATAAACATATTATTATTTTTAATTTATTTACCAATGCTGCGGATCCTGGGAGTTCGAAGAATTAGATGTACACAATCAATAAAACAACCAACACTTCTTACACAAAGCAACAACAAAACACCAAAGGGAAAAAAGAATGCCATTACTCCCATGGGTGAATTTGGGCAGCATTAGGTGGATTACTTCTTAAATATTTCCGAGTTCCGTGATGTTTTCGCGCGTGACTCAGTAAAAGAAAGTGCAGGAAACCCCGAATGGCCTATGCTCGACAGGCGGGTTTCGTGTAAAAACTAATCAACAAAACCTGGGATTTTGAGGTATAAATACTTTTTTGTTGATCGTTCGGCTCGTGTGCATCGTGTTTCCTTAGAAGTGCACTAGGTTTGTATGAAGGCCTTTGTCAGGGGTGGTTCCCGTTTCGACCCATTCCCAAAACAACCTTCCCGTTTGTACCTTCCCGTTTTGACCCGTCTCGAAACGACCTTCCCGTTTCAACCTTTCCCATTTCGCCCTTTCCCGAAACAACCTTCCCGCTTCGGCCATCGTTCGGTTAGTTTGTATTGTTCGTTAACAGTTGATTAGGTTCAAGTGTCCAGTGTCTGTTCTCCTTGCTCACATCACTTCTCCCTCTCCCGAAACAACCTCGGAGACATGGCACCGTAAGATAAACGCTATGTCAGGGAGGGCTCACCCGACCATTTTTCAACTTCATCAACCTGCAAACGGGATGACCCTTGAGAAGGACATAGCTGCAGCAGCTTGCAAATGGTGGTGCCGTGCGGGCCAGGTGACCGCTGCGAACTATCACAATTGGAGTGCCGCCTTTCTGATGGCGCGATTTTCCTTCTCAACTTCCTCAACCAAGGCGACAGCATTTTGTGGTTTATGATTCTTGGCTGTGTACGCGACGGTTGTGTGTTTGAACTTGTAAAAAAATGAAGTCGCAATGATATGCCCGTCAGCCTGTCTGAGTTATCACTTTTAAAAAGTATCCCTTTCACTATAAAGAAGTTTTAGAATAACGTACGTAAGCGCATTGGGTAACCTAAAAGTAGCGTCGCGATATAAAAAGCTTAGGCAACGCTAATTTTTGCTTACTCAAAGTGCTTGCCTGCGTTAATCTAGGACTTCATTAGGTGCTTTCGTAGACCGCGTTTTCTTTTTCGCTAAGCCCTGCGCAACGAAGAAGCCGCTACTGCGCCTGCGCTCCGATGGCCTTGGCTGTAGAGTTCTGGGTATCGTAGCGGGTTGCGAAGGAGCGTGGCGTGACTTCGAAGATGGTCTACGAAAGCTCCCTGTTTTGTACAGAGCGCGAAACCGTTAGAGCGAACAAGTGATTGTTGGTTTTAGCTGTTTGTCTACAAAAAAAAAAAAAAAAATCAGAAGACTGCCATCAATATTACTAGTGTGTTTGAAAGTGGTTATCTGGGCCACTAACGTAAGCGGTAAAATGTGATACCTTGTAATACCATTTCGAAGTAAAATTCGAAAAATCGCCAATTCGTGCTCGTGGTAACGTGGTCGCGCAGTGTACATAGTCCATTTTGTAATTACACATTTTGGGGATCATCTTGAAAGAAACATTTTAAGTGGTTCAAGTAGAAATATATTTCCTTGAAGCTTGTCTGAAAGTATTGCATATTTTAATAATACGTTTACAAGCAAAAATATTTCACAAATAAACTGAATTGCTCGCCTGCACCTTTGTATTAATTGCATTAACATGATTTCGGGACATAGTCTTAAGCAGAAAAACTGCGCCAACCAGGATTAGAACGATGGACACTTTTTGCGAAGAGGTTGAGATGCGCGGGGTTTTATACCAATTAACGGGTTCAAACGGGACGAATTCAAACGTAAAATATGTCTTGGCTACGGGTTCAAATATGAAGGGCGTTTCGGGAACGGGTTGAAACGGGACAGGTTCAAACGGGAAGGTTGTTTCGGGAATGGGTTGAAACGGGACGGGTTCAAACGGGAAGGTCGTTTCGGGAATGGGTCAAAACGGGACGGGTTCAAACGGGAATGGGTTGTTTCGGGCTACACCCTTTGTCAGAGGCTCTCTAAGTGTGATAACGTCACTTTCTTTAAATTTTACGTCATGTTTAGCAACAGGCCACCCTCCCCCCCCCCCCCCCCCCCCAAAAAAAAAAAAAAAAAAGAAAAAGGAAAAAAGAAAACGCTGATGACCAAAAAATAAAAGAAAATAATTTCGCAAGGCACGCGAATTCCAAGAAGCGATTAAAATTACGATTCATCCCCCACGTCCTCATTCTAGATGAGAACTACGTGTTCTTTTTACTTTCCTTCTTGTGTTGAGCAAATCTAGTATTCCGCTCGTACTTTGTAGCAGCTCCCTTATTAAAAGACGATAACAATTCGAACACGGCATATGGCTCACCCTTATTCGTTCGTCGTTTTATTCATGTTTCCCTTTTCCGCTCCGAGACGGCCTTCCAGGTCATAAACGCCGAAAGTTCAGGAGTCAGGGACACAGGTTTGGATGCCTGCATTAGTCTACCCTCCAGGTTAGGAGAATCGATAAGAGCTCGAGCACCGTGCGGCACCGGAATTCTGCCTCAGATGGACCACTAAGGTTGTCGGAAGGGATCTTGCGAAGACGGGTGATGTTATATATATGGCGACCGAGCATCTCCGGGAGCATGTCGTAATTTCGGAGTCATAGCGCAACATACCGCATTGGTCCTGCCGCACCAATCCTCGCACATAAAAAGAAAAAAAAAATAGATGTCATTGCTTACACGATCAGTACGTCATAACGCCTTGCGCGTAAACACAAAACTGCATCTGAGTCGTTTGACCAGACGACGTTCTGGCTGAGGAAACGCGTTGACGATGTGTATAGTTGGGTAATAATAGTTGCAGTGATTTAATAGTATGCACATGAGTTGCACACCTGTTTGTAGATGGCGATCATCATGCCTTGTCCTATTGTACAGGGAAGAACAAACCAATTGGAAACACAGTACGATCAAAAGAAGAAAAAATATTTAACGAGTGATTCGTCGATAATGGGACGGTGGACACTGAGGGGAGGTTAAGTAACGCCATTTTGAGGACTGATAAGAAGGAGTTTACGGTTTTCCGTATTTACAAAAAACACCAATATGTAACAATAATAAATTTTTAATAAATTGTCAAACAGTTGACCGCATCTGCATTTTTTTTTATAGATCCGGTCAACGTTTGGCAATTTATTGTCATTTTACTATTGCTATTTTGAGTGTCTTCACTACCAAGCGGAGATTTCAGTTAAAATGCTGTCAGAAATTTTATATTAACCTAACATATGAGAGCAAGCATCCGACTTTCGCGAACGAACACTACAGGGTGTTTTTATTAAACTTTACAGATTCATTAAAAAAAAAGTCTTGAATGCTACCCTAATGCGGTTTGTGCAGATGATTTATACGACCAGGGGGACATAACATAGGGGTTAATATCTGCAATAAATCAGTTAATTAAATAAATACGTTAATTAACGTTTTAGTTAGTGAAGACAAACATATATGGTTCCAATTAGAAACCTACTGAACGCGTCATCTAAATCCCCAATATCAGTTACTTCTAAGAAAGGGGAAGCACGGTGGAGCGCTAAAGTCATCACTCGTGCAGCAGGAGCAAGTGGCCCGTTCACACACTGGCGACCGACTACGAACGGCTGAGTCAAGACCGGCTTTTAAGCCTCCTGTGACGGCTTAAAATCCGGTCTTGTCTCAGCCGGTCGAAGTCTAACGCACATGTGAGAACAGGACAGTGCAACAGGAACTTTTAGCAAACCGTTACCGTGTTCCGCGTATCGCGCTACCGGTTCCTTTGAAGCATGCTTTTAAGCGCGCACCCAGGTAATACCTCTACCGCGGGATACGCGCTTAAAAGCATGCTTCAAAGGCTGCGGTAGTGCGATACGCGAAAGACGGTAGCGGTTTGCTAAAAGTCCCCCATAACGCGCCCGCGCGGTTCTTTCGTTTCTTACCAACCGCGTTTTCACATCGCCAGGATCGTGCCTATGTTGCACGATTGGTAACTTTAGCGTGCTACTGCGCTTTCCACGCGCGCAAACTTCTTTCTAAAAATGACTGATAGAAAGTGGTGTTCGATGACGTCCACTGAGGTTCTAGTTGGAACCTTATGTTTATTTTTCACTAATTAAAATTCAATTAACTAGTTTTAGGTGATTATTGGACTTATCGTTATTGCGGAAGGTGTAGGCCTTTTTGGCACCTGGTTTCCAGGCATGGTATTCAAGGTGTGCTGCACTGCTGAAAAAGGCTCTTCACTTTTTCTGGGCAGTTAAGGCCATTCGTAATCATGAACTGCAGTGCTGGCAGTGCGGGAATAGGCTGCGTGTTGTCTGGAGTAATTTTGTTTTTCTGCCGCCATTTTGAACAGGATGGTGATGCAGCCGATTCTGCGCCGCCGCAGTTGACACACTTCTCTCGAGCAGAGCAGGAGTATCTGTCCTCGTACGTGCTGCTGCGGCGTTTGAACAATGGGTTGCGCTTGCAGGTTTCCTGGCGATATCCATAGCGGCAGCAGTTACGGCATTGGAATGGACTTTATTGGAAATGAGAGACTGGATGCTGGACATGACCGAGGTAAACGTAGTTTGGCAAACATGATAAAAACAATACAGCGCAAAGACATGGACGAAGTAGAAGAAACCACAGGACACAGCGCTGACCAAACAAGATCCGGACTTCTGGAGGCAGAAGATTCCGGTGAATGAAGAAGACCAGCATGCGGGAGCGGCAAACCGTGCCCGCTATAAGCGTCACCAGGACACACGGATCCAAACTCAAAAATTGAAAAAAGCCCGATGTAAAAGAAATATAGTTGATTAACGTAGAAGTTTGGGCTAGTTGGTAAGTTAACAGCGTTTATCCACAGAAAGAGACCTTGATAGCTGAAATTTTGCTCAGTCGTCGAAGACGAGCAACTTCGTTTTCAGGAGACCTTAAGTTGTTGGCGATTTCCTCGTCAGTCAGGGTGGCGTCCACGTCCCTGATTACACCTATGGCGCAATGTCTGGGAAGAGGTTCATACGTCCTGACTTTGATTCTACAGAGCACTGTGCAGCGTAGCAACCCTCGCGTCGTTTGTCCGTTTCTTACGTCTAGGGCAATGAGATCCAGGCGGTGGTTCTATCTAATTTCCGAGATACATTCTGAGAACACCTTCTCCAGAGCAAGAGACAGTCTCAGGCTGCTCAGCGACGTAATAACATAACCCTCCTCTTCTGGCGTGAATACGACAGTAAGCCCTTTAGGCATTACTGCAGCAGTGCAGAGCGTCTCAGCATTTAGGCTTAAATTAAAGCTATCCCTTCTTCGCTTTTTCTTTTTTTTTTTGTCTTCGCATTGTTCCAGTTTGGTTCGTCAAAATCGGAAAGTTCTATGTTTGTGGTTGGCACAATGACCCGCCGCGAAGAGGTTGTAACACATTGCTGACCTGGAGTGATGTACTCAGCGGTATTCATAGGCGAGTCCTTGTCTTTTGTTAAAGCGATTGAGCCGCCACAGATGGAGGAAGACAGGCTGTATTGATCGGTGGAGATGTGATGACTTAAACATAGTGAGCGTTGCCCAAAAACACATGACAAGATCGAAAACCCTAGTGCGGCAGACCACACCGTGGCCAGGTGGAGACAACTTACGAACGTTTTCTGGAATCCAAACTAATCTGACTGATTAATAACATTAAAGATATTAATCTGAGAGGCTTGAAAAAACTCGACAATCTTGGAAACACTTATTTTTTGCTGATTATTACATTACAAAACAATCGTGACTAAGGATAAATCAAGGTACATGGGAACTTTGGCATATTCCCGCAGAGCTGAAGACTAATGAGTAAGGTAAATCTGCTCATGACAATATGCAAGAGTTATGACACAGGATTCTAAGCACGATATTTATATACTATGCATTAAACGCTAGGTGGCCTAGCAACCTTGTCGTGTCCGCCATTTTGCCGGTTATTGTTGCAGTCGCTTTCTTTCTGTTACATCGGCCACGGCAGTGCCATGCCGGTTCCCCGCGGGCACCTACTTCGGTTCCGCAAGTTCATTTTTTTTTTTGTGAGTGCGATGAAAACATTTATTCATCTCTTGCACATGTAGTCATTCATCCTTTACAAATATTGCAACAATTGTTTGTACACATATTTGTCCTGCATGTGGCTGTCTCTTTCCAAATAGTATCACAGTCATGTTTCGCACATTTCGGGTAACCTTTGCACTTTAGTTTTATTTTACTTGTGAAACGGAACAACATAATCACGGCAATTGTTAAAAGCAGAACAAACTACCACTATATTGTCAAGAGTTGTGTCAATTTCAATACCCATAGCCATAAGCGAGTCGACTGGGATTGTACTCTTTAGGGTGGTGTACGTGTTTCGGACAAGCCCAGTCACGTGTTCAACGTGAATGCATACATTCGCCTATATTTGTGTTGGTTCGACAATAAACGGAGGCAGCTGTGCTTGTGTCCCTGTGAAAGCCGGAATTTCCAGCCGTGCACAGTGAACTCCAACGGCACCAGCAATTCTAAAATTTCTGTCAGCCAGAACAGAATCCCCGGCCAACATATTGTCTAGCATTCCACGAGACTGTGATCAGCTTGTCACTAGCCCGTCCTCCCAATCTTTCGATATGAAAGTGATCACAGCCTGAGGAGCAATCACGATATCTTACGGTGTTGTGGTGTTTGTAAGTAGATCACGTGAGCGCTCGTGCCACGAGTGACAACGGTCGTTCAGTGAATATCTTGAAGGAATCTAAGATCACCGCAACGCTGCTGCCAAATTCCTTCCAAATAGTCATCGGCGTGTTTTTTTGTTTTTTTTCAAGTGTTTCCGCTCCAGTTATTGAACACAGCCTGGAAGTCGTACGTAGGCCATGTCCAGCCACTTGGACACAATCCGAGAAGCTGTAAATTCTAAAACTTCAAACATTAAATATTTTAGCACGATGTTTAGATAGTTTTAATGCACTAATAGTCAAACAGACAAATTACTAGCTACATAGCTGGATTGATAACTGGTATGCAACATAACTTGGCAAAGGGAAAGGATCACGGCTACCATGAGCCAACTCGAGCTAAGCGCGTGACAACCCTACACAAAAGGAGTGCTCTCGACATTCGTAAAAATTTAGGGTGGGAAAAGGGGAGCGTGTTTTCTCAAACATCTGATATACTGCCCCCCCCCCTCCCCCCACACTGGAAAAACTTGCATCCACCCCTGTAAGTAATAAGTATCATAACCGATAAGCTGATATTTGTGAAGCTTGGCCATTTTCACTACTAGGCGAGGTCCTGTAGGGACACATTTATTCGAAGCCTGATAAAGAAAATGATAATTTCCTGAAATTTGCTCAGGCAGTTGTGGGCGTTGTGACTGACGTGAGGCTATAGCAGTTCGTAAACAGCAAAACACGCTGCAGTGTTTGGCAGCCCCGTATAAAAACTAAGTCGTCGTTGTTCCTAAATGCGTCCTTTTCAAACTTTTGCTTGCTAAAGCTGGCTCGAGCAGAGCACAGATCCAAATGGAGTTGGTGATTTTCTTCTAATCTAGCAAAATTCTTCATCTGAAGCTCCGCCACAGATTCCTGGTCTTGCAACTAAAACATTACACACACGCACACACAAACACGCACACACGCACACGCACACGCACACACACACGCACACACACGCGCACACACACGCGCACACGCACACGCACGCACACGCACGCACACGCATGCGCGCGCACACTCACACGCACACGCACTCACACGCACGCGCACCCACACGCACACGCGCAAGCACGTACACGCACACGAACACGCGCGCGCACACACAGACGCGCGCGTACATAATTGTGAGTTGGAATTGTTACTTGGCATGATGACGCACGCTACTTACTACGGCTCTAGGGCGGTCCTTTGCAAAGTCTCTGGTCTTGCAACTCTTAAACATAATGAAAAAAGTTTTGTGTGCAGCACAATATGTTTTTACTTGACAAGCCAATGCTACGCTGACCGATCAAGGTAACAGATACCGGAGTGTTCAGGTGAATGCTATTCTGTCAGTAGTGCGTGCTGCATCTGGCCGACTACCTCGGCTGCAGCCGCTGCGGTGTCTGGCTGCTGACTTGCCTTTGCCGCCTTGCCGCTGCCGCCTTGCTACACCCAGTTGATTTGGCTGTAGCTTGTGTACGCTGACACCGATAGAGTTATTACAATAAACGCTAGAGGCTCAGCTGGCGCTATTGTCTACGAGACTTCCGGATGCAAATTGAAGCAGGCAGCAACCAGTCTACTCTTCCAGCTTTCCTAATTTCTATTTAAAAACGTATGTTATATTTTCTCTTTGCCAGGGAATAATAGAAATCAGCGTAGTATCTTTACTCGTCACTAGGGTCAGTGGCACCCGGGGAGGTTTTAAACGACAGAACACGGGAACAAAAGTACAGAAAAGCCACTCTCGCAAGTACACTAAAGATACTAAAATGTCGCTGCCCGAGACGATTAAATGTGCAGCGAACGGCCTGCAGAACACTACACAAACAAGCGCGGTCTGACATCAGGCGCAAGGCATGTATTCACAAGAACGCATTTTTTTTTTATTTAACATAGTTACATATGCCTGAAAGAGTGGGCTACTAATCGTAATGCTCATGAAGACAATGTACGCTAAATAAAATGGCGAGAGAACCCACGTTTGGATGCAATTTTATTTGTATTTTTTATATCTTCGTTCGCGTTTTGACGTGCCAGGTGGTGCCGTTTTCTTTTTTACGGGCGTTTATTTTTGCGTAGGTAGCAGCATACTTGTATGTGACGTATTACGAGGAACGTGCACTTCCACCTAGTTACTTTTTGTAACAACAAAAGTTACATTATTTTGGTTTTCGCCCCAGTTCGCTTCTGTGACTTTTACACAAAAAAAGCGCCAACGAGAACACAAAAAAGACGTCCATGAATACGTTAAAAAACTAGGCATTATTAAGGAGACGAAATATTGGAAGGCGGCTACTGCTTCAGAAAAACGCCGCATCCAGACTATAGCGAGGAATTAACTTATTAATTTTGAGTTAGTAACGCCTTCCTTTTGAATCTCAGTAACACGTAGCCCACTTAGTTACCTTTGAGCGAGTAACGGCATTCATTTAGGTTTTTTCACTGACGTGTACATGTCTGGTAGCAGCGGGCCGTGGGCCGGGCGAACACCGTCTGTTTTGTATGATGAATGAGCAGGAACTGCAGTTTACGGCTGTTAAAAATATCATACCCCCCCCTTTTCTGCAAAGTAGGATATCCGAGTGGCGGCGTTATTAACAACTCGCGTGGCATTTGCAGTTTTTTTTTTTTTACATTATTGAATATTTATTTGATTATTAGGAAATTTCGTTTAGGGGTACCGACATGCTAGACTATAATACTGGTTGAGAGACACATTTAAAGTATATTTATAGGTATTACAAACGTATAAAAACAAATTCTGATAAAATCAACGAGCCCTATATTTTTTTTTTAGACTGCAAACGACACGACAGTCTCGCGTTATCACAAAAACCGTGTCCGTCCATGGTACCGCTCGAACCATAGAGCGGACAGCGTAAATGCCTTCGGATTCGCTGCCCCAATCAACAAGACCATAATTTTATAAAGAAAGAAAAAAGCAACAAGCACGCGGGAAATGAGCACAAGGGCACAAATTTGCGCACGAGCCCGGGTAATGTCACGTTCGGGGTGTTACCCAAGTGTACGTCGGTGACAGACGGAAAGTCCAGCAGAACCAAAGTTTCGCCATGTTAAGAAAAGAGTGAAAGTAGAGGGTAACGCATTTGCTCTACCCACTCTCTGCTCCCCAAAAGAAAGATCCATATTTGATCTTTTTTTTTCTGTTTTTGCGAAAAAAACTTGACCAAGTTACGTTTTCGTTCGCAGGCAAAAAAGAGGGGAAAAGGGGGGGGGGGGGGGGGGGGGGGATGGTTGGCAGTTTCAGAATGCAATAAGCGTCTTTCGCAATTTTAATCGCTCTCCGGCCTGCCCGCGACCAAATTACTCAGCTCGTTTCAACTTCTTGGTTGTCGCTACTTTGCTACATAGCACACTCGTTTCGTGCGAGAGTCTGGTTCTCATTTATGCATACTCTGAGCGCTTGCGTCTGCGTGCGCGTTTTAGAAATGTCTCCCCGACAGGACCCCCCCCCCCCCCCCCCCCCCTTTCCCCCCTTTCTCCCTTTTCGCAGCCAGAGTAACGATGAGGAGTGAAGTGCTAGAATGAGAGAAAGGTCAGGCTATAAATAACCTTGACGGAGACAAGTTACTTTTTCGACTCTCGCTCTCTCTCTTTCTCTCTCTCTTCTCTATGTTTTCTTTTTTGAGCGTTAAATTTTCTCTTTCGGTTTCATCGTCCATCCGAAGAAGTGTGTTTGTAGATTTGTTAGATTTGGCTTTCTGCTGACCGAATTTATTGCAGTTCGGACGTTCACAATTATATTTGACTAGCTGCGCGCAAACCTGAAGGCTATGGCACAGCTTTCATCGCAATACATTGGCAGGGAGCTTTGAGACTTTCAAGCACGCTGGCGTGAAAAACTGAACTTTGCTCCGTTTGGCGATTACCTTAGCTCGTAACATTGGGAAGGAAACGGCTACAGGGTCAACCAATTTGAAGGCGCTGATCCAGTGCATTCACCCGTGCCATGAAAGCACAGCTCAAAGGTAAGAGCACACTGTCATGCGGCCAACCTTCGTGAAATACTCGTGTATCGAAGCGTATTTCGTTCAATCAAGTCCTTTTGCTCTCCGGACGAGCCGGATGTGTGCATCCTTGGTTTAAAATAAAGCGATGATGCTAATGCTAAGCATAAAATCGACGCGCGTGTGACGACAACTGACCGCTCTCGACGGCCGCGGTGCCTTTTATTTCGTAGACATCTGCCACAGCAAAGTTGCACAGTCGTTTTCACAACATTACATCATTTTCGCAGTCAGTGGACGCGCAGAAGACAGCAAAAACCGATTGAATTGCAGGACACACCAAACTCCGAGGAGATGTTGAGCTTTAAAAGCATCCAAACAATACCTGAACTACGGAAGAACTTTCGGCCAGTGTCATAGCACGCCATCGCAAGATCAAACGTGATTGCGTTATTTTTAGGTGTCATTCTATAGAGGTAACGTTACAACGATGAGACGGACTCTATCAGCTTCCACAAGTGTTGCGAGCAATCTTGTTAAAGAGCTGTCTGACGATGAGATCCACCAATCACCAGGTGGCTGCTCGACCGACCGTCGGGTAGGCGCTCCTTGTCTTCTTTATGATAGCTTATGGTACGTCATACAAGTTATAACAAGGAGAAAGTTATATATATATTTTTTTTTGTCTCGATGTCGTATTGGGGTCTCTTTAAAGAATCGTTTCAATCCACACTTTTCATTTAAAGGAGGAAAAAGACTAGAAGCGCGAGTTCTTAGCGACGAATAATACTTTCACCGCACGAAGTACCACGCATGATCAGCACTTACCAATGCTTTGACATTTGGCATTCGCAGTATAGGATATTATTCGATGTAGTATTTTGCTCTATCATTTCGTTGCCCATTCTGATCGTAATATGTCGGCAACGCGCTCAGTCGCCCATACCACAGAAGCAGCAGACACCAATGCGCTTAAACTTCCCTGCAGTGTATTATTTCCCCCAGTCATCGACAACTTAAGAAACGATGGATGTGGAGCGTCCTGAGCATGTTATTATCGCTTCACAGTTAATGGGATTGGGGCATCCCTAGAGACTGTCACTGGGAGTGAAGTTCACGAAGTCAGCCGTACTGTTTCCGCGCGCACAAAGACGGCGGCTGCTTTCTTCTATGCCAAGCTGACCTTTGACGATCGAACCAAGGGACCAAGGGAAGAGGGGGCATTAGAGGGACGAGGATCAAAAGAACTCTTCAGGCCTTCCAGAAACTACCGACTGGGATCGTGCTCACGTTAAAGGTTAGAGTTCCATCTCTTTTAATTGGAGGGAGAGGAAAAAAAAGGTTTTGGAAAAGGGGGAGAACGTCGCCGATTCTATGGCAGTAAGCCGGCGCGGTTGCCATAGTTACCAAGACAGCGACGATCAGGTGAGTGAGGGAAGAGCTTGTGGTCACTGCGGTCTTTGACTGAGACGACAAGCGATGCTCGAGAAGGATGATAAAGTGTTGCGTCTTTCCTAGGAGAAAAAAAGTGGAGTGGTATTAAGGATTGTAATTTTTTCTTCGGTGTTTATTTGGGATGGTTGGAATAAAGGATTCTTACCAGAGCGGAAAGGGCGCTCCAACTTGTGTCTGTCCGGAGTATCGTGAAAGCTAGGAATACAAAACCGCCATATTTCGTCAAGATAATGAAGGTTTGTGCTGGTGGACCCCTCATACACCTGCCATTAAATAATAATAATAAAAAGATGAATGTGATAATAATATTTCCAAAAGTGCGTACCAAGACCATTGTTTGGGAACGTACTTCGAATATGTATTTGGCTTGAGTACTGCGTCAGCGTTCGGCGAGGGCTTGGATCCAATTACACACTTCGTGCCCAATTATGGATAAATGGATCGATACTAATGACTGTACTCTTCATAACGGGTAGTTGCTTGCGCTGTTTTAGGAGAACGTTTCGATAACTCCAATAACGATACCTGGTACTCTGCCGGCGCCTTTGCGCATACATCTTATCGTTATCGGAGGTATCAGAACTGGTAGTCTAGAAACCGAAAGGATGATTCATCCCCTCGCCCTTCTAAGTCAATTGCTCTTCTCTGCATTTTTCTAACGAATACATTCACCAGGCGCTGTGGGATATTGTCAAAATCCGATCACATTCACCAGGCGTTGTGGGATATCGTCAGGATGATCAAGGAATGGCGATTGCCAGTGTTGCTTGATGAGGTTTCGAAAAGGGTTCATTACCTCTCCACAAACTGTTGCTTATTCAATCGAATATAATACTTGCGATAATGTTCCCAGTACTGCCGTATAGATGAAAAAAAGAAAGAAAAAAAGATATTTTGTGTGTTATAGAAATTCGGAACATCCACGAGAAAATATGATAAAAATGGCATAAGCAGCTTGCTTCGTGGCATCACTGTGCTCTCCTTATGGAAGGCGGAGGGAAGAGGGTGCGTTCCTAAGGTTAACAATGAAGGCTCAATTAGTTCATCGAATCAAGTGTGAATCATGTATCGTTTCCAGAAAAAGCAAACACATATCATAGCTCTATTTGCAACTTTCACGACCTATAGGGGGCGCACTGGTGCCTATCAAAATGGCTTTCATCTGGATGATCGTCGTAGAACAGCATTACGAGGCTGGGTCTGCGAAGCGTGAGTAATTCTAGTTTTGGTATATACGAGCAGCATTAGAGCCTTGGTGTATTGTTTCACGTCACGCAAGAGTTGGCAAGCACCTTTATTGTGAAGGCAATCATCCATGAGCTAGTGAGCGCGATTCTCACACTGCGGTACCATCATCACTGAAAGTGGCGAATAGGTCATACGCCTAAAATGAAACGGTTTTCCAACTTTTTCCTGCTTAGCTTCCTTCCTCAACTCATAAATTGCGCATTCTACCAAACACTTCAAGAAGACAGAAAGGGGGGAGTTCCCTCTTGCTCGGACTTCGTTTGTGTACCCGGACACAGCCATTCTCCCCTAGAAGATTAGCCCGTCGCCCAATATTCAGACGAAACTTGAAGATGAATACCTCAATTTACGGGGGGGGGGGGGGGGGGGGGGGGAAGGTGATTTAGTGGAAAGGTTTGATGTGCAAGTTTCTTAATCCTCTAGCGAAAAGCGCCGCTTGTACTAAAAATCACTTTGCTAGTTTCAGCTCTCGTGCCAGAGTCATTGAGGAGCATCGTATCTCGCGGAAGTGAGTTTCACGGCTAGTTCAAGATGGGTTTGATTCATTTCGGCTAAAATAAAAAATTAAAATTGCTCGACATGATAAAAATTAGCACATTTGTTTTTCAAAGGCAATTTGTATTAAGTCAAAAGTCAGATTTGTTGTTGGAAGGTTAGAGGAAGTCTGCCTGCTTTAAAAATGGCGTCTAGTGTCTCCGCCGTAGGTGGGCAATTTGGCTGGGGCTATACGGCCGCTAACTTGTGGTATCTAACATCCATCGCACACTTGTAATTACATGACCCCGTACGATGCTTACACAGGCACTACAAGTATGCGGCACTGCAACCTTAACCATTTTATAAATGACGAAACTGGAACGAGCGTAAAACAACCTGTTTTTTTTTCAGCCCGTGACTACTGATTAGTCAAAACCGGTCAAAACATCCCCCAGAAACACAACTGTGCCCGTGCTTTTAAGCAACATGCATTGATCAGCCCTACGCTTAAAGTACTTTACCCTTTGTCTTGACAAGATGGTAGCATATCGTGACGGCAGTCATTTCATACATGGACTGCTCAATGCGAGTCGATACTTGCTTGTATTATTTTGTGGGTGCCGAAGCAAGGAAAGGAACTGAACACGACGAAGCTCGGGCCAAGACTATTTTTTTATATCCGTCACGCGCTTGTCGCCTTTCAGCCCCGCGCTCCCCCATCCGATGGAAGTCTTTTTCTTTGCTGCCTTGTCACCACATAACTCCCATCCCCAGAGACGGAGTCGCTCGAACGAACAGTTTTGTGCTGAATTCGTGGAGGAAAAGTAGATAAGCAGCCGGAAGCTGCCTGCCTTGATGAGAACTGTGTTTCGGCGTCTAACCACAATGTTGGGATTGCCTCGAGGTAGGCCGGTTTGTGGCGGTCCGTGGTAACCTTTTCCTCTCGTCCAGATCGGCGATCTGGACAAGATGGTAAGAGGAACTCCCGAATAGCACAAACCCAGAAGAAAATGATCGAATACTGGAAAGACCCGAGCGATTTTCTGGCGGCATACACAGACTACGCAGAGGAAGAGGCTCCTTTCCCTCTTGGGGCGGCTGCAGTCTGCCTCCCGGCACTCGGCATTGCCACGAGGGAGCCGCTCCCAGGAAGCACAACTGTTAAAGTACGAGAGTTGGAGGCTATTCGCCTCGCCTTATCTTACCTCCCGCAACAGCAACACGGAGTCAGACTCCCCTAGTTAAGAATCTTTACCGATCCTAGAGATGCAGTACAAGAATTCAAGAAGGCTTCCAGCGCAAGGAGGGGAAAATGAAAAACTTTGAGAAGATGACTGCCGAGCTCCGCAAGCAAGGCACCGGCGTCAAGATCTGTTGGATACCGGGCCACGCTGGAATCCTCGGAAATAAAGACGCCCATCAGCTGGCAAGTGAGTCACGACCACGGATACGCTGCCTCACCTCCGCTGAGCAGCAGATCCCATGGTCAGACAAAATACGATCCCGAAGAGAGGCGTACGAATGTCAAGAACCTTTTCAAAAATACGCTGTAATAAAAGCTACCTCCCCCCGCTTTCCAAGCTCTACTCCCTGCCTCAGGGACTCGGGCGTAAGGACAAGACCATCCTCAATTGCATTATGGCGGACGACGCTCGCACTCCGCCCGGGATGGTCAACGGGGATAGAAGCACAAGGTCCACCTTATTCACCGATTAAGATACCCAAGAACACGCGGACATGCACCACCTCCTGTGGAACTGCCCTTGCTACAAAGAGGCCAGAGACCAAGTTTCGGCCCAGCCAAGCCCACTCTTTGGACGACAGGCTCAACCACCAGAACCACCAGACATAGAAGACGCCTTGCGGAGCCTCCTGGGCTTCGTGTATGAGGTAAAGCTAGACGTCTTTATCTAGATCTTACCATCTCATTCCCTTAGAGTCGTGCACGTGCGTCCAGGTCATTTAAACCACCGGCGCCATCCCCTAAGTTTCCCTGTTTGGGGCCATTAAACGCGTTCTGAATCTAAAATCCATGCGTTTATAGTGGGTGTTTCAGCGAAGACTTTGAGAAATTCCAAGCAAAAAAGTGGTTTAGAAGAAAATAAACTCTTTTCAGGATCAAACTGCGAGCTTTGGCGGACGTCAGGAGTTGGAAAAGAAATACGTACTAATATAATAAATAAATAATTAAGACTTTCTAATTAACTTCGTAATTAATGCGAATAAACAATTGTTTTTTAAGCAGAAATGCGGATTATAAATATCATCCGCGTTTTAGCTCGGCCAGCCTTGTGCTTGCTACACGACTAGAAACTTTAGCGCACCCCCACGCTTCATGCGCGCTTTAGGAATGGAGTGATGACGCCCAGCAAGTTCAGAATTGACACCATATGTTTATTTTCATTAAGCAAAAAAATGGACAACAAAATTTAGTTAAGTATTTTGATATTTAGTATGTCTTTTGAAGCCCCTGACGTCCGCCGTGGATGGCAGTTTGTTCCTGAAAAGAGTTGATTCCTTATTCTCGACCACCTTATCGGCAGGAATTTTCGAGGGTCCTCGGCTAAAACATCCGCTATATTCATTACTGTATCGACAAAAATACACATAAAAAAAATGATTTCTCCCTCATTTTATTGAGCCCCTAAAAACACACACGCAAGCAATCGATTTCTAGAAGGCTTTATTTTTACTTTCGTTTTCCAGCTCTTCCGGCGGAAGCAGCTCTGGAATCTGCTGTTTCGTCCTGCATCCTGGTCCTGCCCTGCGGCGGGAATCGCTTCCGTGGTAGCGGATTACCAGGTATTAGCAGCCGAATCCACTTAATTCGGTGGAACGAACGAGATGTATACGGCAGGCCGGCTCCTTACGTGTTCGGTGCCTGCGCACGATGCCGTGAATTATCAATGCAGTCGACACCTGGCCGGGACCAATAATTGCCGGGATGTCTTTGCCACAGTTTGCTGCATGAATATGAGCGATTAAATTATTTCTCTGCAGAAAACACACTAAAAGGCAACGCAACTTGAAGAAACTCTGTAATCGTGTTGTATAGAGAGTACCAAGTAAATGCACATAAAAAGAAAGAGTGGCTGTTTGATCTGCAGAGGAAAGGGGAAAGGGGGGGGGGGGGTCGTAGTTGTGTTAAAAAATGTTGTAGTAATTTTTGTTTCGTCAAGGTATGGAGAAAGCACGGTATAAACATTCGGTAGGGGAAACGGGTCCTCAAGGTGTGTGTGTGCGTATATATATATATCAGTGTGTCGAACCGAAAAAAATACGGGTTCGGTTACGGTTCAGGTTCAGGTAAATTTATTTTGTTCCGGTTCAGTTCCGGTTCGATTAATTTGATCCGCGAACTGGTTCGCGAACCGGTTCGGGGCGCTGAACCGGTTCAGAAATTATAAATGACAAATTGCAACATCAAAATAAATTACAAATAAAACATCTGAAATCAGCACATACGAAACGGAATACATCGTAGTGTAAGGCTCAGTGATTTCTACCAGGAATGGTTTCTTTATGTGCACTCAAAGGTTACCTCACTGACGTTTACGCATTCTGACTTCATCTAATTGGGTCCGACGCAGTAGCTGTAAAATCCGCGACCTCCTTACAAACCCACTTACAAGTAGAACTCGCTAACTATCCCGCCACCTCGGCGTGTAAGCAATTGAAGGAACAGTGGGGAGAAAATACAGCTTTCTTTATTTGAACTAGCCTTCGGTAACTCAAATTAGACCCTTAAAGAAGTTTTCATTAAACAAGATACGGAATATGAAAAACACTTCACCGAACGCAACGCCAGAAGGACGTAATAGGATAAATATTAAAATAGAAGAGTTCGCTGTCTCACAAACATGTTAGCTTCTAAGTGCCTATACGAAACCGGATGCATTATTATCAAACTCCACAGCCTTTTCTTTTCTCATTCCGATGGAAGCAAGCTTCAAGAACTCGCGCGTTCTAGAAACGTGTTATGAAATGAGCACACAGCAGCATTTAGGATTTACGAGATTGTAAAAAAATAAAATCCCGTGACGCGATTTTTTTTTTTTTTTCACAGCCTTTCAATTTTCTTTCTTCCGTGCAAGCCGCGACCAGCGCAATACTGATTCCTATGTCAAGATTCATAGATGCGAGCGTTTGTCAAGATTCATTGATGCAGTGTTTATATTCCTAAGACTGAGTGGAGAAGAAAAATATGTAAGCGAGGTGTGTGTCAGTTGACGGCACTTAAAAAACAAATGGCATTGATAGCACATTCATTGTCAACAGCGCGTGGCCGAACAGTTTTGACATGAGCCGGTAACCGTTATTTTTTTTCCGGTTCAGTTCCGGTTCGGGTTCATCGCGATAACAATATAACGGTTCAGGTTCGGGTTCAGTTGCAGAAAAAATACCTGTTCGGTTCCGGTTTTCGGTTCGGTTCGGTTCCGGTTCGACACCCTGATATATATATATATATATATATATAAATAATCGGATAGTTGTTCAAATGGGAGATAATGGCCACAGTGTTGTAAGCGTTACAGTGAAGGTAACGACATGCGTTACTCGTTACCTACCAATAAAAAGAGCACGTTACCGATCTACGTTGCTTCAAAATAAAAGGAACGTATAGACTAAAGTAGTTCCGCTTTTTTCCGCAGTTCGTGTGAAGACGCACAAGGCCGAAACACGTAACTGAGGGGCTACTAGATGAATGTATTGCAAAGGAACGCTCATATAGTCGTAGTAGACATATTGATGCTGCGTCAGCATTGGGCTTTGTGATACAGCGCGCAAGAGAAAGACGTCGCCCGAAGGTCAGAGCGTGCTCTCATGGATCATATAATGCACTCATTGGGAGTTGTACCAGGAAGCAGAGCAGCTTCGACTTGGTTCTATAGCCAACAAAACGAGAGCACAAAACACGATATTTTTCTTCAGAAATAGGAACGTATATGGACGAAATGGGGTCTCGTATTCCCGAGCCGGAATTGACGACCGTGGAAAGTGTCGTTAGTCACTCGCCGGCCTTGTGCGCCTTGGCCGAGGACTGCCAAGGGCAGTGGAAGACCAAATATTTGATTCAGGGTGCACGAATTCCAAAGAGCGACGCTGTTCGCGCACCGGTGACGGCCGAAGAGGGTACCGCATTACCGCGAGGTCGAACGATGCATGACGAACAAGAGTGACAAATGGCCAGTAGTGGGAAAGAAACCGCGCCACCGAACTGCGCATCAGGATTATGCGTATCAGCTTATAAAAATGCACACACACGCGACGACAAAACAAAAAGGTCACAGCGCGCTTTATATTTTTGTCACAACGGCTCCCAGAATAGGATTCGCGCGTCGCTCAGGAAAGGCGTGCCATCGGGGGAAAGCAGACATGTATTGCACGGCGTTAGTGTTATCGGAGGGTTCAAATGGCAAAGATCTGGTTAACAAAAGTAGTATCAATTGCAAAAAGCATCGATACCAATAAGGCTCAGAAAAAGTGCGTCGCCGCAGGAACCAGGCAAGTGTATTGGCGAGGAGATTGAACCACAGGGAGGCGCTTTGTTCAGCTTGTTTTCCGCAGTGCTAGAAGTTTACCCAACTCAAGTCAAGCCTGTGGGTTAGATTCTTTACGTCATCTGCGTGTATTGAGTGCGGCACGCAGGCTGAGCACGAGTACTGCGTCAGCATTAGACTTGGTCTCGTGCAATGGTGCTTCACTGATTGAACACGAGCACCAGCTGAACTGACACGATATTCGGCTACGCCAACAGAGTGTTGCGTTAGAAACACAAACAAATAATTTATGTTCTTGCTATTCCGACACGCTTAGTTTTCAACTTAACCGTCAGGTGCGCGACAACTAAACCTACCCCCCCCCCCCCCCCCCCCCCCCCCAAGAGCAACGAGACCTTCAAAATACTATTCTTGAAAATCCCAGAAGGCGTCACGTGGTGCCAATATTCCCTGCCACTTAAAGATTTCCGCAATGCTGTGTACGCCTCGCATAACCGGGAGGCGCCGCGACAGATTTTCTATCATTTTAGTAAACTAAAAAGAAAGGAAGGTCATACAACAAAATTGGAAAGTACTCGACTTCTTTTTTTTTTGTTGGTGTGTTCGGACCTCATACAAACAGAAACATACACACACAAAAAAAAAAAACAACTTTAAACCAACATGCCACTCTTCTTTCATCTATCGCTGGTCCAGACACGTGTCGAAACCGGATTCCTAAAACACTTAGTGGAACGAGGGAGTGCGTCACATATTCTATTACGCTTTTGTCAGTAACATGAGCAGGACTAGAAAGAGTCGCGGAAAACATATTTGTATTTTTTTTTTCTTTTTCATTTTGGTTGTTTTTTGGTGATCCACGGGGGAATCCACTAATGAGGGCCGTAATTTGGCGCCCTGCTCGCGCGCGCACGCAGGCAGCGAGATTGCACCAGATTAATTTGCCCCGACGAAGCTGTCGTTTTTGACAGATGATAAATTAATTTGCCATGGCGCATGCTGATGACCACATATGAACATGTAGACCGATCTCACATAAAGTCACTCGATCCTGGAAAAGAAGTGCCGTTGCCTTCCCTGCCTACTAGACGGACGTAAACCTATACTACCCTACAGTCATGGAAATCGCCATTTCGGTCCATAAAAATCTTCGAAGCTTTAAGAGGGTCGTTGTTAGGCAGTGGCACCAAGATCGCCATAAAGCATCATCATCATAGTACTGAAGGTGTTGGCACTGTGTATCCAATCAGCTCATCAATCATGCCCATCTCTACGGATTTCTTACAATGATATTGTTCTTCTTGGCGTATTTCAAGGCAAGAGAATTATTTTTCGATGCCTTCAAGCACCGGGACTGCATGCGGTGTTTACGCCTGTTTTGCCAGTGTGTGGATAGCAAAATCTGGGTATACAAGAAACGTCTCTATAAACCTACCCGTGACCAGCGATTTTAGATCGGCTCAACAAGGAAGGAGAGGTCAAGGAGACATTCCTTATTTTATAAACCAAAATGGCGACCATACGGGGATCTTGGCGCGATTTGACCAAGATCCAGTCACTTTAATTTCACCAAGCGTTCAGACCGAGAAACTGCAAACCTGCCTATAGTCGGTGACAGGTCAAGAGGGAAGTGGAAGCTCCTTTCACCCCTTTCCACTTCAGCGGAGCGAACGGTGGAGAGGAGGTCGCCTTCCCTCTAGCAGTCGCACTACTATCAACGTTACTAAAACACTCAGTTGGGAAACTCGCCGTCGAAACCTGGGCCGCTGGCGTCCACCGAGACCGAGCTAAATGCGACAACAGCGCCACTCTTTATCGTTTGTCTGTACTGTGGTCACCTCGAGCTTTTTGAAAGCCTGTTTTTGCGTAAAAACAAACGGAAAAGACTCTTTTTGTATGAAATTTATTGGAGTTTAGTACCAAATGGTGGACGCATAATGTTTTTATCATCTTTAGTTCGCAAGGTTTTGCGGAACAATTAATATTGTTTTTATACAACCATGCCTCAGCGGGCCTTTCAGGTAGCGCGTCCTGACCTAGGTGCATTTTAACTTCGGTTGTCGAACGCGGCGCGTCCGCCGGGGAGACGGGGGTGGCACCCCTGTAACCCCTACCGCTGTATCTGTTCTTAAAGCCATAATAGAAGTCACGTGCAGTTCCTCCAGTGGCCGCTGCGGGAGAAATGGTGGCGTTGTGTTCGTCATTAGCTCGGTGCTCGGAGCCAAATTGGGGCCACTCTTTGAAAGCTGTCTCTATGGGAGTTTCCCAACTGAGTGTTTTAGTAACGTTGACTACTATACTTCGTTTCAGGTTCCGTCCGAGCGCAGGCAAAGGCTGAGGGACGGTTCGCAACTTCGAGAAGAGCATTCCTACGCACCACAAAGTAGTTCACAAAAGTAATTTCCTTTAAAATAACTGTTTTGTGCGTAAAACTGCACAATGTTCCAGATGTGTACTGCTAAGAATGATTTGCAACTAAAGGAATCAAATCTCTGGAGTTTATGTTTCTATTAATATACTTAAATGCATGTGGTTTGGTGAAAACATGTATATCCGCTGGCAACACGGCTGCAGCGCTCGGTTTTTCTGTGTGATTTCGTTCCCGTAACTGCCGAATCATGTGCTTCGCTGCTTTCCTCCCCGAGTCGCTTCAAAACGACCTTTCGCAAAGGCACGTTTGGGCGTCAGGCGCGAGAAGTCGTGATGAATGTCTACTTTCAAATTCGCCATGGAGACTCAGGCCGCGTCGTACCGGGAATGCGTTGTAAACAAGCAAAGCGTCCGGGCCACTACAATTCAGATACGCGGCGAAATCAGGGCACCCTTTTACCTGCCGATCACATTGAACGCCGAGAAGCTGCATGGTGGAAAGGACTGCGCCTCGAGCCCTGGTATATCCAAACAATACAAGGAAACATCAACGGCCGGGTCATCGGGGACCTTGCAACGTGTAGTTACAACTCGAAACTATGCCGAACATGAGGAAAGCTCGGACACAGATGCCAGCGGCCAGCCTACGTACTGATAACCCCTGTGAATAAGTTTCAGAGCGTGAAATGGCACTTTTCAAACCTGTAGCAGACGATATCGTTGATACACCCGTAGCAGACGAAGTACTCGGCTAGCGCGGGCGGCGCGGCTGACCGGCGGCGCAGCGGAGTGATAAAAAAGTGCAGGCGAGATCGCGTGATTTATTGCCGGCGTGTGATTGGCTCCGGCCACACGTAGCTTTGGCTGCGCTCGGACGGGAGCTGAAACGAAGTATAAAGTGCAAAGAGGTGGGGGGAGCTTCCAATTCCTTCTTGACTTGTCACCGACTATTCATACCTTGCATGTGACGTCATATAGCGCCGTACCAGCCGCAATGGCTCTGTACCATTTCTGTGCCCGTATCTTCTGCAGCAGGCATTTCGCACCATCGGATTAGTTCTCAGCAAGGCTTGCCGAGGAAAAGAAATTCGATGCTGGCCAATGTATTCTGCAGAAGGTACGGGCACCGGAGCACAGTCCGGAGCAATGGCGGCTGATGTGACGTCAATGCAAGCCATGTGCATACCTTTGTGCGCATACTCCACTTCTTTGAGGCTTGTCGGTGTCAGTTGTTTCTGTTTGTCGCTCTGGTGGGACTCTAGCATAGCGAAACTCGCTGGTGAGATTGCTTACCTGGCGCCTCTTTAAGCGCTCTTCTGTTTTTTTTTGTTTTTTTTTTGCAGGCATTGTTTGAATGCTTTTCTTTTTATTTAGCATATTGAGTCTGAGGCACAATGCCGCATTATTACGATATCATCACCATATAATTTCTCATTTCGGTTGTTGGAGGGCGATCTATTCACCGGAGGCACAAATAGGCTTCTTCAGAAAGAAAATTAAAGGGACACTGAGGGGGAATTCACGCTCGCCGAGGCTTTTATTTCAACATAACATATGGAAGCCTACCTACCGAGAAAACAATTCGCAGTTCGAAATTCTTTTTCTTTCTGCCCGAAAACAGCCGATCGAGTTGGTTTCAGTCGCGCTACGTCTTTTTTCCATGGTCCCGTGGCGTTCAAACTATAGCATATTAAGTATATTAAAAGTCACGCCTCATCTAAGGCACGCATTCAATATTAAAAATAGAAAATATTATAAAGCCCATTTTTGTGGTCTCCAAGTAACTGCAAATACGTTAAAATAAAAAAAAAAGATGTTGCACATATTACAAGAAGTACATGTACTACGTTATTCTCAAAATGGCGAGGTACCGCAGGCTGTACGACGCGATGGCGGCGCTCGACAGACCAATTGGTTACAATTTAGCTGTGGTTAATTGTAAATGTAATTCATTACTTTTATGTAGCAACGTGTACAAGTCTGTTTAACCCGCCAGAAAAGCGTAAAAACACACACACACACACACACACAAAAAAAAAAAGCAACGTGGTCGGGTGTATTCACGTGACTTCCGGCAACTCTCTCCTCCACTGCTTTTCTCCCTCCTCCTCGGTACTCATCGTCCACATGTCGTGGGACACTGACAGGGTATGTTCCGGTTTCGGATTGAAGCAGTTGAGTTTTTTGCCTTTATTAAAAACGTACGTAACTCTATATAGTAAAATATTGATTGAGTAGTCTCCTGACACCATATTAAAGGAGATACTGAACCAAAGAATTTAGTGTCCATAATAAGTGGCGGACGTTCTTTTCACGAGCCAGCAGCCGCCGGTTTGCGCGAGCACACGCCACGAAAATGACGTCAAAGACCTCCATTCGCGCTGAAGAGGACAGTGAAATGAATGGGCTTCGGGCCAAAGGAGAATAAAGACAGGCTTTTCATCTCTACAAGTGAAAGCTACGTGCTTGTTAGACCAATTAATGGCTTACCTATTACACCAGCAGGGGTGGAACTCATGAAATGTACTTGGGAGCAGCCACGGAAGCAGCTGAAAAGGCTGTTTTGGAGCAGGTTGAGAGCAGCTAAAACTACATCCTGGAGCAGGCTAGGAGCAGCTCAGATCAATTTTCATTGCACTTCAGCTTGTGTCTTAGACGAGCACGGGAGCAATTTCAATTGTGCTTAGCAGCGCAGATGAACATGAGTGGTTAGGGACCTAGGTAGTTGGGATAACAGTGTAACAGATGCGAAAACTTGAAACTTACATGTTTCTGGAGACAGTGCCCTTGATATTTTCTGAATGGCTTTCAGCTGCTCAAAATGCAAACCAGCACTGCTGATCGCACAACCCGCACGTGCTCGACTTAGTAATTATATGGGCGAACCACGTGACGTGCACAGAAAACGGGAGTGCAGTTGCGCGGAGGAACAGGACAACAAATTTTGAGTTTATCCTATTGTGCAGCTCAATATCGAAGCAGCAGACTACGATTAAAGGAGTTATCGTATTCGAAGCGATAAGCAGGAGCAAGACTAAAGTATCGTGAGAGCTGCTGACCGGCAAAGTTTCGGACCGGACCGCGTTTCAGCTCTATCAAATCACGACTTATAATATATATATATCTTGCGGGAATGTGGTTCCAACTTCAGAAGTTTTTTCACGTGCTTCCGACTCGGGATACACAGGGAGAATAAACAGACCAAAGGATTGCCGACCAAGCGAAACGTGCTCATTGTTGCCAATCGAGTCGATAAAGACCGAAACCAAGACAAAATACAATTTTTTTTTCGCGCGCGTTTTGCGATTTAGTGCATAATGGCGCAAGGTATTGGCTGTGGCGCAGTTTCCGCAACATGGCGCAGTTTCCGCAACATGGCGCAGGATGGCGCAGGATGGCGCAGACAAATGCGTCTGGCGCAAAATGGTGCAAATGGCGCAGCCGTTCCACCCCTGACCAGACACCACTGTGTAGATGGAACACTTGTCTTTATACTCTTTTGGCCCGAAGTCCATAGATTTCACTGTCATCTTAACCGCGAATGGAGGTCTTTAACGTCATTTTTGTTGCGTGCTGGCGCATTTCCACGAGCCAGCAGCCGCACACCGGTGGCTGCTGGCTCGTAGAAAGAACGTGCGCCACTTATTATGGACACTAAATTCCTTGGTTCAGTATCCCTTTAAAGAGATACTGAACCAAAGAATTTAGTGCCCGTAATAAGTGGCGCACGTTCTTTCCACCAGCCAGCAGCCGCCGGTGTGCGCGAGCACACGCAACAAAAATGACGTCACAGACCTCCATTCGCGGTTGAGAGGACAATGCAATGCATGGGCTTCGGACTAAAGGAGAATAAAGACAGGCTTTTCATCTCTACAAGTGAAAGCTACATGCTTGTTAGACCAATTCATCGCTTACGTTTTACACCAGGCACCACTGTGTAGATGAAAAACTTGTCTTTATTCTCCTTTGGTCCGAAGCCCATACATTTCACTGTCATCTAAACCACGAATGGAGGTCTGTGACGTCATTTTTGTTGCCTGTGCTCGCGCACACCGGCGGCTGCTGGCTCGTGGAAAGAACGTGCGCCACTTATTATGGACACCAAATTCCTTGGTTCAGTATCCCTTTAAATCGCCTGGGAAAACAAATGGGCGGGGAAGGGGGTGAGCAGTTGTTGGCGGTAACGCGTTACAAGAAACAGCGTTATTGGTAACGTGTTATTTTTTCGGTAAAGCAATAACGTACTCGTTACTTTTTTTAACAAAGAACCGAAATAACTTGTAAGCAGCTGACGTTGCTTATAAGTCATTTCGGGTAACGGGTAACGCAGTCACGTTACTCGTTACTCGAAATAAGTAACGTAAGTACGTCACTTACGTTATATCATCCCTGAACCTAAAAAGTAAAGTACACTTAAAATATTTTCGTGTTTCTATACTTCGTATTACCTTAAGTCAAGACCAGGGTGTAAGATAGACAGGTGGGGAAACGAGAGCCAAATGAGCGACCGGATTGTGTCCCCCTCGGTTTTCTCTTTTTCTGTGGCGCCATCTATGTGGAGCACCGCGAACTCTCACTCCAGGTGGGCGAGCGGTGGCGACTGGCTAAACTGACGGAGATTATTTCTCGTGGATTTTCAATGGAGAACTGTCGTGCTCTCGGTTTATTTTGCGCACTTTCTCATAAAGTTCCATGCAAATTCGATTCCAATTTTTTTCTTCTCGCCGCAGCGCCATCTGTCGCAAATCGGGGGTACCCGCAAGCAGACGAGTACACAATCCGATCACGGCGCTGCGATAGGTTTCTATGGGCCGTTTCCCCACCTGTCTATCTTACACCCTGGTCAAGACGCAGCCGACGCTAGGTGCTGATGGGACCAATACCACAGCATCATGTTTCTGTAGTACATTCCTTTAATTGGAACCCCGGAGCGAAGAGGCCCACACGGTGATATTGTGGTGCTTCCTTAGAAGGAGTTAACGAAATGTAAGAAGGGTGAGGTCGCAGCGACCCCACCGAGCTACGGTGAGAGGGAGCAACTATACCCCCCATTCGAATGCCGTAAGAGAGCGCACTTCATCCCTCAAGCCCGGCCGTGGCACAAACTCGAGGGAAGAGGACAGGGATCGTGATACATTCTAATTTGCTCTCTCTTTCAAGAATTCTGCGTTAGAACATAAGATAATTAGTACGATGTAATTAAATTTAAAATACTCAGAAGATAACCATGCCCGCCCTTGGGTGGCTCCGTATACTCGCTTTCTCGGAGTGTCGTTGAAATTTTATACTCCGTCCACCGCACTGTCAGCTTAGGGGAGAACGGAGGACAAAGGCGAGGGCCTTTACCCACAGGGCTTACGCGAACGTGCGGCAAGGAATGCGCCTTTTTCGGACAAAGCCTCCACGCGTGTGCCCAGCCGTAGGCTGCCGTCTATGCGGAGATAAAATATTCACCGTGAGGACCATTGCGACAGGAAATGGGAAACCGCGCTAAGCCTTTCTCGCGCCGGCAGAGGCGTAAAACGAGACGACCGAGCGCAGGGAGACACAGCTCAGTCAGCAGACAGACACACACGAACATACAAAAAAGAAAAAAAAAAGCGTACTGGAAAGATGAATAGATCATGTTGGGCTGCTAGGCCTAAAAAACGCACACTTGTGGTCGTCATGGGAAGGTATACGCTCGACGAACTTGTGTAAGTGTGACTCGTATATGTGCCTATAACTTCGACGTTAAATGTGTTTTGTTTTTGCAGGTTGTTTTAGCGATTTTTGTACTAAGAGTCGGTTTTATGTTCGAGAGAGAGAGAGAGATAATAGGGGTATTTAAGAGAGATTGGCTGTCGTTTAGGAAGGACGCCGGCTACTTAACAGCAAGACAAAGGAAGAGGGTGAGGGAGATAAAAAGAGAGAGGAAAAGAGAAAGGGACACAAGTTGGGGAGAGATAAAAAGTGTAAAGAATAAGGCATATATATATATATATATATATATATAAGGCAAAAAAAAAAATGAGTAACCCTGGGATATAGAACATCCGAAAAAAAGAAAACTCAAAGCAATAGCTCAGAAACAAACAGTTCCCAACGTTTCGGGGTCGACTTGACCCCTTCTTCAGGGGTGACTAAAAATGGAATGGGACAGCGAGAGCTTCGACCTCTTCTTCCGTCTCTACCGAGTTGATGTCTTGTTAAGGTGACGCAAGCCATGGGCGTAAATAGATGGTAAGGCCTCGAGGGACCTGTTAATATTCCTCGGTGTGTTCTGAATATGCCACGACTCCAAGAACAGACGTTTTCGGATATATGGCTCCGTGTCTATCACGTGCTCGTTCTCGAAGTCGATCCGATGATCAAGTACCAGCTTCGGGAACGCGCACGTGATAGACACGGAGCCACATATCCGAAACCGTGTGTCCTTGGAGTCGTGGCATATTCAGAGCACACCGAGGAATATTAACAGGTCCCTCGGGGCCTTACCATCTATTTACGGCCATGGCTTACGTCACCTTAACAAAACATCAACTCGGTAGAAGAGAAAGAAGAAGTCGAAGCTCTCGCTGTCCCATTCACTTTTTAGTCATCCTTGAAGAAGGAGTCAAGTCGACCCCGAAACGTTGAGAACTGTTTGTTTCGCAACTTTTGGTCCGAGTTTTCTTTTTTTTTTTTTTTTTTTTTTGATAGTTTCCCCAAACCAGACAGATTTCTGTCGAAGATGTTTACTTTCAAGATATAGAATACGGGGCACCAAATATCCCAGTCCGGGCTCGGTTCACCGAGCACACCACGTCACAGTTAGATGCTGTCGTACTGAAGCATACATATACTTACGGTTATTTGCTCTTGCAGTTAAGTTTATAAAAAATACTTAATAGTTACATATAATTCCAGTGTCCTGCAGAAAGTCACAAAAAAATTTAAGAGCACGTCGGCGCATTTTGCGCCTTAGCGAAGATCCCAACAATTTTGCCCGAGACATGGGCCTGCCACCTATCACTTGAAAGCGAAGCTCCATCCTGCGTCTCTCATGTTCAAAGCGTTCACAATTCAGGAGAATGTTCTCAACGTCTTGAAAGAGGTCACCACAATCACGTCTTGGAGGATCACGTTGCTTGGTTCGAAATAAATAGCTAAAGGCAAAAGCAACCTCTAGTCGAAGCCGATGAAGTGTGCGTCATATCTTTTTTTTTTTTTTTTTTTGGTGTGAGTTGAAAGTTTGGGGTCTGGATCGATGCACGGTAGGAGAGTTGCCTTTGAAGTTTCATTTAACCAGAATTGCAGGCATCGTTGCACGCACAGACGACGGAGGAGTGTCTTGGTGTCTCCAGGTGTTAAGGCTGTCAGTTCCATGGCGTATCCATCGTGCCTCTACATTCCCGGCAATTTGAGTATGATCCGGAATCTACTGTAAGCGAATGCTGTCTCCGAGAAACTTTTTCTTGTACTACTGTAAGTCGAATACGACACAAAAGAGCTACCCGAGAGTTACGAATGTGTATGCCCTGCAATAATTGTAGAGATGCTTCCGAGTCTGTTCGAATGACCCAAGTCGACAGTTTACGATATTTGACAATGAATAAGGAAGCAGAAAGTATTGCATGAAGTTCAGCTGACGTCGAGCATGTATGATGTGATAATCGGAAACTTTGTGATGTGTTCAAGATCGGGATTGTGTAAGCTGAAGTCGATTCTTTCTCCGAGGTTGACCCGTCGGTATAAACATGAATATCACCTTTGTAACCAGGGTTTCGTGTTATCGGATAAATCCGAAAAACGCCGAAAAACATCCGCCGGGAATATTTCGGTCAATCCTGATTTATCCGATGAACTCCGAATTTTTATGTGCCCCCCCCCCCCCCTCTTAGAAAAAAGAAAAGAAAAAAGAGGAGGGTTTATTACAATTAAGTTTGATCAGCGCACAGGGTGAAAGGTCCTGGGAAAATGCCACTACAGTCATCTTTCAAATCTCGGACCGTCGTCAAAAGGGGTCTTACGGCCAGTGTTGTAGGCGTTACCGACCCACGTTACCTCAAAATAAAAGGGATGCGTCACCGTTACCGTTGAAAAGTAACGCACGCTACTTTTGCGTTACTTTTTTTTTGTATGAATTAACACTTTTTACTTTTCTGACGTTACAGGTATGCATAAGCGCCATATTTCAAGGAACATAATTGAATTATGTTTTTTACGGTTCCATCTAAATATTCTAAAGATTCAGATTCGGAGATTCAATATAATGAAATAACTGCTCTTATTTCAAAACGTTACAATAATGAACTAAGCCCTAGAGAACAGTCACACTCACAGTTAAGCTGCATGCACACATTAGGATTTAAAGCGAGTTTCAATTATCTTCAACTCGATTGGTGCCAATTTCGAAACTATTCAGTCCTGCGAAAACAAAACATGATTCTTTATTGGGACAAAAAAAAAAAATGGGACGGCTGAAGCGGACCTTAAAAACAAGACTCTCCCGGCGAAAACGGGACGTCTGGTCATCCTAGTAATGTGAGACTGTCCACTTTATCGGTGTTGACCTGAGAATAGAGAGTTTTAGTAGATCGTTCCGATACCTCCGACAGCCCCGATAACGATACTATGCAAGCGCAAGGGAGGCGGTGGCATAGTATCGGGTATCGTTATCGGAGCCATGGGAACGATCTACTAAAACTCTCTAATATTACTCCAAGTTTTCAGTGTGTTTTCTACAGCCACCATCGAACTTGTCGTTCACAACTGATGATAAGTAGCCAGGATTACAACTCGTGACGTCACCTAGGGCAGTGTTTCACAAAGTGTGGATCGTGACCCCAAGGGGGATGCGATAGATTTCGCGGAGGGATAACCAAAGGGATCGGAAACATTAAAAAAAAGGGTCAACTTTTTTTTTTCTTTCGAGGTGTTTATAAAACGAAGTACAAGTTGCAGGTCAACATCGAGCCAGAACTGAGCGTTTGGCGTGTCGAAACTCATACCTAATATTGAGAAAATGTGCTTTAACAAACAAGCGCTCTTTAGTCACTATAGGAACTGCCATTCCTGCTTTCATGCGTTTTTGTTGCATGCGCGGTGCCCAGCGAACGTGCTCTAATTATATTAACTGCGAAAAAAAATTTCAGCGTTAATTATTTATTCATACGCTGAAATTGAAGGCTCTGTGTCATCACGAAAAGTCGGAGGGGGGGGGGGGGGGAGGGGGGGGGGGAGAGAAACATTTTTTTTCTGTTGTACTTTTGTTCGGCCGCAGGATACCAGAGTTTTGGGAAATACCAACCTAGGTGATGATAAACAACTACGTGATACTATACAGTCAGGTCTCGTTTATATAAAACCCGTTAATACGGACACCCCACTATATGGACACCATTTTCTGGGATGAACTGGGGAAACACATGCATTTTTGTCTCATTATTATGAACAACTCACATTATGGTCGATGTTTTGGTAGAACGGAGATGTCCATATTAACGAGACATCACTGTATTACTACTACTCTATGACGTCACAACAAGGAGAATCTTAGTCGTAACGTCATGAGTAGGAACCGTAAGAGGGCACCCCGAAAACAAAGGGTCGCTCAATTTCGGCCCAAGCCACATCGCGAATGGATTTCGTGATTGTTCTGTGGCTCCGTTTGCTTGACAACATTTTACTATTTTGTAGAGTTCATCGACCTTTGCAGGCCCACCGACCATTTCAGCGGTTGTGGTAGCAAGGCTCTGCAGAGAGTCCTCTGTGGGGGGAAGGACAGAGCCCTACCCTTATAATTTAAGTAAGGAGACGAAAACACAATTAGCGTCTTTTTAATAATTGTGGTTGTGTGAATATTTATACAGCGTGTAGCTGGTCAGCCTTTTCAAAGTTGCGACGAGTCACTCGCTGTAGATGAGCACTTTAGCCGGTGCAGTATACGACTGCTAGCCTGGAGTCTTTAACGTGCACCACGCAGTAGTGCACGTTACTGTGTAGTAACGTGCACCACTCAGTAGTGCACCAGGCAGTAGTGCACGTTACACGACCGCACGCCGGTACGATGCTCATCCAGATCGAAACGGGCAGGGGTGGGGATTGATCCCAGGATCTCTAGGTTCTGCAGCGCGAGCTTTCGCTCCACGTGCTCCGAGCTGGTGTGCGCTAGCTAGCGTCTGTTTACCATGAAGGCTCTCAGCGTTCTTAACCTCGAGCTTCGCGAGACTCGTGTCTCGCACTTCTTCAAAACGTAAATCCTTTTTTTTTATTTTTTTTATTACGAGTTTGTGATTCCGGTAGATTTTCATGAAGTGGTGGGCTTGCATAGCGCACACTATACTCCGTTTCACCTTGTGTTGTACCGCAGTGAAGGCTAGAAGCGTGAGCTCATAGCGTTGGCAACTGCCCTTAATGCACGAGAGCTTGTGCTGCCGAGATGTGCCCTAGAGCAAGGAGCTCGCGCTTGCAGCCTTTCCTGCGGTACAACACAAGGTGAAACAGAGTATAGCTCGAAGCACGTGGAGCGAAAGCTCGCGCTGCGGAACCCAGAAATTTTGGGTTGTGTGTGTGGCCGGTGCCATTTTGAGTGTTCGTGTGTATGGCACGTGCTTTGCTCACGTTCCGAAGCGACGAACACGCACGTGCTGGGCTGTGAAGATCGCACGCTGGACTGTGATTTTGAAAATATTGAAAAGGTAGATAGACCTATTGCTAAATTACCCAAGCATCAAGGAGAATGCAGGAAAAAATTACTACTGCTGACGCTAGCACGTGCCGCGCGTGGAACACCATTCCCAGTATTCTCCTTGATGCTTGGGTAATTTAGCAATAGGTCTATTGCCCCTTCCCGTTTCGATCTGGATGAGCATCGTACCAGCGTTCGATCGTGTGTCACTACTGCGTGGTGCACGTTAAAGACCCCCAGACTCGTGGTTGTACAGCACTGGCTAAATTGTTCATCTACAGCTAAAATACCAGACGCCCACTGAGGCAGACTAACTTCCAGCTGTATAAACTTACACCCACCAAATTATTTTTCTCGTGTGGTCAGCCACAGCGAACCAGGGACGGCGGCGGGCCCTGACAGAGTACCGGCACACTTTTAATGAACTTTTTGGTCTGTACTTCGAATATTTCTTACGCAGTCTTCCCGAATGCATTAGAACTAGGTCATTTCATTGCTTCATTCGAACTCGCCGTAATGGTCTCGACACCTAAATCCAGTGCTGCAGATTTTTCTTTGCCATGGTTTGTGATGCCCCAATACATTAGTCAGTAATGATAACTAAGTAGTCCTGCGTCCATTATCACGACGTGCGAACGATTGTTTATCGTCTTTTGCACATGAGAATCCGCCTACTGGAGTTGAATCGTTCAATGCATGACGCATTAGCGCTTACTTGACGTCCGTCATTCTTTTCCCACACCCGCAACGTTAAAATTTTTTTTTTCCTTTAGACTTAAGAATATTTCTTTAACTTTGTTATATCTACCCGATTGTTACCAATTTCCGGAGTTGTCTCTTTCTTTTCTTCTTTATGGCAACCATGTTTTCCTCAGCGTGCTAAGCTCCAGTGTTGCGGAATGGGCACCCCCATTCCACTCCCATTCCATTCCGGGGAATTAGAGTTTTCGATAATTCCATTCCTTTCAACTCCTAGGAATTGGGACACTGGGCCCATTCCCACTCCTGGAATGGCTGAATCGTTCCATTCCATTCCTCTAATTCCTAAACGTTAAAAGTGTCACTTGACAGCTGCATTATGTTGCAAGGTTGGGCAGAAATATTCAAAAATGTATTCGGAATTACAAATACTGGGATAGGTGAAAATAGTTGCTAAGATACTGATACTCAAGTCTCAAATATATCTGTGAAAATGTATCGAGATTCGTATCGGAAATACATTCTTAAAAGAGGCAAAAATTCTTTGGCAATGCAGATACAAGATTACATTTTAGGGAGGGCAGAAGTATATCTACTGATAATGCAATACATTTTTTCAAATTTCTTTGAGACGCCAACTGAGATGAAGCTTTAAGTTTGAAGTAAAAGTTTTTTTGTTTTTTTTTGGTCCCACAATTACTTTTTCGCATCCTTGGCACTTCGCCTTGAAGGTAGTGGTTCTGAACGAAGAGTCCTCAATGGGTTTAAAAAAACGCTCCATGAAGGACTGACTGCGGTCCCTTCCCTGGCATCCTGCCTGTCTGACCAGTGATGCGAAAAGACTTCGACCTGTAAACAAATTCCTTCAAAACATCACCACTTTCCTGCCCAATAAGGGCGCCCCTGTCAGCACTGATGACATGACGTCACGTTGGGATGAACAAGTATTCTTGAATCTGTAGGTGATGCCTTGAACATGAAACTTTACGCACGCTGCTGTATGAAAGGACAATATGTGCTTTCGTTGTAGGTGACCTCGTTGAAGACCATGCAGGCAGTTGCATTTGGAATTTTCGAGAAAAGTGGACAACCTGAAACATCCTGAAGCAGATGTCTTATCTTCTTTTACGGTTGAAAAATCGATACGGTGGCATTCCTGTTGTGACGGTATTTCCTGCCGACTCTCCGCCTCCAACGCATGAATGGCAGTCTTCAAGTTTCGCCTAGCATCATTCAAACAGAGACCTAGTGGATTGCGACTTGAGATGGCCGGCACAGGTGCGAGCTCTCCGAGAAACAGCGTGCTCGAGACGAGTCGCAGGAGTACGAAGTCTGGGTCGGAACAGCGAGGCCACGTTTGGCCTCCTTCCTGGGTATCGGATTACCAGAGCAGCGGGTCACATTCACGTCGGCTGATGACATACCCTTGAGCCATGCAATATCACAGGCGCAGACGCATTCGGATATGCATTAAACTTCACTGGTGGAAGTCGCCACCGCCCCCCCCCCCCTCCCCTTCACCCTCTGTTCTTTGCTTTGACGCTTATTTTTATATTGCATTATTTTTTTGCATATAAGTATGTTAGGGCCTTACGCGGGTTCGCAGTATCCCGCTCATTTTATTTCTGAACAACTGACTTCCTGACTGGCTAGGTATAGCTGAACGTAAAAATTAAATAAATAAATAAATAAATAAAATATAAAGAACCTGGCCCATTCCATTCCCATTCCATTCCGGGCAAAAGGCATTCAATTCCATTCCCATTCCATTCCCCTCAACGTTGCCGCCATTCCATTCCCATTCCATTCCGAGGTCGCGAAACTGCGGAATGATTCCGGAATCATTCCAACTCCGGAGTGGCAACTCCGCAACACTGCTAAGCTCATTTTAAACGGTGCGATGTCTCAGATCTCTATACGCCGTTCCACATTAGGGAGTTTTAGGGAACCGTGTTCGCACATCTGATACGGTACGATGAGCACTCCGGTACGAACTGCCTATATGCGAGTCTTCTGGGGTTGCGCATGCGCAGTGAGTACCGAAAGGCCCAACGTACCATATCGGATGGGCAAAATGGGTTCCCTAAAACTCCCTATTAGGTCCGGCCGTAACTGACGCTACGATTTGAGCCGATCAAGTATGTCTCCGAAAGGGCATCGTCGCGGAACTTGTTGTCTGCGCGCTTGTCATCACCGGTCAAACCAATCACGCACAGAAAATAAGGGTCATATGGGGCATTCACTCTGCGTGATTGGTTCACCCGGTGACGACAAGCGCAGAAAGACGACAAGCGCCGTGACGATGCTTTTTCTTTCGTGTCCCCCTCAAAGAAATGTCGGCAAAAAACTCTGGTTGTCGCCGTCGCTCATAGATGACGGTAGCTGTCCAGAGTGTTGTGTTTGCCGGTTGTCCGCTTGCCGCCGTCGCTCATAGATCGCGGCAACATTTCTTCGGATGATGAAGAGCGGGAACGGAATGAGCGGCGAAGTGCGCAGCAGCGCGAATGGTTTCGTAACCGCCACGAGGCCGCTATCGCCTAAAGTTACACTGCGTCGAGCGTTTCAGATTCCCTTGCGAAAGAAGAGCACATCGCTCGCCTGGAAAGCCACCGCCGAGAACAGAAGCTACAGCTCCGCTGCTCTTCCTTCTTCACCAAAGTGCAAAAGCTGATAGTTTTTTTTTTTTTTTTTTTGTGCTGCTTGATTGGTTTTACTTTTACTTGATCGTGCACACGTCGGCTGCGGTCGGAGTTTGAGTTGGAGAAGGCTGCCCCCTTCTCTTTTACTTTTCGTACTGGCTATACGGCGTGCAAGTCGGTCTGCTCCTTGCGCACCTCGTGCGTTTGTTTAACCCACTAAACACGCACACGTGCTTTTGTTTCCCACCAGACCTCGACCAATGATGACGCGAGCTCCTCGTCAGCTGCGGAACCAGAGCGTTGGACTACAGTGCCCTAGTAGTTGGACCAAATGGCCCGCATGCCGAATTAGCATGCGGCATAGCACCACGCGAGTGGTGCTACGCCGCTGATAAAAGACCGTCGCAGCGGTTGCGTGACGGCCTTTTATCCGCTCTTAAGATCACGGCGCAGACGACGACAATGAATAAACGAATGCATGTTGTTGATCCAGTGCGTTGTGTCATTCTCCGAGACGGGTAGCAGCAAGGGGATCCCCACATACTTCGTCAATCAATCGTATCAGAACTCGGACTCCGTAGCTAGCTCGGATGGATGGCTGGATGAATGAATGTTAATGGCTATATACCCTTTGTAACGGGCGGTAGCTTTCGCCACCTAGCCTAAGTCTAAAAAAGACAAAAAATTGATTCCTTCCAGCCTTTTAAGCCAATTTTCTTCCCCTAATTATCACCAGGAGGTGTAGGATATCACCAAAATGACCTTCGAAAAATCGGGCAAAAAAAAAAAAAAAAAAACGAAAAATATTACACTTGCCTCTTCCCCCCGGCGAGAGAGTCGACAATTTTTCGAACCTTGTCGGCGTTACCCCAGCACCAGACATAAGGTTGAGATTTTAGGCCGGAGCCACGCGGGAGGGAGTCTCAATTTTCTTTTGACCCGCCAGTCCCCAGCTGTGCTAGTTAGTTGTGTATCATTTAATTTTCTCTATATAATTTCCACTAATCTTCTAATAGACTCTTTGTGACTGTAATCCACTTCTCTTCCTTCCTTCCATTGTTGCCAGCAAAACCCAGGGTCACGGCCAAATAGGGTACCCCTTCAGAAAGGGCAAGGCAAAAGCCCGTGCACTTCAAAACCAAGTTCTCTAGTGTCTCGCTCTCATTATGGCAGGCAGCACATAATGTGTCTGTCTCCTCAAATTTAGTCCTGTACGTCCTCGTCCTCAAAACTCCCGTTCTCGCCTCAAACAGTACAGAATTTCCGAGTGACTTGTGAAACACATTTTTCTTCCTTATGTCCGTTTATGCGTCCTGTACATTGTTAGAGCTGACGTTTCCTGCATTCCTACCTCCCACATTTTTTTTCATGCCTCTTTCACTTCCTTTTCCACTCAAGTAGTCTGCTCAGCCCCATCACCAGTGTGTAGGTATCTAAATGTAAGCTTTCGGGTTCGGTTTGTTTATCTCGTGTTTAAGCTTTTCATGTGTAAATACTTGAATACCTTCCGTTCCCACCGCGTATCATCCATTTCGGCCAACCATTGTTCAGATTTCAACTAATTGCCTCACTGCTCAAAAAAGACGACCAGCCCAAGTCCCCCGGTACTCCCTCATTTGGTGTCTTTCTGTTGCTCGCAGTGCCAATCTGGCATCTGCCTACGCTTTTTTGTCGAATTTATAATCCTGATTGAACCTCTGATTTCATGCACAAAACCCCATTGCCAAAAGACAGTCCTGGTACCATCACTCCTTTCTATATACTTCTGACCACTTCACATCTATTACAGTTCCATAGTGCCTTTAGCGTCATAATGGATGAATTTATTTTCCATTTTCTGATTATATTCTTCTCATGTTCCTCTAGATATTTCCTACCCTCATTGAGCCAGACTCCCAGATATTTGTATTTTCCTACATGGTCTATTACAATGTCTTGTATCCTCAGGGGTTCCCTCTTTTCTTCGTTAAGCACAGTCACCCCAGGCTTGTCACTACTAAAACTCATGCCCAAGGTATCCCCTTGCTCCACGTATTCAAGCAACTTCCTGTGACGTACTCTGGTTATCTGCCATAAGTACTATACCGTCCGCATACATCAGTCCTGGTATTACCTGTACTACATGTCTCCTTCCTTGCATATAACTCACATCAAAACCTAAGTTACTTTGGCCTAATTTCGATTCCATTTCACTGAGATATATCATGAAGAGCAGAGGTGACAGTGGAAAACCCTGCCTGAGCCCTCTTTCTATGGCTGCGGGTTGTGTAGTTTCTGCTTCCCATGTTATAACTACCTTATTGTCTGTGTACACCTGCTGAAGAAACCTAACAAAATTTGCATCTAAGTTATACTCCTTCAGCTGACCCCGGAGTTTTTCCTGGCTCACATTATCGTACGCTCTCTTGATGTCCGAAAAAGCTAACCATAAAGGAGTTTGGTTTTTCATTGCAATTTCTATACATTGTGTGGCGACGATTAAGTTATCTTCCAACCTTCTATCTCTTCGGAATCTGTTTTATAGCTCACCTAGTTAATTGCATATCTTCTGCCCATTCCTCCATTTTCCGCTTTACTATCTGCATAGCTAATCTACAGGGTGTCACAAAAGAAAATTTACACGGTTTTTTTACCGGAAAAATAAACTAGGCATCGCCGAACGCTCATTAGACATTCTTCGCCCAAAGCTAGCAAAGATGCCAAAGTTTCAGCCCGATCCGATAACTTAATCAAAAGTTATAAGTGATTTTCTGAAAATTTCAATGGGAAAATGACGGCCGACGGAGTTCTCAAACACATGGGGCTCTATGGCACCAGAAACTGAAAACGGGAAAAATGGGCTTCATTTTCCCATTGAAATTTTTTAGAAAATCACTTATAACTTTTGATTAAGTTATCGGATCGGGTTGAAACTTTGGCATCTGGTTGTGACCTTAGCTTTACCTTTGGGCGGAGAATGAGCGTTCGACGATGCCTAGTTTATTTTTGCGGTAAAAAAGACCGTGTAAATTTTCTTTTGTGACACACTGTATATAGCACTGTAGTTACCGTAATTGCGTGTTAAGCCCTAATGTTTCGTTGCTTCCTCTGGCTTATATATTAGTCTAATATTACTTAGTTTCCAATCATCGGGTACCTCTCCTCCCATAATTATTTATTAATCACATGCCGTAGCTTCAATTTGTTTGCTTTTCCTAGTGCCTTAATCAGTTCCATTGGTATGTCGTCTGGGCCTGTCGCTGTACCTGCTGGAACCTTACTTTCTGTCTTATTTCATTCTCTCGTGGTCATTTCCATTATTACACTATTTTGCTCCTCCTCTACATGCTGCTGTCAGTGCTATTCATTGTCCCCCTTGCTCTAGCTGGGAGAAAGCCCCTTCGATTGTCCGCCTAATATATTACCGTGCCTCTTCCCTCTCTACTCTTCTGCCCTCATGTCTGGTCAGTATGTGTCGGAAACCTTCTGTCTCCCCCTCCGCTTTAATCTGCTCCAAAACCTTTTTTGCACTTTATGCATCAGGGTTGCCTGACCAGGAGGAACGTACACGGTTTTGTGTTTTATTTTATACTCGCCGAATGCCTAATTTTTGGTGGCCTTGCTCACTCAATTTTATTGGAGCACAAAATATACACATTTATATAACAAAATTGCAATTTCTTTGTTCTGCGGGCACTTACGAAAAGTGTAGGATTAGACAATTGGTGGTAACCTGTAATACCCCGATAAGTCCCACATCTTCTGGGGAGGGATTAGAGAGCTTTCATAGGCCGTGCTTCCCTCTCCGCTATTTTTGCCGCAACGAAAACGGCTCTACGGCGCATGCGCGCCCCGCTAGCCTACTCTGCAGAGTTGCAGATCTCGTAGCGGATCGCGGAGAGCGTTGAGGGACAGAGGAAATTATCTACGAAATCTCCCCTTTGAACGACTCCAAGTGGGCGGCGCAAGTAGCTTTGTGAGCTTCCCTTGGGGGACCTATCGATCCCCCGAGAGATGCTCATAAAGGTTGACCAGTTAGGCCACCTCTAGGCCCTAAAAAAGTGGAATAAGGAAGCTGCACTACTGGGCACCCTGAGGGTCTCTCGATGGGCTGCCCAAGTAGGCCGCCCGAGGGTCCCACGAAGAAAGCCTAGATGGGCTGCCCATGCTGTCTTCCTGAAGGTCTCTTGAGGGGGAGCCACGTAGGCCCCGTGTGGGTCCAGAAGGGGAGCCTAGGGGGCTCCGCAAGTAGGCTCCCAGTGTGTCCCGTGAGGCAACCCTAGGTGGACTGCTTATGCTGACCCCCTGTGGGTCTTATGAGGGGGCCCAGGTGGGCTTCCGAAATAGGCCCCTTGGGGGGTCCCAAGAGAGAAACCTAGGTGGGCTGCCCATATTGGCCCGCTTGTGGGTTCATGGGGGGCCGGTGGACTGCTGAAATAGGCCTCCTGCGGGTCTCACGAGAGAAACCTTGGTAGGCTGCCTATGCTGGCTTCATGTGGATCTCATGAGAAAGGCCTAGGTGGGCTGCCCAAGCAGTTTTCCTGTGACTCTAACGAGGGACGCCTATGGGGCTGCCGTTTTTGGCCCCCTGTGGGTCCCACGAGAGTAGCTCAGGGGGACTGCACATGAAAGGCTTTGTTGTTCCCATGAGTGAAGTGTTAGTGTGCTGCTCACGTTGGCGCCCCGTGGGTCTCATGAGGGGGGTTGGTGTGCTGCCCGTGTTTCCCCCCTGTGAGTCCCACAAGAAAAGCCTGAGTGGGATGACTATCTTAGGCTCCCTTTGGGTCTCACAAAGGAAACCTAGGCGGGCTGCTTAAGTGAGCTCCCTGTGAGTTCCACGAGGAAGACAAAGGCAGGCTATCCGTGTTGGCCCTCGTGGGTCTTGGAGGTGGCCCAGGTGTACTGCACAAGAAGGCCCCCTGTGGGTCCTACGAGGGAATTGCCTAGGTGAGCTGCTCATGTTGGGCCCCTGTGGGACCCACGAGGAAGGCCTAGATCGGCTGCCCATGTAATCCCCCTGTCGGCTACACGAGGGAAGCCTAGGTGCGCTGCACATTTTGGACAATGTGGGTTTCCTGAGGGAGTATATGGTGGTGTGCACAAGTAGTCCCCCGTAGGCCCTAAGTGGGGGCTCAGGTGGGCTGCCCAATTAGACCTCCTGTGGGTCCCACGACGCAAAAGAGGGTGGGGTGCCTATGCCACTTGCGGGTCTCACTAGGGGTCTGAGGTGGGCTGCCCAAGAATGCCCCCCCCCCCCCGGGTCGAACGAGGGAAGTCCAGGTGGGCTGTTCATGTTGGCCTTTGAGGGTCTCATGAAGGGACCCAAGTGGGCTGCCCAAGTAGGCCCCTGAGGGTTTCACGAGGGAGGTCCACGGGACTGCCTAAGTAAACTCCCTGTGGGGGACACGACGAAAGACTAAGCGGGCTGACCATGTTGGTCCCTGAGGGTTTCATGAGCACGTCCAGGTGGGCTGCCCAAGTAAGTCCCCTAAGGGTCTCACGAGGGTGGCCCGGGTCAACACCACTTAGATTAGTAGAAGGCCTCCACATCGCCATAACAATCAGATAGATAAAGGCCTGAATTTGGGCACGAGTGCTGCGTCAGTGTTCGGCCGGAGCTCGTGTTCAATCAGCACGTCGAAGGTCGGGGCTCGTGTTCATTCAGCACGTCGAAGGTCGGACTCGGGCCCAATAGCCGAGTTTGAGCGATCCAACTGTGATGACGTTTCATGAAGGTAGACGAGGCGATGCGGGGGCTCTGACTATTCTAGGTGGTGTTGCCCAGGTGGGCTGCTCCAGTAGGTCCCCTCAGGGTCTCATGAGTGTGGTTTAGATGGGCTGCCTCTATAGGGAACCCCTGATGGTCCCACGAGAGGGTCTCAGGCAGGCTGCCCAAGCAGGTTTCCTAAGGGTCTCACAAGGAGGGGGGGGGGGGGGGGGCAGGTGGGCAGCCCAAGTAGACCCCCGAAAGTCTAACGGGGTGCCAAAGTTGGCCGCCCTACAAGGTTTCCTGTGGGTGTCATAATAAAGGGCTCAGGTGGGCTGCCCAAGCAGGTCCCTTGTAGGTCATACAATGGGAGGCTCAGGTGTGCTGCCCAAGTATAGGTCCCTTGGAGATCTCACGAAAGGAGCCCAGAAGGACTGCCTAAGTAGGCTCCCTGTGGGTCCCCCAAGGGCTGTCTATCTTTGCCCCTGAAGTCTCACGAGTGGGCCCAGATAAGCTGCCCAAAGGGATCCCCTGAGGGTCTCACGAGGGGTGCTTATGTGGGCTGCCCGTTTTGGTCTATGGGGTCCCACGAGGAGGTCCCGGTAGGCTATCCAAGTAGGTGCCCGAGGGTCCTTCACGTGGCTTGGCCTTCTCGGGGCTACCCGAGTAGGCGAAAATGTCCGTCCCATGAGCTTGGATATAGTTTGGTTTCTAAAATTAAGCAAGCCAAAATTTTAATATATTAAGATTTCAAGGGGGAAATTTTTGTATCAATTAATGATCAACTATGAGAAAGTTATTCAAATGCAGTCAGTTTTACTTTAATTACCGAGAAGTTAAAAACGGCCAGGGAGGGGTTTCAGTTTTCCTACCTCAAACGGGAGCTTCGTGCCTTCGAGAACGTCTCGGTGTCTCGTAAATCTCGGGCGTGCACGCCCACACAAAGCACGGCGAAAGGCAAGGAGCACGTGCTGGAGGCCGGACTTTCGAAAGGAATGTCCTGCTATTCTTATATTTTTGTGACATTTGTAAGCTACAACTTGGCGTGTGTATAGTTTGCATAAAGTACTTACTGCTCATGGAAGCATTATGCATAAAAAAACAAAATAAAAAGAAGAAAAAAGAAAAACCAGGGGGAAACAGGAAGCGTCCTCTTTTTAATGTAGAAAAGAGACGGCCACGTTTGCTTGCAAGGGAAATTGACGCTGGAAAAGAACCGCCTATTCACGAGAGGAATGTTAGTCGTCCTTGTGCGGTCATGTTGGTCGCTCTCTGTTTCGGTGAGCCGAGAAAGTCTTCCCCGATTTCCCGTTGGCGGCGTCTTCGTCATCCGGACATGGCCGACTGAAACTTTCCGGAAGGTGACATACACTAAAATCGGGAGGGTGCGGGTAAACTCGAAAATAGTTGCGCGGTTGAAATTTGGGTGGAACAAGACCCTGATCATAACATCTCCTCCATAGGTGGCAGGAACAACGAGAGGTCGGGACTAAATGTCTTCACTTATCGGCCGCAGGCGTCCGACATTTCATCTCCGAACTCGTATTTTATTTGATGCTTGTAGGCCGTCACATTCTTTGTCCGCTTATGTCCGCTGCCTGCCGTTGATGGATCATGGTTGGGAGAATGGATACCGAAAGATTGCATTGGTCGGAGGCCTCCTTGAACGATGGGCGCCGTTGAAAAGTTTCGGAGACACAATACGTTTTACACTCACACACACACGCACCACCTGCAAGTGATGACAGTGATTTGGGGAACGGATGTATAGGTTCCAGTTATCAGGATTGTTCTAGAAGGGACCGCCGTAAGGAAACGGAATGGAGACGATTCCACGGTGCTGGAGGCTCGCGACCGATGACACGCACACACACGTACGTGGATGGCCACGACGGTCAGTTCACAACATCACTGCTTGGAAGGTGGCAGACTTGAGAGGTCTTCTATTAGTTGCGCGTCTTGATTGAATTGACGGAGTTACACAGTCATCCCCCCACTTTTTTGCAAACAGAACGCAAATTCTTCTTATCATTTTTTTTTTTAAAATCCCGCCAGTCGGCGCATGCCGTTATTAAGCAAATATAGCGGGAAACATATGTAGCAGTCATCGTCAAAAAATAAGTGCATTCAGGAAGGGAACGACGAATTCAGGCGATCGTTTTCAGCATGCTGTAGAGCTCTTCTTTCAAACCAGACTCTGACCAACACCTACTATAGTCACTGACAGAATGAGAACGGCAGGACGTTTTTTTCGAACGCATGGCTTCAGGTGCGCGCTCTATACGCGTTCTGCCGTGCTTTGGCTGCGCGCTCGCGCTCGAGGTCCACGAGACACCGAAGCGCTGTCGAAGGTAAAATGTTCGCGCTGGAGGCGGGACAACTGAACCTCCTTGCTGCCGTTCTCACCTTGACAGTCACTACAGATAACAAAACTTATACCAATGAAATTTTTACGTGCCCTAAAGAATTGGCCAACACGGAGCACAGACTAAACGGGAGAGCTTCGTAAGCGTTCAGCTCAAACTGGTGTTTAAAAAAACGGGGACGCGATCCCGAGCGCTGATGCTGCGGTCGCGTTCACTCTCTTCTCCCTGTTAGCCTCTAGGTGACGCAGGAATTTCAGTAGTATACAGCTTTGCCATTTAGGAGGAGTTGCTTTGACGCGGTCTATATACAGCTGCGAAAATCGCAGACCAGTCGGAGCACCTTAAATTGACCACCGGAATTCGGTATCATGGGCGCCCTACAACATTAATGTACTCATTAGGTTTGTGCAAGTATAGTGTCTGACCTAGGCACCCGAGAAACCGAGGAAGAGAATAAGACGAGAGCGCGCGTGAACGTCAGAACGCCAAGCTCCGATTCGAAGGTTTAGTGGGTAAACCTAAAGCTAGCTTCCTTTGTTTCCAGTACACTCGTCAAACGCGTTTGAATACGAGAGCCAAATGCCGGACGCCGGCTTTTCGCGTTCTAACGCGTTCAACGATTGCAGTGGAGACAATGGCTGCTACATATAGTTCTATTCACTAATCATTCATACCAGAGCTCGTTGTTCTGATGTTAGTGCTATTTCAACATACTCAACCAACGATGCTGGGATGTACCATATGGCGAGGAAGGAAGAAGTCAACTCATTAAGTGTGTGGATTCCTAGGCACGCTGCGAGGAATCTATGATTTATTTATATTTTAGAAGCTTTATCCGTGACTTTTAACCGCTCAACCGTCTGCCTTTTTATTTTATCTGCACCCCCGGATTTCGGTTTTCTCACAGCGTCTTAATAACCTTAACCATGATTTTACTGGCTGACTATACGCCGGGAAATTGAGGGAGAGGACGAGAATAGAACGCGCGGGGAAGTCAGAACGCCGAGCTCTAATTCGAATGATTAGGGGGTAGACCTAAAGCTAGCTGCATTTGTCTCCACTGCACTCCTCGAATGCGTCCGAATGCGATAACCAAACGCCGGACGCCGGCGTTTGACGGGTGCAGTGGAGATAAGGGCAAGACCACTCTTACGCCGCATTCACACTGGCGACTCAGTCGCATCCGCAAAGCGGTCGCGAATGCGGTCGCTTAAAGGTGCTGTACAAATTCACGCGCAGTTGATGTTGGACGGTTGCGATTCGAACGCCATTGTGAATGCGGCCTTAGAATTGTTACGCGTGTTTTCCTCTTTTAAATTGTGTTTACGACTTACAAGTTTTTAGGAGCGGTCGTTCAGGACTTATTGAAAACTTTCAACGTCTCTCAAGTTAAATTAAACCTTATTGCCCATCTCGGGCTGCACGCAAGTACTGAGCAGCTGGAACCGACGATGACGAACTTGCACCAAGCCTGCATTGGTGAGAAGTGCGCCCAAGCGTCTAGAAACGCAAGAACCTGGCATCTGACCACATAGTCATATAAAGTGAAGAGAACCGAATGCAAAAACAAAAAGTGGCGGGTAGCAATATTAAAAAGCTATTCTCCATACACCGAATTTTGCGCAGTTCTTGGAAAGGCACAGACGTGTCTCCGTGGTTGAAAGTGTACTGCCGTGTGCTAGCGCTCCTGCATAAGAAGTATTAGGAGGAGTCTGGCTCCAGTGCCTTTGTCTTAGGAAGAGACACATAGCAGTGCCTATAATGAAGATCATCTAACTTTCTCTCGTACAACTATAACCCAAACAAGAGAGACCCAATGCACGCTGGTTCGAGTCTCCCAAGAAACAAAATTATTAGTACTGCATACTTACGGTCTCACTCTGTCATCCCAGTGCCTTTTTTCGGGCTGCACGCAAATGCTGAGCAGCTGACTTTTCATTCTCCACAATTTCCCGTATTACACTACGTTCTCTTCACCACTGGATTTCCTTGATCAAAGTTTCGGGCTGGACAAGTGCTAGTCATTTGACGTAGCAGGAAGGTAGAATTTTCTAACGAGCTCTTCCTACATTTGTACCTCTGATTGCGCTGCGCCCAACTTGCCAGATTGGGTCGATGTTCACGCAGCAGTGGATCGGTTACACGCGTCTTTATCTTTTTAGTTTGTTCAACAGGAACACAGCACGTGCTGTATTACGTACGTATAGAGCCTTCAGCTGTCGAAGGCAGAGGCGAGAAAACTCTGGAAAATACCTCGGTTGTACGAACGTATGCACAAAAGGAGCTTCTTGTGAAGATGCGCGCACATATTACCTGTAACTCCTGAGATGGGTTGCATGGCAATTATGAAAACGGATTTATAGTCACTAACAATTTACATAAACGCAGGGTGTGGAAATTCCCTAGCGCCTTATTAACGCTCCGTGGCCAATACGATAGCAGAAATAGTCGATAAGATCGCCGAACAACGAATCACGACATAAAAAAGCTGGAATATAACAAATAGGTCACGCCCTGCGCTTTTTTAATTGTGAGTGACTATAGTTCAAAAGAAGACATTTCTCTACCAATTTCCTTTTTTATTTGAAGATTTCGTACGTTTGGGGAGGTCTTCTTAGACTAGTTTGAAGCAGTGAGTGTCAACCAAAATGTGGGCAACAGGGAAGGCACAGCAGCTCTAAACGTCCTGCCCGGCTTCGCTCCTTGAGGCCACTGAGGTGTTAACAAGTGTCAGAATATTTCGCGAACAGCTGCGGGCGTCAAGTGGCCAACAATCGACGTTACCCAGTCTTGGAAAATACTGCTCTGAGATACGGCGTCTTAATCGGTAGAAAATATTAAACTTCGTCAAGGCTCATACCCTCTGGTCTGTTTAGTCCGCCGGATGACACTATCGAAGGAAGAAAAATTCGGGAAGGATCGAACCCTTTCTGGAATACTGGAAGGATCTAGGGTTGTGCGTTGTTTATTGTAGCTGGTAGCGAGGTGCGATTTATACGGTATAGGCAGATCCGGAGAACACGTCGTTCACGCAAGACCAATCAGGAAAGGTGGCGTAATGCATGCTTTGCTCGGACCTTTTGTGGAACGTCTATAAATTTCATGCTCGACCTAGATAAAGTCGTTTTTGTGTGCTCCAAAAATCATAGTCAAGATGTGTTTTATTGGATAAAGTGCGTCGAGGACACAGTCGTATTTCGGCATCGCTTGCCTGCGGTTCGTTTGTTTTTCGAGGTGGTTTGGTTTGCGTCATTTATACCAGGCTTGCCTGTCTGTTCGCGGTTGGTGAATTCTGGAACATTTCGCGTTTTCGGGTGGCGTTGCGTGATATAAGATATGTCTTGCTCGAATTCATGGTTTGCAATTGCTAAGTAACAATCGGCTGAATATATATGATAGTTAAGCCAACACGATGTAATCACTACTGCTGCTCTTTAGAAGAGGAGGCCCCAACTCATTGATCGCCCTGCACTGGCGAAGTTTATTGTCTACGGCAAAATCTACATTACTAGGCTTACATTTTGGGTTCGCGGCACCATGTTGGGACATTCAGAAATTTCTAGAGAATTATTTGCAGTTCTTTCGCTAGTAACTGATTTTTATTTCATTTAGACAGGGTGTGTAAGGGCGACAAGTATTACACGCGTTGCTTTCTTTTTTTGGTCCCCTCTTCTACCATTTTTTCTTTATCAAGAAACTAATTTTTCTTTTGATGATGTGGCCATAATGTAAAGTGCTTGAATCATAGGTCCTGACTGTAACATATAGCTATTTAGGGGCTGATGGCCACGTCAGAAGACTGTCTTTTTTTCCCAGCCTCCTGGAAACAATTATGTCTGAAATGAATTATTATTATTCTATTATTATTTTCATGTCAAGTTTAAGGGGGTCATGAAACGATTTTTCTGTTTTCGCTATATATTACTTAGAATTTCTCCCTGATGTTTATAAATAATTCAACTTGCCTTAGTATTTCTTCCTAGGCAAAAACAGTCGCAAAAAAAAAGTAGTGAAATATAAGTATCGTTCATCCCCTCAACTCGGATCCAGAACAAGCGGCCACGTGGCCTGGTGCCTATCCTATGCCGCCAACGTTAATCATTGAGCTCCAGGCATTGTTGGAGTTCGGCTATTCTCATTACCGCAGTGGTTGGACACGAGCCACTACCCGAGTGTCCGCCGAGGCATTGATTGTTACGAGCCGAAGTGGAGTACTCACACAGTTCTCGTATCCAATCCATGAGCCGCGCTCGACTGTCGCCAGGTGGCTGGTTTAGATCCCATTATTCCGTCATAAAGCTTTGTGAAGGCCAAGACTGAGATAAATAATCCCCTTTTAATCTCGCACTTTCACCGCGACAAAGAAGCGTTTGAATCAGTGGCAATCTGTGTGAGTATACTTGGGCCAGACTAGGACCTGTACGCCTCTGTAAAAACATGAAAACTCAACCTGATATCTTTTCATGACCCCTCTAAGCATTTTCCCATGAAAGTAACTCAAGAGTAAGATTTTTTTTCTAAACGTGGTACTTGTGCATTTGTAGAAACTAAGCAGGGGTATTACATATGCATCACAAACAACACCACGCAAAACTTCACAAAGTTACTAAAACATTTTAGTTTTGTTTCTGGAAAATATATGACTAAATAAGTGTGACCGTCTATAACTTGACCCTCACTATACGACGCTTAAGGAACTGGATTTCACAATACGGAAACACCGATACCAGCAGGTTTATACCAGCTGGATGCCAATTCAATATGATACAAGGTTATAGCAAACCTAGGCATTTTGAACACTGCAAATCCGATCCGAAGCACTTGTGCAACGAAAGAGGACTAAACTGAAACCTCTGGCGAAAATAAGCCCCGACGGCCGCATTTTATCACTCAAAATGTTCGTTTTTTTTAGTCTTTTTTTTAATTACGTAATTTCTTTTTTTAGGATGTAAACATTTTATCTACAATTCATGGAGAAGAAATACTCCTAACCGAACACGATGAAGTGATCTTGGTGGCGAAAGTACGAAAACTACAATGCACTGGCTAGACTGCTCAAATAGAAAGTCTATAGACCGAGCCTCGCATGTTCCCAAGAACCAGTTTGTTCCTCCTTTCACACACCAGATCCGAGAAATCAGAGCTTGTCCCGATACCCTCACGGACACACGCTACTCCACGTCCCCGATCGCTTCGACGCTTCACCCAACTCACAGTCTCAAACATCGTCGACACGAAGGCTCACTTCAAAGTTGAACGTCAACACTTTCCACACCCGATTCCACATGCAAAACCGGATCCAAACCCGACGCTGAACGCTGCTAGCGCACGCGCTATACCGCTTGAGCCATCGGACACCACATCGGACACGTCATTGGACACCACATCGGACACGCCATCGGACGCCACATCAGACACGGACGCCACGTCAGACGCGTCATCGAGCACACGACCCGACGGTGACGCCTTTCTTCAGAGCAATGTCTCCAGGACTCCGGACCCTATTCCAGGCGCGATGCCGGACCCGATGCCAGACTCAATGCCAGAGACGACCATGGACCGTCGCCGCGGGAGTTGGAGCAACACGAGACGCGTGGCAGAACTGCTTGCCACAGCGGGCGACGGCCGCGACCCGCCGCCGCCTCGCCGTGGCTACCTCCCGTCGCCCGTGGTCTCGAGGTCGTCTTCATCGTCCGCGTCGTCTTCGTAGTCGTTCACTACGTCGTGGATGAACGACGGCTCTTCGAAAAACGTCACTGACCCCGAGCGGGGCGAGCCCGAACGCGGCGAACCGGACCGAGGACTGGGCACTCCTGGTACGTGCAGGATGGCTGCCGCGGCGCCGAACTTGACGTGGTTGATGCTCCCACGTCTCGAGCCCGTGGACGAGGCTAGGGGCCTGCCTCCGGCCATGATGTCGCTGGTGAAGTCGTCGTCGTCTTCGTCGTCCGACGACGAGGATGGCACCCGGGTCTGCGTGCGGCGCTCGTCCTCCTGGCCCGGGGGTCGGGAACTGGTGTCGCCAGACGAGGAGTCGCGGGAGAAGAGCGACGGCTTCTCGCGTCCGGGGATCTCCAGTCGCGCTGCACGCATCCTGGAGAAGAAAAACAGAAACAGTGGTGTTTTATGGATAAAGTTTTGTTGCTGGTGCGTTCGTGAAAATAAGCAGTGCCAAGCGTGTTATATTTCTGCGTGTGTGCGATAAAGAATAGGGAAAGCTCCACCTTCGTCGTCAGGTAACAATAGGCCTATATCTGGAGCTTCCTGAGGACATTGTTTATTGCGTGGCGCAATAAACACAAAAGAAAGTACTGTAATGATCTGAGGCTGTGAACATCGAATATAACGTCATAATTGTAACTGGTCATGACTCATAAAAAAAAAAGAAGAGTATTTACAAGCTTTGAAAAAATTAAAAATTCACTTAAAATAATTTGTTTTGGAGATTTAACTCTTTAGGGGATTCATTTCTTTTTTTTTACCTTTGAGGTTATGTGATGTTGCAACAATAAAACGCAGAGGACATATTTGCAAAATAAGCACTCAATCATAGTTCCACATAAAAAAATGACGATAACAAAATTGAAATTTTTTTATTGTGTTTTCTTTTTTAAGATTCGAGGCGTTTAGCGTCGCCAGGGCATTGTCCCCTTAGAAACCATAATGAGTCAGAAAGAAATGACCGTGTTTGTGAGCGTCCCCTTTTTACCCTCCGTTCGTCTCCAGTTTTCATTATCTGCTCCAGGTGCTTCCAGCCACATATCACAAACATAAAAAAAACAATCTTGGTGATAATAACAAATAATGACCACAGCCTCGTCTCCCGGCGTAACACCACCACCACCATGCCATCGCCACAAGCCACCGCCACCTTAGCCACCATGTCTTTCTTCTTCCAACCTTACCCTCCACTTTTTGCACCGCCGCTTTCTCCGCCGCACTTCTCTTCGTTCCGCTCCTCTTTGTTCAAGAACCGAAGGAGCGACCACCTGGAAACCGACCTTTTCTTGCGTGGCTTCCTGCTAGCCCACCACCTGTTGATTAGCAACCTGATGATTATCTTCGGTGATTCTCTCGCGAGTCAGTTCTCGTCCTGCATATAGCATCTCCAATGTCCAATAAATATAAGAAACCAACTAACAAACCGGCAACCTTCTAACAATGCTTTAAACTTCAAATGTGAGCCTCTGCGCAATATATTTGAGAGGAACCGGGGTGTGCATCTTATCGGCCTTAGCCGATAAGAGCGCCGAAGAACGAATAACGAAGCAAAACGTGCGAACCCGTATAGAGTGAACAAAAGCAAATTATTTTTCTTTTTGTAGGCAGAATTTTTTTTATATTTTTGTTGCAACATAATGTCGTTTGCAAACTACGTTTCTCAATATATATATCTGCAGGTTGTTAAAGCGTCCTGTCAGCGAACACCATTCCAAGATCCCTCATTCATTAAACATTCGTTTTTTGGTCTGCTTTCTTTTTTGCCCCAGCCAACGTGAAGATGAAAGTAATACAATGGTAGAGAAAGGCGGCAAACACCGTAAGAAAGGACGAGCATAAGTAATTTGCTCATTAGTTCTCCGAAAATGCTCCGGGGGACTGAAGCTCTCGGGACTGAGCAAAGACGGGTTCCGAAACAGGAGGATAGAGGCACAGTGTCGGGGTTAGAGACCTCGGAAAGTTGTTTCTGACATAAGCCGATTTTTTTTTGTTTAAATTATGAGACCGCTTGCAGATATAGAGGCGGTTCATGCATGGTAATACAGGCAGTCGGACGTCAATCGAATATTCCCTGGAAGGCGGCTGCGCTTTCTATTATATGCAACTGAAATGCGCATGGTTCTGTATTTCTATGAACAAAATATACGAATCAAAGTAGTCCGCAGCACTATACTTGTAACCGATTTCACCACCGTTCGTGCCGACTGGAAATGGGACTTCGGAGGCGCTATAAATAAAGAAAAAGATAATGCTGCACTCCCAAGCACACAAACAGAAAATTTAATGCTTATACACAATGAAACTTAAAAAACAAACAAAAAAAAAACATTGAAGTGTTGTTTAAAAAAAAAATATACCCAACAACCTTTATCTCGAGAGTCATTCAATGCACGGAGTGTATATTATATAAGGAACAAACGTTTCAATTTGTTTAGAAGACATTAAGCAATCGATTCGGGATTGAAACGAACTTATTGTGCATCAGTTTCCACGCTAAATTTATAACGGGGAAACTAAAGTGGTGTATAGGTCCCACATGACACCAATTTCCCTTCTACACTTAAGGAGAAACTTCATCGGTATTTAGGTCACGTGACGTTGATTTCCCAGATAAATTTAGCAGGAAAACTAACTGGTGTATTCGCTTCTCCTGCTTGTTGCTCGCCCTCTCGCGGCGGAAACGGGAAGCTCTCTAGTGAGGGTTCTCCGGTCACTCCTGCTCATCGGGCCCGGCGGAACTGCTCGCGATCATGGCTCGCCTATAGTCATTTCTGAATGAAAAAAAAAAGAAAAACACTCTTCACTGTCTTAATGTGTTGCTGCAGCCGGCATGTGATTGTACCTTACTACAGAGTTTTAATATCGCGTATAAAAGCAAACAGAAGTGCTGTGCATTACTTCAGCTAGAGTTGCGTGCTCCAAGCTGCACATGCAAGTCGTTTTCATGCGCCAATCCAAGACGGCAATTTTGTGCTCCGAGCACGGACAGTTTGGAACTCGCAACGTTAACGTAAACACACAGTGCTTTCGTTCGCTCGCATACGCAATACTAAAACTCACTACTGTTTCATCGGTTTTCCAACGCCAACAAAGCGTGCTGCAGTGAGCAGATGTGCAAGCGGGAGGCTTCGTTCGAACTGGAAAGCCTGAGATAAGGAAAAAGGAGGCGCGTAAAAATGAAACCAAATATATAATTGCCCGGGAAAGTTTTGTAATTAAAAAAATAAATATATAAAAAGAAACAACCACAAAACTCGTTTTTTTAAAAATTATTTTGGGGCATTTGGTTCGGAAGAAAAGGCGGCGAATTTGGAAGTTTTTGCCGATTGTCAAAAAGTCTCGACTTGGATAGCACTATATGCTTTACTCACGATCGATGTCATTTTACATGGACTTCTCAGACTAGCTTGCATGTTTTCATTTATTTTAGAAAATTTTTATTTTATAACTTGTTAATAAAAATGCTGCAATTGACACCAGTTATAATAATTTTGAACTTTGAACTGCTGCTGTTTGCACGTTTGAAATTAGATTATGAGCAACAAGTTTTATTAGAGCTTGAAAATCTAAATACTAAAATGTCTTAACTGTATTTTAAGTAATACGAATTACGGCAATGTAGGCCCCCAATAAACGCCACAATCACAAAAATGCGCCATTTAACCACAATAGTCTTTACAGGAAGGTTCCACCTTGTTTTTCTTTTAGCGTATGAAAAACTGACATCGTTAGCAAGAAAGACATAAACACTGGACGTAAAATAAAGTCCTATGCGTCACGCGTTCCCTTAAAAAACACCCACCCTTCCGTTGTCTAACTCGAATTCCTTTTTTAAGTTTTTGTAGTGAGAACAGCGTTTTTTTAATTTGTACGTTTTATGAACATATCCTAATAAACTCATCACCCGTGGGGATATTTTGTAAACTTTGCATTGAATCTGTATTTTTTTTTTTGCTGGGAATAAATGCTACAGCAGTTAATAATCTCAATACCCCAAAACCCATTAAGGTACTCGCAGTTCATTATTTCAGATGACAATCATCTGAGTGAGAAAAAGCTGCAAGAATACACAAATATTATCCCTGATTTTTTCAACGAACAGAGTATTCTATGATACCTCTAAGGTGTATGAAAGACATTGCCTCTAAAGGTGTCCTGAACTCTCCAAAATATTGTCAATTTCCAGGATCGGACACGTACGTCACAAAGTAAAGTCTCCGCGAACGATTTAATAATTACTCTGTGGCGGACATCTTGAATTGAAAGAGAAACCTAAATTAACAAGTATAGACACCCTGGAATCTAATTCAGTGCCGATAGGCGGACCTTTCGCGGCGGCGTCGCGCTTGCTCATCGGGAAGCGACCTCGGCAGTCGCAGCTCGCCTGCACTGGTACACCGGTGGGTTATGCAAGCCGGGCCGGATTAAGGTACGGGCTAAGAGGGCTGGAGACCAGAGACCCGGCTCTCCGGAATCCCGATGCTCTATGTCATGAAAAAAAAAAAGTTTGGTCAGAAAAACGAAACATAACAAAATATTTTTTAATAAAACTAAACAGAATATTTTGGACAATATTTTCACAGCCTTCAAGAAAGAGAGGCGTGAAAAAGATCATGGCAATGCAAACGAAACCTAAAGACACTTTGCGCGGCAAGCTTCTTTGGTTGGTGTACAGAAAGGCTCGTTAAATTTGACGTGTATATGGCCCCTCACGCTACTTCGCGTTCTTTTCAAAATGGCTTGGAGCAAAAGAAGGCGCCGAGGGGCTCCCAGCGTTCTGAGAGTTTCCAACCCTCTTTAGACAAAGAAAGGAGAAACATCGTAAACGCATTCGCCCGCTGTCCTACTCGAGCTCTTACTGTTATATTTCGTGCGAACGTGTGTTTTTTGAAGCGCGGCCTTCGATGCTCCAGCTGGCGAAGGAGACAGAGCTGTCGTCTCCGCGGCAGCCTCAGTGAAGTTTTTCCTAATTGAAGCCTGAAGGAAAACCTAAACTATCTGTTTTTTTTTGTTTTTTTTTAGAGGGGGATTTCTTTTTTTTTTTTTTTTTGAATATGTCTTAAGAACAACTACGGGCGTTTATTCAAGTGCGTGTTTACGCCGGAAGCTGCACACATGGTTTTACTTCCCAATGTGTTCACTGCCTCTACATTGAACTGTTTTGCAAAGGGGGGATCATTGAGGGAACCCGGAGAACGTTCTTGTTATAAGAACGAGTTTAAAGTCTTCCTGCCCATTACAAACCAGAAGCAATGACTTCGTCCTTCCAGAAACAAGTTGTATATGAAAACATTCCTTCAAACTAAAAAAAACAACAAAACAAAAAAACAGAGGAGATTTTTGCACAAACAACAAATGGACGACGAAATCGCAAAAGATATATGATTGTGCTACACTAAGAAAAGGTTGGGCACTTGTGTCCCAGAGCGTTTACTGAAAAGTGAGTCGTGGCAGTCATTAGATTGCCGCGGTCTGTACGGCTATACTTAGTAATTTACTTGAAGTGATCACAGAATCTTACCCATTTTTGAGTGATAAAATTACTCAGGCCGGAACAAATATATAACTTTAAAAACAACTTAGGCTTTCCGAAAAGTACTGTGTGAACCAATTATATCTTCATCAGCATCATCAGGAGGGCCTCAGAATCAACCTTAGCCCAGGGCCTGAAATCTTTTATTCCCTCTGTGACTGCAAGGTCGACATGCCTGCTTGTGCTGCCACATTGGCGGAAGGCCGGAAGCAGCGGGAGCGGGGCGGAGCTCTAGCCTCTAGCGCTCTCCCTACGCGGACTGAGACACGGCCGCGCGCGGCGCTGTTCGCTGGTGGATCGGTAGCGGCTCCTAGCGGACGCAGAGTGCCCACACTGAAAAAATTAAGTCCATATTAGAAGTTAGTTTCGGTTTCGTTCCGGGATTAAAACGTGGAATGTGCCCCCTGGCATAAATATTACGCTAAAAACACCGTTTTTGTAGTTGGTAGAGCTTGTCGGTTTCTAATTTACGATAACGTAAGAGGGATGCTTAGGTCACGTGACGTCAGGTCAAGTCACGTTCATTTTCCCGTTAAATTTAGGGAAGAAACGTACGGACGGAAGGACAAACTTCTGGGATTAGGGGGTTCCGTTAAAGTCCAACCAAATAAAACAGTTACCTTTTTTTTTTTTCTACATTCTTTGTTAGCGTTAGCGTCGGCGCGCGTTGCTCGAGGTCACCCGCAACAATGCGACGCGCGTGCCGACGCCGAGATCTCACCGATACAGATATCGGCACGGAGCGATGCGCGCCGAAGCGAAGTGATGCTGATGCGGGCGAAGCGAGTGATAAACGTCCCATGCGGTTGGGCTTCTAAGCCCAACAGGAAAATACAATTCAAGTTTTGGCCAAATACTTTGCAATCGTTTTTGAAAACGCTGCTCTTTATTTTCGTGGATTTGACACGAAAGTTTCTACCCGTGTATTTCAACACAAATAAGAATAAGCCTAGAAATTTATATGGCAATGGGCAAGCCTAGAATACATACATACATATATATATATATATTTCTTCTTTTTTTTAAAATAATGTTCGCACATTTTTAAAGGGACACGGAGTCAAATCCGTCACTATGTAAATATGTGTGCGCGCGTCTCCTCAACTTTTAAGAGATGCGTGTGCACAGTTGGGCTTACTCATACGCATTCCGGATACCAGCGCACGAACAAACACTGAAACATCCGCCTCTACTTAATCCGGGCACGTTTTATGTTTTTCTATACCTATTCCTTACGTTATAACGAAGCAAAAACGTAGAAAGAAGAGAACTGGCGTAATTAGCTGTTTGGACGCACGTTTCGATTGACTAAAAACATATTTTTACTCACCAGTATAAACAACCTCACCCGCAGCTTCGTATTTCCTTCTGCAAATACTCAAAAATTACGCGTCGCGGTATGTCTACACTACAAACTCTCTTCATTAATAGTAAATATAATTTACTGAGTTTGAGATTTCGTTTCCACGCTAGATATGCAAGTAAAATAATTAATTGTTGGGCGAGTTGGTGAACGTTTGGATACATGGTTTTGCGCAAAAAAGACGGACACACCAGAGAGAAACAAACACGAGCGCTCGTGTTTGTTTCTCTTTCTTGTGTCCGTCTTTTTTGCGCAAAACCACGTAGATATGCAAGCTTCGTAGGGGCCCAGGAGCTAACATATTTGCCGAGTAGAAATTAACAGGGAAACGAAAAACCGAACAAATTGTCAGCGGAGAACGCATGTAGCGAATTTCCATAATAAAATTTACAACCCATCTAATTATTTTCTTTGGCAGAAAAAGCTGGAATGAACGCACTCCTTTTTTCTCTCGTATTAATGGTATGCCTTCTAGTAAATTGGAACGATGTGCAAATAAAAACAAACAAAGAGGAATGACGGAGGTGCTCGCCGTTTTTGTTCCTATTTAAACGAATGGAGGATGCGGGGGAGAAGAAGTAGATTAAACGAAACCGCCGGCGAGTTTCGCAGTCCATCTGCTTGCCGTAGACCGTTGCACGGGTAGAGTATTACAGCGACTGCTTTCTTCCAAGCATTTGATTGTGGAAGGTTTTCATTTTATGTTTCCAAAATAAACAGGACAACGGTAGAGATACACGAAACTTCACTAAAACATGTCATTTCCCTTCTTTGAATAATTAACGTGACTTCGAACGCGTATGAGGCTTGGTAAATTTCCGAAGTGTCGAGTTTCACTGGTTTAATTAAAGAACTAAAAAAAAAGAGAAAAAGTTTGTGTACAAAAAGGTGATAATTTGTCTCGAATGGTTCAAAAAATTTCATTTCCACAAGCTCACAAATTACGCAGGCGAAAATAATACAGGAAAAAAGGACCCAGCTTGACAGGTTCGACAGGTTTGAAATCAACCGTTTGACCACTATTTCCAATTGCTGAAGCTCAGGTTTTGCGTTGTCAGGCAACTATTCTCGTATTTCGAACTAGCTTGGCGGAAGGGGAAAGAAAAAAACAACAAGGGGAAATGTTTACTGAACCCCGTACAGGCTAACGTTGGAGTTTGTGGCAGTGCATCAAAGCATTAAGATGGCGCAGTAAATGGCATTTACTCCTACGCCACGTGGAGGGCCCAGTACAACCACAGAAAGAACTATACACCAAACACGCTCTTTTCAAAAAGCCAGCATTTGCCCACACCAGACGTGAGCAGACGCAGAGGCCAGATTCGCGTGACGCGAATCGTCTACGCATGCGCCGTGATGACAGCAGCGCCGCCGCAGTGGTGTGACATCAGAGTTGATGTATACGGGTAGTAACTTAGGGAGAGGAGGAAAAACGAGCTCGCGGGGACGTCAACGCACCAACCTCTGCTAGGAAGGGTTAGTGGGTATAGACGCGAGGCTAGCTTCCTAATTGTCTCTGCTCACTCTTCGAACGGGCTCGAACGTCGAACCCAGGCGTTCAGCGCATTCGGCGTTCGCGTTCAACAGCACGTAGAGACAAAGGCGGCTATGCGGAGCGCAAGTTCGTCCGCTTCTTTTGCAGAGCTTGTGGTGACGTCAGAACGCCAAGCTCCGATTGGTTCTGAATGAAGTTGCCTGAAGAAGAAGCCTCAATTGGACGCACCATGTAAATAAAATACGAAACGAAATCTCAAAATCCATAGGCCTAAATTCATCGGCAAAGCATCTTTTACCGGAATGGCTGAAGTACCAACTGTATTATGCGCTGATATATACCAAGGTTTACTACTGCTTTCTTGTCTGGGGTCAGACGACAAAAACAAATATCACACATCTGCATTTATTACAAAAAAAAAAAAAAGCTGTTCGTCTAATGCACAATTCTGCTTATGATTCACATACAGCTCCGTTTTTTGAGAAGTATAAAATTTTGAGCTTTGAACATCTCTACATTTATAAACTTGCACTCTACATATTCCATGACCATAGACTTCAACAACCTAGCTATCCATCTGTATGCACTAGACCCGACCACCATTACAACACTCGAAATGACAAGTATATACTCCCCAAAATCAGGACAAACATGGACAGACACACGCTCTTATTTCAAATTCCAAACTTCCTTAATATGCACAGTTATCTTCATACACTTATTACGTCAAATATATCGCTAAACAGATACAAAAGCATAGTGAAAGAAACTCTCTTGCCCACAAATTTTGCGAACTGATCTGAAATATCTGGTTTTATCCTCTTTGCTATCTCTGTTGTTGTTGTGTTGTTTTTTTTTGTAGGTTTTTTTGTGTAATGGTATTATAGTATAGTTTTATAGTATCAAAAATGTGTACTATCTAAATGTCATTGAAATGTATATTTTGTTATTCCTTACATTTTATTTAAGAGCGCTTCTTGTTTTAGTGTGCTCTGCTGTCGACGAGTGTCATTGTCTTTTTAATATTTCATTTATGCAGTGGTACCAAGGCCTCGTCAGACCTTCTGGTCTTTCGCCTTGGTACTGCAGACAAAATGTATTGTCTGAACAGACTGAAATAAAAAAAAAAGGATAGTGGGTAGACCTCGAGGCAGCTTGCTTCGAGGTATACCCACTATCCTTTAATCGGAGCCAATCAGTGTTCGACGTCTTTCTAACGCCGCCGCAAATCCTGTGCAAGGAGGAGACGACTTCCCCTCCGCATAGCTTTGCATCTACCCACTATTCATTGCTACCAGAGCTCGGCGCTCTGGCGTCTCCACGCGCTCTCGCCTCCTTCTCTCTCTCTCTTTCTCAGTTTCTGCCCGTGTAGGTTTGGCATTCCTTGGGTGTCACGAGTACGCACGTGGAGGAGTTCCGCCTGTCACCGGACGGACACTTGGGCTGCCGTTGACTATGCTCCGTTGCAGCTCACGTTCGGCCGCAGAAGACGCTACGAACCAGCGAAGCTAACCCGATGCAGCGCGATTGCCATGTGGCCTTTAAGAGAGGCGCAGCGGCACGGAAGGCGGGAAGTCACGCGATGAAGTTCACGCTGCTGGATTGGCTGGAGATGAATCGTAGTTAAAAAAACGCAGTGCAGGTGTTCCGCGTGTGCTTATATACACCACGATTGGTAAATTACGCGTGCGCCTAAAATAAATGTGACAATATGACGTGTCATTTCGACGGGTTTGCTGGATCCCCGAAAACAGTGATCGATAATCCGTTTCACGGAAAGTCCTTGCTCAGCCAACGCTATACAATCGTCATCGTGAAAAAACCCGAGACTGGGAGGAAATAATAGCAGTATCAACGAGCAAATAAACACACCCTAAAAAAATCTTTAAGACGATCTGTGTATGCGTTCGTTATTTTATTTGTTCCCCTTCAGTCTCGAGTATTTTCATTAAGGATGTAGTGCTCGCCGGCGAATTTTCACTCGCTACGATCGTTTCACGCGGCGCACATCGTCTTGGTGTGTTTGATTCCCCTAGCTAAACCAACCACGCAAAAAAAAAAACAACAACAACAACAACAAAAACAACAGGATTATGTTTAATTTACTGCGTGTGATTTACCTAGCCGGTGTGATAGCAAATGCACAAACGCAACGAGTGCCATGACAATGCAATTTTTGCGCCGATTGATTAGTTCCACCGGATTGTAGCGTGAGCTGCGCTAGCTAGTTACTGTTTCTTTTGAGCAAACATCTGCCAATCAGGACAGTTCAACCTACAAGAGAGGGCAAATACACGTACACATGTCACACAAAAACCTTATTACAGGCCTTCTCCTTTTTTATTTTTTATCTCAGCATCCGTCTATACTTCTGGCTAAACGGGAAGCGTCCGCATCTATTTTAATTCCAAGGCGTCGGCGCGTTCATTGCGTGCAAATGTGAAAAAAAAACAACAAAAAAACAAAAAAAAAAAAAACAGGCAAGAAAATAACGGTTGAAGTTAGGCAGATTAACAAACGTCTCTCTGCTAGAATTTTGTCGGTGCCTAATTTGATGAGTCCCCAAACAGTCCTGTTCGCCATCGCGAGCATCGATAACTAGGTAATGCACTCCTTTTAAATGCAGAGGACCAAATATATAAAAGAAAATTACAGTTTTAATCGAGAGATTTTGTTCTGTTCTACTACGAACCCGGAAAGATGAATCCTAATTAACTGATATTGCGCTTTTGTTCGCCTGTTCTCTTATTAGAACGGATTTGAGATTGAGCCTCTTAGCAGGCCCTGTAGCCTTACGAAATAACAGAGTTTAAAACCGGACCTCGGAGAAACCCTAATTTTCGCGCTCCTAGAGAAGGCAAGGTGATAACTAGTACGTACTGTCTTGTTCGCGCACTTTTACGCCATATGATATCAAGAAAACACTAAGCTCTTCTTAGCGTCGAAGCTAGAGGGCGAACGAGCACATTGCTTCAGAATACTCAGAATGTAATCAAACTGACTAATGCAAGTGCGACGAGCGGCAAGTGATAGCTTTTCACGTGCTTCCCGCACAAAAAAAGAAACAGGCAAAATTCTTTTTTCCTTTTTTTGTTATTTAGAAACGTAGGCTTAGAAGATGTTAATTTACTTTTGGAACACGGGATGTTTCGCGCATTTCTTCTTGAGTAGTCTGCAGGGATTCGGGGTGAATTGTTGTCCCTGACCTCATCTTGCCGCAAATCCTTTCGTTTAATTCTCATATCTGGCGCTCCTGAGTCGCTTGATCTTTGGTACTATTTACTCTAATTCGGTTTAGAAGGGTTGCATCTCAAAAGACTGCACACTGAACTCTTCGTCATGACAGCGAGCGGACGGTCTTTCGGCATACAGTGCCACGCAGGCCGAGTTCTGCCAAAGTTAATTATTCAAACTGTATAGCGCCCTCGGAGTTTATCATTTGGCTCTACTTAAAAATAGGTAAAACGTCTCTCCCATCCCCCCCCCTCCCTCCCCCCCAAAAAAAGAGAAAAAAAAAAGTTTTTAAGTGCGTAGGGTGATCCACACTCTAAAAAATGCCTGCGTGTCTACTTGCTCACAAAGCACTCGAATAGCCAACCTGTGCGGTCTACGAAATCAGCTCAGCATATGATGAGGCGGAACATCCTGTTTAGACCTCAAAGTCAAATCTGCGCTCTGGCATTACGCAATACAAACATGACGTTTTGCATTGCGTAATGCCACAGCTTTTCTTTTTAGGTCTGAACGGATGTTTCGCCTCATCATATGCTGAGCAGATTTCGTAGACCGCACAGGTTGGCTCTTCGAGTGCTTTGTGAGCAAGTAGACACGCAGGCATTTTTTAGAGTTTATACCCAGGTCGATCTATACATTATTTACCGGCCTAGTCGGCGCCGGTCTTGGAGGCTAAGCTGTTCCCCAGTTCATATATGTGAGAGCCACCAATGTGATGACTTGTGCTATTAGAATATATAATTTATTAAACTCAAGTTACATGGCCAAATTTAGAAAATCGGCCGATGTCGGCATCTTTTCCGGCCGCTGGTTCCAAATCATCTCGCCTATAGTCGGTGACAGGTTAGCAGTAAAGTGGAAGCTCCTCCCACCTCTTTCCACTTTAGTAGAGCGAACGGTGGGCGACCTTTTCTCCAGCGTTCTCTTTACTAAAGTGGAAAGAGGTGGGGGGAGCTTCCACTTTGGGGTCTTGTGTGCGTCCTCCTCTCCCGGCACCTCCTCGCAGCCCATCACTCTGTTGGCCGAAGAGAGAGCGGTGGTCCCGAACGGCAGGTCGGGTATCGGCCCCCGCTGCGCGCCATGTCTTCTGAGAACGCCGTCTGGGGGACGTGACGTTGGAGAGGAACGCGACCGCCGCTAGGGCTGTCGGCCGCATCACCACACATATTTCTCTCAATCTCACGACGTCATGTCATGTTTTGGATAATGGAGTGGCATTAGCCAGAACAATATTTTGTTCTATCATCGCTGGTGGCCGGTGCTTTGTGACCCCTTTGTCCCAACGCTCTTTGTATATGACTGTGGTTCAAACCTATGTCTGGCCTATCAACACAGTGCGCACATTGATCGTGCATAGCCACTGTGCTCTGTGCCATTTTGCTTTGTGCAGACTATGGAGTGGTTTAAACACAATGAAGTGCTTGTTCAATAACAGTGTGTTTTGTTCCGAGCAGCACAAGCTCGTATGCTTAACGTCTCTGGCAGAGTGCGACGTCACGTGTGGGGGGTCACGTGTGCGGCGTTACGTGATTCGTTTTTATGTGTTCATTGGCTCACTGGAGCCATGTGTCTTAAGCTTTTTCCGCAACCAGCCTGCTTTATATTTTCGCCACCTCATCTGAGATTTTAAATAGCCAACTGGGGATCTGTTGGCCGGCATTGGGACACAAATTTATCATAACAGTTAAAAAAATAGATTGGAATGAATTTTTTAACAATATTCTTATAACTAAAAACAGAGAGCAATTGATAAGGCCCGGTTTTTTACTATAACGATGCAGCGATATTTGCTCTAAAAGTAGATAATTGCCGGCGGAGATTTGTAACACAACTAAGAACTAACACTAATCGACAAAATGCTTTTGGTTGGTTATTCTAACTGGAGTTTCAGGTTTTATAAGTGATAGTATTCAGCGTATTTGTGCCCGTATACATCGGCCAATTAAGTTTCTAGTAATGAAACCCACGTATCTTTTTTTTTTTTTTTTTTTCAATAATCCTGATTAATTTCTGCGTGCTACGGACACATCAATAAAGGCGACTTGCGGAACGACGTCAGCGAACGAAAATGCTTGGGCAACAGTTTTTCTTCAAATCAGCAAGATTCCCCGGGATTCCAAGCACGTAAATCTCACTCTTTATGTCCATGCGCAGCTTGCTGTTTTACTGCAGGTGCTCTCCGATTCACTGGTCTCCACCCGCAAATAAGGATAATTGTGCGTGCACCACTGGAAATTAGGCGCGCACCTGCTTTGATCAAAGGGGTGGGGCATAGTATGCGCCAAGAAATGTGGTGTTTATAAGGTACGCCATTTTGTTTTCTAATGAAGAAAGAATTTTAACAATAGAAAAAGGAGTCATTGGATTTGGGGCCTGTTAAAACCTGGATTAAAAGTGGATTAAACCGGGATTAGATCTGGACTAAGCCCGGTGTAAACCCAGATTAATCCGAGTTCAGGCTGGTCCTTAAGACAGTTGTTCGGGCGGAAATAATCGCTTCAAATTGGTGCGCGCCCAAGCATAAATACACTTGGGCTCTGTCAACGGGTTTGTCATTGTCACTGACAGTCAAAGAAACGCAGAGCGAGGCAAGTTGATCTTACGATTGCTCCGCAGCAAATCTCATTGCAGCATCGGCTGATAAAAAAAAAAAGCCAAAGAATGAACAAAGAGGTTATTAAAGCTTGATCAACGATAGGCTTTTCTCTGCCTTTCTTTACCTGTGAGTGACGACAACCCGTCGAAGCAGGTACTCACCCTCCTCCGCGGAGCCTCCGCATGTGCTCCTTTCTGCGCAGGCGCAGAGCCCTGTAGCGCAGCGCGCAGATGACCGCGAAGGCCACGATGGGGAAGCAGATGACCGACGACAGGATCGGGATCAGCACGGGACGGGCGTCCAGGGACACTGGGCCACATGTGGATGGGCGAAGCACAACGGACAGTTCGCCGAGGGTCGGACACCGGGGCTGCTCGCGCACGCGTCACTCCGCGCACTCACCCCCACATTCGCTCGTTGCGCAAGAGGCACGATAGAACTTCTTAAACCGGAGTCGCACCGCTCATACATTATAAAAAGACAGTCTGCAAGCACGAGTCACGGGAGCATCCGTGGTTCGAATGCCGCGTGCCAAGTTTCCTCCTTGAATACATTGTCGTACGGCGTTCTAAGCACGGATTTGGCGGTGACTCGCGCTCGAACCTGTATGCAGACTGTGTTTTGTATGATGGATAAGCAGTGTGACCCCGGCTTTACGTTTTATGACTACCTAACTACAAAGAGGCTCGTCTATGCGGAGCCCAAGTTCGTCTGCTTCTTGCACAGGCGTCGCGGTGATGTCAAAACGCCGAACTCTTTTTGGCTAATTGAAGAAAAAAAAAAAAAAGTCTGTAGACCTGAAGGCATCTAACGTTGAGATATATGCCCACTATTTTTTCAATCAAAGCCAATGAGAGCTCGGCGTTGTTCTGACGTCACCGTAACTCCTGCCCAAGCAGACGACTTGCTCTCAGCATACCCTGCTTCACTTTAGGTGCTATACGACCCGTTGGAGCCAGTCGAAGCAGCGCCAAAAACGTGTCGCCAGAAAGTGCAGTTGTGAAGCTACGAATATCATTTTGATGAGCCTCACCCTGTGGTTGTTAGCGGGAGGGAAAAAAATAAAGAAAAAATACTGGTTAAAAACAACCAATGAGCGATGAATCCCTCGCGTATATTGTTTGATTTAAAGGCCTCGAATCAACTGTGTCTACAGTCTACCTCGTTACGTTTGAAGAACGTCGGTTCTAAGATGGCGTCTGGTGCAGTACGACTGCTTGCCTTGGGTCTTCCTTCTCCATCATGCACTAACGACTACGCGGCCTTAAGTAACTACGATGAATTCCCATGATTCTAAGGAGAAACGCATCTAAAGCGCCATTTGACATACGTACGTGTTTATGCAATTGAGAGATCGCTAGTAAGAATTAATCTGTTGTGAAGTCTAAGGCTGGCAGTGCACTGTTCGGTGGTAGACATTTAGGGTGACGACATCTTCCCAAATAAAATTCCCAAGTTTTTTTTTCTCTTCTCTTTTTCTACATTCAATTACTAGCTTTTTCGCCATCGGCACTTTATTTGTGTCGTCATAGTTTTCCTCCCTTTGTATGGTTTTTATGTCTCCCAACTTAATATATTGCAATTTAAGTCATCCTTATACATGCTTATACATCCTTATACTACTAGCCCAGCTCACCACCCTTCTAAGTCATCCATGTTGTCATCATTATGAGCCGTAATTGTTGTTGACAATTGGCCTCATAAGTGTGACGTTGCTACTCCAAACAAACCGTTGCTAGGGGCGTTGCTATGGGCGAATACATAAAACTGGATTTCACTCCAAAAGAACCAACATTTAAAAGTTTTATCTGAAATTTCAACGCCTAAAAATAAAACAAAAAGATATAAGACGTATAGGTAACAAACATACCACGACAGAAGTTTTGCCGCGAAGCGATTGTCTCTGAAATATTTTCGACGGCAACTTCCGGTTCTCGAAACATCTCTCTCTGAATGACTAAAGTATGCTGTCTCAACAGTTTGAATCGTTTGCATAATGAAACGATATTGATGTTGTATTTAATGGAAACATGGCAGGTCCAAGAAAAGTCCTCGGGTTTATAAAAACGAATTGTACATGCGTACGATACGGTATATACTGTCTGACGAAAATCAGCACACGTATGGAGATCTGCTAAAAATACGAGAGAAGCCTCTCTTTAAAACAAAATATCAAATCAGCGTCAGGCGCTCTTGTTGATTTTACAGTTGACGTGCATTGCAATAAAGTAAAAATTATTGTGACTCTAACATAATCGGTTCGAGACCCGAAACTTCGTTGTTCAGGCTCGCAATATGGGTGTGTGTTTAGTTCGTAGCTATGACAGTGAGAGAAAATCCTGCTGATTCTTCCGTTTTCTGTGAGACCCGAAACAGCGAAAAAGCTTGATAAAAACATCGGGTAAGTTATATGTCTGGTACAGACAGTCCATTTGAACACACGGCGTTGATACACTTCAGATCGTCGTCGCACGTTATTAGGCTTCACGGTGTTTTCCCCCTTTTCAAATGTTGCGAAAGCCTCCATGGACAGGCGTTCGCACGCGCGCGTGTACCTTGGGGGTCGATGGAAACTGTACACGGGAACTCTTCGCTTCCAAAATCCCACAAAAAGTTGACCCCGAGAATAGAAGTTTAGTCGTTCGTCACCAACTTAATTTATCGCGGTCCCGTATTTCCTCAGAAAGAACCAGTGAACCCACAAAGCCACCGTGTCGTCTGCTAGCAAGGAAAAACTGTTGTGAAACTATTAGCTTTTATCATCGCTTTATGGTACTGATACGATAGAAAAAAGTCTTCATGAATAGACATTAACAAGAAACTATGCTCACAAAAAATTATTTACTTTTTTTTTATCAGCCAATTTTTAACTTCACGTCCAGCCTCCATGCATATGTACTCAACAACGGCCCTATATTTCGTTTCACCTTCCGTCCAGACGCAGCCGACGCTACGAGCTGATGGGACGAATCAGACAGCATCAAAAGGTCACCATCATGTTGTTCGTCATGTCTTTGTATGTGTTCTTTCATCGCTGAACCAATTATAAACAAAACAGGCCTACACTCTAAAAACGCCCGTGCGTCTGCTTTCCCGCACAACACTCGGAGAGCCAATCACCACAACTTACCGAGGCAGCTCAGCGAATGACGATGCCGAAACATATGTTTAGTCCAAAAAACGCAGTCTGAGTTGTGACATTAAGCAATGCAAGCGTCACGCTTGCATTGCTTAATGTCACAACTCAGACTGCGTTTTTTGGTCTAAACATATGTTTCGGCATTGTCATTCGCTGAGCTGCCTCGGTAAGTTATGGTGATTGGCTCTCCGAGTGTTGTGCGGGAAAGCAGACGCACGGGCGTTTTTTAGAGCGTAGTGATTTGCACTTTTGACGCTGCTTGATCGGTCCCGTTTCCTGCGTCTGTACGTAAGGTGAAACGAAGTATAGCTACGGTTCGTTTGGAGCACAGGGCCATGTTTTGACATCATCACTTCCGGGATCAATAAGAATGACGATGCTGGCGAGTGCTACACTGTGACACCTGTCACAGGAACTCGAGTCACAAGGCCGCGGAACAGTGATATTCGGACCCCTGTTTCAAGTCATTTCGAAGGTTTTGTAATTGGAAACATGCATGGAGTCGGCAAATTAGCTCGCGATCCCGACTCTGCAAGTTCTCCTTGGCATGTGTCGGTTCGACGACTATAAGATTCACATGTTATGATTAGCAGCAGCTGTGGGTAAAACAACTTATCGGCTGCCAAGAAACAACATTTCCGAGTCCAGAGGTCCTTTCGACCGAGATTGGTTTTCTCGACTCTTGTTCAGCGAGTCAAAAGAAACAGTATTGAACCTTTTGACTCGTTTGACATCTTGACCCGGCTTGTTGGATTTCTTGACTCGTTGGACTCGTTGACCCATATTGGACATTTTGACAATAAGCGCCTCGCAAAAAGGGATATTAGTTTCTTACTCAAAAACGCCGAAACGAAGAACATATGTAACGTCCTCGTGGCGGCATACCCCATATCTACGAGACGGGTACACCGAGACACGGCCCTTCTCGGGGCACATGGTGACAGGCAGCTCGGACCGGCGGTCGAGTCGGTCGAGAGATGGTCCCCGCACGAATCGATCCGTACTGCAGAGTGCGGCGCAAACATCCGAGTGGGTGGCCACGCTTGGGCGGTAGCGATCAGAGCCGCTTTTGTAGAACCGCCCTGTCGACACGACGCCACTGCGACGTGTTCGACATTCGGACAAAGGCGTCCTTTGTTTGCTCCGGTGTCGCCACGTGGTTCTGTTTTGTCGATGTAGAAGCTCTAGTTCTATTTCCCCTCGCTAAGACAAATCGGACAGGCTTAGGCTGTACTCCTCGAGTCGAACAACAGCAAGAGCGATGAGTTTTTGCTGGAAGCGGCGAGCATACTGTCTATAAAAAGACATGTAAAAGAAAGACCGCCACCCTCTGTAATACTAGGGTCCATATCACAAGAGCGAATGACATTTTAGCGAACGGCGACATTTGAGCGAATGGTCGTTTTAGCGAATAACGGGGGCGCGCGTTAACCCATCCGTCGCGCTGCGCTTTACGCCGCTTCGCGGCGACAGTCTTTGGCAACTCATTACAAAAATGTGAACCCATTTGGCCCACCCGGAAACGCCGCTTCGCGGCGTCCGACTATTCGCTAAAGTGTCGTTCGATGAAACGTGGGCGTTCGCTAAAACGTCATTCGATCAAGTGAGTGCCTCCCGTAATACTACTATTTTTTTTCGTATGTTCCTGAAATGTACATAGGGCGAGCGGCATAACGAATGCTGCGTGTATCATCATGTTGGTTTGTTATAGCGGGCAGGGTCTACCAATACGGATACTTTTTTTTTATTTTATTTCAAAGGAATATTTTGTTTAACGGATGAATGAATTTAGATGTAGGCTATGAGGCCTGTTGTGTGGATATGCTAAATCAGTGAATTGCAGAAGCGACATTCACATGGAATCGAGTTACTTCATCATGTCTGATTGATTTCACGCATCAGTTTTTTAATTCGCGCAATATTACTGAAAGGCACACGTCATTCTTTCGTAGTTCTGTTATTATTTATTCGCAGGTTGTCCGGATCCAGTGAAAGGAGAAAAAAAAAGCAGAAATTGCGTCGTTTGTCTCTAAACAAATCGAATATGACACATTCGTATTACAAACATCTTTCTGAAATGATATCCGATGCCTTCGCGGTGACAGAAGAGCGAGCAAACAGTAAAACCTTCAAGTGTCCGCCTCCTGAACGATCTTCTTAATGATACTACCTCACAAAAGATTTGGGGCAATGCGTATGAGGCACGCCCTTTCTGATGTAAAATATGAGTTTAAATGATGAGAGTATACGTATATGGTAAACGCCATTTGGTTGTAACAATACAGCCAACATACGTTCTCGCCGTGCAAACTATCTTTGATATTGCAAAAAAAAAAAAAAACAGTGAAGGAAGTTTAATTGTAAATAACTACCACGAACAGATGATATTTTAACACGAAATTTTATTACTAGAGCCCAGCGTGTTCGCGGATTACCCACGCGATTACCCGCGGATTATCCGTGGATATCCGCAGTCAACTGGTGGATCTGGATAAAAATTAATCAGATTAGGTAGACTCCGGATCGCGTGGTCAGCTTTCTGTGGCATTCCGAAGAGAGGAGGAAAGCGCGTGTACAGCGGTTGGTGCACCCTCTCCCCTAGCATTGACTGCATTGCCTCAGAAAGCTGACCGTGAGCATATAGACGCCACGGATGCGGATCAGGTGCGAATATGCGCGGATCCGGATCTACATTTTTGCCGAGGCGGCCCACAAACGCGTGTGCGACCGCGGAGTATGGAGTGGATAAATGAGTGATGTACTTTGAAGTTCACCATGAAATGTTTCGTGGCAGCAATTGACTCTCTCAGAGAAAAGGTGGCAACAGAGGAGACATTTGTTGCTTGCGCCAAGGAAGACCTGATTCTAACCAAAGATCGCTTTAGAGCATTATATCTCTCCAAGAATGCTGTAGCTAGAAAAAGTAAAAAACAAATAAGGGGGAATCAATCGTCCTGGAAAATCGTGTTCTCGTTTGGTAGGGAAAGAGCGGAAAAAGTTTTTAGCAAAGAAAAGCTAACACATGCCAAGCCACAAGAAAGTAGAAGCCTCCTCGACGGGTGAAACGTAGAGTGTGCGTGCGTTTTTTCCTTCTCAACAGTCGACTAGTTGCAAGAATGTGGTTGGGAGCACGCAGTTGGGGTCGTGTTTAAAATCGAAACCGATAGGACATTCTGATATTATTGAAAATTGCAATATCTTTCTAGTGATGTTCTCTCGTCGTGTCACATATATACGAGTACACCTCTACGTTGAGTAACCAGCTTTTTTCTCCCACTTTTTTTTATTCTTCTTCCTAAATAAAATGACAGGATGTTATTAGTCTGTTCTTTATTCATTTTTATGTCTAGAAAATGGGCGTCTTCTTAAAGTAAAAGTTGCAAAGCAAAAAACAGCAACAACCACAAACATATTTATACATATCTCTCTTTTTTTAATTTGAGAGCATTTTTTGGCAAAATGTCGCAGACTTTTAAGACGTTCTCATAACTGCGATTATTTTTCTAGCGACCTGTCTCTAGAACCGTGATGGCTTACAAATACAAATACGATAAAACCAAATACTATAAAATGGCTGTCCCCGTATTCTGATTCGAAGAGTTTTTGAACAACGATAAGCAAACGCCTTATAAGGCACCATTCTGACGCGTTATTTTTTTATTCACGCTTGATTTTATGATGTAACATGAATGCGCGGATACCGGGTCGAATTGGGTTCCGAATTTTGTAGATGCGGTTCGGATGCGGATACAAAGTCTGCGTATGCGAATCGGATGCGGATGGGATGAGGATGGGATGCGGATGGGATGAGGATGGGATGCGGAGGGGATGCGGACGGGATGCGGATGGGATGGGGACCGAATGCGGATCGAATGCGGATCGGATGCGGATAAAACAATTTAAGAGCATTGCGGATCCGGTTCGGGTGCGGATACGAAGTCTGCGTATGCGAATCGGATGCGGATGGGATGAGGATGGGATGCGGATGGGAAGCGGATGGGAAGCGGATGGGATGCGGATGGGCTGCGGATGGGATGCGGATCGAAGGCGGATCAAATGCGGATCGGATGCGGATAAAACAATTTAAGAGCATTGCGGATCCGGTTCGGGTGCGGATACGAAGTCTGCGTATGCGAATCGGATGCGGATGGGATGAGGATGGGATGCGGATGGGATGCGGATGGGATGCGGATGGGATGGGGATCGAATGCGGATCGAATGCGGATCGGATGCGGATAAAACAATTTAAGAGCATTGCGGATCCGGTTCGGGTGCGGATACGAAGTCTGCGTATGCGAATCGGATACGGATGGGATGAGGATGGGATGCGGATGGGAAGCGGATGTGATGCGGATGTGATGCGGATGGGATGCGGATGGGATGCGGATGGGATGGGGATCGAATGCGGATCGAATGCGGATTGGATGCGGATAAAACAATTTAAGAGCATTGCGGATCCGGTTCGGGTGCGGATACGAAGTCTGCGGATGCGGATCAAATGCGGATGCTCAAACGGTTATCCGCGCAAGGTTATACTCATTGGCATAAGTATACTGCGCGACACTGTGAGCACAAGCACGACATCGGCGTCTTATCGAATTTTGCTGAGACAATCTTGTTGAACAACAAGGTAGAACCCTTAAGTTAGTAATCTTTCCAAATGGTAGCCTTTCAATTAAAAAAAAAAAAAAAAAAAAAAACAAGAAAAGCCACATATTGCTTGTTTATGCAAGCAGGCAGTGTGGCGTTATGAATACATGAGTTACACGGCCTGTCTGAAACAGCCATACATTGAACAGTAAAAACCAAATAATACAAAGTAGGAAAAAGAAAGAAAGAAAGAAAAAAAGACGGTTAACGCAAGATTTTTAATGTTTGTACTAAAACAATGACATTTTCCCTCAAGACCTTGCTCAAACGAGCTAAAATAAAAGAAGGAGTATTTATTTTTTTTAGTTAAAGTAATATTTAAAGCAGATGTAGCTGACTAGAAAACGTAGTCCTTGATCTTTTGTGATATTTTACACCTTGTTTGTTCGACAAATAATTTTGCCCCTTTTACACTTTACAAAGATATTTTATTTCTAATAGAAGTGATTGTACATCAAACTAGAACAACCGGCACTGTAATCATGTTCAAATGCGCATATTTTGTTGCCTCACTATATATTTCTCTATATCCGTGGTTGAGGGTGTCCGGTATAATAAAATAATATAACATAATAAACATTGCCCCTGGATACAGTTCTTTTTCCTTTTCGCTCGTTGTTTATTGCCGGGAGCTTCGTCATACTTTTATTAAAAACTAGACCGTTTTATATTATTCCTCTGTTTGCAAGGACAAAAAAAAAAAAAAAAAAACTTCAAGAGAAAGCTTTGAAGTCCTGGAGTAGCATATTTTTTCACCCTCCCTCGCCCTCGAAGTGACGCGAAAAGTTTTATGTGTCATCGGTCATCTTGATGTATCACCCAGCCTTTTCATATAAAAAAATATAGTTTTTCCCCCTCGTTTCAGGAGTATAAAGGTTTCCTTCACAAACGAAAGAGTAAAAAAAAAAAAAAAAACACCTTTCCGAGATACACTATTTTTGCTGTTTTTATTTCGGGTACCTCACTTCACAACTTCCTGGAGGGAATCGAAACCGTTCAATAACCCGAACAGCGGTACGTTTTTCAACGTAAGCCTCGCCGGCAAACCTAAAAAAGAGAAGCAAAACCATATAGAGACTTCATGTAGAAGTCTCTATATGGTTTCGCTTCTTTTTAGAGGTACAGTTCGTCGTAGAGGTACAATCGCAGCTCAACTTTTGCGTTTTGGCACAGGCAGCATTTAAATAAAGATACATATTCACAATCTATGTATTGGAGCCAAACTCAGAGTCGGAGGAGTCGACTCCGAATAAAAGCACATACACTTGAGGAACATTTTACTGTTATTCGTTTTCACGGACTCGGCTACAAAGCGATTTAGGCAAAGGTTGCCCCTATCTCCGCATAGATATGACGGCGCCTCTACATAAACCAACATTTGCATTTGCGATACAATAGACGGCTTAAGTGAGGTTTCAAAAGGAATGGTGATATTGAGCATGCAAGACCCCATGCCTGAAGCACCAAACATCCAAAATACACCCAGGAAATGCAATTCCGCGAAAGCTACACGCTCAGTGATTTTCGGAGAACGATCGCGGACCTGCTATCATCGACGTTCAAATTATTCGTCATTAACCCCGTGCATTTCAGTACGCCGTTCATTGAAGCGATGATTTTTGTTCTTGTTTGTTGTACGCACTATTTCAGCACTTGAAAGAAGAATCTGACCTAATAAGCGTGACAAAATGTATTGGAGGAAGCTGGTAACAGGGGCCCTGTGTTACACGGCTGGTCAAAGCGGGACCAAATGGGCCGGGACAACGTCGTCTGCTGCGAGTGGTCAGCGCCGCGCCGCTCACCAATCGCAGCAGACGACGATGTTCCGGTCCCTTGGTCCCGCCGTGGAGCACAGGGCCCCAGATACCATAGTGTACAATACGAGACTGCCTTAACTCGGCTTCATTTTTTTTTGTCTCTCGTTATGTAGACAAGGTTCCTCGCGAAAACGAGGGAATGACTGCAGATCGTAGGCTGTGCGAAGCTTCTTTTCGTACCTTTGATTTCTTGCTGACGTGGCTTTATCTTCGGCAACGGATCGCGCGCCCGCAGTGTTTTAACAACCGACCGTCGATAAAACTCACGGAGCCGTCGGAGCCGAGCAGGCTGACCTATTTTGTTTTTCCTTTTACCGCAGGGCGCTGTTCCCGTTCCTGCTCCCATAGTCGACGTGTGTCTTACGATACGACAGGCCTTTAAACGCGCGGCTTGCACTTCAAAAAGAAAAAAAAAAAGAAAAAAAGAAAAAAAAAAGGAAAGAAAAGAAACGCTGAACATTTACGCTACCCGTAAGGTGATACACTGCGGCAGCTGAGGTGTGACTTCGGAGCCGCTAAGGTGTCATTTAGGAGCAGATGGACCGAATGAACGGTAAAGGTGTGAGCGCGCACCTAGAGTCCGCATAGGCGAGTGAGTGAAAGCAATGTCTATTATATTTTTTTTTTTGAAAAATCGACTTTGTTGCTTGTGCACTCAGTGTGCACATGTCACTGTCGACAGGAAAGGGGATTGGGTGAAAAAGAAAGGATAGAAAGAGAGAGGATTAGGTTTGGGGGGGGGGGGGGGGGGGGGCGGGGTGCAGGGTGCAGGGGGATGTCTCGGCCTTCGCCCGCATGTCGAGTCGTAGGACGACCCAAGCTTCAGGACGCAAGGCCTGTCGAAGTTTGATGTGGAGCCGTCTTAGGGCGAATGGCTAAATATCTTAAAGCTGCAGTGGCTGGTAGTTGTGCTCCAGGGCTAATATCGGTACGAACGTTCCGTTCGTGGAATGACGTTTGTTGTCTTGGTAGAACAAGGTGTGTCCGAAATGCAGGTTTCGTAATCAAGAGCTGGAGAGCTAGATTGGGTAGTCGTGCCTTGTTCTGGTCTGTTGACCTGCAGGTGGTCTCCTAAAGAATTTCTAGAGCGCCGCGTCTTTCAGGTAAGTTATTAGTTCTTTTAGTGCCATATCTGTCGCAGCTCGCGTTGACCGCGGATGCAGAAGTTCCTCCAGGCTAGAGCTAGAGAGACACAAACTGGGACTGCCTCGCGGTAATGAAGAACACTTCGAAAATTGCGCGCCCACGTTTGAAATCCAGGGAATGAAGAACCACGTGCGTATGCATGAACCGTTCCCTGTCGTTGGTGGGGTTGCCTGAACGTCTTATGCAATATTATTGAAAACAAAATAACACCGCCTTGTGTTCACTGAAGAACACTTCCACAATCGCAGACTCAAGTTTCGAGCGTGTATAGTTCCGCCTAATTTGACGCCCGTGGTTTCGCCGGCCTAATGGTGCGTTTACACTTGCAGATTCGCGGGCGGATTCACGCCTGCGACGAGCGGGTTCTGAAGCCGGTGGCAAAATGGACTCGTCACTGGCGGACAATCTGGAAGTCGGTCCCGGTCCAGTCCAGATGTTCCGCCAGTGACGAGCGGATTTTGCCACCCGGCTCCAAAATCAGCTCGCCGCCGGCGTGTACCCGCCCGCGAATTCGCGCAAGCGTAAACGCACCATTGTATACCCACCTAACTTAATTCGTTTTCTCGCCCGAGAACTTTATATTGTTTCCATAATCAGCAGTCTCACGTTTATGTTTCTACGTGTCCTCATAGTGTAACGGGACGACGTATTGCCACGTGACGTCTGAATGTCACATGACATCACAGTGTCAAGTGGCGTCATGACATTACATGACATCCCATGACGTCAAGTGGCGACATGACATCACGTGACTCGCGGTGTCACCTGACGTCATTAAGTCGCGTGGCGTCACTATGCAATGTGACTTGACATGACGATATCACGTCATGGTGTCAGCTGACGCCAGGGGTCGTGATGTGCGGCGTGATGTCAGAGTCGTCGTGTCCAGCGGCGTGACGTCAATGTGGAATCTTTTGGCGGAGCGCCCGAAATTGCCGGCGTCGATATGGAGCGCGTTCGACGGTGCGAAACCCGCGAAGTGTGCACCAAACTACAATCGCAGTAAAAAAAAAAAAAAAAAAGCACTTTTGCGACATTTGTAAGGATATCGTATAACTAGGATAACAAACAAACAAACTCTTCTATATTCCGTTTCGTATTAAGTCCGCCCTGTTACGTTTCCGCCGATTTACACGACTAGACGGCTGCCGAAGGAACAGACAGACTCTCTGCTACTGCACTCTAAAAAAAGCCCGTGCGTCTGCTTTCCCGCACAACACTCGGAAAGCCAATCAGCGTAACTTACGGAGGCTGATCAGCGAATGACGCTGCCGAAACATATGTTTAGACCAACAAACGCAGTCTGAGTTGTGACATTAAGCAATGCAAGCGTGACGTTTTGCATTGCTTAATGTCACAGCTCAGACTGCATTTTTTAGCCTAAACATATATTTCGGCATGGTCATTCGTTGAGCTGCATCCGTAAGTAGCGCTGATTGGCTCTCTGAGTGTTGTGCGGGAAAAAAAGACTCACGGGCTTTTTTTTAGAGTGTGAAAGACGATGTGTGTTTATTATAAAAGCAAGCTGGCTTTTGAGGATTCTGTATCCAATAAGGACCGGACAAAAAGAAAGATATACAATCCCGCACCGCTTTAGATAATCTTATCAGGAAGCCAAGAAAAACGCATAGCGCACAGCACCGCAATTGTTACAGCCCGCAGCCGATCCGATGGAGCCAATCAGGCGGTGCCAAAAGTGCATCGTCACGCTACTTATATATAGTCTGTGAGTTTCCTATTACTGACTAAACCAATCACGCACAGAAGAAAGCCCAGGATCGCGGTTCATTTATTGAGCCTGTTTAGTTGGTCAAACGCACAAAGGCGATGAGCAACATGACGATACAATTTCGGCGCTCTTTGACTGGATCCGTTGGATGGTATGGCGTTGACTCCGGTCGAACGTAGAAGGAAAACCAGTATAACGGATGTTTCAAACATACCCCGTCATCGCAACCTCCGTTGCTCCTAAAACACTCCCAAATCACAAAAAAAAAGACCGCATTTTTACGTGGTGACTGGTGTTGATTGGGGCGAAGCTCTGGTAGTGCTGATGATACTGATTTTGTTCATAGGTAGTACTGATGGTGCTGATTTTTTTTTTTATTGCTCATAGGTAGTGCTGAGTTCCGGGTTGCGTTTAGACTTCATTATTACTGCTTTATGGTCGGTGAAATGCAGAGCAAGTGGTTCTTCTAGCGGATCAGCTTGGATCCGCTAGAAGCCGTGGAAACGCATCTCACCCGCTTAAGTCAACGGTCCATGTCAGAAACAGAATGTGTGGTATGGAACGTGGTTATATACGCATTTGAGCATTTTACCGCAGCGCCCTCTCGTCTATAAACGTTGAGCCAATGCATGCAAAGTTTAACGCGATTATATACGGATTTGACCACAGCGCCCTCTCTTGTATAGACGTTGAGCGGCTGCATGCAACGTTTCATCCATGACAGAAACCTCAGCTCTTGAGTTACTACGACATCGCAGAGCCCCCTACTCGTACCGCAGTCGTGGCCGAGTGGTTAAGGCGATGGACTAGCAATCCATTGGGGTCTCCCCGCACAGGTTGGAATCCTGTCGACTGCCCTAACATGTTTTCTTTTTATGTGAGCACGGACGCCGGCCGGACGGACGGACGGACGGACGGACAAGGCTAGACCCTAAGGAGCTTCGCTCCTAAAAAGAACTTGCGGCATTGCGGGTGATTGCTCGGGTTGCCGAGAAGCGGCTCTTCCTTACTTGGGCGACCGGTCTTGAGTGCATCGTTGTTCGCGTTTACACTTGCAAATTCGCGGATGGATTTGCGGATTCGTTTACACTTGCAGATTCGCGGGCGGATCCGCGCAGGCGGAAAGTGGATTTTGTAGCCGGGTGGCGAAATTGACACGTCGCTGGCGGAAAATCTGAATATGGGTCCCGGACTGACCAAAATGTTCCGCCAAAGACGAGCCCATTTCGCCACCTGGCTCCAAAATCCACTTTCCGCGTGCACGGATCCGCCCGCGAATCCGCGAGTGTAAACGCGCCATATTGGGCAGTGACCATCTGTTTAGGTTGCGCTGAGTCCAGGCCGGGTTCCTGGCCGCAGGACTGCGGTTTGTTTTGTTTGAACAGTATTCTACCGGAGAAAAATGATACCGACAAAAGCACGACGTCACGTTATTAGAATGTATACGTTCCCCGGCTCAGGTGACTAGTAAGAGCAGACAAAAAAGCAATATTTTCTTTCGTACCGTCGTGCCGAAACGCATGACCGAGGAACTACGAAAAAACAGGAACGTACTTTCGGTGTTTTTTTCGGAGTATGTAAGTATACGAACCGTTGATTATCCGTTATATATATGGCTAAAAAAAGCAATAAGCAAAAAGGACAATTTAAGACTCGTAAGCGACGTTTTATAAGTAAAATGTAAAAAACAAAAACAAAAATAAAACAAAAACCACCGTTTATATAAGCATATTGCTTGCTATAATGAGCGATATTTTTTTTCAATAAGAAATATAATTTTGTAAATTCACCTCTACAAGAAGTGAAAATCGGTTAGTATACAAATTTTCAGGCTATAGCGTCGGCAGCACGCTTGATAAGGAATAGTAAAAAATTCACAGATTTTTACATGCGCGTTATGAATGTGAAGACAAAAGAATATAAAACAGGCAGGAGTCACCGCGAACACAAAATGCGCTTTGGCGTTGCTAGACAGGAAACTCATATAGCTTGAACAGCTCAAGATGCAAATATCTATTAGAAGCGGTACCTGAAACACAAATTCAAATAAATGTATAAAAATAATATTTGAGCTGAAAACTGACGGGCTTATTTGCATACATATTGCGGATTGGCGCGTAAATAAGTCCGTTCTCCAACATGTACCGTAACAAGAAAGATAACATAACACGTCAGGTGGCTTACGTACAAGCTGAGAAGCGCAAAACGTTCACCGTGAAGGTGTTACCAACCGTGTGCAGAGAACAAAACTCATAAAAAAGGGTAGGTAAGAAGAAGGTTGCGTCCAGAGTGTTTTCAATCTGTTTTTTAAGAATACATCAAACGATCAGTGGAAGTGATGGCACGGGAGGTGCTTAGGATATCGCAGCTACCGCTCTCTACTTCAAGTGGACTTAAAGTCCCTTGATAAAATTGACGCTTACAAGTAGCGCCAACCATAATTGTGGAAAAGCACAAGACACGTGCCATGAGCGAGTGCTCCGCCGCCATTCGCCTCCAATGGTACAGTAAACTATAGTTGATGACAGGTTGAAAGGCCAGCGGCAGCCAAACCGCTGACCTTTCAACAAGCGAAACCAACCATCGTTGGTTTGGCTTGTAAAATAATAATATCTGAATATTTGCTTCGCTTTACCTTAGTTCAGAGCGCAGCCAACGCCACAGGTTGATGTTGGCACTGAAGCAGCGCCAAGAGCGCGTTTGTTCTCTTTCTGTGCCTGTGCAGCCGGGCTAAAGGGTGGAACCCCACCGCGCATGACGTTTGGGTGCTATTTGACGGCTTATAACTTTCTTTCTATGTCTCCTACAATTAAAATGTTAATGTCAAATTAAAGAGCTGTTTTTCAACAATACTTTAATGTCTCAACATTACGATTATGTGTAGTGGTTAATTATTTATTAGGTATGTAATAGACCACAGCCTCTAATATAAAAAAAAATGTTTCTCGAGTTAGAACGTCCCAACGCTCCCATCTTTTACGCAAGTGTTCGGTTGGATATAATGAACTAAAGAAGTAAGCAATGAACTGTACAGATAATGTATATTTTAAAACAAAAATAATGTTCAAAATGGTATTATTTAATGGCTCTATAAAACGAAATCATGTCAATTAATCAAAATTACGAGACATTAAATTATGAAGCATCATTCGATATTACATTTTTCAGAACTTCCATATTGATATATTACACGTGAAGAATGTTATTAGACCTCAAGCTTTTCCCATTCAGTTACGGCAAAGTGCAGTTTCTTAATATAAAACACAGATGGCGGCACGTGTTCAAGAATAGCTTGATGCGCAATTTCCGTCCCGTGCCGCTTGGAACACCACGTGAAAGAGAGAAAAAGCGCCAGATGTCAGGGTGTCAGAAGCCTGGATGCCCGCAGTGAGCAAGCCAGAGATGTCAGAGCAACAAGCACGAGGCTGCGGGTACACCACAGCTGCTTTGGCGCGCGTTCTACTGTGCGTCCGTACACATGCCTGACGTAATCCAAATGAAACGGGCGCAATGAAAGGGATTCCGCCACATATTAGAAAACATTTGAATGTTTTTATCACTTGAAAAAAACATTTTCGCAATCAAACTACGCTTGTCGAAATTGTTCGACTATATATTGTTTCAAAAACCACTTCGGTGGCTCTTAAGTGGCAATGATATTAAAACAAAACACAAAGCATGAAAACGTGTTAGTCTCTCTGAGCCTCCGCGCTGGCCCATGAATTCATATTTATCCGGTTTAAATATCGGCCGAGGTACATGCAATCTGACGGAAGCCAATGTGAGATTTCGACTCCACGTCAAAAGATCTCCAGTTAGTCGAACTAAACCCGCAATAATTTTTTATTGGGTCGTGGTCAGTGATTTTTGTGGGTTTGGCTTGTAAACTCCAAAGATCTGAATAGTTGCTTTGCTTTACCTTTGTTCTGAGCGCAGCCAACGCTACGGGCTGATGAAGCCACTGAAGCAGCGCCAAGAGCGCGAGGTCAAGCGGACCGTTCTCTTTCTGTGCCTGTACGGTCGGGCTAAACTTGAGCCACTAAATAAGCTACGCTTCATACACATCTTGGTGCTTAAAATGATGATTCTCAGTTATCTGAGGCTTTATCTGAAATCATAGGAAACGCTTTTTTGTCCTCCACAAATGTTTAAACGGGTCACGACAAAGCAAAGCAATATTGCGTGAGCTTCCTAACACCGAAACTAATGATGAGGTAGTCACACTTTTGAATTATGACAATCGGCAGTTGTGTTTGATCTGTACTAACCACCCAGATGGCGGCGCCCATGATAGCGGGGTAAAGAGTGCCAATACTCTAAGCGCAGCCTTTTTGGTTAGCTCACATGCTAAACCAAGTACGGCGGGGGATCGTTAGCCGAGTGTGTTGTGGCACCGCAGGTCAAAGCACGTGGAGAAGTTCGCCATTGCGAGCTCCGTTCAAAGAACGGAGCTCACGCTGCAGAACCTGCAGGGACTAAAGCTCCTCGATGTGTTTGCGCTGGTCGTTCAAGTAACGTACGGTTGCCAGTGCACGAGGCCCGTGTCTCGAGCGGCCCTTGGAGGCAAATGGCGGCGCAGCACTAAAATGATTGGCCCTTGAACGCGAATGACGGCGGAGCCCCGGCTCGTGGCACGTGTCTTGCGCGTTTCCACAACTATGGTTGGCGGTACTTGTAAAAAACGCCTTTATCAAGAGGCTTTAGTAGGGACCCTGGCTTCTGCCGCCCATCTGCATCCTACCGTCGTGCGATTGTGTATCACGTATACTGCGTGATGCACGTTAAAGTCCCCGAGCTAACAGTTGTACTGCACTTTTTATAATCTGCAACGGGTAAGAATGTCGCCCTACGAAACTCCTGCTCTCTAAAAAACTGACGACTAATATTGAATGCACCGTTACATTGCATTTTTAATGTGTGTTCGCGTGTTCGCGTTCTTTTTTTTTTCCTGTCTACATCTTTGATTATGTGGCTTTTACTTATGATGAAACGGACTATAGTTGTCAGACTTCTGGAAAAAAAATATGACACAACTAAAAAAAATGGCACGTGAACGCAAAAGACAACATACAACAAGAAAAAAAAATAGGCGCACTTAATAAAAATAAGTAAAATCATATAATTGATTATATTTGTGTTTTTAAAAATTTGAGCGCACCAAAAGCTATAAAAGCGATCTTCATGATTAAAACGGTGCGCTTGTTGACTGGAAGTGCAGTTCAGGGCAGCATGCTCGCACTTGTATGTTACGTTTTTAACTCGCAAGATAAAACAGAATACTTAACTGGTAACGCATTTAGTGAAACAAAGCTTACCTTCTGCATATGTGCAATGCCCTCAGTTTTCACGAGATTACACACGTGTTTATCATTATTGTTTTCGTTTCCCACTACAATCCAGCTTGTGCTTTTTTCTGTGCTACAAGCGTTAGAGACCAACGTAACCCAGGAGCATTCTATTTCGCGGATTGTAAAAAAAAAAAAAAAGAAAAAAAAAGAAGAAGACATACGCTACTTGTTACGTGTGCCACTATCAATAACAAATATTCTCAACTTCACACTTGGCCGCTTGTGTGAGCAAACTATGTTGTTTGTCAAGCACCATTGCGTTTGTATGAAATCACGTGGGAAAAACTCGTTCTGAGCACGCGACTCTTGGCATGCAATGGATACTCATTATCGGCGCCGAGATTACTGGTACCTGTCACAGCAGGTGAAGTTTTTCTATCAACCCAGAGTTAGAATGTTTCCTTCTTTCTGTAGCAATCAGGAGACAACGTACACCAAATCTGAGGGTAGTAAAGTACTATGAACATTCAAACATTACGGCCTGAGCAGTATATGTGCACAGGCTTTAGCTTTAGTAGCACTCTTAACTTTCGATACGCTCAACGCTAGTGAAAAAAAGGAGCGCTGTTTCAGTCTTAATCAGCGGTACGCTGATTAAGACTGAAACGTGAGCACGTTTAAATATAGTATAAGCACGAAATGTACGTGCTTATACTATATTTTATACAACGTCAAACTCTACAAGTTTGCATCTTTTTCACATTTGCACAGCACTATTTGCGCGCATAAATCACCAAATTAAGACTGGAACATTGCTTAAACTTTGTGCAAAAGCTATCCACAGACCCAGAATCTTTGCCTGGCCACTCATTGCAATTATCACTCAACCCGTACTAAAATTAATTCTTATCAGCAATTGCTGCGAGTTAATTTTTAACTTTGGCATTTTTTTTATCATGACTCTCGCACCAGTACTAATTTGTGTTTTCCAGTCTCGTGGTTTTGATTAAAAAAAAAATACCCAGCTCCCTAAATGAGACACCTGATCGCCCAAAAAATAGTTCATTTGTTTTGATTTCTTAGGTATTTAATTCCTCAAGCTAGAATTTTGGAAACCCGAGTCTATCACATCATCACGTTTTGCTGGAAACCAGCAAAGAGCCAAACGCATGCACGACAAAAGTCCCGGCCCATCACATAAATCTGATCACATTGGAATATGTGTAATTGGCCTTCGAAATCCTCGCGGGGTGCTAACGCCGAACAGGCAATTTTATATTTTTCAACGCGTCGTTTGCTTTGTTGTGGATGTGTCTCGCCATTAGCTCACGACCATTTGCGTGTTTTGTTCTGACCACATTTGCTTGAGACGTGAGCTCGGAGCGTAGGCAACTGCCCCCCTTGCACAAGACCTGGTACAGCCGTGCGCGTTCCATAGAAGCTCGCGTAGAGAAAAACAAGCGAAGGACCAGGGATGTCAATATCAGGGTATAGAAAAATACCACACTGTATCAAAGCGCCACCACTCAGGATTTCTTGCATTGATGTACAAGTCTGGAAAGCGATCTCATCGCCATCTGTTGGTTCAGAATCGCACCAACCAAGGGTGGGGTTGCACCTTAAGCTGATACTACAGTGTACTGATACTGCAGCCAATAGACCGATCTCACCTGCCAGTTTGATTACGCCGCCGCTGCCGCAATGCATCGAGGGAACTTTAGTCTTTGCGCGTGCAACTACCTCTATGGAGCTCTGCGCGTGTAGAGCACGAGGCGGCAGGAGCCATCTCGTGCACTGCCGTTTGCACCATGTGAGCTAAAGTTATGGCGGCGTCACGCATGCGCCGAACGCTTGGTGAGATCGGTCTATAGCACAAGCACGAGAGCTCAAGGTCATTGATTCGAAGCATGCTTCTGCAGAACGAGCGCTCGCGCTAGAAATGCATGCCTAAAAGCGAGGAGCGCACGCTAGCTCGCGCTTGTAGCTTAGGCTGCTGTCTCAGCGTAAGGGTGAACAGACTATATGGGACTTGAGAAAACAGCGCAAAAAAGGCACAAGGACAAGCAGACAAAAGACACAAACACAGCTCTAACTCGCAACATAAACGAAATAAAGTGAGGAAAAAAGACTCATTCACAGCAGGACACGTCTTCTATCAGCCATTCGAAATAAAAAAATAAAAATAGAAAAGGTGTTACAAAATATTCAAAACATTTAAAAATTGTAGGAACTAAACACGAACTTTCACACATACGTTCCTGTGCTGCGAAAGAATTGAAGCTTCATTACCCATCGAAACTGACTCTGCACTAACACAAACATCAGGACCGCGTAGACCAAAGGTGGCCAAGCTGCGGCTCGCAAGCCGCATGCGGCTCTTCGCGTGTTAAAGTGCGGTTCACGGCTCCCTCACCTCACCCCCCCCCCCCCCCCCCCCCTTCCCTCCCGGTCACGCGAGCACTTCCCCAAAAGATAAATGGAACGCATCTTAAATCGAAAGGCAGGTTGCGGTTTGGTAGAGTTGTGCTACTGCTACCTTACCTACAGTTGGACAGTTGGACTGCTTTTGATTCTGATAGATCAAAGGTAGTTTGAGTTTAGTTTATTGCCCTAAACAAAAGTTTGCCCCCCCCCCCCCCCCCCCCCCCCCCCTGCGGCTCTTAGAAGTTTCGTAGTTTTGTTTGCGGCTCTTAGGCTGGGTCAGCCTGGCCACCCCTGGTGTAGACGAATGTAACATGCTTCATTAATTTCCCTAGTTATTTTATGGGGTATCTTGCCAATATTTGAATCTGTTTAAACAGAGGTGTATACCACATCTATTGAAATAAACTGTCAGGTGACCCAATGACGTAGACCTCAAAGTCAGAAAAAGTTTCCTAGCTCAAACATTTATGCACCGACATGTCTGTCCTATGTATACCATACCGCAGGAAAATTGAGATTTTACAAGCAAATTCCACTCTGGATGTCACGTATTTGAAACGATGTTTGACTTCACACATTACAAGAGTAGTACTTCTTGCTTTCTCAATCGCAGCACGCAATCGAGACAACTTAGAAGGGGCTGAGAAGACTACAGGAACCTTATCCGCCACCTTCTTGATATTTCCTATGGGAAAGGTTATGAAGATAAGGTGTTACCACTGGTCAGGATGTAGGTTCCCGCCTAGCGTTGTCAGAAACACCAAGCGTTTCCCTGAAGATAGCTAACAGCGATTCTGCTACCCCTACTATCATATCTTTAGGGGAACCCGTTGAAATCAGCCTTTTGATCTTAATCATAAAGCTATTGGAACTTTTTTGAAAACAAAATTTCATTAAAGAAACTCTGGGACATGCTTCGGCAATTTTTCTCTTCACAATTAAAGATTGCGTGGAATTATAGCCAAGGAGAGATTTCTTTGTCCTCGGTTCGTAAACCCAGCATAAATGATTTTGTTCTAGGTGCAAGTTTAGGTCCAGAAAGTGCTAGGCGTTATGTGGAACTTGAACCCTAACCTTTAGACGTACAGAGCACCCCTTAGAAATGTCCAAGTAAAAGCTATGTCTCCTATTTTATCGCCTGGAGCGCCCGAGAGCTGACGACTAAACACATCACTCCCGCAAAAAAGGGAAAAAAAAAGAAGAAAAATTGTTTGCTGTTTTCGAGAACTTTATTGCAGTATTATGTTCCCTCTCCGCGTAAAATTAATATCTTTCGACTACTTCCTACTTCCTTCTATCATCTACAAAAGTATGGACGTTTTGTCATAACAGCGTCTGCAATCTTAACAAAATGTCGCGTCTTCATTAGTCCCATGCCGGCACAATGCTCCTCCCAACGTCGGAGATCATTTTGATTTTCGATTTCTGTTTTCAGAGGAAACTTGGCCGTGCATTGCTATGATTTCTAGTTTTCTATGACGCTTAGAGCCCGCACAGTGAGTTAACGCCATACTTAGGCAATCTCAGAAACCTCCTCAGGGCACGTTCAAGTCAGTATAAAGGCCGGTTTGTATAAAAATCGCGTACCGACAGATGCTCTCTTTATGCTCTCGACTACTCTTGTAGCGCAGTCGACCTCTACGCGAAAGAACTCGGACGATCTGGAAAACACTTGTTCTGCGCACATCAGGCGAACGTTCATCAACATGGCGTCCGGTGAGACATCGAACCGGAAGTGCGTCTCGTGAAACCGCCCCATGGGAAAAGAAGATTTTATATACTAGGGCAACCAATTGGGCCAGTTGGTAAATGATGTACGTGATGGAGATGGACAGTTCAGTACGAGCGGACGAAGAAACAACGCAATCGCATGAGGACAAAGCTATGTTCTCTTGTGGTTGCGTCTTTTTTTTTTCCCCGCCTGCGTTTGCTGAGCTGTTAATTTTTATCATGTAGTACGAGGTTTTATATAAACCGCACACATGTGCCTCCAATTTGGATGAATCCTGTGAGTAAAAATTGTTTCGTCATCACCCTAGTCTATTTTCCACTTAGTAAATGTTTCTGTTTTTTTTTTTTTTGTTCCCCCACAATCTATTTCCCAGAACATAAGCTTCCGATACTAAAAAAAAAAAAAGAAGAAACCTTGTAAAGGCGTTTAGGTTCGCAGCCGTACGACATTAACCATATTTTCCCTTCTTCAGCGGAGAGACTCATTTGATTGAAAACAAAATGAGAAAACTCAATGAATGTCTCTATTCTCGTGTTTGTGAATCTGAATAAAAACCAAAGGGGGCGCACAAATTATACGCTGCAAAGCGACAAATGCAAAATATGTTTTATCTCGAGGTTTATACAAACAGCGCCCCGGTGGTAATTTCAAACAGAAGATGTAGATTGTTTTTTCTTGAGTGTATTTGCTTCCCATGAAGTACGTACATCACTCGCTTTTGTGCTGACGATGAGTGCTCTTTCATTGGCTTTTTGAAGAACTTCTGAGGATCTACAATGTAGCTGTTTGTCATTTTATTCTGTACGTCATAGAAACACATTGATTACTAACGTTATTGCCATTGCTTTTCTTATTCTTGCTTCTTCACCGTAAACGAGGAACTTTATTTGCGCACGGCCTCGAGATGGAAGCGCCGGCCTCTTTCAAGTCTTACATACCAAAGAGCAGCAATTGTTCGCGCCTTTGAATTACGAATTTTTTTTCGGCTGGCCCGTTTATCTTTTTCCGAGAAAACTAGTAAAAAAAACTCCATAATCAAAATACAAACGGAAAGGTTCAAACCGAAATAAAGTGAGAACTTTCGAACTTCACACAGTTTTATTACAACTGACAACAATGCCACTCGACATTGTTGCCAGCCCCCCTCTCCCCTCCCCTCCCATTAAAAACGAAAGAAGAAAAAGAGAAGCGAACGCTCTGTTTGAGACAGTAAACGTTCGCCATAAGATATACACAAAGTATAAATACGTCTATATACATATATATATATATATATCTTTTTTTTACAGTTGTACGGTGTTATTTAGGTAAGAATATGGTGTTTCTACTTGGAGGTGGCTGTTGAAGTAGTGTTTCGCAGAATAAATACAGCGAACTATAATATCTTTGATCTCGCCAACAAAAGAATTTCTGGAACGGTTTTATCAAATATTTTATTTCATTTGTTTTTGCCGTACAAATAACGTTTTACAACCCCCATCATTTTGCACTTTTTTTTTTCTTTGATAACAATCGCGATGCGTTTTTCTTCGGGAATTTCTCGCGTCTCCCTTTTTCGAAATGGCATCATAAAACTACAAAGTAATATATAAATATTTTTGTTTGAATTGCCAATATTTTTTTTTTTCCTGACGCCGGGAAGAGCACAGTTTATGAAAGTTTTATGCCACATCCGCGTCAAGTAAAAATGAGCGATCACCTAAAGTACCCGTAAACTTAAGGAAATGCGTGGATTCAGAGTTGGTGTTAGGTACACGGGGCTCCGGGGAATGTTTTCTTTCGGCCTATACCAGAAAATGAAAGAACTGGAAAAAAAAAAATAGAGGCCCAATGGTACGCCTGCTGTACCATTGGGCCTCTATTTAATTATTTTCCGCATTTCAGGACAGGAATATAGATCAAACAACTTAATCACACACTTTGGCTAATCCTGCAGTCTTGCACTGAGTTTAAGATCCTAAACCGGATTAGCCTTGTAACCCTTGAGGCGCCAAAGAGGCGCAAACTATTATCATGAGCAGTACTCCTTACGATAATAGTCGGTGCCTCTTTTCTTACATTGAATGCACGGGTGCTCAGTAAAACAAAAAAAAGTCGCCAACTACTCTCCTTAAAACTGAGAGTTCTTATCCTGACAACTATTTCACAACTAACTATCATAAGGACTATTATCATAAGGGAAGGCTCTGGGGCACATGGCGCACAAAACAGGAGGTGATTTACACATGACAAATGCTAACAAGCAGTTTGTTGCGTTGCTCACGCAATTAGATTCTTTCAACAGACAATAATGCACAATGTCAGGGGGTACACCGCGCGATCGAGGTTGAGAGAACGGTCCGTTCAAAGGTCGAGAAAGAAGCAGATGCTTCGCTGCCCGTTAAAAACTAGGCGACAACCAGCAAACATTTTTTGAAGAAATGCTTAGAAATCGTATAAGCTAGAGCATAGCCTTTTCTATATTAACAAAGCCTGGCAGTTCGACAACGGCGCTATAGATTGCCTGGTCGCAGGTTTGGAGCGCGAGGATCTGGTAGCAGAGAGCATTTCTTGTATTCAGCGCACAGCTTCTGCAGCGGCGAGGACCCGAAACATGGTTTTTAAACCCGACGAGAAAAGGAGCGGTAGTGCTAGGAACGCGAGGAGCACGAGCGGACATTCCATCGCTCGGGAGAAGTGAGTTTCGGCGTCTTACCGCAGCGGGGCGCCCGTTACATGCCTCTCCTATCATCCGTTGTCTGCCGCTTTACCTTTTCACTTTCTACGGCCGCGTCTCGTGGCGATCTGCCAGGCTTTGCCAGTATAAAGGAGGCTATGGCTAGAGCTATGTAAAAATTATCTAAAAAACGAAAAAAAAACAACTAAAAATTTGGTCACAAAAAAAAATCCTTGCTGATCAAAATAATAATTAAAAAGAAATGTTCCGAAATACCAGAAAAATCAACTACGTCTAAATAGGAACCCAATACTAACCAGTTACAACACGGTAAATGCTCGCGATTCTTTATTCAATAACGTAAATAAAACACTCTTGCCGTTCAGGAAAGAAATACAGAAAACGAATTCTCCCTTTAATATCGATGTTCCTACCACTTTACAAGATTGCTTTCCCCCTTTCACAAGGGTTCATGGTTTCATATTCGCCCGGGCTTGTGGACTCTACTATGGCGGATACAATATAAAAAATATATAAAAAAAACCTCCAGAAAAAAAAAAGAGAGAAAAAAAAAAGAAAGCAATTTAGGATAAAGCAAGTTAGCATTACCTCGTTCGAGCGTACGATCTTTGCATCAGAGTCACGCTACGATTCCATCTCGCCCCCTCTACCCTAAAACAAATCAAGCCTACTTTGCCGACTTGAAAGCGAAGTTCCCGACGGCGGACAAAACATCAACAATCGATGCAAGAAATCTCTCGAGTGGAGGTCACTGTAATTTACGAAACAGCCGTAAAACAGATCGGTAACGAAAGGCAGCAGCCGACGATCCCTACCTGAGCGCGTAAATAAAAGTGTAGAAAAAAAACCCAGAAAAAAAAAAAGCGTACTCCCGGAAATTGTTTTGTTTAATGCACTTTCCAATCCTTTCTTTTTTTTTCTCCCGTAGCCTTTTTCTTTACGGGCTTAGCGGGCATTAGGTGAAGTGGGAGCCTGCATACGGTATGCCAGGGGAAAAAAGAAACGAGAGGGTGGGGGAATTTCTGGGTGGGATTTCTCTTCAAAATTTCAACGAAATCAGTCAGACTACTTCCCCTTCCCCATTTCGCCTTCTCTCCTTTCTTTCGAATGAGCGTGGTATTTGCTGGCACCACTTCGTCGAAATCAGACGTCGCCCACGCCGTAGCCGAGCCACTAAAGTGGTATGCAAAAGGAATTCGGATGATGTTGAATGGAAAAATAAAAACAAAAAATACACACACACGCACACGCGTACGCACACACGCGTACGCACATACACGCACACATACAAACATTCTCTCTCCTCACACACACACATACACAAGGGAACAAGGTTTAATGAACACAACAAACGAGAAAACAGCGGCGAAAGCGGTGATAAAAAAATTGAAAAAAAAAAAAAGAAAAAAAGAAACCCGGAGAAGCGAGAGTCGGACCCCTCGTCGTCGATTTTCCTTCTAAAACGTGGTCCGAATAGATACGACCGAGAATTGGGAAAACTAGGGAGGCGACGGGAGAGAGGGGCTAAAAGGAAACTAACGTACCTCGAAATGCTCTCTCCATTCTCGAGCGTACGTGGCTTTTATGTCCGGGACGAGAACACACGCCCACGCGAACAGTGAAAGGATGGAATCCAAATGACGAGCAAACAATAAAACAGCGAGGGGAAAAAAAAAAAAAAAACTGAACGAGAAAAATGAAAGAAAGAACCAGTCCAGTTCACGCTTGAAAAGGTCTAGCTGATATATTACCGAACTTCAATGACCTCAGCCACATAAGTAGTTCGGTTCTTTAATTTATGAACAAGGCTTTGCATAGGTTGCTTACCATACGAAGAAAGATTGCTTACGTTAAAACATATAACGTTATGAATAAGAACAAATAAGACTAGTCCAATTTCTTCCAGATATTTGTTGACAGGTGATACCTATCCGACAGTGTTTGTAACTTTATAAGCAGTTATAACAGCTTCTCCAGTCAATGCATGTCCTATGGCAATGTTATGGTTCTTATGTAACTACTGAAGATATTCACATCGGGTTAATCGTATCCAAAAGATAAAAAAAAAAAATGCATAGCTTCGCGTTATATTCTGATTCTGCGTTCAATATTGTTTTACAGAGCCCTTAATTCCGTTAAAAAGTCTCTTTCTTTTTGTTAGCTTCCATTTTCAAGCGTTCCGGAAACTAGGATTGAAGGACAAATACAAATTGCTGTAACGCGTCCAGTATAGAATTTAATTTTGCATCGATATCTCCTCATAACGTTTCTCAGTGTATCGTCCTTTGGAATGAATTGAGGAATTATTTAATTTTCGGTCAAATAAAGAAATTCATCTGCTCATCCGATAAAAGTTTACACAGTGTGGAGCTTTCTCGGTCGGCATAAGACGAAACAGAGTTATTGACGTCGAAGCTTTACCAAAGGACGCGAATATGTGGAGCATAAAAATTTATGGTCAGTTACAAGTAATGAAATTGTCAAACGTGTGATCCTTTATTTAACATAGGGTGCCGATATGAGTGCCAGTTGTAAAAGGAATAAAAGAATTAGCCAATAGTAGTTAAGTAAAAACGGTTATGCATTATGAATGCGGGGTGCTTTCGAACAGCAAAATTTAATAGTCCCTTGTACTACTACTACTGTAATAATAATAATAATAATAATAATGATGATGACGATAACGACGACGACGACGATGACGATGATGATGATGATTTATTTGTTTGATGCCTTGGAACAAGAAGGCAGTCAGAACGTGGTGGCACATAAATCAGAAACCAATACACGGTCCAGGTTAATAATTATATTTCATTCGAGAAATACCATGCAGATTTATAGCCAGAAACACGCAACCTCTGCTCCCGGTATATCTCGCGAATATACGCCACACTTTCAATGGAATGTTCTCTTACTGTTTTGATATTGACACGAGCTTCATTAATACTCATTCTTGTCCTGCGTAGACTGTGGAGTCCGAGAAGTCAAAACACATCGAAAGGGGCTCTTCCCTCGTTTTCTAGGGGCAGAAGAAGGATGCCGTGCGCGGTTCAAGTTAGGTCCTTCTTCAGGGTGCGTTGAAGAATATCCCAGTGGCAAACCGCGTACCATCACTCAATAAATACGTGCTCTACCGACTCAGTTTTCTTGCAGAGGATACAATTCAGTGACCACGGTACAAAAATACCTTTCTTTTCTAGCCACGGTTTTAGAGGCAGCAAGCACTCTGCACTGCAATTAAAAAAAAGAAAGTTACACTGAAGGTTTGACCGGCATTTACTTTACCCTTTGGAGCATGTCCAACGCTGGGCCATCACAGTACAATAACCTATAGAAAGGTATCGGCAACAGCACATCTATTGAATCTCTCGACAGCGGTTTTCGGGAAACCGAACTGAGATTTTCTAAGACAAAGCGCACCTTGAGTATTCTAAAAGAAAGCTCAACTTCACGGAAATAACCTTGTACACTGGCACATCTTTAATTACTAGAGGACACCACAAACTCAGAGAGCGCATACTACAGTTGTACCTGCATAACAGTACGAAAAAATGTCTTTCTGGTCGCGTAAAAACACATACCTAGACACAATTTGTCGTAGAAATGAATGGGTCAATTCTAGACCGGAGCTGCGCCGGTAATAACTCGGTTTTAACTTGTGTTCCTGTAGTACCCAACGCACGCTGCACGCAATCTCTGAAAAAAAAAAAAAGCCTGTAACAAAATGTTATCGTAGCGCTGTCAATGCCAAGAGGTCGTGCCGGGAGACCCGTTTTCACTCGCTCCAGATATAAAAAGAAACAAAAGCGTTCAGAACATAAAGAAACAAAAGCGTTCGGAACAAAAGGAAACAAAACAAAAGCGTTAAAAAAATCTGAGATGTCTTTTTTGTTCCGAACGCTCTTGCTCACTCGCCCCATTGCCCCGCGGTCCCTGAACGCGACGCGTATGTCCAACACACCCCCGTCACGTGTGGCAGCTATCGCTTTGACTATGCTGTGAATTAACGCAGGACTGCTCAATTTTTTAATGCGAAAGCATTAACTGGAACATGGAACGAGCCGCCGTCACCAGCTTTGAAGCCAGGCCAAACGGCACCTTAACTCCTTTCTCCAAGTGAATCCGGCTCCAGCTTTGAAACCACGCGAAAAGCTTAGCCAAACGGCACCTAGTTTCCCCAATCTCAAAGCAGCGGAGTGAAGCTGATAGATTTCGGCTTCGGTAGTTTCGAGGAACGAGACTCCCATCGGCAGCTGCGAGCCAGTTTTAACGACCGCCACCCCATGGCGCTGCGTGCCCGCGCGTGGCCAGCGCGCCGGTAACACGAAGCCTCCAAGGTCAGAGCGGCGATGAGAGCGCTCGATCTGCCGTCGACGCAAATACGCCCCAGACAAAAGAATGAGATGCATGCTTTCGCATTCACAGCTCATAAGAAGTGCTAGGGTGTACCTCGAACCTTTTTTACGCCACTAGTGCTGCTCATGTTAGGTTCGTTCATAAAAACGATTGTATTATTTTTATATGTGCATATAATTCTGACATGTGAGGTGAAGTTTACACTCACAGTTGTAAAACTCTGGAAGGGAAAAGGCTGATTAGACCTTAAAGTGCACGAATACTTTTATGCTTTGTCTCGATTGATATCATTATATCTTACACTTCATTCGTCAAGACGTTTCCCTTTTTCTCCATTTCATTATTTGTAACCCGCTCCATCACAGAAGGAGGTGAGGACGCAGCGCTGCAAGTAATCTTATCAGATACAATCTAAAACATAACGGTCGTAATATAACTCTTAAGAGTTGTTCGGCTTGTCCATACTTTGCACCCTAAAAACGTTCTTTTAAGCACGGAGAACCCCCAAAGGGTCCTTCGTGAAAAAGCAAATGAGGGTTGTTTAAAAAACTCCTTTTTTTGACGCGAAAGAGTTTTTTTTTTTTTTTTTATTACCTTGTGGCCTTTCTAGTGCACCAGGGGACGATAATGCTTGAGGCGAAACCGTTCTTCACGAGCTGAACGAGTTCTTGGGGCATGGAAGAACCTTTCAAGAACGAGTTCAGTTATTAGAGCTTGCAGTATTCGCAACTTTCAGCGATGGTTGTCTGCGGTGAGAGAATCGCGTTCCCTACCTGAGGAATGACCGGCTTCAGAATGTAGGCGCTTAATTGCTTAAAATTTTCTGACGTGGAAACATGAAGTAAGGCCTCGCATATCTCTCGTATTTCACAAAATTGGAATTACTTTCGCGTCGCAAGACGACCATCCAGATGACAGCCCTTTTGATAGAAACTACAGCTGGCCTAGTATAGATCTGATTCAACTGTTAAAAAAAAATCACAGTCCAAGGGTTTAGATTACAGTCCGCGGACGCAACTGCGGTCAGCATAAAAAGGCTCGTGCGAAATGCGCAAACGTAGCAATACTTTTATGGAGACATATGGAATATTTACCGAAGCAGCTATGCAAGCTAGGCTGTCGAATAAGGACACTTCTGCAATCTTGGTACTAAGAATGGTGGTTAAAAGTTATCCGAAACTTTATTTGAAATACCAGGGAAGGCTTATCTTTCGAGCCGAAAATGCTTCATAGGTGCGGCGGAGCGCGAGCTAAACGAAGACTCTAAGGACGGCACTTGACAAAGGCTTTTCATTTAAACGGTAGCTTTTTTTTTCAAGGAGCATTCTCCACCTCTACGAAAGCATTCTTGGTGCGTTGCTCTGCAACACACTCGAAAATAAATTATTTTAATCCTCATTTTTGGAGTTAATTTTGTGTGGAAGGAGGTCTTGTGTTGCTAATAAAACCATAAAAAGGCCTAGAAACCTGGGTTAGTTCGAAAATCTTATCATAATTAAGAAAAAAAAAACTAAGGCGACCTTTTTTTAGCCCCAGAAATAGGAATATTATCCTGACAAGCGACATTTCCTTCGACTCCTCTCCAATCGAAATAGTAAACACATTTAAAACTTTGGGGGTAATTTTCTCAAAGCACATGTCTTGGACTGAACATGTGGACTATTTAATTTCTAAACTTGCCAGTATAACTGGTATGTTACATAGACATCGTCATATTCTTCCTATTGGAGTTAAGCTGATTTGATATCTCATTATTTCATCTCACCTGAACTACTGTCATCTAGTCTGGGATACCACCACAAAAACTAATCTGCAAAAACTATTTTTACTCCAGAAAAGAGTGCTCAGCATCCCTCAGAAACAAACCTAAAACATATTCCATTCGCCATTCCGATTTCTGGGTAACAGATGCATCTCGGTACTGACTATGGTTTACAGATTATTAAAAAAACACTGCCAATGTTTCTGAGCAAAATGATCCGGCCTAATTTCAATATAGAATCCTGTAGCATGTGTGATATTAGGAGATATGTTCTACCAAAGTAATTACGTGATTACACTTATTCCCTCGTAAGTGTTTTTTTTTTCTTTGCTCTTTGCTTTAATATTAGGAGATAGTTCTATATAAAAGTAATTATGTGATTACACTGATTACCTTGTAGGTGTTTTTGTTTGCTTTTTGCTTTTATTGTTTTTTGCTTTATATAATTTCTTGTGTATGCTTTGCAACCGCTGTGTACGTGTGAGAGGGCTGAGGACCAGTCAAGCTGCTTAGACAGGTGTTTTGCTCAGCTCCCACCCTATTTATATGGTAAATAAAAGCTATTATATTGTTATAAAGGCATTTTGTGCGACTCAGGGCTGATTCATGTTCTTGCGACTGTTTACTACTAGAGGGGCTAAACACTTATTTTGAAACCTTCTGTGTCTGCTCACGGGCGTCTTGCAACCGTCATAAGCAGTCAAAAAAAGGCTTAAAGACGGCGTTTATCCACTCCGGCCATAAGCAGTCGGAAGTGTGTGAATCAGCACCAAGATTTATCGGTCAAGTGAGTACAATTTACCGGTCATTCTTCTCAGTCATTAGAGATACGTCATTGTCGGGTCTTTCGACACTTCTCGTGGCAGCCTATTTTCGAGAATATTTAACATCGTAGTAGTCAAAGGCACATAGAATTCATAGGCATATTACACGAATAAGGATGTTGCTCGAAATATCTTGCGCTTACAACACATACGTATAGAACGCTTCTTGATGTCATAGCGATGGCCCGAAGAATTATGCATTACAATATAAACGCAGTTATGCATGCATGTTTTTCATATGTTAAAACATATTACTTACGCATTGACTGCGTCAATGAATACTACCGAGGAACCATCATTACGCGGCCGGACATTTGGCGTGCACTCAAGTTGCTTTACACTCCGTTTCAATTCAAGTCCGTCCGCAGCCGATGCGACGATACGATAGAGCCTATGAAGCACCGCCAAAAAGTGCATCGTCACGGCGCTCGTCATTGTTGTGCAGTTGCTGTGCGGAGCGCAAGTTCGTCTGCGTGTTGCACAGGGGTTACGATGATGTCAAAAGGCCGAGCTCTTATTGGCCATTTGAAAAATATAGTGGGTAGACGTCGAGACATCTAGATTCGAGGTCTACCCACTGTCCGTTCAAGCAAAGCCAATCAGAGCTCGTCATCTTTCTGACCTCACCGCAACTCCCGGGCAAGAAGCAGACGACTTGCACTCCCCATTACCAGCACAACCAATCACGCGCAGAGTATGCGCCGCGATCCTGAGCTTTTTTCTCGCGCATGATTCATTTAGCCGCCGATAAGAAACCCACAAAGACAACGAAAGGTGTGACGATGCCATATTGGCGCTGCTTGGTTGGCTGTATCAAATCATAGCGGGGGTTGATGTCGTACTTGAAACGAGTAAGGAAAAGTAACAAAAAAAAAGGTAAAAAAAGCAGGTTACATTCATCCTTTACACAATAAAAAAAGTCTGTGCGTCTACTTTCACGCACAGCACTCGGAAAGTCAATCAGCGCAACTTACGGGGGCAGCTCAGCGAATGACGATGCCGAAACATATGTTTAGACAAAAAAACGCAGTTTGAGTTGTGACATTAAGCAATGCAAGCGTGACGTTTTGCATTGCTTAATGTCACAACTCAGACTGCGTTTTTTGTCTAAACAGATGTTTCGGCATCGTCATTCGCTGAGTTGCCTCCGTAAGTTGCGCTGATTGGCTCTCCGAGTGTTGTGCGTGAAAGTAGACGCACAGACTTTTTTTAGAGTGTGCTGTCCACCCTTCAACCTGGATGGGCTGCAGAAATCTCTTACATTATTATTATGCTGATATTAAGATACAAACGCTAAAAATGCTATAAACAGCCCCGCGGACTCCGAGCTAAATCCTGATTTTTGTTTTGAATTATCGGCTTTTTAAGCAATTCCTGCTCAAACAACAATCACGAGAATGATAATATTGTAAGAGGTTTCTGCAGCTCAGGCCAGATTGAAAGGTGAACCGCATGCGCAGTATCAGTAATGGTGACGTTCAAGAGCAAATTTAAAAGTAATATGACAGGTCCTTGAGGTATATCAGGTGCTTGTTCATGGTGACCTCGAACTACGCTCAAAAACTGTGTAACCATGGAGTTGGTCGAAAATTAGCGATCATTAGGGAGCTGAAGGAACACCGTTCCCATGATTCCTTGAGTGCGGGCCGGGGCGCTTGGGAATACTGCAAATGGTCTATTGCTTAATGTCGCAACTCAGTCTGCGTTTTTTTGTCTAAACAGATGTTTCGGCATCGTCATTCGCTGAGCTGCCTCCGTAAGTTTTGCTGATTCGTTTTCCGAGTGTTGTGCGTAAAGGTAGACGCACAGACTTTTTTTAGAGTGTATGTGCATCACATGCCACACGGCTTTAAAAGAGCAGCCTCGAAGCATGGGGTAGATGTAGTGTTCTCGGCACGTATAGTTAAGTGGTATTCGCTCTGCAGTAGAAGAGTGCGTGAACAAGGAAGAAAAACAGGGGGAGAGGCCGTGCGGCATAAAACACCGCATTGAGTTCGTGCTATGCACCTTGGATGTAGTATACCAGATACCCTTCACGTGCGGGAAGTTTACATCGGACAGACGGGGCGGTGCCTCAACATTTTCCTGCGGGAACACCGTCGTTCTCTAACAGGAACAGCAAGCTCCCACTTGGTGTTACACTGCAGAGACTGCGCCTGTACACCGCTACTAGACAAGGCCATTTAGTTGTATAAACACAGACCCCAAAAAGCTCAAAAAGCTCGAGGGATTGTCGAAGCTCATAGAATAAAGAAGGAGGGGCCAGCCTGCGTGAGTCAGGCTTCCTTGAATTTGCTGGACAATGAGGTTAAATTCTTAGATCGAGGAGGACGCATATAAAATTGTGTAACAGATAGCACCTACTTTTATGAGGCGCATGCGCGTTTCCATCGTGATTAGAGAGTCGTGTTGTTGTATGGTTTCTTCGTAGTTTCCTGATAATAAAGCTTTCAGTTGTTAGTCAGCGCTCGTCCTGTCCAGTTCCTTCCTTTGTCCTTGTAAAATTTGCGCTGTTCCATTAGGAGTAGGGATAAACAACCAAAAAATGAATCTAGCAAAAAAAGAAAAAATAAACAAAAAACGAAAGAAGAAAACTATCGTAGCAGCAGCGAGCTAAATGTCTTGGGAGCTTTTTATAAAAAAGATATCGAAATAGCGATATTTTCGAGAACCGGGAGAGTTTTGATCGAGCGGCCGCCGCCGGTGCACGTCAGAACATGTCAGCGAAGAGCAGAGTCACGACATGAGATCGACGACGGTGTCACGCAGAAGGCGGAGCCCGGCCTGGAAAACAAAAATTGCTCAACCGATCAAAAAAAAAAAAAAAAAAGGTTGACTAGGGTATGGCGTGATAGCGAGTGAACTGTGGCTTATGGGGAGCCCAAAGAGGAATTGGGCACTTCTGAAGCGACTTTTTATATTTAGAGCGCTTTGGGGCAGGAGCCGTCTCGTAATAAAAAGACTATCTGAAAGCGGCGATCGCTAGCCAGCTCGCTTATGAAGAGCGAAAAACGCTGGGCCAAAGCTCGTTAAAAATACGAAGGAAAAACAGAGCGGTAACCGACCTTTCTCGTGAAAGGTTTTGTGGATGTTTAAAGCGCTAGACGAAAACCCTTTAGCTCACTAGCACGAACGAAGTGATGATTGAGGGAATGCGCTTGAGCCAAAGATGGAGGACCGTTCTGGCCGATTAGAGGAGGAGGGGGAGGGGGGGCAGTGGGACATTTTTTGAGAAGCAGCTTGCCTTTAAATTGATAACATGCACATACATCCAAACGCTAACACGGCGTTTGGTTGACACAGTCGAACGCTGCGTCAGAAACACGCCAAAGTAATCCATATTGTGCCCGTGGGTTTAGTACTCAACTTCGCAGATAGGAGCGCGACGGTTGGATCTACTCCCCAAAGGTGTCTCAGACCCCCAGTTGAAATCCGCGGGGAGTCTAAGATTCCCGAGACCCCCCCTGACTTTAAGCACTGAAACCAATAGAGCGCCCTCGCAAACAGCGCCGCGTTGCCGCGCCAGACTCCCTAAACCAATACACTCTAAAAAATGCCTGCGCGTCTGCTTACCCGCAGAACACTCAAAGAGCCAATCTCTGCAATCTACCAGAAAGAAACAACAGTATCTGAGACGTCTACTTGGAAGCAGAGGTAGACTTTTGAGCCGTACAGGAAACAAAGCTGTCAATGGTAGAACTGGTAAAACAAGCCCCCTGACATTTCCTGCACGACTACAAGGTATGCGTTAGCCATGCTGTAAGTATTTCCGCTGGACGCTTATTGAGGAAGTCTTTTTATCTCTCTGAATTAGCTGTCACGACAGACCTTTGCGGGCGTTTCATTATGCGTGACCTCCGAGTCTCCGACATCATATTCTCCATATGATGTCGTTTACACGACATCATATGTGCACGATGTACGTTTACGCGCCGAATGACGTGAATGTCAAAGTAACTTGTTTTATCACCTGTGACCTTCTTTACTTTGTGACAGAATGATAGTTATTTTGAGTGATTCTAACTGCGTTTGCGGATGAGCAGACAGCGTCATATAAACTTCGGATTGACAAAAGTGAAGGACTACGACTGGACATTGTGGGTCGCCTATCAATACTGCCCGATCAGGCCGAGTTCCACTCGCTCCGAGGAAGTCACACGGGGAGCGCTATCATGGAGAAACACTTTATCGATACTCAATTGTGTGAGTCGGACTACTGCGTGATGCACGTTAAAGACCCCAGGCTAGCGGCTGTACCGCACTGGCTAAATTTCTCATCTACAGCTGGGAGACTCGTCGCCCCTGTGAGGCAGACCAAGTTCTAGGCTGTATAAACACACACACAACCCAATTTTTTTTGTGTGAGTCGGGTGCTTCGGAGGGCCAAGGCTGCCTTGTCGTCCGGGCCTTCCCTGGCCTCGCTGAGCACCGTCTCTTCCGTTCATCACTGCCCTTGGAACTCTGTCCCTGTCTTCGCCGTGCCACGAGCCTCGCCCTTTTTTCTTCTTCCCTCACAGCGCCGTCCCTCCACGTGCCGTGCTGCTCATTGACCCCCACAACATAGTGTACCAGTCGGAGTCGGATGCAACCTAAGAACAATCTTTTAGCTCCACCCACAAGCGCATTGCGCCCATCTGAAGTGCCTCCGCCGTCAAGAAAGTAGTTCGCTAGCAACGTTGCTTTTTCTTCCTCCAGGAAACGTGTCTTAAACTACTACAATGATTATTTAATTCATTCAGGACATTTAAATAAGTTAGAATACGTTTTTGTCAACGAAATAGCTGTTTAGTAAAGAAAGAAAGTCATGTCACATGTACCGTTTTCCCAATTCATTTCTGTCCAAGATACTGTCTATCATACCGTCTAACATACCTCTCAGCAGTGCTAAGCCTCGCGCCCGCTTCGAAATTTTCGTTGGCGATAGCGTCGCTGGATTCTCACGTTGTCGCGCAAAAACTGCTGCAAACGCAAGCCGATACCATTAAGATTTCGTAGCGTAACCTCGGGCACGTAAAACACGGTGCAAAAAAGCAGAATAATTGTCACGAGAAACTAGCGTCGCGTTGCTAAGGCCAGCAACCATGTTGAGCTTTTTTTTTTTTTTTTTTTTTTCAAAAGGATCGCGATTGGTCCACGGAATCGTGACGTCATGAAAACGATTGGCTGGCGTTTCTCGGCGTAGGATTACATTTTCCTCTGAGAGGTATTTCCGGTTTTTTCTTAGCTTGCAACCGACTATAATGCTATTAATGTTGCATCATTTCTGACAAAAAAAAAAAAGAGAAAAAGAAAACTTAACGCATTTATTCTGAAAAAAAAAACATCACACGCAAGACTTGGTAGAATTTACTGCTCAGTTGAAACTATTGAAAATTTAAACTTTTATGCCGTAGAACCAATATTTTTCACAGAACATTGCATGGAATCAATAACAAATGGAAAGAAACGAAGCAAAGGAGTATAAGCTGGAAAGCAAACTGAAACTTAATAATGAACTGTTAATATATGAAAACTTCGTCGCCGCTGCAACTGATTCTTTTTGAGCAAATAGGAAGAACAGCTGAACATATATTTGTTAAGTGCGAGTTTTTAAGCAAGAACTAAAACAGATAACAATTGAGAGAGCTAGCTAGTGTTACAAAAAGTAAAAAAGTCTGAGACTACAAAAGACGTGGATGAGTATAATTTCCGTACCTTCAATCAACTTGAAAGCAAAAACCCTGGACAGGGTTTAGAAGATAATATCCGCATAAAAACTGAGCTCGATAAATTCTATCATTAGCGTTATCAGGTTGCTGTTATACGTCTGCCTAAATAAATGCTGTAGAATTTAGAAGATAAGGCGAGCGCGTCGTTTAGAAGGTCATCTGCGCTATCCATCAGGAGAACGCTCAAACGTTATTAGAGGCTTCAGTGGCTGTTCAAGTTTTGTCATCACTCTCCACTTGACCGGCTGTCGCTGAGCTAAGCTGATTTGAGCGCCGATTATTGAGGCGTGTCGCAACCAAAGACGAAATCAAGCACGGTTGAGACCACCAGATCAGCAAGTTGAGCAATCACTTTTCGGGCGTTTAATAATAAGATCGCGAGATAAAAGACTATCGGTGGTTTTTAATTAATTTTTCCCAAGCACGCACTCTTAATAAAAAAAAAAAACAAAAAAAAAAACAGCGCTGAAATTGGTATCGACACAGCCATCGTTTGACGACAAAGTGAGAGTGACGACACAACTTTAACTGCGGCTGAAATGTCGCTTGTGCTGACAATAGCCTCGATGATAGCTCATATTTCTTCCGTTAGATAGCACTGGAAGTTTCCGGAGCCACGCGCTCGCCTGTGCGTTCCCATATCCTCCGCGACTGTACAGATTCTTATGTTGATGCTGTCGGCAGAAGAGTGGACAAGACAGGACAAGGTGATGGAACACATAATCTATTTATGGAGGTCTACAAAAAAAAAAAAAAAAAAACAAGAAAAAACAACAAAAAAACAGGAGGTCCCCTGAAGTGCTTTCAGCGTGTCTTCGGTGTGAGAGAGCGGATGGACGTTTTTTTAGTTACCTTGTAAAAACACCGCTGGTTGACACAAGAACGCCACGAGCCTTTTTTTCTTCTTCGCAAGAAACACGTGAGACGAAAAAAAAGGTTAGATATCGCCTGGATAACTTTTTTCTGGCATGCTCGGTACAATATAGTGAAACAATATATTACACCTCACAAATGTCTACAGTGCTGACCAATGCACGGGCGTGTGAGCCTATACTTGGATGTGTTCCAAATCTTACCCAAATAACCTGTTTTTTGCGTCATCGGGTAATACCACGTGACAAGGCAAGTAAAATATCTTCGATTCGACTTTGAAATGGCCCTAATCCTTGTTCTTATTTTCTCTGGATGGGCTTCGCCCCGGGACGTGGCTGAGAACACACCTAGCTGACGACCGACATGAAATGCTCTTCAACATCGAACCAGAGCCTAAAGAAAGGGTACTTAGTTATTATTTCAATAACTACAACGTTAAAAAAGTCCGAGAACACCTAAGCACTTCTTATCAGTTGTGAATGCGAAAGCTTGAATGTCATTCTTCCGCTCCCTTGGTTCGTCTACGGCGTAGTGGCGTGGACGGCCACGTTTCCCCGGCCGACGGCCGAGTGCGCGCTCTCGTGAAGTGGCCACGCCGCGCTGAGCTCGGCCATGCACCCTCCCTGGAGTTTGCCCGAGCAGGCTCTGCTGCCAGGCCCGCATCGCCGCGCCGCTCTTACCAGCGGCCGGGCTGCTGCGTGTGCTGCACAGCCATGGAGAGGGTTTTTTGGTGGCTTTTTTTGGAACTACGCCGCACGAGAGCCAACGGGAGCCCCGTCCCTCGATGACGCGCGCCGGCCAATGGGAGCATAATCTATCAGAGATCGGCTTCACTTGGGAAAAGGGATTTTAGGTGCCGTTTGGCCAACGTTTGGAGTGGTTTCAAAGCTGATGACGTCGGTTCGCTCCACGAGACAGTTCATGCTTTCGCATTAACGCACACACACACACACACACGCACACACACACACATGTGCCCGCATATAATAAGGGACACGCCCACCTTGTTTCGAGACGTCAACATTCTGAATGCACCCGTACAAAACGACGGTTGTCTGTCACAGATGGTTACAGCTTTGAACTTTCTAGAAACTAGCACCGCAGCAACGCTGGTGACCTGTGACCGTTCCGAGCCAGAATAGCAGACAAAAAACAGACCACAGGACGTCATTTACCTATGTGTTCCGAGAAGTTTGCGTGGCGCCCCCTTACGGCGAACCGGGGTGACGTCACGTCGAGGGCTGAATTTTTTCCCGACTCACGCCGCTCGCCCTGTGGAGGCTGTGACGACGTTAGCTGTCGGCGCGCTCGTTTCTATTTAATTTTTTTTGCGCGTTTTTCGTAGGAAGTGTAAATTTTCATATGTGGCTTTATTGAGGTATGGCTTGTAGCTGCAGGCGAAACTTCAACCAACATTTCAGGCATGGTTGACAGGGCAGGCCAGTTATGAATCGCAGCTGGTATATGAAAATTAACAAATATGGCCGCGATTGCAGGAGCATCACTGTAGATTTACGTCTCACACAATCAATGCTGCTGATGGTCTGAATGAATTGGCAGCTTATGTATACAATTTCGTGTTCTTTTTTCTTGTTTCTTGTATCTGTTTTTAAACAATATCGCCGAAGCAGAAAGCTGCATGCTGCTCGAGAAACATGCTAAATATAGTCTGGGTTATGGAGAGAGAATCACAGGTGAGACGGCCCAAGTACAGGGCAAAGTAAAGAAAGAAGGAAAATTTTATAATATACATTGCTTGCATTTGACCTTTGCTGGATTCAAATAGTATTTCAATGTACTCCACTGGTGGTATCGGTGGACTTGTTTATATCATCCCTCAAGTAATGTACAACAAATGTAAGCGAAGGTGTCTAGCCTGTTATTTGTCCCTTATGTCCTTGAATTGTGATTTTAGCTAAATCAAAATGTCCTGAAGCTAAAATGCCCGGAGCTTTTCTCACGCAGACTGTCACCCTACATAGGTTCCTCATTTTTTGCTGCAGCATCTACCACTGGAAAACCGTTCGAATTCTTGCTGTTCCTCCTCCTGTTTCCTTTTGGTGTCAAAGAGCCCAGCTGTAGGGAGTTTAAAGGCTGAAGAAGCTTTTGTGGACCTGCAACAAGGTCTCTTTTAATTTGAAGTGACCATTTGAACTAAACGGTCTAATTTCCGAATACGCAAAGAATAAAGAAAGAATGTCAGGAAAAAATATAAACATTCAAAATTACGTTAGTATTGCTGCGCATATTTTTGGCAGTTCAATACATCTCATACAGGCAACTCCGGGCGATTCGGCCGTTTTTCCTGCTACCATATAAACTAATTTTCAGAAATTGTGCATCTTCTAAAAAATAAAACATGCCTGCATACGTGTACAACCTATACCATTCGTTCGCGAAGAAGCTACATTTATGTAAAACAACCCTGTTCCACGAGCACTTCAAAGGTCTTCAGACATATTGCCTCTGAAAACTCGGCGAACCGGCGCATATAGAGATATATGCGCAGGGTCTGGGGGGAGAGAGATAATTTGCTGACCGTGCAAAGGCTTCTGATATAAATTCCTTTTTGAATTCCCGCAAAGTGGTGTGTAATATCCTAATAAATCATGCACACGTAAGGAACATAATTCCAGCATCCCTTGAACGGTTGCCTTGTGCCGTATGGACCGACATACATCGGCAGAATTGCCTCTGCCGATAGCTTTCGAGATTTGTAACCCAATTATAAAGGTAAAAGTGACAAGCACGTTTATAAAATGCACGGATTCACGTTGGTATCAGCCTAACCCAGCGTCTGGTACACCGGATAAACGAGGTGTCGCTCCTCGAAGTGCTTGGAGCACACAACGCCCAAACCAGGAAACCGGGGCAGGGAATCGAGCAAGATGCGAGATTGCGAAGCGGAGTTCTTCCCCTGACGGTCACGGTATACCTAACCCAATCAGAGCGCGGCGACCGCAACGACGCTTGTGTTCGCTCTCGGGGCTAATAGCCTAGTCCGATGTTGCTCACCGTCGAAGAAATAGAAGCGTGAATCATTACTCCAAAGTAAATAATTCGCTTCTATAATGCGATTTGCGACGTGATAAGGTAAGCGCGAGCAAGTTCTGAAATGCCAACTGGCTATAATACATGATTTTACTTCAAATTTCGTATGTCATGCGTGTAGGTAAATCTGTGATGATGTCGTCCCTAAATTCCGAGTAAAACAACTCAATTTAAGTTACAAACTATATATATTTGAAAAAAAAAAAACACACACACACACACAAGTAATATCTAGGTTATTTCACTTTACTTTAAATTCTGATTTATGCTACATTAGTTTACTTTAAACAGTAAATGACTTCATGTAAATCGAGTCACCGACAGCTTAAGGAACGCAGGGCGTAGCTTGTCATGGTCACGCCTTTTGTGTCGTGGTGTTAGTGCTCTTAATACGTTATGCTGGAATCTCATTGGCTGCGGAGTAATAATTAGATGCACGGGACTTGGCCATCCTCTCCTGTACTTATTTAGCTCCCAACGCCTATAAATGACTAAACAAATCGTCCTTATGCGCAGTGTTGACCGTCTTACGTCAACACTGCGTAAACAGTGCGCGATAGAGACGACAAAAATAAATAAGTGAAAAAAAAACGTAAAAAAGTAATGTGAAAACGCTGTCTTTAGTAACCGCTTCCTTCCGACGTTTGTTTTTAGCGTAAAACTCATGAGCGCAACACGAATGCAGCTTGCTCGGAATGGACCCTTCACGCACCGGGAGGCTATTTTTGTAGGACCATTCGGAGGAGCCGACGCTCCAAGGTGGCAGACGCACTACGTGCAGTACGGTGCTGCACGGCGATTTTATCTCGGCTATCATCGAGGAAGACCGGGGTGGCAGCCGTAAAATGGGCGGCGGCACATTTCCGCCGTCTTTTTTCGATTCGCATCATACCCGCGCGACCGTGGCACACAAACAACCGGTGATAGCTTCAAGTCGCGGAAACGCCATCGCCGGGGATGTATACGCGGAGCTCGCATATTAGCGCCGGTGGAATGTTTCTTGACGCGTACTCGCCGCGTTTATTTTGACGGTGATCGCGGTCGCTCTTTTGAGAAGTATGTAGGAACATTAGCTGTGCTCTGTCAACATTGCCTTCCCTAAGCCGCACAATACTGTGTCGCGTAGACAGGTTTTTGTCCTGGAGCTTTAAAAAAAAAAATATTTGAAGTGAAATAAAGACAACAACAGGTGTTTTGTTCGAACTGCACAGGTTGTTGGAATCTTAATATTTTGAATACCGGTTTACGCTCACTGATATACTGATTAGTTGAAACATGTAACAGCGTCTTATAGGAACTTTGTATGCGCTCCTGTCAGGCACGAGGCAGGTGTTCACTAAAATTCCGAGGACAGGCGTTAAGTACGTTAAGTAAGCAGCTTTACCCAAACATGCGAGTTGTATCCGTTCCGGGATGAGGAAATCTATATATTTCAGATAAGTAGACCAACCAACCGTAGTGTGCTGACTCCAACCGATTTTCATGCTGCAGAATTTCATTTCGAGTTCGTAACTCTTGAAAGTGTTTTCTCGATTTTTTTTGATTGTCTCCTGTTTTCAGTTTACATATAGTTCTTTTTGGGTGATTTTCGAGTGACTTCTTATTGTAGTATTGTTAATAAAGTAGCACGTTGTTGTAACATCAAACGTTCAAGCCTGAAGCACGACTGGGACGTCGTTTGAGATGGCTGCCATAGGTGCATGTGTAAATGCCGCTCGCCTGCGTGGTGGTCACCGGTGTACGACTTTATACCGCGATGCAGGTGGAACACATGAACTACACGGGTTGCACCAAGGTCACAAGATGACTGCACAGCAGATACCACCTTACTGGTGACTTATAGAGCTGCCCCCTCCCCCCCTTCTTCCCCCCCGGAAAATCTTCCTGGCTTTCACGCCGCAATTTGCAGTGATCAGCTATGTCAGATAGGTAAATGGCGCTCCGCTCGTCCGCAGCAGTAACTCGCGGAACAAAGAAGAAAAAAAAATAACAACGGCGACAGCTTCACGAGTAGTTTCCATACGGCTCCCGGCAATCGTTACATCGGCGTGTCCCGCGACAAGGAAGCTGTCAAGGAAGAAGATGCAAAAAGCGGCAGGGAATCTGACGCCGACGATGTGGCCCCACATAATCGAGTTTGCGGGATTTGTCAGACGAGTGACGGCACTTTTATAACGTGTTTATGTTTGTTTGAACTGTGCCTTGACTTTGCTGGTTCGTGCTCTTTGCCTTGCGCTTCACCGCAAAAATAATTGAATAAAACCAAAAAAACCTACACCCTTCAGTGAATTAGGCTTGGTGGTACATGTATTGTTTAAAGGCGCAATTCGCAAAAAACGGAACTTGCCTATTTGGTGTTGTTGTGTTGGAACTATGTTATCTCGCCAATCACAGAAACTTAAACTTGAAAGATGTTTACATCGTAGCTTTTAAAACTGGCCGCTCGTGAAATAACTGGGGGATGTTAGTGATGCGTGCGGCTTAACAATGGTCCCGCGTACTGAAGCATGTTTCACCAGTAAGCTCTGTGTTCACGTGAACATTTCCAACTTTAGTTTAAGCGCTTACATCGGCGAATTTCTTCCATCACGTATTTACAATTTATGCTCGTAGCGCGATCACACCGACGTTGGAAAATTATGCTCGCAGCGGATCAACAACGCCCTCATCATAAGTTCGCGCAGGAACGTTGTGTCGAGTTTGCGTGTGAAAGATGACGTAGGCCCCGAACCATATTCGCGACTCCAGCAAAACGGACGCCACCAAGCGGGAAAACCGGGAACCAGCCGGTCCAGGTCGCTCCGCGCCCCTCCGCGTCTCTGGTGGCTTTCGCAGAGACGTGTAGTCGGCGCGGTGGCGAACAATTAATGTAATTTGACGAAGGTCTGAATATTTCTTAACTTTGCCTGAGTGATTATTAGTGTGGTGAGGCCTCAGTAGATTGTTTCCTTCCATCACGTGTTTGAAAGCCCGTTTACTCCACAACACACAGTCGCGTGCTTTCGATTTCTTGGATGCGGAGGAATCACGGAAAAACGTTTTGATTTCTTGTCTGTCTCGATTCACATTCAAAGTGACGACTACTTGGTAACTGATAGGTGGTTTCTTTATAAGGATGTAGAACAGTGGACTGAGGACGACAGACGAGGCATTTCACAGGACGACACATCCATGTTGCAGTCAAGTGAATGGGAAGGTTCGATAGCTGCTTTTCTTGAGTTTGGTTGTGTTCGGTTAGCTTCAAGATTGAGCCACCCACGCCGGTCGCTGCGTTGGCTATTCATCTTGGCTGCTTTTTGCCGAAAAAGCCTTTGGATCATACTAAAGGAGTTTGGCTGATTTCGGAATTACTTGATTCAGGAAAACCTGCTCGCTGCAAATGATGAATGAGGGAAATTATCTGTTTTTCAAAAGGTGGGGGACGAGTCTCGCGACGTAAGATGCTGTCACGGCATTTTGACCTATCGCGCCTCCAATATTTATATTACGAGGACGTCGAAGCCAGTAGCAATATACGTCTACATTGGTCAGGCTGACCGGCCACAAAAAAAATACTAATTTTTTCCGTTCAGGATTCGAAGCAAAGTTCAATGCAGAGAGGTTCTGCGTGAATGTTCGATAAAGACTCTCTTCAGTTTGTCTCCGTGCTGCCGGCTATAGAACCATTTGGCTAAGTTTAAGTAGTATCTCTCTGTCTCTCAAATATACTTTTATTCAGCAGCTCACCTAATAGCTAGTCAAATAAGCTCATATTTCAACCCGAAGATATACTAATATCACCTTAGTGGGACATACTACGCAATGTAATACATAACCCGCTCGTCAAAATGACTTCTCGATTGCTACTAAAACCTGAATTGAAATACGAGTATCAGCCGCTTAGTGGGGCGCCAGCGGGTTAACATGGTCCTTGACTCAAGAAGCGCTTGCTTAATTTTCGTAATTTTCCTGCAGCTTGTGTTCTTGACCGAGCAGACGACTGGAGCTGATACGCACAAAAGCTCGATTTTGCGGACAGATAAGTCGCATGGTCGAGGCATGCGAGTTAGCTGAAACGTTACTTTCTGTGGAACAATTCTGTAGTCATTGCCACTTTCCTTAGATGATCAAAACCGATTAGTATATTACCGCCTCTCCGGAGCCCATAGTTTCGGTTTTGAACGAAATCTCCGAAACGAAAGTTTGACATAAAAAGAACAAAAAACATCGGCAAAAACAAAACTATGCTTTGCAAGTTTATCTGCACCGGCTGCACTTAACCGTCTCACTTCAAACACCTATAAAATTGGGCATTAAACAAAAGAAAATCTGTTAAATGGAACGCGCCACCTGTTCAGGCGGCCCGGCCGAGCCGACGCGACCTGGACTCAGCCGCCATGTTTGTTTGGTGGTGGCGCCCCCTATAGGTCGCTGGAGTCGCGAATAAGCAGCAGCCCTTAATTTGGCTTTTCCCCACGCTCTCGGATACCACCAACTTAATTTGCCAGATTGTTCAAAGAATATAAACTAAACTTCGCGTTCCAGCCACAATCTGGACAAAAGCCTTTCAAAATACTGTCATGTACACCAAAGGGGCGTGGAGGGCTACTGTACCATTGTTGAAAATACGGTGCATACCTGCGCACATGCGGCACCAGTCTGGTGCCCGCCCTTCTCCTACAATGACGCCATTTGCAACCTATGTCTACATACGTCAACCGAGACAACTTTCTGAGGCACGCAGCTGAAGTTCTGAACGTGAAATGTATCCTTGCCGAGTAGTCTCGCCTAGTCGTATCTATATGGCTATGACGAAAGCCAACAGGAGGGCATCACAAAAAAAACCGCAGAATAATTCTTTTTGTGTGTAATGTCCATCGCTGTTTAGCAACTTTAGAATTCCCCATAGTCAGAGCTGTAAACAATTATTGAACTACCGGCGAGTATTGATTGAATGTTTAAAGAATTTATTTGAGAACAAAGAACCCAAACTGTCGGTAGTCGTTACTACCTATTTCCTTGCACCTTGCTAAGCACTGTAACTAAAATGGCTCATTTGTTTATTCTATCTATTGAAGATAAACCGTTTCCCGGTTTTTTCACAAAATTTGGGCATCCTCAAAATACAAACTTCACGTCTTGAAGTGGATGAACAGATTCGGGCGCTGCTAAGTTTATAGGAATAATTTCACGAAGGGAACAAACAGAAACCGACCAAACGAGCGCATACTTAAAAACAAAACCGTGTTATCTTACTATACAACCATGCTAAAAGCTTCACCTTTGGAGGTAATTAGCACTAATTTTTTAAGCTGTGCCTAATTTTACGAAATTCGAAGAACCTGCAAAGTATGATTTTAAATGGCAATGAATGACGCATCCATTAGGTCTATTTGCCTTGACGGCACAGCGATACGTACTTTTCTCGACAAGCACTCTGAAAATTTTCAAATGGAACTGTTAACCCTTAACCATATTGAAGTAACCTGAGACTGGTATAGAGCAGAAACAACAAAACGTAGAAGAGACAAAGTAGACAGGACGACGTCTCCAGCTCAGCTAACTCGTTTATTCAGTCCATATCATTATATAGCAGGGGTGGCCAGAACGACAAAGGGTTAGAGCCGCAGACAAAACTACAAATGTTCAAAGAGCCGTAGGAAAAAAGAAAGGGGGGGGGGAGGGAGGGCTACTTTTAACAGAAAACGATATGGAGCGAACTGCCCTTCCCAAAGGGGTCAACTATAATTGTCCATTACAATAAATAACAGCAGAGAGCAGAATGTTTCCTCAACCGCTAAGCAGAATTTAATCCATGGTTCGCTAGCAAGCCAATGCCACTGACGCCCGTTATGCATGTACGGTTTAAAATTCTTCCTTGAACAATAAAGAAAACAGGTTTACTGCACACATTTGTCTGTCAAAGGGCAGTCCAGCTCTATGTACGTAGTGTAGTAAAATACTTTTAAAACAGCAAGCTTGTTTTACAAATTCTAGAACTTTTTTCGTCTTGGAAACACAGGAGGGGAAAGGGGCACGCTTACTAGAGAGCCGCGAGCCGCACTTGGACCCGAAAAGAACCGCGTGCGGCTCGCGAGCCGCACGTTGGCTACCCCCGTTATATAGTCTCAATCTGAAGGTCATCGCCATCAACACAGAAGGACGAAGTCTATTCAAGTTAAGCGCCAAAGTCTCCATCACATAATGTAATAATGGGGACAGCCTTACAGGTCTACGTGCTAAGGCAACACCCATTCTTCTTCAGACTTGAACAAAAGGATCTGTCTCTCTCTCACTCTCTTTACTTATATTCTAAACCCAGTTCCTGTTTAGGAAGTGGAACAGTGTTTAGTTGTTCAGCCACAAGTTAGCTGAGTTTGAGACGTCGTCGTGTCTATTTTCGGTCTCTTTTACGTTTTGATGTTTCTTCTCTACCCCAGTCCCAGGTTAATTCAACAAGGTTAATAATTACCAGCTCGCCTGTACTATTAGCATATTTTCTCTCTTAACTCTTGTATGGCTGCACAAATTTAACTCAGCAAGAATATATTTCATGTTATCAGTCCACAGCCTAATGGATGCTGACTGCGCAGAAGACACCGTGTAAATGGCTGTCCACACGAAAAGCAATGTACGTTGTGCCCAGCACAGAAGAAAAAAACCGTGCACGCTTTACAGAAAAATAATAAAAAAACATTGAAGTTTTAGCGCGCGCGTACGTTTTCAGTGAGACATCAACAACACTGTTGTGCGCACAAACGACACGGCTTTCCTGACAAAAATAATTCCCAGAGAAGGGGAAAAAGGGAAAAGCCACTAAACTCAAAGTACAACTACATGAATGGTTCTATAACAAAAAAATCCGCCTGGTCCTGGCATATTACCAGAGATCTCTCAATTTCCGGGATTTATTTTCGTCATACTTGTCCAGCTCAATTGTGCATTTGCATAATTCTTATTATCATCATTACCTTAAAACGCCGGCCTTCACCCTTGTTGAGTTAGACTGGTGGCAGCGGATAAAACCCGTTTGCTCTACTGACGTCTAACTCCTAGCTAATGAAAAAACGGTTAAAGTACAGGCGAGCTGGTGGATATTTACCATGATGGAACTTAACCCGAGACTGGGGTAGAAACAGAAACTTAAAAGTAGAAGGGACAGAGACAAGTGAAGAAGAGAACGTCGCAAACGCAGCTAAAAGATTTATTTAGCCCCACATCCTTATATACTCACAACCACAAGGTCACCCAAACACTCAACATGCCCCTTTCAAAAACACAACACACCAGGAGAAAAAAAAAAAAAAAAAGAAAAGACAACAATGCAAAGGGACGCCCCCTCAAGCACTACTACGAACAGGGGCAAACCATCCACTTCTCCAGAAAGAAAAACTTTTCCTTTTCCCTTTCCTTCTCTTTTCTCTTTGTGTGTCACTGACACTACACCCACGAACCAACAATACCCAAAACTTGAGTACAAAGACCAACAATCTCCGCGAACACAAAGAGAACTGGGAAGAATATCTCCAAACCGGAACAACAACCACAACAGACAGATACAGAAGGACTCACTCTAAAAAGCGCAAAACCACTTCACACTTAAAAAAAACAAAAAAACCTGTTTACAGTTTTGAAAATGCTTTAGCATTGTTTCCCAACTGCAATGATGCCTGACTTATACAATTACCCATTGATTATATCCGAATGGTTTCCCTTACCAGTCTCTTACTGTCATTCACTTCTTTATGTATTATTTCCGTCTCTGACCACAAAGCAGTGCAATTGTTACATTCATTTATGTGCTTAGCTATTTCAGATGGAATATTACAATTCTTGGATTTGCGGATTCACACTGATAAAGGTCTCTGCTGGGAGTACGGCAAAGAAAACCCGAAACCTGTTCTGTCAAAAAGCAGCTGCCATTCGAAAACGGTGAAAGCGGGAGTCGTAAAGTCTTTGATCAGAAATGCTCTAGACCGATCATGCATACATTTTATCACAAATTCGGTGGAAGGTCAATGGAAGAGACTAAGAGGGGCAGGGTATGAAGAAGAGTTCATCAGAAGGAATTTAGATGTACACACCAAGGAGAAAAAGGAAAGAGAAAACACGTCGAAAAGACGGATGGCTGTGATCCCGTATTTTCATGGAATTTCACATTACCTGAAGGCGTGTGCTAAGCAGTTCTGATTTCAGGTTAGATAGATTAACTCCTTTTGAAACTGAAATGCAAAAGTGCAGGAAAAGTCACCGTGAAAAATCGATCTCGTGCAGAAACAGTGCAGTGTATGAAATTCCGATGGCGTGTGTAGGGCAAACTTCGAGGTGTGTTAATGACAGACTTAAGGCCCGTTCACACTCTTGCGACTGCTTGCGACTGCTTGCGACCTCTTAAACTTGGGTTCCTTAAAACTTCTTAAACCAGAGAACACACTGGCGCCATCTATTGGGAAGCAGTGTAAAGTCGGCGGTCCGGCATATTTTTTTTTTTTTTTTATTTCTCGCGCAATATCCTTTCTTTTTTGGCTCGAAAAGCTTTTGTCAATGTTATAAACGAGCCTTTCTATGGGTATTACGCACATTTGACTTCGGAAATCCCGCAAAACCTTCGCTTTTGTGAAATGCAGTTCTAGGGTCACCGCATAGATGGCGCCACAATGTCAGTGCGTTCCCTCATTCTAGAAACATTTAAGAAGTTGTAAGAGATCTCGTCTCTCTCAGTCGTACTCGGTCGCAAGAGTGTGAACGGGCCTTAACATAACATAAGAGAAATGTAAGGATTATCGCAACTAATTTTGAAATAGCTAAGCACATAAACGAATGTAACAATTGCACTGCTTTGTGGTCAGAGACGGAAATAATACATAAAGAAGTGAATGACAGTAAGAGACTGGTAAGGGAAACCATTCGGATTAAATCAATCGGTAATTGTATAAGTCAGGCATCATTGCAGTTGGGAAACAATGCTACAGCATTTTTGAGACTGTAAACAGTTTTTTTTTTTAAGGGTGAAGTGGTTTTGCGCTTTTTAGAGTGAGTCCTTCTGTATCTGCCTGTTGTGGTTGTTGTTCCGGTTTGGAGATATTCTTCCCAGTTCTCTTTGTGTTCGCGGAGATCGTTGGTCTTTGTACTCAAGTTTTGGGTCTTGTTGGTTCATGGGTGTAGTGTCAGTGACACACAAAGAGAAAAGAGAAGGAAAGGGAGAACAGAAAAGTTTTTATTTCTGGAGAAGTGGATGTTTTCCCCCTGTTCGTAGTAGTGCTTGAGGGGGCGTCCCTTTGCATTGTTGTCTTTTTTTTTTTTTCCTGGTGTGTTGTGTTTTTGAAAGGCGCATGTTGAGTGTTTGGGTGACCTTGTGGTTGTGAGTATATAAGGATGTGGGGCTAAATAAATCTTTTAGCTGCGTTTGAGACGTTCTCTTCTTCACTTGTCTCTGTCCCTTCTACTTTTAAGTTTCTGTTTCTACCCCAGTCTCGGGTTAAGTTCCATCCTGGCTAACTCAGTTGGTAGAGCGCTCCACTGGAAATGGAGAGGTCCCTGGTTCGATACCAGGACCAGGCGGATTGGTTCGGTTGCGCACCAGTCACCTAGCTGTGTTTGGTGTTTTGTGTTTGTCCTTTGTTCCTTTGTTCAAATTCTCCAGGGATTATGTTCGCCATTGTACCGCCCGCTTGAAACTTTGCATTATTTTTATTATCATCACGGCTTTTTTCTTTGCCTCCTCACTGTCATCTCTTCGTTCTATTCTTGCGACGGTGTTAGTGGAACACGTCATCTCCTTTCCATTCTTCTTTTTGGGAGATTCGGGACTAACTGCAGCAACCAGTAGAGCGCGTGAGTGGTCTGAACCCACGTCGTGAGCACTCTCCGAGGCTTTGTCCAAAGATGAAGGCGGAAAATGGCTTTCGCCCTGGCAAAAAAAAAAAAAAAAAAAAAAAGGAAGTCCCAAAGCGGATCCGAAAGCGGAAGAAAACCGTCAACTGCAGTCCAGCGAGTGCTGTGCGCGGTACCCTTAACAGTGTCCTATGTAGGCAGCCCTTAGCCGAGATTTCGGTTGCACATCAAAGAATCCCCAGGCGGTCAAAATGAATCATCCGTTCTTTGCTGTGGCTTGCCAGACGCCCTTCGTTAATTTGGCACGTAATACCCTCAGGTTTGGCATTGCTCCTATCGATCCGTTGTTTATTTATTTTTTTGAACACCCGCACACACGTGGAAAAGCAGAGGTACAACTTCCGTTTTTCGCAAGGTGGATTATCTTCTTAGTGTCGTGCTCCTCCAAATTACAAGTGCCGCGAAGCAAGAAGAGAAGAGAAGTACAATAAAAATGCCCGCCGATCTTTCCCTCCGTTGGAAAGGGAATAAATCTCTCGGGAAAGGCAAAACGAAAGAAGGAGACGGTACGGTGAAAAGAGAAAAAAGCGTTGACCATTACGTTAAAAGTGTGGGACGCGGTTACGCCTAAACCTTCGCGCTCATAACACTTAACCGGAACTTGTAACACGGAACGCACACATACACACACAAACAAACAGACACACAAAACGACATACAAAAAGAAAAACCCAGCAAGAATAACCCGAGAAATCAACGAAAAAAACAAACAAATAAACCGGAAGCTTGACTGCTTTCGTCCGTTTCCGTGTCGCACCAAAAACAGAAACTGTCAGCGACCGTCCGTGTGTCGTTATACTTTGTTAATGTCTAAGCTGACAGTGCGGGGGAAGCGTGTAGTGTTCATCGGACCATACTGTACAAGTATAGGCCATCTTTACCCACGTGATTGCGCCTCCGCCCACACGCACGCACAGACAGCGAAGTCAGGTGATGAGAGGGAGGCGATTGATAGGCCCGGCGAGCCCGTAGCTCCGACCGCGCTGTCAGCTTCGGGCTGAACCGGGAAAGGGCCACAGCTGACAGATCGTCCGGAGGCCTCGCTTGGCGACGCGGCCGGCCGCTATTTATAGCCACGCTATTTCCGCATCGAGATACAGATACAGGACCCAGCTTTCGATCGGCTTGGTTAATCCGCGAATTCATTACCGGATTCTCTTGTTTTGCGGCGCGGCGGTGTCTGCTTTGACGGACGCGGCTGTCCAGATTGTAAACCATTTCTTTCTTTTTATGTGCCAGTGGCTGGACTTTCGAAATGGCTTTCGCGCGAACTGTAATAAAGAGAACTGAAATTGGTTTTCGTTTTGATGTGCCATTTTATACAAAGTAGTCGATGGCCTAATGTTCTGTAAGCTGACAGGTTTCGATGGCTTTAGACGAGGCTGTGGTAGGGCTGTGGCGCCTTGAGAAAAAACATGGATTCCTTAATAATGTTCATACGTGTGTCGGGTGTAATTGTAAACATGAAGTTTAGTCCAGATCATTCGTATGTGGTCACCACATTTGTTTAATATTAACACGCGCTAGAGTTTTCGAAAATTCAATTCTATTCAAGACCAGATGTATGAAGTTCCTACCACCACAATGTGTTAATATTATCGACGGAATCGTCGCATACTTCCTTGCGTATTTACAAATGTTTTAACATGGATGCATCATCAACCAAAAGCTACATTCATGTACAATGTTTTGTTGGTGTCTTATTATGGTAGTGATGCTTTCATTTCGATTGATTAACGGATACAAAGTGAGAAGTTGCACACTCCTGCTAATTTTGTCATTGTTTTTTTGGGGGGTTGCTAAGTTATAAATTAAGTTATCAACATTTATTAAGTTATATTTAGTCAAATGACCGCCAGTTTTATTACTTTGGTTAACTAATAGATACCAATGCGACATTTGCAGTTAAAATAATTTAAATGTTTCAGTGCGTTGCTGAAAAGGGTGGTAAAAGTTTTCTAAACCGTCAAACGCAGCCACATGACGCCAACAATGTAACCACAAAAAGAAGTCTTCGAGGTTATTTTTATTAAATTAAATTAAAATGAAACATCTTAAAATATTACTTTGTTGACTATTTATTCTGGACACATTATTATATCGGCTGACGTTGGTCATATGAGCTTTTATTTTGGGGTGAGGGATAGTTTGTTTTATATGTAAAAACACCAAGGATAAGACACTCGCTAAAAACGTCATCCACCAATAAAACATTTTCAAAGAAAACTGTCTCCCTCTTTCCCCCTGAACGGCGGCGACATATTAATAAAATTTCAGAGAACTCATGCACACGTAACGGGAAATCCCACAACTGAAAACGTGGTGGCCCGCCTCTTTCATGTCTAGCAGTGAAATAGACAGAAGGGGGCTTTTAGAATACACTTGAATCGATGCTAGAGAACTCAAATTCAATTACGCACTCCCGACACCTCGCCTTATGTCAAATTTCGTGATTGGAATTAATCTCTCGCCAAATTAGATTTTGTTTTCGCCGTCTCCTCTCAATAAACTAGATAGCGATTTTTTTTTTATTTCAGCAAGATGTAGTCAATTCACTGACGTATTAGGAAACACAGCAAGGGCGCGTCAAAGTCCGAGCATCTCACTGACGCACCTCAGCCAATGACGCAAGTTCATTGGCTGCGGTGCGTAAATAAGTTTCTTAAGTTGTCTGTTGTAATTGCGTGAAATTTCAAGCTAGTTGTGAAATACGTGCAGGAACGGTAGAAGCAAATGTGCCATTTTTTTGCGCGCGTGCATTATCAATTGAGATACCGTTCCTCCGATGGCTCAAACTAAGAAATCTAATAAATACTCGCTTTGCGCAACAATAAAGATCAACGGCACAACGTTCAGAAGAACTGGCGATTTTATTCTTTCCTCGCCATTATAAAAAAAGAAAATAAAGAGACAATACCAAAAAGAAGAAGAAGAAGAGCATGCGAGTTGTTAGCCATGTCTGAAGAAAGTTTGAGGTGTTTAATCTAGATCGTGCTTTGATGTTTTGAAGAGGTCTGGATCTCTTGAAATAGAGTTACGAATTTGCCCGGACGAGAGACATATATTTGCATTTTTAGGGTTGTTCTTGGTTGGCTGGTTTGAGGTTAAGCGGGCGGATTTGTGCAATAATTTGTGTATTCCCGACCAGACATTTTAAATCGAATTCTTTAAAAACGAGAAAAATATGTGGTTTGTTCGACTGGTGAACATGAACCATGCATGCCAGGACAATCCGCCGAGATGATTTGCAGATTGTACGGTTCAGACTGAAATTCATTTGCAAAGAAGCGGAAACCTGAACTTGGGTACCGCGGGAGAACCCGAAACCTTAAAAATATAATACACATTTCTATACTATTCTATTTATTTACGGGTTATATATTTACTACAGCTAAGGGGTTTTATATCGCCTAGAAGATATCTGCTAAAATGACCATTAATACAGTTATTCATTTCCTTATAAAAACTAATTCGGAACAACATAAAATAGTTTGATCAAACTGATGCACAAGGAGCGTACGTAACCTTTTCCCAGAAGAATCATTCTTTTCGCTCTAGTTTATAACATTTCGTCATTTAACGACGGCGGAAGATTTCTTTTAGTTTAATAATTCAACTAATTTGAATAAACACTGTTTCTGTTGACAGAAAAAAAATAGAAAAAAAATCCCTGTAAGGCAGGTGTGTTAACTGGGAAACCAAAATTAATTATGAAGATCGCGCACTCAATTTATAGGTACAGGCACGATGCCTATATAACCAACTGCATTTTCCGCGAACGGGTAAAAAAAAGTTGACGCATCGAGTAAATGGGGAATAAGGACGAGATTTAGTGTTTGCTGATGCACCCTCCGCAGTGGAGAACAAATTTCCGTGGGATATTCGTTTGCAAACGGCGCAATGTTTTTTTGTTTTTTGTTTGGTTATGGTGACGGACATACGCTTTTAGCTAGCCAATACTCGTATACATACACGTAACTTCCGTTACGTTAGAAAAGACGTAAAAATAAATTCTTATCTAAAGATCAGACCGAATTAAGGGCTATGTATTTTGTCAATAACAATGTGAACAAGAAATTTTAAGAAAAAAAAAACACTTCCGCGAGTACTACTGATTTTTTTAAAAATGTAAATGTAAAATTAAACAAAGTTGTACGAAATCTTAGTTGAGTCTAATCATAATAAAATACGTTTACAATTCTCTGTAATGTTTGTTATATATAAATAATGCCGAATTAGAGCGCAGTTCTTGAGAAGGAGGATTGGGGGGGGGGGGGGGGTGCGGAGTAGAGGGTATGGCCCTTTTCCCTCTCTGTATCCTTCCTTCCTCCTGTTCTGCTCCTCTCCCATTTAGCGGGAAATTTTCGCTAAATTTCCCGCTGAATTTATTGAAATTTTCCCCGCTAAAGTTAGCAGATAATTTATCAACATTTTCCCGCTGAATTTAACGGGTCATTTAGCGAAACGTTCCCCGCTAAATTTAGCGGGAAAACTGATTTGGTGTTGAGGTCATGTGACGTCTATTTCTCCGCTAAACTTAGTGGGGAAATGTTTCCGCTAAATTGAGCGGAAAAGTTTTTTTGCTAAATTTCACGTGAAGTTTCATTCATTCACGTGACGTCACGTGTGATGTCACAAGGGTAAAAAATTTTCTGCTATATTTACAGCAAATATTTTCCCGCTAAATTTAGCAGAAAAGATTTTTCCACTAAATTCAGCGGAAAACTTTTCCTGGGTAAAGTGGCGTCACCTGTGAAGTCAATATGAGAAACATTCCAGAATGCAACGCGCGGTTACGCCGACGGCGACGGTGACGCCGCTCAACCCGGAAACGGGCGCTTAAAAGCTGCGCTCTAAAAATTCATAAAAAAATAAAGATTCATCATTAGCGCAAAGCAATCACGTCAACTGAGTTTTCGCTTTGAGCTAGAGCATCGAAGCATTGCTTCGAGCCGGAACATCCCTAAATTAATGTTCATATCTGCGTCCAAACGACCATGCGTCGGATACAGCAGGGCGCCAGAAGAAATAATAGCTATTTAGAAAAATTTTTTAAGGCGTCACTGTCATTGAAGTGAATTTTGCGCGCAGCCTAAACAACCACTGGCAGCCGCAGAAATAAATAATTACAGTCTGTGAATCAATACCGCAGCCTCTCCAAGATTAGCGGAGCGCTCTGCCAGCAGGACTAACGAGAAGTTAACCGCCTGCAGAGTAAATGGATATCAATAGTGGTTCGGGGACTGTGATCGGGTTCCGGACGAGGCGGATTTGTCCGGTGGATGCCAGTCTCGTGAAGGGCGCGAATTACGCTCCATCTAAGGTGGGAGTCGATTGGTCCTTCTGCACATCTTTCCTACCTTGACTGCTTTTCCTCAGATAAATCATTAACATCTAGTGCGGACTCTCATAGAAGATGTATGGGTGAAAACGCCTGATACTTTGCTAACAAACACACACACACACACACACACACACACACACACACACCCACACACACACACACACACACACGCGCGCGCGCACACACACACATACACAATTTTTTTTTGTAACATGTAACTGAAAAAGAAAACAAAATTGGCCAGGGGAGGGCAAAGGGGTCATGACATAATAACGTGTGATGGATGTATATACACTGGCCGATAATAATAAGACAAAAATAAAGACCAACTGGGGGTGTGTTCTTTCTCATTAAAAGCGCGGTTTTAAGATCGACGCTGGCACAACGAAAACAACATGTTTGATTAATCGGACGTATCAGACCTAATCTAATGTAGATGTTCTGCACGGGACGAGGTTAATAACTCTGCGTGCAGAAGGAAAGAAAAAGACATCAAAATGACGCACCGATAATTGAGTGTCGACGGCGGTCGGGGCGGGAACCCGCCACGGGTGGCCCGTGTCTCCCAAAAGGCGGGTTTGCCTCATTAACCCGCCTTCAGCGGGAAAGCCAGCTTTGGCGAGCGGCTCATCTGCGGCACGTATCCGGCCGCCTCACGGCTTCGTTTTTATGCGCACGTATTGCTGGACCGTTGTCTTTTTCTTTTTTAGACAAAGCCTTCAGCAAATATTTAGAGTACTTGGTAAAATCTAAAAAGTGCTAAAAAAATTGCATGAAACAAAAACAAAACAAAAGAAAAACGCATCGACCCAGATTGGATCAATATTATTATTTGGATTCACCTATTTGTATAGATTTTAGTACAGGTGCTGTTTCGGGGATATAGCCAAACCTACAGTCCATTGTCTCTTCTACCCGGTCTGCCCGAAAAGGTTGGTGGTTGGCTGTTTTATCACCGCTGGCGGGATACCGACGTAGGCTAACGAAAATATATCTTAAAAAGAATAATAAGAGCTAAATATTTAGGGAGGGCCGAAACGTTGACGATTCACAAAATAAACGCGAATATTGTAGGATGTTGAATTTAAATAAGACATTATTCACACCCCCAGTGAAATTACTGGTAGAGGAGTGCTATTGTTGTAGACTCGCCTTTTAAATACTTTGAAAAAGTGATTTTGACCAGTATATCTTAGTAGGCCGGGGGATTGAGTGGACACCCTACCCAGGACCAGGAGTGCAGATAATCGCCGTCACAACATTACTTGCGAGGTCATTTTATTCTGACTGCCTGTCAACGGCGCGCCTTCATACTCTTTTTAAGGCCCGTTCACACTCTTGCGACCTCTTAAAACTGAATTCCTTAAAACCTCTTACAACGAGAGGACACACTGGCGCCATCTCTTGGGTAGCAGTGTAAACTTGGCGGTCCGGCCTATTTTCTATTTCCCTCGCGCATTATCGTTTCTTTCTTGGCTCGAAAAACTTTTGTCAACGTTATAAACGAGCCTTTCCTATAGGTATTACGCACATTTGACCTCGGAAATCCCGCAAAACCTTCACTCTTGTGAAATGCAGTTTTAGGGTCACCACGTAGATGGCGCCAGCGTGCCAGTGTGCTTTCTCGTTCTAAGAAATTTTAAAAGGTTTTAACAAGTCTCGGTTTCTCTCGGTTGTACTTGGTTGCAAGAGTGTAAACGGGCCATTACGGTGCGGCCTCAAAAATTTAACGACAAAAAAAAAAAACAAAAAAACAAGAAAAACGCTGACTTTTGAATGAAAGTCAGCCTCCTCCCCGTCGTCAAACTTTTCGAATGAGCGGTTCAGTTCCAGTTACGGTTCAGTTCCGGTAACGGTTCGACACCCTGATTAAAATAGAGATTCTGCAATATTATACAGGCGGAATAAACCGGAACTTAGGTCACAAACATATTTTAAAGAATTCAGACGAGCAAACTCCTAAACGAAATGTGTAGTTTTTCTATACTATTTCTGAATTTTTAACTGACTTGTGAAGCGCTCCGTACAACTTTTCCCATGTTTACCATGATTATGAAAGTATGGGTCTTTTAAAATATTTTCATTTTTTAAATATTAAACCGTTATATATAAAAAAATTACTCTGAGTACTATTTAGGAATGAAATGTGATCAATAAGGATACACACATAGTAAAAAAAAAAAGTTTCGTGCCAATTTCTTTTGGGCGTAAATTAAGATGTACGCGCGCAGTAAATGAACGGAGCCACTTATGAAGGAGATAATAAACTAGGATTAGGGCTGTCGCTGGGACTTCTTCCACCCACGGACGATACATCTGCCATTCCCTCCTATGCAGAGTCTCATTGTCAATAAATCAAAGTTACGCAAAGTTCGAACGACAATTGTATCTCTATTATTCGTGCGAGCACCAACTCCACTCTTGCGTCATATGCACGGTCTGAACGAGTCCAGTTACGAAATAGAGCCCCTTTTTCTTTGATTTTCATACCACACCAAAATTGGTTTGTGAGATAAAAAATATAAGTCATGTTGTTTGATTTATGTGTGACTTTAGCGAAGTAGCGTTCGGCACAAAAACGTCTAGAAACCCACCCCTGATTTACGTATCAGATATAGTCCCCTTTTAATAGCCAAAACACCCTCGTAGATCATCACTGATTATGGGTCGAGTACACAAGCACTTTATTGCTCGGCGTAGGAAGCGTTGGTGCGTCCTTTTTTGGAGTTGTCAACCAAGAGACGCTACGTGGGTGCATAATTGATTTGACCAAGTGAACTCACACTCAACACCCTAATTCCTAAGGTAGAAGGTCAGTGCCAGTATACGCAGCGTATAGTGGCGTAATTGATACGCTTTACAGATGTGTATTAATTATGCACGTGAGAACCGCGCTTTAGAAGTTGACAGTTAAAAGAAACGTAGGGTATGCTTGAATACGTTCAGTTCATGCGTTTTGCCTTCTGATCCATCGTTTAGCATTCTCATCGTCTGATGCTGTAATATCATTGACTAAGCAGCGACAATAAAATGCTCGTGACTCGGCATGCCCAGTATTTATTAAGTTTTCAGCGACTATCCGTTACAATCCGTTACTTTGATAGAATAATAAAAAAAACTCTGGTCCAGAAGATCATAACTTTTTAGGGACATAATAAAAAAGGAACACACAATATGATTAAATATTTTATATGTAATAACATGGTACCAAAGCATATTTAATGCTCATGAAGCCTGTTTTTCCGTTGATATAAAAAATATAATTTTATTCAAAAAAAAAATTACCTCCTTCCTTCGGCGTAAAAGAGTCACCGACTGTTTCATTTTGAATCCTTCTTCATTCTTCATATTATTTATTATTCATATAATTCGTTATTCATTAATAGTGGAATTCCGACCTGGGAATTTGAGCAGGTGGGTACACAGCTGCAAATCAACAGGCTGGCAGAACACAGAAAATACACACAAATTTCAGAACAATAAAATAACAACAAGAAAAAAAATCGCGATGTAACTAATTTACATAAGGGGCGAAAATGACAATAATGGCTGCATGACAAGACTGTTAGTACGGTTATTCCAGACATTCACAGTTCGCGAAAAAAAAAAGAAATATAGAAAACAGTGGTTGCGCTCGCGGAAAGAAAAGTTATTGTTCTGAAATCGCTGTCCACGAAAGTGACATTTTAGAGTAGGAATCACGGAATATTAGATGGCGGCGAGGTTTGGACTGCGAAAAAAATGTTCAGTGTTTCTAAAACTTATGGATGGACAGGGAATATATTTCTGCCTAAGACCGGTGGGTACGAACGCCTTGGTGACTATCCTAAAGGCAATTTAGGCCACGGTACGAACGGTAGTGTGTACTTGTACATTGAGTGTATAGACGATTGCAAGCGAGACGACAGGCCGCAGCTATATCTCTGCTCGCACGGACAAGCTCGTGCAAGCTTGCCAAAGCTATGTTCACGCGTAAGCTGGACGTGCTTTCACGCATGTGGCACCAGTCGGACGCCATGCTTGCAGTATACCGATCTCACCGAGCGATGCACGCGTGCGTGAGGCCGCCATAATTGTAGTTCACAGGAGGCAGGCGACAGGGAGCGGGTCAGCTTGTGCCGTCTCGTGTTCAACTACAGCGCGGTTGTCGCGCGTTCAGAAAGACTACAGTTCCCACGATGCATGGCAGCAGCGGCGGCGTAGCGGAACTGTCTGGTGAGGTCGGTAATTCTAAGATCGGTGTGAGATAGGTATACAATTAAGATTAGGCATCACGTGGTGGACCATAGATGAATATAATTTTATTACCGACGAATTTTATAGTAGTTTTGTCTTATAGGCGTGGTACAAATTTCTTTTTAGCACCAACAGTATCAGCCCAACTTCAAGTTAACACGCTAGATTGGTTGCAAAAAGAAAGTACAAAAAGTGCAGATTATTAGCTTATTCTGGGTCCTTTTTACTCCTGTTTTTCCGCAACACGTTTAGAAACACCCGCTCACATACCCAAATACACAAACGCGCGCGTGTAGACTTATGCGCGTGCGCATGCACACGTGTGAACACTCATAGAGACGCACGCGTATACTCATAAGTATACATAGGCGCGTACATACACACGCGTTTTCGCTCGTACACTCAAACACGTAAAAAGGAACAAAGACATAAGTGCCCGCGATACACCTATACTCGTGCACTCATACACAGACGTTTACACACCTGTACATTAATAAACATAAGGCTGCTCATACATACATTCTCGTGCAGACATACACATCCGTATGCACAGACTTCGGGTGAAGTGCACGCCTGCGGGCACGCAGGCGTGCACGCACACTGCGTTCAAATGCGCAGACATATATGCACCTGTAGACATGCATACACGCACCCAATCAACATGTATACAGGGAAACAAATACACGCGTACACTTGTACGTAAAGTTGTACACGTATGGTTACACCCTCGAGCGCACAGAAGACATACCCAGACACGTATATTTGCGCATACAAACAGACACACTCACGCACTGTAAACATTTTAACACGGAACAAGAGCAAAGGAGAAACAGCCGTTCCTCGTTTGCTGTTGATTATGTCTCCCATAAACTGTTACTCATAAGACTTCATACTCTTTTCCTTGATCCTTGTGAACTAGCATGAATAGATAATTTCCCCATCTCAAGAAACCAGCACGTGCACATTCAAAATTGTCGTTCCATAAGTATTCCTGTAGCGTCTGGCAAGCCACAGGAATCTCTTTTTGGACCCCTGTTTTTTCTTGCGTATATTAATGACCCCCTCTTTCATTTTCCTCTAGCGCCTGCGGATTTTCAGTGTGATTTACAGAGCCAGAGTCAGCACAGATGTATTTCATTTGCAATAAGATCTTGACAGACTTAATCACTGGTGCACGAAATGGCACATGTTTTTAAACGAATAAATAGCGAAATTTAATTCTGTACTGAACTTGCCGACATTTTCGGAATTCATGCTCTATTGGGAGCCTTAAACTTAATTCTATCTTGCATTAAAAATGTACTGGCGTATGCTTCAGTCGCGATGCTTCTTGCAACACTCATATTAATGCTATCGTTTCAGATGCAAACCGCACCCATGGCTCCTGACGTCGTAGCCTTCGTCTCCCTCCTTCATCAATCAAACGCCCTGCATACGTCTCTATAGTACGCCCTGTATTTAGATATGCATCATCAGTCTCTTACCCTCACCTTAAATGTCTTGCGTCCGATTAGGTAATCACTTCAAAACAGGGCAGCGCGTTTTCTGACGCGTCAGTACTCTGGGCTTAACAGCGGCACAGAACTTACAAACAATACGCCTCGCAAGTGGGCTCATTTTCGTCTTCTGCGCATGAGAAAGGAAGTAGCGGTGACGTCAGAACGCCGAGCCCTGATTGGCGGATCGCGACCCCCTATTGAGCGTCGTCTGCTCCTTTGCAATGTCGTCTGCTCGCAACGTCGTCTGCGTCTGTCTTACCTTTCCTGCGATTTTCGGAAGTTACGAGCGAGCTCGACTTCGCCTTTCAGAGAGGGCAGACGAAATAACTCGAGCGGTACGTTGTTTTTGTCTAACAACTAGCAGACGCGCATCAAGAAGGGAAGTCAAAGGACTCACTGGCGAGGTGTCCCGAGGTGCCGAGGTTTGTTTGCTAAGAACCGAAAGTGAGCGTGTTAGTATCCGCAAGTTCCCTCCCAAATACTTTTTCCCTCCTTTCGTGTGCGGCGAGACCCCTCATTCTTTAACGGCGTCGGCGGGTTGGCGCAGTTAACGTCGTCTGCTTTACGTCTGCTAGTCAAAGCAATGGCTGCTTTACCTTTCCTGCGTCTGCCGGAGATTCACCGCTTTTTCACCGGCGAGAGTCACCGTTGCCTCGGGAAACAAGGAGATAACAAGAGGAAGAAATTGACCTCTTAATCTAAAATTGAGGTCAGCGATCAAAGTATGATACGGGAAGGGTTCACAAGGGTCGCGCGAGCATATTCCATTCAGCACGCCAGCCGGTCGTGGGCAAACGGTCGCCGAGTCGCGGAGTGCCTGCTAGGCCTAACTGCCGTGCTCGCTTGGTCGCGTTCGGTAGAATCGTGGCCATTGGAGCTTTTCCCGGGTGTTTGTGGATCCAGCGTTCTTGTTCGTCGTGGTCTGTTTCAAGTACTTTTTACTTTTTTCTTGCTGCTTGAAGTCGGGACGCGTGTGAAGCACACGTAGAAAATAAACGACCGTGGGTCGTCGCGACCGCGACGCTGATCGTAAGAAGTGCGTAAGACAGCTTCGGAGCTGTCGGAGTATTTCGTCGTAACCTGCGTAACCGCACATTTTTGGCGTAAGATCGTTTCGTGAATCTGGCCTCTGCACTTCCGAAAGTCGCAGGAAAGGTAAGACAGACGCGGACGACGTTGCGAGCAGACGACGTTGCAAAGGAGCAGATGACGCTCAGATAGGGGGTCGCGATCAGCCAATCAGGGCTCGACGTTCTGACGTCACCGCTACCCCCTGCGCAAGAAGCAGACGAACTTGCCCTCCGCATTGCTCACTGCCCCCCCCCCCCCCCCCCCCCCCCGCACACGCACATACTTATGATCTCGCAGACGTATTGCCGCAAAACAAGGAGCTAAACGCGCGGCGCGTATGCAGAGCGGCAGTACGCACCCCTTCACATTCGCAACTACCTCGAAGGGGGCAGAGAACGCATGCGCAGTCTGTGCTCGCACCCGATTGCCTGCGGCGCGAAGACCTGCACAGCGCCGCACGTACACGGAGCGGTATAGTACACACTCCTTCGTATTCGCCCCCAGGCTATGAAGCAATCATTCAAAACCGATTTTGAAGTTTCGCGCTGCAGTCGTGGGGACGTCAGTGATTCAGTGATGGAGGCGGCATCTTACCTTTTGTAGCACGTTCAGTATAGCGAGGAAAATATGGGTTCGGAGCAGCCACTGACATGTTTGGAGCAGATGCTCGGTTAGCGCATCACTCGAAAATAGAAAAGTGATTGCATCTTTGCATGAGTGCATCTATGATCATTATTGACGGTTTCTTTTTGCTACTGGTGCATGTTACGTATTACGTTTGGTAATAAAAGTAGATAGGGCGCCAAAGGAACACAAAGCCTTCTTTTTAGAAATAAAGCATTGGTCCGAGTGGGTTCCATTAACAATCGGTACTAAAAAATGGTCAAAAAATAAACCACAGCGCAACCATTCAGTCGACATAAAGCTCCTCCCCCCTTCCAATTCTACACTCGTTAGTTTATTCAATAAATATAACTTTGGTAAAATGCCAGCAAGAACCAGCAGCGTATCCGCTACACGCCTCTCTATAAAAACGGATAGCCCAATTTTTCCAAACCTATTATAGTCAAAACTCTAATCTTATAAACCGAAAAAGAAACAATCACCCACAAATATGATGAAAAGCTACGCTTGTGCTTTAAAAGTGGCACTGTTCTTTAGCGGCGTTGAAACCTGGGTGAAGTCAAACATCGCTGCTCTTTCTATTGGCAGCTGCACGGGAACAGCCTTGACTCAAACATAGACCCGGGTTCATTTGCTTTCTAGACGTAATTCTTTTTAATGGAGAGATCAACTTACAATCAAGACGAAAGAAGGTAGACCTGTAATAGTTACTGAGCACGATTACCGAGCCTATCGTGCCGACCGAGGCGCTCCCCCGTGTCAGCCGCTGCTCCTAGCACTCGGGCGCAAAGCGGTGAAGCCCGACGCGCGCAAGCTGGTGAGAGGCGCTGAGACGCGACACCGTGGCATGCGGCAGACATGATCGTTCTCATCAGGAGTACAAGACCCTGGTTTTGTCTTATCACGTGTAGACGCCATCTTATTATCTTACGCAGTCTTTTCTAGCATATTTTAGCTTCTGACGTCACCCACATCTTACGGAAATTTTAATTGAGAAGATATCGGCGATCAACCCGCCAGCCCATCAACCGGCAAGCGCGGTGGACGAGCAATTTGTATGCTTCAATTCATCTTAATTCAAAGCGCAGCCGATGATACGAGCCAATGGGATCAACCAAACAGCGTCAAAGCGCGACATCGTGGCATTCGTCCATCTCCCTGTGCGCGTGTTCTTAGGAGTGTCGCGAATGTCCCTTGACTGCGCTTTAAATACGCGTGTTCATGGTTGTATCTGTTGGAGCCTTCGACTGTGTTCTGACCTAATATAAAACAACCTATAAGGTGATTAGAGACGCTGTAAAATACATATATATTTGTACGATTTGTTTTTCTTTCCTCCTACTTTAAACATTAAGGTCAGCAAATAATAGCATATTGTTATTTTTTTGCTCCGCTGAAGCCCATCTCGATGCAGGTGTGGCGAAATTCTGAGCAAAAGTATCAATTTGACGCAGAATGTAGCATACTTTTCTTGATGGCGTATTTGACGCAAAAAGCGCAGCACTGCGATCCCTGGTGATTGCGTCGAAAACCGTTTATAAAACCCGATCTTGAGGAACTCGTCGTGTCAAATGAGATGGGGCCACGCAAGCGACCACCATCCAGAGGAGAGGAGTTCTTCGAGAGGAAACGGCGTCATTCAGCAGCCGAGCGTCGTCGATACCCAACGAAGGTGGACGATGAGAAGCAACGGCGCCCGCAACAGATGCTGGAAGCCGATCGACAACGGCGCGGCCGCGGAACTGCCTCCTTTTAGGCAACGTCGTGTGTCTTTATACACGCGATGCTTCGCAAATCGTACACTACGGACATAGTGGTTTCTGGAAAAAAATTTTTTTTTTCATTCTTGTTTTTCGGCGACGTCTGTAAACTGCAACGGCCTGCCCGAAGCCATCGTTTCAGCACAAGACAGTGACTAATTTTGTGAAATGTAAACCTTCTTTTTATATATAAAAAGACACTTCCTTTTGTAATAACACCATAATACCCAGGCCTCTAAAGGGAATTAAATTATTTCCTTCAGACAGTTTTGGCTTCGCGTCGCCGAAAAGTGCGAATCTGACGCGACAGTCCACTTCCACCGCTCTGCAAGACACCAAACTTTGTCACCATATAACAAGCTTCCATCATTATTCGGAACCCCCCCTCAGAAAAGCGGTGGGACAAAACTCCGCTTCTGTTGCGTAAAGAGAGGGACTTCCGTTTTTGTTGGATCAAGTCAGCACCCTAACGGCTCATTCACACTGGAAGCGGATCTGCGTTCGCAAAGCGGTTGCGAACGCGGTTGTATAAAGATCCAGCACAAATGCACGCGCACTCGATGACATCGAGTGTGCGTGCAATTGTACTGGATCTTTATGCAACCGCGTTCGCAACCGCTTTGCGAACGTGGATCCGCTTCCAGTGTGAATGAGCGGTAAGCCGGGCAGGTCTACTCGGATGAAAGACCCCGAGCCAGTGCTCCCCTAACGCCGTTACCCGATATCTAGCAAGACATCGTCGATCTTTTGAGCGACCGACGACCCGTCACCGCGCTCAGCAGCCTCATGCAGAATCCTGTACCTCTTGTGCGGAAGCAACGAGGCAGGGAGGTCAACCTTGAGAAGGTCGACGCTCGTTCCCCCTGACTCGATGGGTGCCAAATTCAGCTGGCCGAAGTGCCAGCGGACAATCGAAGCGGCAGCGGTGTTTAGCCCACAACGGGAACTCCGTTGATAGCCTAAGAAACGGAGGGTGTGGCGACCATCTCATTATCGCTCCTCAACCAATAAGAGTGCGGCATGAGCCGATCAGAACGCAGAAGAACGAATCGAGAAGCGCCAACATATTTGGTCAAGCCTTGCGTTTCTCAAGTTTTCAGCCACCACAGGATTATAATAATTATTATTATTATAGTTATAATAATATCTTTTACTTTTAATTTTTCCACAAATGGTTGTAAAGGAGAGAAAAAAAAAAAAGCTTCAAATTGAAGCTTGACGAGTCCTCCGACCCGTTTAGGCAGTTGATGAGCGAACTGGGTCGCTAAACTCCTCAAAGACAAAGTCCGGGCCGAAGTTCGCAGAGCGGGCTGCTCTCGAGACGTAGGCGTCATGCGGGAAAAGATGTCAATCATCCAAACCCTCTCGGTGCTCAAATGCCAGCGAGATTGTTAAAGGCAAAGTCGTACCGAACTTCATCAGAGTGAGGGCGAGCAATACCGTAGGACCAACCGACTTGCATTTGCACTGATGACATCGCGCCCGCGTATCCCTACGCCGCGTTAAAGTCAGTACTGTCTAGATCGTCCCTAGGCGGGCTGTGAACATTCTGCACTTTCTCGTCGCAAGATCGTCGTTTGCGGACGTTACTGATGACGACGAAGTGACGCTCCACAACTTTAAGAAGGAGTTATTTGAGGCCGAAATTTGAGGCCGAGGCGAAGATTGAACTTTAAGATACTGTGGAGCCGTGCGCAGTGTACATCGACGTTAGAGCTCATCTTCTGTCAACAACACTACCGGGGCCACCCATCGACGGTGCGTGCAGTGGCGCTGGTAGTGTTTGATATGAAGGGGCGAAAAAAGAATGGCTATAAAAGAATGAGAAAGGTAAATAAAAAGGGTTACGACCAACATACCGACACACATAAAGTAGGGGTCAGGAAGTGCCGTAGAAAATGTTCGGAAGAAGGGGGGGGGGGGGGGGGGGGGATAATGGGAGCGAATAAGGGGGATATTCCCTCCCCCGAATTTTTTAATATACCTTTTTGAAATCGCCCCCCCCCCCCCTTACTCATTTATGCCCCCGCTTTCGACGCCACTGAGGACCTGGGGGGGGGGGGGGGGGGGGAATCGCCCCGCTCCCCGTCCCCCTGTTTCGACGCCCCTGCTTAGAGAAGTTCCAACTGAGCGACAACGAGGAACAGAACAGAGCGCAATTTGCGAAATAATGGTTCTAGAGGTACTAGAATTTAGGCGGTTCGCGTTCCATAAACCCACGGACGGGCGACGGCCATGATAGACTTTCAAGCGAGATGCTCGTGCCATGGATCGTAGTGTGCAGGCGCGATCCGTGACGTTCATTTATAGTTTCTGCTCTTGACGTCAGGAAGAAGATGATCAGTTCTGAACGACAATTTCGACGGTGTTGATTTTAAAATGCAATTATCCCAAGCCTCCACCGTAAATTTTACAGGCCATAAAATATGTTGATTGCAGCCGGAAATCTTTGTCGTAATATCACACGTATAACCCACGGTCACCTCCGCGCGCTCTCTCGAGCTCCTCTTGTTCGGCGCTCAGGAAGTGGTAGAGATTTTTCGCTCCTTCGATGAAAAACGTCGCGAAGATAAACGGATCTGCGGGTTTGTGAGAAAACAACAACAACAACAACAACAACTTCGCTGCTCTCTTTCGGCTCCTCCCCCACTATATCATAACCGAAAGAATCTTTGTGTTTCACGAGTTTATGGGGTATCCACACGAAGGATAAATCCGCTCCTTTCCTCCGCGGAGCGCGCATCACGTGAGACATACGTCATCCCTTTTTGACGCCTCGCGGCGCCGTTCTCCCGTTCTCCTCCGATGGAGTTTCCCGGGATGTTGACGTCACGACATCCGTCCGCGGAGTTCTCGTTCGTGTGGATACCCCTTTAACCACAGTTTGTGCAATAAATAACCACAAAATACACACACGCACACCTAAGTTATACGGTAATTAAAGTAACATTTAGAAAATGAACACTGTAGCCAGAAACAACAAAGAACGTTGAAATGTGCAGAATAGTAATGTCTTGCAAAAATCTGCACCGTGTATTTCTTTTTAGGAATTGTGCTGAGATTTATTTTCTGTTTTCAATGTGATTTAAAACTTGAGAAACTAAATGTCGAAACATTTGCTGCCTGTATAGTTAGATCTGTACGTGAGAACCCTTCTTTATTCATTGTGGCGAGTAAAAAAGACTATTAAGTTCTAACGCTTCTAATTTGGTTAAAATTTGGTTACATAATAGATGATCATATAGCGCATGCATTGTTAAAAAAGCTAAATTATTAAATATGATATCGGTATGTGAATCGTAAGGAGCATTACAGATCGCTCTCACCATTTCTCTTAAGCAAGTAAATTGTATTAAGATTGATTCTACTTGGATCATTTGCATTACACAGTGCGCCTACAGCACAAAATACTACTCTATGAGCGTGACAGATCGCGACCGCATGCGCGTCGTGCAGCTCACGTTGTCGCGCTTTCGTGCTGCACCGAGGGAGAGGGCCGCCATTGACTAACATCATTTATAGACCTTTAAAAAAAACAAAAAAAAAAAACAACCTCTGGCCGCCGCCATTTTGCGAATCGAGCGACCCCTTTCAGCCAGAAATTTCTGCCACCCGCCTGAGCTGTGGAAACTCGGTCAGCGTGACTCCCCGCCTGCATTGTGCATTCGGAGTTCGCCGGCTCGTCTTGGAAGTTTTACTTTATTTGCCTGTTTAGGATGCTTATGGCGCTGGAAAGGTCTATAGACCACTGTCTACGCTGTTCCATGGGTGCCGTCATGTCTGTTTATGCAGACGCCATGACACAGTGGGGGGGGGCAGTGTTTCTTTGCAAGACTCTGTTTTTTTTTATATAAACTTACGCACATATCACAATGCAAGAACGTGAGAAATGCATTGTCACGACGCTCCAAGAACAACACCGATGCCAAGAGTGCCGTAAACAGCAAAAATCTTGTTTTATGCGCAGTCCCTCTCTTCACAAGAGCCTGCGTTTGAGATTATCATTTCTCATTTTTGTCGCTGGGGGCTAGGACTTCGGACACTGGTCGTGACGTCATCACTGCAAGCGATCGAGTCGGGCCAGGCGCCTAAGGATAGCGCCGATGTTAAAGCATCGTGCGGAAATATGTTGTCGTAAAAAAACAGGTTTTTATTGATACAAATGTGTTTTGTTATCTAGAAAGTCGTTTATAAATTAAACACGGGCAAGGAGAGAAATTTTGTTGCACTGCGAGTGATCGGGAGCCGTGGAACACCGCTCACATGTAAGCATTGCGAGCGGACTTACATTCGTAGCTACGAGCTTTTATTAACGCAGTCGTGTTTGATTTAAAAAATAAAAAATAAAAACCACAGGTGAGCTGGTAGATGACATTCATAGTAAAGCCTAGGCAGATGAAAAATAATAATAAAACAATGAACTGACAGAAGAAGAGCGACCTCGTTGTTCTGTCCGTTTTTTTATTCCCCAGTATCGGGTTTACACTGTACATGTTCTATTACCTATAATGATAGCTATACACAGGAATTAACCTACGAAAGTATACACAGACAAATTATTAGGGCATAAAACTTAAAGCGCAGTGTGAGAACAGTATGTGTACAACAATGCCCTGGGAAAGACAGGTTTGCCTCTAAGCAAACTCCTTTAGTGGAGTAAATATCGGTCGGAAAGACGGATATTTTATAGACAATAATTTTAATGAAACGGCATGCCACCAAGTGATGCGACGTGACAAAACAGCTCATAGTAACAATGTAATGCATATAAAAACAAACGCTCACGGAAAGTATTGGCAACAAAAGTAGTAAAGTGATATTGAGAAATTTCGTCTTGCTGCCCGGATAAAACAACATAATAGTTACTTTATCGGAGGTTACATAATGACGGCGAATGAAAGTAGTAAAACATTCATTTTGAAGGAGTTGCTATCTGCCTCAATCTTCCATGTTTAGTTTTTAAGTAATCAGTCAATTGAATTATCCAAAGTCGTCGCGGCTTTAAATACTACTCAGAGAAATATAAACACTTATCTATCGCCCGACACCCTATTTTGTTTTCAGTACAGTGGCTATCTTGCATTTCCTTAGCTAGACACTCAACCGAGAGGCGGGCGTCTTGATGAGGACAGAAATACAGACACGTGATTCCACCCCCAAGCCTACGCTCTTAATTGCGCTATTCCGTTCACGCAGTGTGCCATACGACAAGCAAATGGCATGAAAAGTTCTCACCTCTTAAAGATATCTATGCAATCATTGCGGGCATTATCACCTCAGACAACGACCGACTGATTCCTCAAGTCTCTCGAGACACAGGGGCCGTAGCATCGTACCAGCGTGCCGTCGTGTATCACTACTGCGTGGTGCACGCTAAAGACCCAAGGCTAGCCGTTGTACCGCACTGGCCATCTACAGCTGAGAGACAAGTCGCCCGTTGAGGCTGACTGGCTTCCGGTATGTTTAAACAAACACATGACGCAGTGCGGAGAGGAACTGGGGGAGAAAAGGAGACGAGAGCATGAAAGGACGTAAAGAAAACACCGAGCTCTGTTTGGAATGATTGCTGGGTAGAAGCAAAGCTAACTGCCTTTGTCTCTACTCTGCGTTCAAACGCGTTTGAAAGCGAACGCTAAACGTTAGACACCCGTTTTTGCTTACGAATTCTTTCGAACAGTGGAGTGGAGACGAAGGCAGCTAGATTGGCGTCTACCTACTAATCATTCCAACCAGAGTGCGGTGTTCTTGCGTTCCCGCACGCGCTCGTCTCCTCCTCACCCTCATGAGCTTTCACGGTTAGTTCATGGTCAGGGGGGATGAGGTATAGACAATAGACAGATCTCACTAAGCGCTCGGCGCATGCGTGACGTCGCCATAAGTTTAGTTTACAATAGGCAGGCGGCGGTGCATGCGAGGACTCGTGCCGTCGCGTGTTTCACACGCGCAAAGCCCCAGCGGTGTTGTCGCAAGTGCAGAAAGACTAATGCTCCCTTGTAGCATTGCGGCAGCGGTGGCGTAGTCAAACTGGCTGGTGAGATCGGTTTATGGCAAGCATTGCGCTCCGACTGGTGCCTCATGACCACCGTGCTCATGACGTAGCCCCCTGAATACTGGCAAAGCCTGGCGGATCGCCACGAAAAGCGGCCGCCGAAATGGAAAAGGTGAAGCGGCAGACAACGGATGAGCAGAGAGCCACGTGACTGGCGCCCCGCTGCGGCGAGACACGGAAACAGAGTTCTCTCGAGCGAACAAGTGTGTTTCGGGTCCTCGCCACTGCAAAAGCTGTGCGCTGACGTCCAGGTTCCCCAAGAAATGGCTTTTTGATGCTCTGTGCTACCAGATCCTCGCGATTCAAATCCGTGACCGGGCGTTCTATGGATCTTTCGTTCAACTGCCAGGCTTTGTGAGAATAGAGGAGGCTATGCTCATGCGTGCAAGCACGTGCAGATATGCTCGTGAGCCTAGCTTTGGCAGACTCGCAATTACACGTTCTTGCCAGCACAAGCAAAGGCGTTGCGGTGGCCAGACACTTTGCTTGCAGTCTTCTATACATTTGCCGCCGTTTAAGTTTACACACTTGAGATTGTTAAAGAGCAGAGGGCAACTCGCGCGTGGACACTCACCGGTGGGCCTGGGCGGCCGCAGCGCGTGTCCCACCAGAGGGGCGGCCCGAGTCGTCGGCGGGGTGGCGGGGACAGCCATGGTCGTGGCCAAGGGTGCGGGCGCCGTCGTGTTCCTGGTCCACGTGGCGTTGACTCCCGGCCGCATGTCCCCGCCCGGTTCCTAGGGCCTCGCAGCCGCCATCTGGGCATAATGGCCGCCGCGCCCGCCAGGCACCGCTCGAGCCAGCTGTCTGCTGCCCGACGGCGGCCGACTCAGCGCGGCCCACGAAATCGCGATGGTGTCGACGTCACTCTCGCTGGGCACAGCGCTCGCTACTCGGCGTCCTTCGCACCACACAGTATACTGAGAACTCACACCCACGTTGTGGAGACGAGCAGACCTCTGGGTCGCCTCGAAGTCGGTAGAGATGAATCACCTTTTGCACAACATACACTTGGCACTTCACGTGTATCCTTACGGACGTGACAAATCCCACGTTGATGTTCGGGTTCACTGTTCACCGTTGTCTGTGCAAGCTTTACATCCGGTACAGAGGAAGAACCACGGGATTGATTGAAGCAGATGATCTAAAACAAAGAACTGGCTGTGTCGGAAAGTTGGAAGTTTGAAAATACTGCTCCGCAGTCTTGCGAAAGTCGCTGTGCGGCTCCAACGCGAGCTTTCTCACGGAAGCATATAGTACGGAGAACCTATGTCTCCCAACTACTCCTAGTTTGAATGGCTTCCAGGTTCTTAACACGTTGGTTCCGACGTCTTGAGCTGGACTAGATAAGAGAAGGTGGCGATCTCCGGTATTTTCTGGGTTTTAGAAGACACTTTACTCTTTCTTCAGAGGTGTTTACGAATCCTGGCGGTGGAAGTTTATCTTCTTTCGAAATGTTTAGGGGGTCGGGAGGATGGCAAACAAATGCGCCTCACTTTTAACATAAGACAACGAAAAGCGGCTGACTGTCTTTTTTGATGTCCTCTCAAAGTTACGTGATGGCCAACTTGACCCTAAATCTACGAGTTTGGGAAGCGATTTTTCAAACCCAGCCTAGGAGGCTTAGCGGAACTTTCTTAACGTGGAACTTATATTATTTGTTTTGTTGGTTTCGAATATTATATTTTACTCCTATTTTTCTTTACCGGTAAGGTTATCGCACAAAGGGTACACACTTTTCTGTAATAAACTTCCGACTTGAGCCGTTGGGACAGATGGAAGTGGCTTAGAGAAAGTACTTTGAAATACCGGTAAAGAAGAGGAGTTTTTCCGCTCGTTATTGCCTTAAAAATGGGCGTCTGCTGGACGCTCAGAAGACAGTCTTCAGTCCGAGCGGTCCAAGTCCAAGCTTAACGTCGTTGCTCTGAACAGCTTAGCGTGACGTAACAAGACATGATCGACGTTGGGGATGCCAGATGACGATGATGGTTTTCAGATGACTGTATCGCTGAATGGCGGCTTGACAACGACTTCACTAAAATTTATTTCTTCCATGGTGATTGGTGGGATCCCACTGAAAAATACAAAAAACAACAAAAATAATTAGTTACCTATCAAGTTATGCATTTGCTTAATGGCTTAGTCACCCCAGCCCTCTACCCCCTCCCCCCCCCCCCCCCCCACACACACACACAAAGCTATCTTTGACAGCCTTTTTAGGGTCATTCCAACATCATGTAAGAACACAAACAAATTGAATCGAATTAAGTAAAGTCGTATATTTCGAAGTCTTGAACACGTGTATGTTAACTGTGTGCAGTGACACTCGGTTTTAAACGCGCCGGCAGGCTTTTCCGAATATTTATTACTTGATGCAACCAAAAGCGAACCTGTAGTTAAAATTTTATTTCAGAAATTAAAAGTTTAACACAACAAAACACTTTCTATCACTATAAATTATAGAGTGCAGCAAATAGTCAAAATACTTTCGTCTAAACTTGTCGCGGGGACCAAATAGAACTACGCGTACAGCTCAATTTATTGCGTTGGTTGTCAAATTAAGTTTCGCGGCAACCGGCTTGGGAAAAAAACGCTTAATTGCTCTATTTGCCTTCTCAAAAGGTTGCTACAAAATTACACAAAAAAATGAAAGCCACTTACAATTCGCTGTAACGCCGAATTAGAGCGCAGCTTTTGAGGAAGAGGAAGGGAACTAAAATTACCGCTCCCGAACGAAACTTTAGGAATTCCATCCTCGTTAGCCTTGAAAGTTTCTATACACCATGGAAAGATCCATTAGAGATCGGGTGCTCGTAAACGCAAACACACGTGCAGCAAGCGGCGATGTCCTCCTCCGCAAAGGCAAAAATACCTTTCCACATTTCCGCACAAGCTTCGTTCGTATAACTATGTTTGCATCAGAAACGCGCAACATAAACTTCCGTTGCCTATTCTTGTTTTTCCCCGCTCGCGTCAGCTGTAACTTGATGAAGTATTCCACCTTGTTTTGTGTTTAACGGTACGTTAAAGATGGCAGAAAATTGACAGAGTCGCTTTTGGTCGCTTCAGTATATTCCGATGATATTTTTTTGTATTTTACGAGTGCGCAGACAGCACAGCCATACTGCGTTTTACTTGAAGTCCGACCGTGCAGTCGACGCTACGACCTGATTGAGTTAAACAAGCAGAGCCCAAAGTGCATTTTCACCGTGCTCGTTCGTGTTAGTCAGTTTTATTTCGTTGACTAAACCAATCACGCATAATGAATGCGCCATGATTGCGCTTTTTTATTTATGCGTTAATTGGTTTTAGCCGGCGCCAGCAAACCCGCAAGGGAATTCAGGAGCGCCGTGGCGATTCATTTTGGGCGTTGCCATGAAATCGTAGCTTCGGCTGCAGTTAGAATTAATATGAGAAACGCGGAGTAAAAAACAACTCGACTCTCCGATGTTACGACGCAGCGGTGGCGCTCCTGTCGACATTGCGCATGCGCAGATACTTCGCCCCAAACAAATCTGGTTTCTGCGCGCGCGCCCGCAGCGCCCCACACCCGGTTGTGGGGAAGACGCTGGCTTGTTTGTAATCGGTGTGTTGGTGCTGTATAGTGCGGCAGCTGCGATATGCGTCGTGCCAAAGTGAACGGTTAGACTGTAAGTTACAGCGTCGTGCCAAAGTGAATGGTAAGTTAGACCTCAGGAAGGTAGGGCGAGGCAAAGGAAGGCTGGGGAGGGAGAAGCCGACGAAACGCTGGAAAGGATAGGGGGAAACCTCCTTATTTCTACAGCGTTCTTTCTGCTTCCTCATCTCCGGCCTTTCTTTTCCTCGCCCTATCTTCTTGAGTTGCAGACGGACTATAGTGGTGTAATCACAGCTAGAACACAAACAAATCATCTGGCTTGAACATTCCGTCAAAACCAATAAAAATGCAAAAAAAAACTTGATATTTTCCCTTTTTTTTTTTTTTAGCGAGCAACATTTGGTATTGGAATAACATGAAATGTGACAAGGGGCGAAGCAATTTTCAATGTAAAAAATACTTCTGCTCCTTATCCATGCACCTTTTCTTTTTAGGCGCATTGCATCATTTTCTCTGAAATGCCACGCACAGAATCTGACCCTGAAATGCCTTGGCCCCTACTATATTATACTACTAATACGCAGTTCCTATTCTACTACGTAGCCCCTGTTCCTATGCAGCGGGGGGGGGGGGGGGGGAGGTGGGGGGGAGGAGAGTTAGCGTTCATCTAGGACTATCCTCCCCTCCCCCCAACGCCCAACCACCTCCCTCCAGTCTTTACACGGCGCTACGCCATTGCTCGCGTTCGCATACTGTTTGATCTTCGTAAACGTTCCGCAGGCGTTAATGAACGTCAATAAGTGCAATATTTTCCGCACGCGAAATTTCAATTACACACTTTTGCTTCCTACGTACACCAATATCAGGCGTCATTTTGTCAGACTGCCCCTGTGCTGCCATCTGACGCACAAGAACCAAAATTTACCGAATATTGGCGAGAAGGATCAACCATCATACCACCCACGTTCGCCCATGGAGTCTTGGGCGAAGGCAATGAAATTGAAGTCATTAATGTCCAAGCGGCCCTCGTGCGTAAACATTCGTGCATTTAAAACCGGGCTGACACTGCTCCCACATCGTCCTATAAAAGGCTGCCTGCAGAACACGAGTCACCACAATATCCGTGTTTCGAATGCCGCTCGCGTGCCCGAGTTTCCTCCTCGTGCTTCGAATGCCACGAGGCATTCTAAGCATGCATGTAAGAAGCGAACATGCTTCGAAGACGCTTGAGGCCTCTCGGCAGATGCTGCTTTCATCGTGTTATACAGCGAACTCCGTGTCTCTTCTACATACGATGCAGGAGTAGTACGACTGCGAATTCGGCACTAATTCCCTCCGCGAAAGAGACTGGAGGTTTAAAACAAGATCACTCTGATCTTTTCTTTTTTCGCCAAACGGACTTTTAAAGCGAACAATAAAAATAACTTTCTCGAGGGTTTCGAACAAAGGTTAGTATGACGTCAAAGCGACGTCATGAACGCGGCTCAATCTTGTTAGCGTCCCTGGCGGCGCAGAGCTGAGTGAGAATAGAATCGGAAAGCAGCGGTGTGTTTGCCTTCCGCGGCCGCCGAGAGTTCGCTCATTAAAAATGCTCGGTCGAAAGAAGAGGGGAAAATACGCGGTCGCGCACCGAGAGAGAATTACGGCCAAAGTTAAAACGTAAAAGTTCTCTCGAGTAAAGGTTAAGATAACGCTGTTAGAGTATTCAAGAAGAGAAAGAAAAGATGGTTAAATTGGGAGTGAAATTAACTCAAGACGTTGCGCGTTTCTTGATTCTGAATTTTTTTTTCTTCTTACGGCTCAACTTGCGTTCTTAAGCAAACTGCTCTAAGGGCCCGGAACTGCTTGGAAAGGGGCCTATGCAAACCGTCACAAAGTAAAGTTTTACCGCGTGCCTTGAATGCCGATCTACTTGGTTTTGATACTTTGTTTTGAACAAAATACACTGACAGGCACAAATTTGGAAAGGCAGCTTTGCCCCCCCCCCTTCCTTACACTTCAAAACCAGAAGAAAGCAATTTTATTTTTTACTGTAGTTAAAAAAAAAAAAAAAAAAAAAACAATCAAGCACTTCTGCATGTAGGCAAAGCCTACTTAGGGAACTGTTGAACATTATTTTAAAGAACATCGTGCAGAAACGAAATCCTTCACAAAATAACTTATAAATATATTTTAGGCTACTTAAAGTACGAGGAGTTTTCCTGCCACGTGTACGCGCTTAGTGAATGAACGGCGGTCAAGGATAAAAAGAGAAAGCCTTATGCGCTATTTTTGGATACATATATTTAATTTTAAAATTGTGTATTTCGCGTTTTTCTATCTTGGTATTTGTATAAACCCTGAGTGCATTATTATAGTATACATGAGTGTACCATAAGAATTAAGATGACAATTTTTTCTTCATTTGTACCGTTGCCAATTTCATGTATTTCTCGTTTCTTCTTTTTTCCCCCCTTTAAATAAACGACGAAGGCTTAGCAGCGCCAAATAGCTGCTCAAATATGCAGCTCTCTCGATGAAGAGATTTGCCTTCTTTAAATCTTTAGATTCTGTGTACTGTTTTAGGAAAACGATTTAACCATATAATATGAACGTAATCTTCTTGTAGTATTACTTCCACCATCATAAATATGCGAGCAGAACAGAGTCTTTGAGTCGCCAAGAACGTAATCCTCAAACTCAAAAAGTTAGGGAAAACTTAATTCCCTGAGAGCTTCCAAATATAACGCCAATGTTGACTTTCAGTACTTCATGACAGCCTTTCACAGGTATGCAGATGGATGAACATAGTATATAAAAAAATATATATATTTTAAAACTTTGGAAGTAAAAAGAAATAACGCGATTTGTGCTGTTTCAAAACCCTTTTTTTTTGTACTAAAGGATAGGAATTATTCTCGTTAAGAAGCCGAAAAGCTTGAATTAATAATTCCAACGTTGCGTTCTCACTCGCCTATGGAAGTCGCAAAAAAGGAGGGCTTATGCGTTAAAAACAAAGAGATAAAACCCTGGAGGAGAAAAAAAAAATAAACTGCGACATAAGGCTAAGTTGTGGTTGCCTACGCAACATATGTTGTAGAAACGCCTTGAGACGTTCTTAAATGGAAATGCTGATTTTAGATTTTTTATGGGTTATGAAACATAACCTATCTGAATTTCTTTCGTTTTACTACCCATATTGACCATTTAAATACTCCTATGTAGTCAGCGTAAAAACGAAACGATACCACGTCAAGCATCGGACTTCATGATATTAATAACTTCTCTTAAAGCACGTGTACTTCCCGATACATTTAAAGCCTGGAACATTAGGTGAGAAACCTAATTGTACTCTTAGACGCATAAAAGAAAAACACTTCATTACGCTTGGTCATTAATAAGTGGCCACAAAAAGCGCATACCGTATTTGCAGTTCATAGATCACACCTTTTTAAAAGTCGCACATATATGTGTACGGCTGGCGCGACAAAGCTGCATTGAAATCCCTCATATCTGTATTACGATTGCAATATAATGCGCATGCAATGGCAAATTGCGATATTTTCGCCAACGACAGGAACGAGAAAATCGAACTCCCGTGGCAAGTGTTCGCAGCAAAGATTCACACCTCTAAAAAATGGAACGCACATAAGTCGCACCGTTTTATATAAAACGAGATGACAAAAACAAAAAAAAAGTGAAAAAAAGTCGATTTAGTTTTTGGAAATTTCGGTATTAAATAAATAAAACGCCGCTTCCAAATAGCTTCACTCTCTTTTCTTGAAACGATTGTGCGTTCGTCGTGGTAATCGAGCTAAAATATCGTTATTTTCACGTGCTACCTGACTCACACAAATGAAGCTGTTACTCCGACGCCACACAAATATGAAGCAGTTTAAGAATACCGACGGAGTTTGGTGGCGAAGGCGTATAGGCGAAGTATAGGCGAAGTGGAGCACCATGCTCCAACGTGCTCTCGGGTGATCCCCGTTGAGGGATGCACGTTAAAAGGTTCAGTCTATATACCGCTTCATTTAACCAGTCGGGTGTAGCGAAGGAACAGCTATATATGCTTTGCAGAAAGGTCTATTTGCGCGAGAACTCGAGCATGAAGCGCATTTCGAAAACCCCGCGCTCACGCCCGCGTCATTAATAGCACTGCGCACGACTTCCGATACACAGTCTCTGCTCGGGGGTAACTCTTATAGCTATTTGATAAGAAGTGAGAAGATCCTGCACACAACTTTGATGAGCGTAAAGTACATGCGAGCTCACGGGTGCACAGGACTTGACTTTATGCTACAAAACGTTGTTCGCGAGTATATATATATACACGTATATACTCGCGGACAACGTTTTGTGGTGACACCCTTTACCGGCGCCACACTTTAGCGACGAGTTGAAACATGAAAGTTGTTTTACATGGCTGCTGCTAGAGTCACTGAATATTCTCAGAGTACCGAAACCCCCAGGCTCGAAGTGCCAAGACTCAATATTTTTTTTTTATTACTGTGGTCACCATGAGCTTTTAGAAAGCATCATTTTGCGTAAAAACGAGCGGAAAAAGCACTTTTTGTGAAAACTTTTATTGGAGATTAGTACAGAATGACAAGGCGTGATCTTTTCTAAAATCTTTAGTTTGCAAGGTTTTGGGGCACAATTAATATTGTTTTTATACAGCCATGTCTCACCGGTGATCTCAGGTAGCGCGTCCTGACCTGGGCGCGTCTTAACTTGGGTAGTAATTCGCGGTGCGTCCGCTTGGGAGATGGGGGTGGCATCTCTGAAACCCCTTCCACCGTATACGTTTCGGCGTCAAAATGTCCAATTAAAACCAAAATAAAACGGACGACTACTTCAGTGAAAAAGGGGGTGAAAGAGCAGGGAGGAAAATGTGGGAAAGAAGGATTCGGGAGAAATCAGCTCTAACAGTGTCACGAAAACAGGACGTCAGAAAGGAAAATGGCTTTGGCAATTCACTGGAAAGTTCTGTACTGTTCGAGGGGAGAACGGGAGTTCTGGGGACGAGGGCGTAGAGGGCTAAATTCAGACTTGTACCGTACGCATTACAAGTAATCAAATTACTTGTAATCAATTACTTTTTGGAGTAATTTTGAAATCAGTTGATTACTTTAATTAGGCAGTAATCACAAAAATAATCTGATTACTTTTTAAAGTAATAAAATTACTTCTAACCGTTACTGTTTTTCGGCGGGGAGTACGGTCCACGGAATTGAGGCAAGCGCACCATATATATATATATATATATATATACATATATATATACATATATATATATATATATATATATATATATATATATATATATATATATATATATATGCAGATGAATGAACCGTACTTAATCCAATGAATCAAAGAATTATATTTTTTTCAGGAACCCGCCGAAAGCTAAAAAAAAGACGAAAAAAAACGGCGGAGCTAGGATTTTGGCTTTCGTTATTTTGGCTTTCGACGGGTTCCTGAAAAAAAAATTAATTCTTTGATTCATTGGATTAAGTACGGTTCATTCATCTGCATATGATCGTTTATTCATACATCTGCATATGTTCGTTTATATCCTCCTCGGAGACCACGTACGATGATGTGAAGTGCCCGTGGTGTATATATACGTGTATATATATGTGTATATATATATATATATATATATATATATATATATATATATATATATATATATATATATATATATATATATATATATATATATATATATATATATATATATATACAAAGCAGTCTCATCTCAATATTTTCTGACTAGCAGTCAACGGAGCAACATCTGCACTTACCATAAATGCTCGTTTCGGGCAGTAAATAAGCATCGCGGAAAGTAGAGGAGCGAGTTTTGTGTCATTAACGTACACTTTCAAGCACCTTTGCCTTTTGTTTGTGAACCTACTGGATCTACTGGATATACTATAAAACGAAAAGGGACAGACGAGGACATTAAGTAAACACGACAAGGCTGTCCTGTCCTTCAGGTCATCGTATGTCCGTGTGCGCTTTATGTATTCAGTATGTTGTACCAACTAGACCACCTTAATATTTTAGTGTTCATGAGACGCGCCAAAAATAGAAATAAAATCCCTCTAAGCTTCCGAGTGTAGCAGCGGGAATCATTACTAATACAGAACTTTGTAATCTATTATTGCAAAGCCATAAATTGAATATCACACCGGGATACTTTTACCGTCCGTTAACCGAGCCTGTAGTGTATGGAGGTCGTGTTTACGGTTTTTATAGATGTATGTAGAAAAGGTATGCTTGTTTTTTTTTTTTTTAATCAACTCAGAAAATGCTAACTAGGTTTAGTCAACAATGCTTCTAAAAAGATTAGATTGAAAGTTTTTTCAATTAATTGCGTAATAAGAAAAAGGATTTTTTTTATTTTTAAAACCGAGCAGTTTACATAAAAATTTACCTCTTCTCTTGCCTCGGGACTTAATATAACCTACTTTATTCCTGTTCGGTTATCTTCAGCCCAAGCAGCACTGCAGTAGATAATACACACAAAGGCGGCACCGTTGGTGCGGTGTACGATGGATGTGCCTCACGTTTCCTTACTTCGCTTCAATATCACGAGATGGGTCTGCTAGGTGTAATAAAAGCAAAACAAAGAGGAAAAGAAGCAAGAGTGTACAACCGCAACGTCGAAGTCGGTATTCCCAGCTGTCAAACGACGAGCGAACTACCAAACGCAATAACATGAGATGGGTGAACCAATTCATTCTGATGTTGAGCCAAGTTAAAAAAAAAAAAAAGAGCAGCAAAAAATGTTTTTTTTTCTTCTCTTGGATTGCTTATTTATTTTATTTGTTCATTTGCTCATGTTTGTTGTATGTTAGAAACACAACAAAGGTAAGCTTTTCAGGGTATCCTTGGATTACAATAAAAGCAAATCGCGATATTTTTTAAAATTTTTTTTCGTTTTTTTGAACTAAGCAGACGTAAAGGAAAGTGTTATGTGCCAGTTGCACCGCCATTTGATCCTCAGTTCTCAATGTGACGCAATGGTATTTTCTCTTCGCTTAAAAAAAAAAAAAAAAAAAAAAAAAAAAAAAGAGAGACCTTTCCGCAGCGTGTTGTCCCCGCAGAGTGTTGTCTCCGCAGAATGTTGTCACTGCGACTAACAGAGAAATAGCCCCGACCCAGAAATGTGACCCGCAAAGGAACTATCATCGCTCCCTTTTGTCCAGGAGCAGATAATTTATTTCGATCACAAAATCATTTAGACTTCACCATTCAAAGTTTGCCTCTTCGGACCCACTTGGCGAGCAGATAGACGCGCCATAATTATTTTTGCGCAAATCGACTCGTTTTATTATTTTCAAACGCTGAACACTTCTAGACTCACACTTCATGTCGCAAGTTACAAAAAAAAACATGTTAAAACTATACATCTAAATGAAGTATACAGTGTCAGCTAAAGAAATGCAGGGAGCGGGGCTTATCATGTAAACAAATGCTATAATCTGATTGGCTGGGGAGCGATAGTGATATGCTCGGGACCAGCCACGTCCTGTATATCTTAAGTTGTCGCTGATTATATACACCACCTCACTTTCGTTCTCACTCTGGCCTTTTTATATTCCCTGTTTATAACGACTGTCAAGATGTGCGGTATACGATATCGTTTGTATGCGCAATTATGATTTTATAAACCTGGGTTCAACGTGAATTTTTTTTTTTTTTTTTAATATCCGTGATTGACACATTTTTAGTTTGCGTATTGATGCTAACGTCGGCCTATATTCTCCGGGTGTTCGAAAATAGTGCAACACAAAAAACAGTAAAGTACGGGAGAAGATAGTCGCTCAGACCTTATGAAACATGCAGTCGTGAAAACACGCAACTTAAACTCATTTATTTTTATAAAGAAGAACATTTTGATTTATTTTTGGTAAATATAAAAGACAAGACTCACCAACTAAGCTTATTATGAGAGACAACCAGCTTCCATCTTTTCAATTACAGACGCAAAAAAGCCGCATATTATTTCTAATAACTTATTTATCAGGGAACACAATCATAATTTCACCCCCATTTTTTAACCGTTAACTCAAGGAGAACAGATCACACTAGGGAGCATCCATTATATCCCATTTTCGGAAACAAAAAATATATGAAGTTTAAGCAGCTTTTTTACCGCATTTGATGGAACTTTTTTTAAAGCTATTTTTCGATCACATAATTTCAAACAAGCTTTAAAGCAACATTTTACTCTTTTACATTGGGTCAGTGCATCATTAGTTTTCTTTTATCGTTGTTAAAAATATTTAATTCTGCTCTACGCTTTGAATATTTTTTCTTTGCATTCTTGCACTGCATGCATATATGCATTTTTGTTCGTTAAAATGTCCACCTGCTTATGCCAGGGATGTGGCCTGCGGTACTGGGAAATAAATAAATACATTAATTTATATAGCTTCTACATATAAATGTGTATCCTGTTGAAGTCGCCGACCCATGCGTTCTGTCCCATTGTATTTTTACCCGGTCCTGGGCCAACTAATATGGTTCGTTCGTATAGGCAGCACGTTAGAGAAATGCCTATGTTGGCACAAGCTTGGCAATTCTAGGGGCCTAACTTCGCCCTAACACAGTCTTTCTCCAAGGAATTATTTACTGACAGCGCATTTTGTTTTGGTGTTTTTGCCTCGCCACATAATTACTAAAGTGCCTGACCTAAGCCAAAGATGCAACTAATGAACCGAACAACCAGCCGTGAAGCCTAAGTATGGCACTTGTTTGGCAATTTAAGCCCAAATATGCCAGATGGCAGCTAAACTACCAACCAGGCCTAACTTTGGAACTTGTTTGGCGAATTAGGTACAAAGCTCTGACCACAGAAGTTGAAGTTTGACTGCACCTCGGCTTCTTCGGGTATTTTAAGACCCTAAATTCCCAGACAGAAAAAAAGTTTCACTCGATGCATTGTGCTGCTTGGGTACTGAATGGCGCATTGACGAAATTGATCTAAGGAAATTTGTGGACGGAGCTCTTCCTACAGCTTTTATATTGTACGAAATAAAGGAGTAAGTAAATAAATGACATACTGTAAAAAGACTCTTAACAATGCCAATGTTCTTGTTAATGGCATTGTTAAGCGATGGATCAATTGTTCTAGAGTGAGAGGTTTTCCCTCTGTCATGTAAGTACTGTCCTATTTTGTTCGAGCCTCGTGTGAACTGTGCGTACATGATTGACTGATTCTGTTTTGTTCAAATACCTTTCCGCTCCTCTAAAAACTCTGTAATGGGCTGACAGTAAAATAAGTACACATAAAAAAATGAAAGCAAAAAGAAAGAACGGAAGATAAAAGAAACTATATACTGTAGATATAGTCAAATGTACATGCAGGAAGCTTTCGGGATGTTTCTCGAGCTACCATTTAAAAGAATGTACCGGGGAACTAGTTTCCAGAGTCAATAGGAGAAGGCGTAAGAGTAAGACAGAAATAGATAAAGGAAAATAAAGATTTAAAAGATAAGAAGGAATAAAATAACAATGATAAATCAAAGCAGACCGATTTCCCTGTTGTTGTTTTTTCTCTGTTCTTGTCACGCGAAGAAGAGCTGATCCCATGGGGAGCAACATGGGACTGCCTGCACGCTCGCGCCAGAGATCAAAATGGAAAGGACCGAAAATATTCGCGCACAAGGAAAAGAAGGGGGGAGGGGTGGAGGAGGGAGAGAGAAAAGAGGCTGCAAGCGCCGCATTCGTGGCACGCGACACGCTGTACTTGATTAAATTCACCAACCCAACTCTTCGCAGAACCCGCGTCGTGCATCACGTGGGCTGAGCTTGAGGAATTTCGCTATACCTCGTTTCCCCTCGCCATGGAGCGCGGAGGACGCTGCGAACGCTCGCAACCGATCCAACGAGTGTCATATGTATCCCACAAGGACGCGCAGAGCGCCTGGTCACGTGACGAGTTCGCAACGCTGGATTGGCTGATATGGTGCGTTACGTCCGCTGTGCTCCATTCTAAAATGAAATGGAGTACAGGAGGCTGTCGTGCACGTATACCCTTGAACATCAAGAATCCCTCGAAATCGGAACAGAAATATAAACGCAAAATGTAAGAAATCCTTCGAGAACTAAGCTGATTCCCCGAGCCTGGGTAGTAGACGCAGTTCACTTTGCCGCAGATGCTGCCACTTATCTCGTTTATGTTTCTGCAACTTGAGAGGTCTGCCAATCTGTTTTCCTTTTCTTGTCTTACTATGCCTGTTTGTTCCCCCCTCTTTCCTTCATTCTCTTTTCCTCTTCGGTTCACATTTAGTTCTTGTTTGTCGGAATAATTGTTTGTTTTTTTGTCTCGTTTATGCAACCGCTCGATTCGCGTGCTGCGTATGCGTCGGAGCACTCCAACTTTTCGCCCATCCGGAAATAGAATGGGAATCCTGCTCGCCATTGGTTCGATCGCAGCTCTCACGGTACGGGTTAGCTTCGGTGGGGAAAAAAAAAAACAAAAAAACGCGGTTCAGATTAAAGATCGACCAGCCGACGACGATGACGACGTGGCCTTGGTCGGTCTCTCGTTTTGAGAATTCGCCAAAAACGACATCATAACAAGACATCTAGAAAGTTTGAAGGGAGCAGCCGAAGCACAAAATCCATGTTTTCTTTTTTTTTTTTGCGGTTCGTAGTAGACGTTTTTTTTTTGTTTTTTCTAATTACCACAAACTTCTTCTTTCTAGCTTTAATTGCGATATTTATTTCGACAGCCTCCCGGGAAATTTTGAATCTTTACCACGAAACGATTGAACCCGTAAATCAATTGAAACAACAATAACAACCGAACTTTCCTTACGTTGAATTGAACCCAGCATCTTAAAACGTTGAGCCCTGCGCTCAAACCCTACGCCAAGATACGAGACTGTCGAGGCACGGCCACTCGATCCCCCCTGGGAGTCCTAATCGAGTGGCCGTGGTCGATTCGACGGTTATTAAATGGGATAACTTTCTTTTCACGAACCGACAGACCGGCGCGCGCAAGTATAGCACGAGAGAGTAGTTTGTTGTTCCATAGCCTCCTCTATACTCACAAATCCTGGAAGTTTCGACGACGCAGCCACAGAGTGCCCGGTCGCAGATTTGGAGCGCGAGGATCTGGTAGCACAGAGCATTTCTCGGGGAACTTGGTCGTCAGCGCGCAGCTTTTGCAGCGGCGAGGACCCGAAACATGGTTTTCAAACCCGGCGAGAAAACAAGCGGCAGCGCGAGGAACGGGAGGAACACGAGTGGACATTCAATCGCTCGGGAGAAGTGTGTTTCGGCGTCTCGCCGCAGCGGGGCGCCCATTACGTGGCCCCTCCTCTCATCCGTTGTCTGCCGCTCTACCTTTTCGATTTCGGCGGCCGCGTCTCCTGTCGGTCTGCCAGGCTTTGTCAGTATAGGGGAGGCTATGGTTGTTCCTACTGCACGAGGACACGTGCACTGGAGACGCAATCGAACGCAAGGAGTTTTCCTCTGCGTCCGCCATTGACCAGATATTCTACAGCTTCCAACAAGGGCCACGTTCTCGAAGGGTGTCTTTGGTAGAAATCAAACCCTTGCTGAAAGATGCTCCGATCGCCTTCATAATGTCTCACAAGGAAACCGAATGGATCGACTGAAGAGGGCATCTCTGTATGCGCAGCCCAAGTGTCGGTAGACCTCAAAGCAGCTTGCTTCGAGTTCTACCCACTATCCTTTAATTACAACCAATCAGAGCTCGGCGTTCTGACGTCACCACAACCGCAGCAGAAGAAGCAGACACACTTGCGCTCCGCATAGAGAAGTGGCGGCCCACCGAGGCACGGTGTGTTCGTCGTACCAATGAGACGCCGGAAAAGAGAGAACAACGTTCGGCTCGGGACATATACGTTAGGTGGGATGCTTCTGCCACGACTCAGGACAATGGGAGGGAACGAGGTTCGTCTTTATTTAATCAACAGAATTGGGCCTTCGTAAACGAAACGGCGAAATGGTATCGCATTTATTTCCGGCGAAAGATATCCGTCAGGATCAGTTTTCTGCTTACCCGCGGTTTACGTACTAGGTGCGATATCAAGCATTTCCTTCACGGATTCTCTAAAGAGAATAAATCCTCGCTCAAATTTATTCTATTACTATAAAGTTGCGAAATTTGAGCACCAAGTAGCACCTTTTGGCGGGCTAGTTGGTTCATGATTTGTAGAAATAAATGAACTGCGCAAAGAACGAGGACAGAGGTAGAAACGTGTGTCGTACTCGTTTCTACCTCTGTCCTCGTCCTTTGCGCAGTTAATTTATTTCTACAAATCTGAGCGCCAGTCTGTTAAAAGCAATTCGCAACTATGCATAAAGTGATGAACACACAATTATTCAGACTCTTACTACTCCGGTTCCTATAATAATTTTCTAATTGGCAGCATATTTCCTATCAATACATGCAGTATGGTGGCTTCTTTCAGTAGTAATAATAGAATGAGCCACGATCATATGCATTTCAGTACTACGTCATACTTTATTGTGCTTCTGCAACATAAGTCTTCATACAGGTTTTGGAGCAGGGCTCTTAGGCGCCCGTTTCCGGCTTGAGCGCCGTCGCCGTCGCCGTCGGCGAAACCGCGCGGTGCATTATGAGTAAATTTTCCCGCTAAATTGAGCGGAAAATTTTTCGCCTAAATCTAGCGAAAATATTTCCCAGCTAAATTTAGCGGAAAAATTTCCCCTCTAAAACTGTCCGAAAATTTTCTCTGCCAAATCTAGCGAAAAAAATTTCCCCGCTAAATTTAGCGGAAAAACTTTCCCCGCTAAATTTAGCGAAAAAGTTTCCCTACTAAATATAGCAAAAAAATTTCCCCGCTAAATTTATCAAAAAAATTTCTCCCGCTAAATTTAGCGGAAAGAGTTTCCCCGCTAAATCTAGCGCACAAATTTCCCCGCTAAATTTAGCGGGAAATTTCCCTGCTAACTTTAGCGGAAAAATTTCCCCGCTAAATTTAGCGGAAAATTTTTCCCCTAAATGGGAGACGAGCAGAAGAGGAGAATGGGCATAGCCTCCTCTCCATACCTTCCCCTTCTGCTCCTCAAGAGCTGCGCTCTAATTCGGCGTTACAGGGAGTTGTAAACTGCTTTCATTTTTCTTTATAATATCTTTGTTTATTTCTTGATCGATTTCCTATTGCTCCTTCAAAGCCTGAAGACAATACAGAAAAATAGAGAAGAACAAGAAAGGTGAACCATAAAAGATATAAGTTAGGCTTAGCCAAGAAACAAAAAATAATTGATAACGTCCTATTTACAGAGCCTTAGTTCATGACGGCATCATTCCACCCGTGAGAGTGGTGTAAGTAATCCCGGGATGTGCGGGGAACGAGAAATGAATGATACTACGATATAATCGAGCGCCCCAAGCACATCTTGTAGCAAAATTTGGACGTTTATTTTGTCGTCTTGGCCGACTAAATATAAAACGCAAGATAGCAACAAAAAAAAAATCAACAAAAAAACGGGGTTTCCAAATGCTAGAAAAAAATTCACGGCTCTTCATTGTTCCCTGAAATCGAACAGCGACATTTGAGACGCTGCACACGCCCTGTTGTACATTTGTTACACCAAATGCCAAGCTATGGTGCCTGGAACGCATCTCCGACTGGTGTGTTTACTGCGTCCAAAAAAGTGGACCCTCGATTTCCCCCTGATGACGTTACACAGATGTCGTGCTGTCGCCGGCCGCAATCCTGGCGGCGTCAGAGCAGCGGTGGTGGGTGTCGCACATACCACGGCAAAACTCACTCTTGAGTGCACTCACTTACCTCACTCAGCCTCACCTATCAGGCGTGAGGTGAGGACGAGCGATTTCATAAGCCTCGAAAACTGATGAGTTTCAGGCTGATTGAGGGGTGTGAGTTCGGTGAACGGCGTGAGTTCGGTGAGTTCATGAGTTTGGTGAGTTCTTGAGCTCAGTGAGTTCATGAGTTCGGGAGTTTGGTGAGTTCATGAGTTTGGAGAGGCATAAGGTGCCTTAGAGGCCATGCTCATGAGTTCGGTAAGTTCATGAGTTTTGTGAGTTCATGAGTTCAGTGAGTTCATGAATTCGGGAGTTTGGTGAGTTCATGTGTTTGGAGAGGCATAAGATGCCTGAGGGGCCATGGGTTTGATGAGGGCTTGCGGGATGACGTCGAGGAAGGGTGGGTCCTGTGACTTCTCCGTATATTTCCGGTGAATTTGAGTTTACTCTCGCTTTGCAATGGCGCAGTTAGCTCGTACGGCTGATTCTCCACGAGTGATTGGAAAGGAGGAAAGGTGCATATTCCTTTATCTGCGCTCTTCAGGTTCCGGCTCACTTCGGGGCGGCTTGGCGTGGTCTTGTGCTGCTGGTCACTGGTTCGTGGCGGTGGAACGCGAGAAGGGGCAGAGCTCTCCCACTCGCCTCGGCCACTCTTCTGTAGACTGCAAAGCACTAATAAACGCGCGGGGCTATTTTTTTATGAAGGAGGCAAACGAGTGGTCGAGCGCTATGCCGGTACGCCTGGAGCAAGACGTTGCTATTTCGAGTGCACTCGTCTTATGCACGGCCGCTAATTTTGAAGCCGCTATTAAAATGAAAGCCGGCTGGGAACTGTCGCAGTTCGCCTTTATACTTGTTTGTTCAAGTCGTAGCCTGGGGCTCTGTAAAAAAGCACGCCTACATGACATCAAGCTCGAGTACGCTCGGAACGCCGTACTTGTTCACAATTGGGTTTAAAGGCTGCCACATTTATTAGGGGCTATCGATAGTTACAGGGGTAGTTTGTAAATATTTGTACTGAACATATTCACAAGTTAAAACACAATCACGCATTGTCCGAGCAACAAGAATACCGAAGGCATCCGACAACAATCACGATTTATGTCAGGATTTATAAAGTGTGACATTTTACGGAGGCACAAAATGGGTGGATTAGAACGTTTCAGTTTTAATAGGTACGTGCGTTGCACCAAGAAACGAGAGACGTGATAAAAAAAATTAATAGGATCTGTCCAGAGAAGATCATGCGCGTGAGTCCGGACGTATTTTTTGTTTTGTAATTGTTTTTATATGTTACTCCTGAATATGTGTAGAAAACGTAATAAAAAAGATTTTGTGAAAACAATATTTTAAAAAAATTGAGTGCGCATGAACGGCATATTAGTTTTTGAGGTTCTCGTTTACGTCATGTTTGGTGACACCTACTACGCGAACTATAAATATAAAAAATCTCACATATTTTGCACTTATAATAGATTGTGGGAACTATGATCTATTATCAAAGCGGTATCAAAGCGAAAAAAAAGAAAACTTCTTCACTTGGCGGCGTGACGGCTAACGCCGGAGCGGCGGAATACGGCAACGACCGTGTCCCGCCCCACAGACCGCGCGCAACACGAGCGTCACCGCTGCGACTACGGGGAGAGCGAGAACAACTAAGTGAGTGAGGTCTGCAAGTTTGACGAGGGGCGCGAGTCCGGTGAGTTTGGTGAGGGGCGTGACTTGGTGAGTTCGGTGAATTCATGAGATTGGTGAGTTCATGAGTTCGTGAGTTCATGAGTTTGGTGAGAGTCGTGAGTTCACCGAGTTCACGAATTCGGTGAGGGGGGTAAGTTCATGAGTTCGTAAGTGAAGAATCGAGGGTGAGAGTGGGAGAGTTCTTAACATTTACATTGAGCTAGTTGCGAGTGAGTTCAACCAAAAATGCCGACATCTGTGTGGCAAACGCCTGCGCTGCTTCAGGTAGTTCTCCAGTGCGATAATCCACGGAAGTTTCCAGGAGTTGGGACGCCGCGACGATGGCGACGCTCGCGTTTGCTCGTGCTTTTTGCTGGAACTTCTACAACCTACCGCCAGGACCGAGACTTCCTCTGACAGCATAACACTCCGACCTTCGTGACGACATTTGTTTGCCGCTTTGGGACCACCTTCGATGCGCGGGGCGGAACGGGTCGCTCGATAACCACCTCGGACACCCGTTCCAGACACCATGACTACAATCCGTGTTTAAATTTAGCGGGACCGCGCTCCGCTCAATTTTTCACAAACGATGTTCGTCTGTCAGACTGACGTCACATGACATCTTGACCTCTTCGGATGCTGCGACACCATTACGTCACGTGATGCTCATTTGACGTCATAGGATGTTGTGACGTCATGTAACACCATAACGTCACGCGACAGTAGATTTCTTCTAACCACGACATACACGAAACACAGACCGAGATCCGCTGCCAAGCCTAGCCGTAAAAGAAAAAAAAACGCATAGAAGGAGCAGATTAAAGTCCAAGTTTGAACTAACGCAAAAAAAAAAAAAAAAAAAAACGTCGTCCTTGTATTTTTATACGAGTCGAAATCTCAGAGTTTTTTGAGTGAAGCGAGTCGTTCTATGGCACTAGGAGCGGAGGAGCTCTTTTCAAAATCGTCCTTAGAAAGAAGGCTGGCTCTCCGTCGGCAGCCTATTTCCGGCCACTGCAGACTACTCAAAGAAACCTCCGTGATTCAAAAGCCTCCACCCGATCGGAAGCTTGACTGTACCCTGCTCCCGGTCTCGGCCTCCTTCATAGAGTCCGCTTCCCGTTTACCCAGCGAACTAAACCCGGGGTTTGCGCACGGGCGGCAGGCCCAGAGCGCACGGCGAAGCGATGTGGACTGCGAGTAATTAAAACTGAGGTTCGAACCCGGGCGTGCGCGCCACCCGACGGCACTGAGAGTCGTTCTCAGAGCTTAGCGGGGTCCCCTTGTTTCCTTTGTTCCCCGAGGAAGGCTTTGAAAACGTGGAAATAATTAGTGCCGAGAGAACCGTGCAAAGAGAAGAACGTCGCCGCGTTAAAGAAAAGAAACGGTGCCGCGGATTCTATTTTCGGATTTTCGATCCACGGGAGGGAGGGGGCGGCGAAACCTTCCTACGTTTTCGATGAGGATTTTAGATATCGTAATAAAAACTAGCAATTCGCTGAACCGTGAAAGACCGCTTGATCCGCTGACACGTGCTCCATATCTCAAAACCTTAGTTTTTTTTTGTTTTTTTTTTAATTATCAGATTTTACCTTTCACTTTGTTCCATAGTTTCTATTAATTGCTTTCTAATGTATATCTGACAATGTTTTTACTCAGAATATGTAGCGTGACATTTGTTTTGAGACGGAAAACATTTTAAAAGTAACACTGGCATGGATGGCATCAACACGAAATAAAAGCGCAACCTTGCTATTGTATTTTGTGGACAGCCCTGGCTCAAAAAGTTCAACCCACTTGAAACAGATCGCAAAAATTTGCTTTACGTGACTGCACACCATTGTAAGTAAAAACAAAACAAAAAACATCTACCGTATGAGTTATATAAAAGGTTGACCCTTTTAAAGGGGGGGGGGGGGGGGGGGCGCTTAAAGCAGTTTCATTACCTGCATAGCTAAGATTTTGTACAAAGACAACCTAAGATGGTATTTTGTGCATCAATCTATTGAAGAATTAGGTTATTTGGCTAAAGAGTAAAACAATAAAACCGTGAATTTGCCACCCTCGGTGGGTTTCTACAAACAAAATAATTCTCAGTACTAGGAAAGGCAACAACAGTTCATACGTAACAGAAATAGCCCGTCAAGCTATATTTCTAGCTACTTTTGTGTTTACTCAGTGTGTTTTATTAGTAAAAATAACTCACTAATGCTAACGAGAAAGCTTGCGCCGCATTGGATGCAATAGCTTAGAGCCATACGGGTTTCCGCCCTGCCTTACCCGTCCTCATATCTTGGTTGTTGCGCCAATCAGACGTCTTTTTGTTAGCAGACGAAAGTCATAGGTTCGAAATCTTAGCGCGATGCGTTAAGGAACCAATTGGTGCGGTCCTTTCAAAGGGCGAACGATTCATTCGGCTCTCGCGGTGGGTACAACCGGGGTCGCGTACGTGCACGAGCAGTGGTAGCAGACGGGGCTGTCCGTCATTTTTGATGCCGCTTACGGCTGGGTATCACCAGCAGGTAAAAGGGTGGAGCAAGGTGCAGCCCAACCTTTCAAGTAAAACACGTCGCACTGTTCTTTTTTTTTCTTATTTACGTTTGCAGAAAATATAGAGGAGTAAAACCAGGCTAAAGATTTTATTTTGTATTTAGAAGGCCATCAAATACCATGCCCAGTTTCCCGGTAGATGGCGCCGAAGATTTGTTGGTAAGGAATGATTCTCTAGCAAAACATATATTAAATAATGCTGGTAGACATGCATCTTGGAGTGGGAGATACACTTTCTATATACAAGAGCGTCCCGATCACTACAACTTCATATAAACCAAAATGCTTGTCAATTTAGGGCATATCTATTTATATGAAATTAAAATTTCGTGATCAAATTCACGCTTCATGTTCAACATCGAGAAGCTTTATGTGGAATATTCGCTCGTTGTTAAAAAACAAAATCCTTGAAATTAAAACAAAAAAAGTCATCTTGGGTGCCTTCATTAGACCTGGTCTACGTCACGCTATGCGTATGGCATAATACTAAGCAAACTAATTAATTAAAATTTACGAAGTTTTAAAGTATTTTTGTTTAGCAAGCAGACATTTGATTTTTAATGCTATTCGTAGTAGTTCGCCCAAATAAGCCATAGCGGTTGTTGAATTCCGGAACAAGAAGGCTCGACGGACAACTAAGCACTTCTTATGAGTTGTGAATGCGAAAGCATGAATGTCGTTCTTCCGCTCCCTTAGTTCATCTGCGGCGTACTGGCGTGGACGGCCACGTCTCGGCCGTGTAGCCGCTCCGGAGTGTGCCCGAACGCGTCACCGTCCTCTGCCTCGTTTGGCGGCCAGACGCTTCGTTTTACCGGCGCGCTGGCGGTGCAGAATATGCGAACTGACGCGCGGCGACAAATGGGAGCTTCGGAGCCTATCCCTCAGATTTTGGCTTCACTTGGCTCTATTGGGAAAGGGGAAACTAGGTGCCGTTTGGCTCGGCTTTTCGCGCGACTTCAAAGCTGGAAGAAATCAGAAAGCGGCTTCCATTGGCTCCAATGGGAGAAAGGTGTTTAGGTGCCGTTTGGCGCGGTTTCAAAGCTGATGACGTCGGCTCGCTCCATGGAACCAGTTTAAGCTTCCGCATTAAAATTTCTGCTTCGCGCTATTCAGTGGCAAATTTAGGTTCTCCAAAGCCCTCATTTGAAGAGACGTTGGACCAGAGTGTGGTTCGCTTTGCCGCCACCACGCGACACCCAGACACTATCGCGCTGCTCTCAGATTGACTCCCAGTTACTTCCTACTTTCCCCCGCCCCTTTCTCTCTCGTCCCAGTTTTTGCACTGTGAGCACATTTTAATGGGCCATCAGTAGTTCCTGACTGTCTCCCTTTGGCTAATATTCCCCTAGACGTTCACGAGTTTCAATCCGATCTCTATAACACATTGTTATGTGCCATTAACTGTTCCTGACTGGGCACCCCCAGACATCAAATAATTTATCCAACAGCAAACCTTGTACCGAATTAGCCGAGAATAAGCGTTTCGTGATCTTGGCATATCTCTTTTCCCGATTCAATATGGGCCAAAAAATTATTGGGTGAGCGGGAGGGCGTATTTGTACGTGGAACTCACGCTGTAGACAGAATTTCAACTTTGTTCGAGCCTTTTTCGTTATGATCGGACGTTCAATCGACCTGCACTTGTGTCAAAACAATTGCGTTATGTATGGTAAAACCCCCAGGTTACTTGTCCTGCACTGAAGAGATTCCTACTCTACGAAAGACACCCAGATCCTCACATGTCAAATCGCGCTAGCTTCACACTCCCAAAGTATCCGGACGTTCAATTCAAACTAAGCTCCTTCTTTTTAATTATCAGCCGGGAACAAGAGCAGAAAGATCCGAAGATTAGACAGCCTATATACAACGAAATTCCCTGGCTAATATAAAAGTCTGAACGACTAAAGAATTATAACGAAGAAGCAATGCGGTGTTGAGAACATGAACTAACATGTTACCAAGTGCAAAACAGGTCAAGGTGTACTTATCTGCGTCCCTCCTCTTAGCCTTACCGACTCAACATTCATCTAAATCTCCACAGTACGTATTCTGTTACCAAGTAGTATGGCAACTGCAGTGTATGCCTCAAGGCGTTCCATTTATCTTGTGGTGCGCAAGGAATCTAGGGCATGTACGACGGGGTATACTCGCATATTATATTCTTAGTATACCTGGATACACGCTCAGAGAAGGCACTGCTCGCAGTGAAAGCTTTTATGCATTCTTGACGTTTCATTGTTTCCTTTTTAAGGAGTATATGCCTACCCAAGACTCTAAATTTATGGTGCGGGCGGGCGTGTTCCTGCTAGGCAATTTAGAATCATCTATCTCGCGGCAGCGCGGGATACATCTGATGTTGGGCTGCGTTTCCCATGCCTACGGGAAGGCGAACTTTTGGGTATTTCCTTTGTTTTCTGCAACTGCATTTGAATTTCTTTTGTCGATAGTGATCATCTTTTAAAAATGCAGCGCATTTCGTGAAGATAGGGGACCCTATGTGCCGGGTGGAAACGTTGCAAATTACACCTGCTGCACGCGTGGCGACGCTGTTTAATTTTTATGTTTTTGTTTTTAATTCAGAGTAGCCAAGGTATTCTGCGCGTTACAAACACTTGCTAAAGTGTCTTTCACAAAAAAAGAAAGGAACAAAGAAAGAAAGAAAGAAAGAAAGGAAGAAAGAAAGAAAGAAAGAAAAGCTTTTAGGGCTAAATAATACATCTGTGTAAGTAAAATAGGGTTCTATATTATGGCCAGAAAACCTTCGATCCGCGGGTTGATTACACAGCCTCCCAATAGGTTTGTTGCAATCCGCCGCTTTTTTTAAACGGCCAGTAATTTGTGCTCTATAATATGCTGAACAAGTATGCTGCTGCACTAAGGAAGAGTTAGGAATGTATAGTCGGCACGGAATGAAACGCGAACAGTGGGTGCATGGTTTTCGCTAGATGCTGCACCACCTGAACCAGATGGGAGCTACAAGAAGATGACTCCTCCTTCGATGTGTTAGACTCTTGCTCAGTGCATCCAAACCTTCGGTGTTTTGTCTCTAGGTGACTCAGCGTGGGTCGAAAACCATGCGCTCCTTGTTCGCGTTTCATTCTGTGCCGACTGTACCTTTTAGTGTCACTTTCGCCTTTCCTGTCATTAAATCTGCAGAACGTATTAAGAGCATCGCGTGAAGGGTATTTGAACATTAATGGTATTGGATGATCATCTTTAATTTTAAACACCCCGTGCCCTATTTCTGACAATTCATATCGTGTGCACCGCATTTTTTCTAGGATCCATGGCTATTTGAGAACTGGTGTGCATATTTTGCAGTAATATATTTCATCTGTCGCTCCTTTCACGAATTATCGAAAACCGGATGATAAAAATTGTCTGAATGATGGCCATCATATGGGTCGATGCATCGGATTATAAAAACTACCGCGATTGTCATCACACTGAAGCAAAGCTGGTTGTTTGTTAGTTGACTCGATGTCGACTAGTAACATCACCTTTTCGCGCTCTCTGGAAAGACAACAGCCAAACATAAAGAAAACAGTTGACTTATGTGGCCCTTAAAGGGGCTGTGCAACAATATTTGGTGGGAACGTTTCTCCCTTTACAACATCTTACTGGCACTGGTGGGCCCTAAGAATACTCAAATGCAACGCCACTGACCAAGAAGCGTCTTCGTCGCGGTAGAATTATAAGGATAAAGGCGGACCTTTTCTTTCAGTCCCTCCTTCGCAAATCTTGATGACGGAGCTGCGGGGACAATGCAAAATTTGATGACATAAAGTGTTGATAGAAGTACACCCAAATGACGATATTTGAATGCGATTCATAGATTGGACCCGAGCACTGCGTGGGCACTCGATTTAGGCTCGTGATAATTACTAGCCCGAGAAGCATTCGGGTAGTTGCCCGTGTCCAATCGCTGCAACGGCGACAGTAGCCGAGCCATAACCATGTCTGGAACTCAGCGCGTCTCCCGTGTTTAGCCAACCCCAGCGCGCGGCTATGATCAACATTGGCGGCATATAATCGGCTCCAGATCACGTGGCCGCTTGTTCTCGCTGCGAGTTGAGAGGGCGAACGCTGCTCGTTTTTCTTTAATTTTTTTTCTGGCACTCCTATTGCGTGGGGTGAAAAACGAACGCGTGTTTCATAGGTCATTAACGTCAGGCGTTCTAAGCGGTATTTACGCAAAGTACAAAAATTGTTGCGTCGCCCCTTTAAAAGATTGACTGATACCGGTCTGGTCATGAGGGAGCTTTCTGGTGCAAAGTATTTCTATAATAATAAGAAGAAAAGCATGAATGAAGAGAAGTAAGAATAATGAAGAAATTTTATATCTTCGAGTGTACGTACGGACCCAAGTAATTCCTACACCTCCCGATCTCAACCAATGACGGCAAGAGCTTGAATTTCTCGTCATCGCGAATTCTCTACGCGTTCTATATATTGTATTTTGATTGGCCCGTACCTATTTACGTTTGGACTCGCCAAAGACGCATTTCAGAACACTTGCTTGTCGTATATCAACACAGGCGACAATATGCACCATAACGAGCCGGAAAGCCAAGAATCAAAAGACACCGATATCAAAACGGCTGAAAAGAAAGTTTCCAAAAAGCTCTGAATACTAAGTAAGTACGATTAAAGGAGTAAAAATACACACCGGTGTTCTTTTCGTTTATAAATAGCAACATTTATTTGATGTCTTTTAAGGAGTGTGTGTGTATGTTTATGCAACCTGAACTTAATCTGCATCAACGGGCAACTCGTCTCTCAGCTGTATAGTAAAATTTAGCCAGTGCAGTACAAACGCTAGCCCGGGGTCTTTGACGTGCACCGAGCAGTGGTGATCCACAGCCTCACGCCGGTACGATGCTCATCCAGATGGAAACGGGCAGGGGTGGGGATTGAAGCAAGGATCCCGGGTTCTGGATCGCGAACTTTCGCTCCTTGTGCTCCGAGCTGGTGTGCGCCAGTCCACACGGCCCCCAGTCCCCCTGACATTTAAGGCTAATTAATATGACTGTGGGCTGACAAGAAAGAAGAGAAACGAAAAGTGTATTCAACATATCAAACAAATTAAACTTGTACCGATAGTCCTGAGAAACCCGGGAAGCACAGAATGTTTCGTGCGTGGATTATGCGTAAGTAATGGTTATTAAGCTTTGTTGCGGGCAGCATTGTGTGGTTTCGGATGCTCTACACACAGGACACTTTTTTGTTCTCCGGGTTTATTCGAATGATCAAAACAAGTTTAACTTTATTTAGAGGTGGGGTTTGTCACGTGCATGCATTAATGAGAGGTGCTGCTTTCGTGGGTGCGTGTAGGGCCTGGAATCCTTAGTGCGACTGGTGTGCGAAGAACCCCATGTGATAACCTTAGTAGGTGACAGGTTAAGAGTGAAGTGGAAGCTCCTCCCACCTCTTCCTACTTTAGCAGACTAATCGTTGGAGAGGAGGCGACCTCTTCTCCAAAGTCCGCACTGCTAAAGTGGACAGAGGTGGGAGGAGCTTCCACTTCTCTCTTAACCTGTCACTGACTATGAAGTAACCGCAAGGTGAGGAGGTTTATCGCGCCTTTTATGCTCCTTGCTGACTACTGGCAGAAGTTGTGACATCACACGCCGGCTCCAATATACCATGGTACGTTATTAGGGAGTTTTAGTAGATCGTTTTAGAAGGCCCGCTACCGCTACTGGTGCGCGCTTCAGAGCGTGCATCGAAGCGGCAGCGCGAGCTCCTGCTACAAAGAGCGTGGCCTGAAAACGCGATCTGGCAAAGCCACGACTCCCTGTCCGACGCGGCGACACCATTATGTTCGGCGCACCGAGCGCGTTTCACTCACACGAGGATAGATGGCGCCCAAGTATAGAGGGGCTTGTGAAGGCTTGTATAGAGGGCTTGTGAAGGATATTATGCATTCTTTACACGGTCTCCGTGTACTATGTGGTAAAATGATCGATTTATGTTGGCGCATTGGCACTGATTGCCTTTTCCCCGTGCGGTTGCTGTTTTTTTTTTTTAAACGGGAACATTCCGATGATGACTCAACGTGACAAATATACTCGTATAAATATAAAACTTCCCGAGACAATCTATTGGGCTTTCAATAATTTAGAGCAATTTAAAATAATTCTATTGATTAGCTGGGTAGTGCTCGCATGTTTTGTCCGACAGCATGTTTGGTAACAGTTCGGTAAATTGTTTACACACATTTTGTGGCTTTATTGGAGGTCGGGGGATTTTTTTCCACGTAGCTCCTGCATTCTTATTGAAAAAAATTAAATTCTAATAATGTTACATAGTGGGGCCTAAATAATTCTTTACTGGCACAAAAAGGTATTAGCACTACAAATGGTTTATACATACGATGCCAACTGGAACGGTGATACATGCAAACCATGTGTGTAGAAAGCATTTTTATTTATGTTGACATAGTGACTGAAATGATCACAGAGTGACTGAATGTCAAACAGTGGTAGCGGCTGTAGGACATAAACAACTTTTCATCTATGCACTCACAACATGATGCCACCCCCGTCTTATAGGTAAAAAAAATACCTAACAAATATTTTTGCTTTTAAATGTACACAGAAGCTGAATTCGCTGCATACTACCAAAGAACGCCATTTCCTACATACTGTGTTTCTCGGCCACGCTCTTAAACTAAGAAGAACACTGCTTTTTTAAATTTTTCTTTTCTTGAGGTTGTTTGTTCATACTCATGGTAATATGCTTACAGTGTTGTCGCATTGGCATGCTGATGTAGTAGTAAAGCAACTCGGCAATATATATATATATATATTTTTTTTTTTTTTTGTGGTCAGCGCATGGAGACGTTATTGTGCATGTGTCAAGAACACTGTCGACTGTGTTCCAGTAAACAGTCTTGTGGTTTTTTATTTTCGCGAAAAACTGTTCCGCTTTCTTCAGTAGCTGGGAGAGGTTGGGTGTATAAGACCTCCTCTGTTCTGCACGTTTGTCAGTGCTGCTTCAGCAGGAGTGTTCTTGTCGATGCTGAAAGCGGATCAGCATGCAGGGCGGCGTGTAGCTTTTTTTTCCTTTTCACACCCAGAAACCCAGTCACATAATATAGTATGCAGTCCACAGCCTTGGTTCTTTCAGACTTTTCTGTCAAGAAATCTTCGCCTTCCCAGTCTTCGACATAAATTAGACTGTCAAGCTTGGTCTTCACTTGGTCAACGAGATGAGGAGACAATAGACTTTTATTGTCCGTTCTGGTCAATGCTCAAGATACTCATATGTGTCTTGATACTTTCAAGATACTCATATGTGTATGCAACTATGAAAACATGGATGACAGAACAAAATGAGCAACATTTACATTTATTTGGAAATTTCTGAAATAAAACTTTTCGAGATATATTTAATAACGTAGTGTTATTATTTAGCCCATGTTGTAACGGAGCAGCAACTGCTTATCGAAGTTCTTTTGGCTTAGCTATCCCCTCTTGATGTTGAAAACGTCGCGCTTCTTGCTGAAAAGACGTTGAACAGGTGCGCTAGATGGAAGTGCGGCATTGAGGCGTACAAAATCTTCTTAATGCGTGGAAAGTAATTGAGGCTGGATAGCGCCGTCGATGAGGTGTCAGTCTTCCCTCGCTGTGCTTCACTGGTCAACTCAACATTAGGACGGAGTCGAAAGAAGGAGTCGTCGTCGTCGTCATCATCGCATGTTGGCTCCTGTGTAACTTCCTCCGAAGGGCGCAGTGCGCTACATTCCTCTTCAAGAAGCAGCAGAGAACGCATTTTCTGCGCTTCATCTATCCACAAATTTTTAAATTTTGGATGCACCGCTGTAGCCAGAAGGAGCTCGTCGGACCTGACGTCTTCAGAAAGTCTACGTATGAAATAAAAACATTTACTAACATCTAACATTAAAAAAAGTTTTAGGAGTGGGTCGCTGTACTGGTTCACTAGCTTTAGGTCTAATATGTAATAAATCATTTCAACCGTTTTGCGTATAATTTAATGAAAACGTGTGCATTCCTTACGTACATGAGCCTGCCTGGCAGAAGTAATTTTCTACAAAAAGGCGCTAACAAAGAGCTCGTATATTTTCCGAAGAATAAGAAGCTGACTTCGTCATCACTGTGATCTTCACTGTATATGTACAAGCGAGCTGCAAAACTTGAGCGTAGGCTGTGAATGTAGCTGCCGCATCAGCGCCACCAATGTCGGCACCAAAGCTTTCATGAACATGTACTGTTCATCTTGAAGGATGTGGAGAGCCTTGGACACTCCTTTCATGGTCTGAGGAATGAAAAAAAAAAACCAAAAAAAAAAAAACCTAAAAAATGCCGCAAAAACGTGAGAGAGATTTTGGAAATACCTGGCAATACTCCTTGATGAACTTTGTGGGCAACCTGGCGATTCCAAGCGGTTGGCCCAGGCTGCCCCTCCGACAATCATAAGTGGTCATCTTGACCACGAGGGGGCCAAGGGCAACTGGCCACGCGAGCGGCGCTCCGCCGCTGATAAAAGGCCGTCGCAGCGGATGCGCGGGGGCTGTTGGGATCGCGGCGCAGGCGATAGCGGTCATTAAATGTTTACGTGCTGTTGAACTGGTGTGCTGTGTCATTCTCCGAGACGGGTAGCAGCAAGGGAAATCCCACACTGGCGCCCAGACGTGATATGCTGCTCGTCTGGGAGGATGACCGCAAACTGGGTTCGTTCTTACGTTTTACATAGTCAATTTTGCGTTCCTGAGTTTGCCCAAAGTTGAGGGGGCGTTTCTTCGCAAGCCCACGTTCATCGACCTGCGCAAGTCTCCACTACAACACGATGCCGTCTACAGAGGACGCCGACAGAAACGTGAGTGAGGACGACCTTTTGACGCTCGGTGCACTCGCGGATAACGCCACCAGTGACATAAAACCAGACGCTAAGCCTGCAGTCTCAGTCCCGGTAGACGCATCATTAGAGGGTGGTCTAGCAGAACTAAGAGTGGCCATGACCATGCTTCTTAACATACAACGAGAGCAGATGATGCGCTCAAGACCCACTCCTGCTCGAAGTACGCCCCCCAGGGACTTCCTAAGGCTCTCGCTTAGCGTTCCGGTTTTTTCGGGGTACGCAGATAGAAAGTCAGTTGCGATGTTCGTCTCGGAACTGCGGGACTACCAAGCTGCGTCGGGAATTGACGACGAAACCGTCCTCACCCGCCTTTTGCCGGTTGCACTGACAGACAGTGCAGCACTGTGGAGGCAAAGACAAACTAAATTCACAAGTATGTCAGATTTTGAGGCACGATTTAGGACGGAGTTCCTGCCTCCGGATTACAGCGTGCGGATTAAGGACGAGCTGCGCGCGCGCACACAGCACCCGGAAGAGTCACTTATTGAGTTTGTAAGGACTCTCCAGGGCCTGTACGATATCGCCGACGCCGCGGCACCGGACGCGGAGAAAGTACAACGCGCCATCCGCCAAAGCCACCCGCGTTTCCATCCCCATCTCAGGGGACGTACCTTTACGAATTTAGACGAGATGGCACGGGGGGCGATCACTATCCAGGCCGACATCCTCGCGGAACTAAGATACCGACCCCCTCCACCGCAGAACATGACTCTGGAACCATCATTTGCGTGGTCTGGAAACGCACGTGCACATAGAGTCGAGAGAGAACAAGACGATTCCAATCAGGCGCCCGTCCCCCGAACCCCAGATTCTTGTGCATACGAATCACGAACCCTATCCCTCGTGCATACGAATCACGGAGGTGCAGCGGTTACGAAGGCACGCAATCACAACGCTACAGCCCCTCCATTGGTCAAGATGAGTTCTTGTCCTCTGGACCGGTAACGCGGAGCTTGGGAGAGGCAGAAGAGAGCGGGACACCGCACGAAACCGACGGGCGGGTCACGCCCCGTTGTTTTCGATGCGACCAGCCAGGACACATACACCGGGACTGCAGCGAACGGCAGCGGCCGCCTCAGACACAGGGAAACGGCTACGGCCGGCGGTGGTAAGAAATTTCTACTCTCCGCCGGCCGCGTCAAAAACACAATCCACGAGATCGAGTCGCCGCAGCCGCCTCCGGGCCTCCCGGAGGCTCACACGGGCTCCGGGGACTGACGCTTTTCTATCGACCCTCGGTGGCCCTCCATCACTTTTTCTTCCTCATAACACTCCTCGTTGTGAGACTCCCGGCGTGTCCGATTTTCCATGGACACCCGGGCGCCCAGCTCACACCGCTCGCGGTGTTGAGACTCCCGGCGTGTCTGCTCGTGCATCGACAACCGGGCGGCCAGCTCACAACACTTTCCGTCATGAGACTCCCGGCGTGTCCGCGTTCGCGTCGACAACTGGGCGCCCAGCTCACACCGTTCGCGGTCTTGAGACTCCCGGCGTGTCTGCTCTCGCATCGACAACCGGGCGGCCAGCTCATAACACTTTCACTCTTCGTCGTGAGACTCCCGGCGTGTCGGCTTTCACACCGACACCCGGGCGCCCAGCTCACACCGTTCGCGGTCTTGAGACTCCCGGCGTGCCTGCTGTTGCAGTGACACCCGGGCGGCCAGCTCACAACACTCTCCGTCATGAGACTCCCGGCGTGTCGGCTTTCACACCGACACCCGGGCGCCCAGCTCACACCGTTCGCGGTCTTGAGACTCCCGGCGTGTCTACTTTTGCACAGACACCCGGGCGGCTAGCTCATAACACTCTTCGCCGTGAGACTCCCGGCGTGTCGGCTTTCACACCGACACCCGGGCGCCCAGCTCACACCGTTCGCGGTCTTGAGACTCCCGGCGTGCCTGCTGTTGCAGTGACACCCGGGCGGCCAGCTCACAACACTCTCGGTCATGAGACTCCCGGCGTGTCAGCTTTCACACCGACACCCGGGCGCCCAGCTCACACCGTTCGCGGTCTTGAGACTCCCGGCGTGTCTACTTTTGCACAGACACCCGGGCGGCTAGCTCATAACACTCTTCGCCGTGAGACTCCCGGCGTGTCGGCTTTCACACCGACACCCGGGCGCCCAGCTCACACCGTTCGCGGTCTTGAGACTCCCGGCGTGTCTACTTTTGCACAGACACCCGGGCGGCTAGCTCATAACACTCTTCGCCGTGAGACTCCCGGCGTGTCGGCTTTCACACCGACACCCGGGCGCCCAGCTCACACCGTTCGCGGTCTTGAGACTCCCGGCGTGCCTGCTGTTGCAGTGACACCCGGGCGGCCAGCTCACAACACTCTCGGTCATGAGACTCCCGGCGTGTCAGCTTTCACACCGACACCCGGGCGCCCAGCTCACACCGTTCGCGGTCTTGAGACTCCCGGCGTGTCTACTTTTGCACAGACACCCGGGCGGCTAGCTCATAACACTCTTCGCCGTGAGACTCCCGGCGTGTCGGCTTTCACACCGACACCCGGGCGCCCAGCTCACACCGTTCGCGGTCTTGAGACTCCCGGCGTGCCTGCTGTTGCAGTGACACCCGGGCGGCCAGCTCACAACACTCTCCGTCATGAGACTCCCGGCGTGTCGGCTTTCACACCGACACCCGGGCGCCCAGCTCACACCGTTCGCGGTCTTGAGACTCCCGGCGTGTCTCCTTTTGCACAGACACCCGGGCGGCTAGCTCATAACACTCTTCGCCGTGAGACTCCCGACGTGTCGGCTTTCACACCGAGACCCGGGCGCCCAGCTCACACCGTTCGCGGTCTTGAGACTCCCGGCGTGCCTGCTGTTGCAGTGACACCCGGGCGGCCAGCTAACAACATTCTCGGTCATGAGACTCCCGGCGCGTCTGCCTTTGCACTGATCCCCGGGCGAACAGCTTCCACTGTTCCCGGTCCTACGCTACCCGAAGCAACTGCATTTGAGTTGGACCCTAATGCGATTCCCTTTCAGCCAAAGGCCGGCCCGATCCCCAGCGTCAGAGCCGCTTTGAAGTTCTCAACACCAAGGATGGTCGCTCTGGATGGCCGGCCGCTAATGGACTCGCACCAGTCGACGGAGGTAGGAACAACCTCACTAAACGAGGAACCGACAGTGCTCATCCCAGCTGTGAGTAGAATCGAATCTACACCCAAGTCTCTTGAACCTCGTATGACTGTGAATGTACTAGGTATACCAGTAGCCGCTCTTTTAGATACTGGAGCAAACATATCGCTTATTGGGGATGCTGTATTTGCGGAATGTAACAAGAGAAAGATACATCTTCGGTCAGCAAACGTGAAATTGCAAGTAGCATCGGGGTCCGTACTGCCTGCTGCCGGCGCAGTCAGGTTACGAATTTCCTTTCATGGTAGAAAACGAAAACAACGGTTCGTATACCTCCCAGAACTGCCGGTGCCCATGATCCTCGGTAGAGATTTTATTGCAGCGGAGCGGGTTTTGCTCGACTTTGCCCAGGCTGGATATTGGTTGGGTGGCGAAATGAAATTAACGCCGTTTACCAGACGGCAAGATTGTATTCGCGGCCAAGCGTTCCCGTTAAACTTTGCCGGGCAGATGCCTTTACTTCCAGACAGCGTGCTCAAAGCCGTGCAAAAGTGTTCCGGTGAAGACAAACAGAAGCAGCTCCAGAAACTGCTGGAACCCTTCTCGCCGATGTTCACGGAAAGACCTGGGAAAACCGATCTCCTACAGCACCGCATCGAAACCAAGGATGCACCTCCCCGGAGGTGCAATCCGAGACCCATAAGTGCTCACAAGCGCGAACTTCTTGATGCGGCGCTATCGGAAATGATCGACACAGGCGCAGTACGTCAGTCAAAAAGCCCATGGGCTTCCCCGGTAGTCCTTGCTCCAAAGAAGGACGGCACAGCAAGGCTTTGTGTTGATTACAGGCGCCTAAATGAAGTGTCAGTCAGAGACAGTTACCCGTTTCCTAGTATTTCCTCAGTAATGTATGCCCTTGGAAACGCGACTGTTTTCACAACCCTCGATTGCAGCCACGGATTTCTTCAAATCGAAGTTCATCCGGCTGATGTAAAGAAGACCGCATTCATTTGCCATAGGGGGTTGTTCGAATTCACTCGCCTTCCCTTTGGTTTGTCCAACTCTCCCGCCAGCTTTCAACGCCTAATGGACGTTGTCCTCGGTGACGCGAAGTACGAGTTTGCGATGGCGTACATGGATGACGTAGTGGTCTTTTCACGAACATTCGAGGAGCATCTCGTGCACCTTCAGATCATACTCGAACGAATGCGTCAAGCTGGCCTTACGATTCATCCAGATAAAGTCCAGTTGGCATCGCCTGTAATCAACCTTCTCGGATTTGTTGTGGATAACGGAACGCTGCGGCCGAATGAAGATAAGCTGCGCGCAATAACGGAGTACCCACCCCCTTATGACGTCAAAAGCCTACAGAGATATCTCGGGATGATTGCGTTTTATAGAGATTTTATTCCGCAATGCGCTGAGATAACTGAACCTCTGAACCGATTGCTCCGCAAAAAAACGAAATGGTGCTGGGGGCAAGAGCAGCAAACCGCATTCGCGTGTCTTTCAAGGGCTGTGACTGAAAACGCGTGCTTAAACCTGCCCGACTTGAATCGTCCGTTCGTCTTGCAGACCGACGCAAGCGATTACGGATTAGGAGCAGTCCTTCTGCAGGAACATGACAGCGTTCTTCGTCCCGTAGCTTTCGCCAGTCATACGTTAACCGGAGCGGAGCGAAACTACTCAACAACCGAAAAAGAGTGCCTGGCAATTATTTTTGCGCTTAAGAAGTTTGACATGTACCTTGACGGCGCTTCGTTTAGCATTCAAACTGACCACATGGCTCTCTCGTGGCTCAAAGGGCTTCAAAACCCTGCAGGACGACTCGCTCGATGGGCCCTTTCGCTCCAGCGCTACAAATACACAATCGAGTACAAGCGTGGAGTGGCTAACCACGTTGCAGATGCGTTGTCCCGTGCTCCACTTCTCGGGCAGGAAATGCAGGTGGATTCCGACTTGGTGGCACTGGCCAATGCGGCGCCCATCACACCAGAGTCGCGGTGGGGAACCCTGGTGAGCAGAGAGGAGCTCCGAGCGGCCCAGCTGTCCGATGGACTTTGTCAGAAGGTGATGCACCAGCTGGCAGAAGAAAACTCAGCCGACGCTGGGAATCCCAGAGACTTGGACTCATACCTGCTCAGCAGCGACGGCATCCTGCTGCGATACATCCCCCAGGCGGACGATGGGTCCAGCGGCCCGCCATTCCGGTCTGTAATACCACGTAAACTGCGTAAGTCATTTATAAGATATATGCATGATCCCGCTTTGGCAGGCCACAGCAGTGGGAGCAAAACTTACGAAAAGTTGTCCCAAATTGCAACGTGGCCAGGTATGAGGCAGGATGTGATGAGGTACGCTCGTAGCTGCCCGGTTTGTCAGAAGGCAAAACCCCGAGGTGGCCAACCACCAGGTTTAATGCAGTCGGTCGAAAGCAAGTACCCCTGAGAGTGTGTTGCCTGCGACGTTGTCGGTCCCTTTCCCCGTAGTCCACGCGGCAATCAGTATTTGCTAGTAGTGACCGACCACTTCACAAAATGGGTCGAAATGTTTCCTTTGCGCAAACTAGACTAAGAAAATCTGGGACTGTCTTCTCGAGACGTTCGCGCGCTTTGGCTTTGCCGCAACGCTTATTACAGACAACGCTTCTTATTTTGTTAGCAAGGTGTTCGTGGATGCGTGTAAGGCGCTAGGCATACGGCACAAACGGACTTCGCCATACCATCCACAGGCGAATATCACGGAAAGAGTGAACCGTAACCTGAAGCAGATGCTTGTATCGCATACAGAACGACACAAAGACTGGGACGCGAAATTAGCAGAAATGGCATTCGCTACCCGCACAACAATCAACCGGTCCACGGGTTTTACTCCGGCCCAACTTAACTTTGGAAAAGAGCTCGTGTTTCCCCTGGGAAACGGCCTCCTTTGCACAGATCCTGCGAGCATGCAGCGCACAACCACGCAGTTCGCAGAAGATCCCCGGAAGCGTTTCACGGAGAACCTGCGTGAAGCTCGAGAGAGCCTCGACGTCTCGAGACTGCAGCAGGCAAACCAGTACAACAAGGGGAGGCGAAATCTGCAGTTCAAGGTAGGAGATCTGGTACTGAGGCGAACTCATCCGCTGAGTGATGCTGCTAGAGGCTTCACGGCCTCTTTAGCAAAGAGGTGGGATGGCCCCTACCGTGTTAGTAGCAAGCTCTCCAACCTGTCTTATGAGCTGGTGCATTGTGAATCTGGTGAAGTGTGCGGGTCTATTCATGTCGCCGACCTAAAAGCTTTCTATGAACCCGAGGAGGTAGATGTGTCGCAGGTTCCAGATGACGACTATCCGGACCACCTCTCGGAAGATTCCACACCGTCTCTACCGCGGTATAACTTGAGACGGCGGTGAAGACGACCGGCAGTAGCACGAGTTCTAAGTGTATTATCTTCATGCCCTCTTCGGTGTTTTGGGGGGGAGAAGAGAAATGGTCCGCGCTCCCGCATGCACAGTGGGACAGGCATCTTTCGTGTGCGCGGCTACTTTTTCCTACCGCGCCATGGCCTCATGTTGTTTTTAATTTCTAGTTCCTCGTGCCAGACAGCGGCGACGCAGCTCCCATCATCAGACCACCCCCCATGGCTGCATCGGTACTGTCCGGAAGTACTGACGTCGGACCCGTGCTCGCTCATCTGAGAAGACCCTTGCTGACCCAGAAGGAAGGCCCCCCCGAAGACCATCAAAGACCTCCTCTGTTTTCGTTTTTGGAAGGGGGGAGATGTGTGGGCAACCTGGCGATTCCAAGCGGTTGGCCCAGGCTGTCCCTCCGACAATCATAAGTGGTCATCTTGACCACGAGGGGGCCAAGGGCAACTGGCCACGCGAGCGGCGCTCCGCCGCTGATAAAAGGCCGTCGCAGCGGATGCGCGGGGGCTGTTGGGATCGCGGCGCAGGCGATAGCGGTCATTAAATGTTTACGTGCTGTTGAACTGGTGTGCTGTGTCATTCTCCGAGACGGGTAGCAGCAAGGGAAATCCCACAACTTCTGATCGTATTTTTATAGACGCCGCAGTGCGACGGCGTCGCTGACAGCCTCCATCTTGTCCTTCTGGGCCTCATCAACACACTTCATTGCATCATAGGGTGAATTCCAGCGAGTAGCGTTAGGAACCGGGAAGCATCTCCCTAGTTTCTTTTGGTGCCTTCCGCCGTTCGAATGGACTGGCCCTGCTTATTCCAAATAACTTTCAGTTTTCGAAACACGGCCGTTGCCATCTGACGGTACGTGCTGATCGTGCATCCTTTGTGTACGTCCTCGGTCGTTACTAAGTTCATAGTTTGCGCGGAACATCTCCTGTGCTTGGGCAGGTGCAGCACTTCGCATGAGGAGTTGTTCATGACAGGGTGAACATTCAAGAGGCTGGTGAGGTCTTCGGGAATCGTGGTGTCTGCTTCCTCATCCTCGTGTGCCATCTCTCCAAAGTGGCTTAATAAAAGAAAAAGAAAACTATTGAAAATAGCAACATGGAAAATATATCATAGTCAATTAATAAGAAATCTACACACTCGAAGTTTTATTGACGTAACCTACGATTTCGCTGCTTACAATATCAAGGGCACACGCAATGCTATATTTTTGCCACGTTTTGATGAAAACGTACAGGGGAAATATGGTATGGCGAGATTAACGTAATTTAGCCCGCGCCAAGAACCCCACTGATCTCCAGCTCCACCTTTCCGACAATTTTAGTGGAGCGAAAGAAATAATTTTGAATAGCCTGAATGTCAAGGGTTTTACACTAGCGTACTTACACAAGTCTGACTTAAAGCCACAGGGCCAGCGAACGGAACATTATTTATTTTTTGTTTTACTTTTGATTTTGCTGTCAAGGGCCAAACTCTGTCTCTTCGGAACTACAGGCTGAACGCCACTATAGCCATCAAGAGAGACAGGGTTCATTTTTACAAAAAGTAACTGTAACTTTGCTGTTACCTTTTAGTTACTTTCACACAAAAGTAATTAAGTTATCGTTACAGATACTTTTTTTTGAAAAAATAACGAGTTACAGTTACAAGATACCAAGAAAAGTAACGAGATACTAGTAACGCGATACTACCCAAGACTGACTTTATGTAGGCTAGGCTTCCGTGTAACGCTTGTTCGTCACATTTGAGCGTTACACTTTTCGCATGAAACCTAGCCCATATCGCGGTAGAAATATCATAAAATATTTTGAGAGCCTGCATTTCTCGAATCGTAATCTGCTTTTTCAGCCCCCTGAAAAAGTAAAAAAAAAAGGTGAAGTCATTACAAAAATTAACACAATATATGATTATTGCAACAAGGAGCAATGATTCTTGGAATCTGTCGCAACCTTCAACGACGGCGCACTCAGACCGTCATACACTTTCTTGTTCTAAGATCGTCTGTTCAATTCTTTCTACTTTTGATTCAAACCAGGCCGGTCTTATGAAGAGCTTTGCCGGCAAGAGCCGATTACAAAATCTAGCAGCGAGTCCGCCTGAATTTGAAGTGTTCTTTTTTATTCTTCACTCGGACATCTCGCCACTCCCCGTTTATTAAATTACTGTTCCGTATAAAATATATAATTCCCCAAAGTATGTTGTAGTTTAAGATATGAGATAAGCGCACCAAGGACGTGGCTTTTTCGACAAAATCGTTAAAGAACGTTCAGAATTTCAAACATTGGAAAATTGGAAAATTCAGCTCAAAGGCGGAGATAAATCAATAATTCAGAACGAGTTTCAAAGGGTTACAAAGAACAAAACTCGGAATTTCGCAAACGGCTGGAAACAATCGTCCCGGAATATTTATGAGATACCGCAAGCTACATTTGTCACTCCCTTAAGTTTATCGAGTCGATTCATTAGCTCCCATTTCCCAGTCGATCGGAAAACAACTATTGGAGTATTATTGGGGCGTCATCGTGGTCTAGATTTTGATCCGTCGGGCCATTATTGCCTCAGCGTAATACCATCGTAATGTGAGCGTTAGTTTAGGAATTAGAAGCACTTAAAACACTGCGAATATACTCCAAGCACGTTTAAGATTCACCTATCTCTCTGTCTTTAACCAAAAGCACTATAAAAGAAAAATTACGACACTTCTTTCTCTCTTCTTCTCTTTAACAGAATGCACTAAATGAAAAAAAAATAGAAATATTGATGACACTACTTTGGTTTTGAGGTGCTCTCTGATGTGGGAACACTTTGCGGTGGGTCCGGACTTGCGGAGACTAAAGGCTGCTTACAGAAAATATCACATTATCGTTCAACTTGTACGAGAACAGGGGAAATGTTTCTCTCCGGGTGAAAACGTTAAATTAATAACTTTTTTTTTTTTTTCATGTATCAGGAACGGGATTTGCCTGCCTGGCAAGGGCAGTCAGTTTTGGTACATATCAAACATAAGACGACAAACGCTGAAAAGTGTGAAGAGAAGAAGAGAGTGATGAGAAAGCTACATTAATGAGTGATTCAATCTAGTCTATTGAAGTAGAATTATCGACTACTCTTTTAGAATTTCAGGAGACACAACATATCGGCTGTTGATTGAAATTGACGGGAGATAAAAACCGCGTTCATGTTTTGGGCTGATGAGGGAGAACAAAGGGAGATTATCTGAAAAAGGATTAGAGTGAGAGAACCACGAGTGTGGTTTCTTTGTGGTGCAATACCAAAAAGTAACTTGAAACTAATTAAAAAAAATATAAGAGAATAGCAAGTTCGTCCATATTATACGTTTATACGCGAGACTTTGAATCCAGTTGGACTTGAGCTAGACGTAAAAAATGACCACATAAGACAATTCAAAACAAAACTTGTTTGGTAACAGTTCAGTACACTTTGTAAATCGGCGCCGATACTTTTGGTGAGCATTGCTTTCGAAATTTTTCTTTTCTAAACTTGAAACAGAACATTGTCTAAACACATCTACGCTCAGTTAAATGCCAATCGTCGTGGTGCGCCTGGAAACCATAAACCACAGAGCATTGTTGAAAAATTAATTTTTTTCATATAGCTGTTCTTAAAAGACATGTCTCGTTCGGGTGCAGGCGTCTTTGACCAAGCTCTAAATTAAAGTTAGTCTAAGATCTAGTAAGTATGGGAATGAGAGAGTGGTAGCAAAACCTTCTTTTTTTGTTGTTGTTCTTTATAAGAAACGTTGATAAAAATAAATAAATAAAAGTTGTGCCAAAGTCAAGAATAAAAGTAAGTTTGCTGGGCTCTTAAGAAATTGGATGTCCGGTGCTCTTCGGCCAATATTTTCTAAAGAACTACGGAACAACAACGACAAAGACAAACAAACAGTACCTCGGGTCTTCGGTCAACAGGGAATTTTATCAAAAGCGGCCGCAACCTCCCAAAAATATTGTTTTTCATGGAGTGATACCGCAGTTGCAGTGACTAACGCTTCCCAGTTTTTATTACTTTTTTTGCGTAAGATTTTTGTTTGGTTGAGCAGTTTATTTGCTTTGAACGAAATCCGGTCAACTGTCACGTTTCTAAAGTATTCTAATAATATATCCTTAATTTTGTAAAAATATATGAAAAAGGATTGATTTAAAATTACCTTATGAGCCGAGGCACCTTCCTCACGAGGCAAAACTCGGAAGATTTTGTTTGGAGTTTATGTGTTTTTCTTTCTTAGTTATAACGAGTAATAGGGCCAATAAATAAGCTACACTTCTAATTACATTATTACAGTCACCTTGGTGTTCAACATGATTGTTGGCAGTGACTATCTGAAGCTTTATCTAAATCTGAGGAGGCGGTTGGCCGTCTTAGCGAAGTGTTACAAAAAGGCCGTGATATAAGTAAAACAATATCGCCAGAGTTTCCTCACGTTGCGTCTTAACCTCAAGAATAGACCGATCTCACTAAGCCCTCGGCGCATGCGTGACGTCGCCATAACTTTAGTTCACAGGAGGCAGCCGGCAGTGCACGAGGCGGCTCGTGCCATCTCGTGCTCTGTACGCGCAGAGCTCCAGAGAGGTTGTCGCACGTGCAGAAAGACTACAGCCCCCTCGATGCAGTGTGGCAGCTACAGAGTTGTGGCAGCGGTGTCGTACTCAAACTGACTGGTGACATCGGCCTATTCGCCTTTTAGAGCGCAGCTCTTAGGCGCCCGTTTTCGCTTGAGCGGCGTCGCCGTCGGCGTAACCGCGTGTTGTATTATCCCATAATGACGTCACACGACGCCTAAATTTCGCGTAACATTTTTCCGCTGAATTTAGCGGGAAATTTCTATTCCAATTTTTTCAGCTAAATTTAGCGGAAACATTTCTCCGCTAAACTTAGCGCGGAAATTTTTCCGGCATATTTAGGGGGTGAAATTTCCCCGCTAAATTTAGCGGGGAAATTCCCCCTCGCCTCCGTACCCTTGCCTCCTCCTCCTCAAAAACTGCACTTTAATTTGGCATTACAAAAAATTGTAAACGTCTTTCATTTTTTAATCATAACGGCACCCCGATTTTGCCCGATATTCTTGCGGGCGCCGCCATTTTGGTGCGCGGTACAGAGTTGGAGTCACTAGGAAGTTGTAGTAGATCGTTTTTCGCCTCCTCTACGATATCCATAAAGAAAACGCAGCAGCTGCGCATGCGCGCCTCCAGCCTTGTCTGCCTAGTTCAAGGTATTGTGGCGGTTTACGGAGCGCTATGTGGGTACTTAGAGGGCTGCGGAAACTGTCTACTAAAACTCTATTTTCAATCGTCACTATCGACAATGAGCTCACTCTGCACTACACACCAAAATGGCGGCGCCCGCAAGAAAATCGGGGAGCGGCGGGGTGCCGACACTCTATGAGTTTTTCGTTGACTGCCTCTAGTGGGTAAGTTAAAGGGACCGTGAAACCATATCGGGTTGGAATATTCATGACATTACAAAGGCGTACTGGTCCTAGTCTGGACCAAGTATGCTCGCACGGACTGCCACTGATTCAGAAGCTTCTTGGTCGTGGTGAAATTGTGAGGATAAAAGGGGACTGTTTCTTTCAGTCTTGCCTTCGCAAAGCTTCATGACGTAATTGTGGGATCGAAACCACCCGCCTAAATACAGTCGAGCGCAGCTCATGGATTGCCTGGAGATCAGTGCCTGGAGCTCAGCACACGTTTTCTAATTTGCCGATCCCAGCGCGTGGTTATGACAAACCTTGGCAGCATAGGACAGGCTAGGCTGCATGAAGGCATCCTAGGATAGGCACAAGGCCACGTGGCCACTTGTTCTGGCTCCGAGTTGAGGGGATGAACGATGCTAATTTTAGTCGAATTTATTTTCCGACCTGCCCACTGCTTAAATAAAAAAAAAAAAGAAACTAAGCAAATTTATTTGGTTATTAACGTTAGGTAGTGATACTGAGTAGTATTTAGCGAAAATAGAAAAAAATCGTTTCATGGCCCCTTTAAAGGGGCACTGACACATCAAAATCATATTTTTTTTTTATTATCCGAAACGATTGAAAACGATGCCGGGACATTACCCTTAAAATTTGAAATTTTGGAATTCAGTATTTGTGAAGTAAAAAAACAATTTCCAAATGCCGAATTCGAAGTTCCCGCGCGATCGGCGCCGGTGCCTTGACGTCAAAAATTGCGGAGACCTGAGAGTCGACTTCCTTTCACCACTCCCTGCTGTTGCCATGGCGACCCAAAGCGAGGAGGAAAGGAGCGAGCGCAAGCGAACGCCGGCGGACCGGTTTTGAGCGGTGTCGCCTGTTTTCCGTTGGAGGATACAAATCCAGGAGACGGCACCACAACGAACTCCCGATTTTTGGTATTTCAAAAAGAAGGGCCGTAGTGCTTTCGCAATTGCGTTAAAAAACATGTTTTAGGATTGCCGTTAATAAATGTTATAGAGATGTCGCCTACAAAGCTTCTAAATTTCATGATTCTTGACGTCACCGATCAAAAGAAGCGAGGAGGCGAGAGGCGGGAAAATCAAACGCCAAAAATAAAAAGGCGCGCGCGCGCGCGGGAAAATTTTTTTCGCGATGCGGTTTTTTTTGCGTGTCTATGACTGCAACTTGCATCGTTTTAGACAATAAAAATAAATACGACCTTTGGGGTGTCAGTGCCCCTTTAAGATGGTTATCCGTGGATATGTCTAGCGTCGTCTCAGTACTAAGCAGACATTGAGGACACTGATAGTATATTTGACGAAGTAGAGCTAAATGCCGTTGAGGTGAATGAAAAATCAGCTTGCGAATCGTTTCGCTCTGCGTGTGCTAATTCTTTCACTGCCGTCGGCACGATAACTTGCAGTCCGTTAGGGTGTGCATAGGACACAAGATAAAACAATCGTAATTATTTTACGCAAAATAATGTGATATCAATCAAGGATATATGCACGTAAAAATTGAAAACACGACTAAACTTCTTTTTGTGCAATTGTTTAACTTTAATTGTGTCCACTCATTGTGTTCGATTATTTGAATGAACTATTCGTTCATTCAAATAATCGAACACAATGAGTGGACACAATTAAAATTAAACAATTGCACAAAAAGAACTTTAGTCGTGTATCATGTGTTTCCGTCCTGGTCAAATATTATGTCTAACAGGTAATATATATATATATATATATATATATATATATAACGGGCATGGTGGCGGGAGGCCGAAGGCGTGTGTATAAAACTGAGAAGAAAAAAACCCTTAGTGAAAAACAGCAACAACGGACGATTTAATCTTCGACGTTTCGGCCGGAGTCCGGCCTTCGCCACCATATATATATATATATATATATATGGTGGCTTATTACGTTTATTAAAAAATTATAGTCTTCTGTTTTATAAAATAAATTCCCGTCATGTTTTTTAGATTGCCTTGAGGTGATACAACGAATAAAAATACGAATGAAGAGTGCAGTCCCTGAAATTATTGGCGCGAATTCAGAAACACCAATCGTAACGATTAAATTAAATCGGGGTCGGGGTACTGCCAATTTCATTTCTTTTATCGCATTTCTATAAAATATGATCCATAATGACCGGCATAAATGAATTTATATACGTACTGCCAACTTAGGGTTAATACTTGTTGCCGCATTAAAAAAGAAAAAAAAAGATGGGAAGGAATGATGCGGTCAATATTCAGACGACCTTCCCTGCGGAGTTGCAAGTCGGAGCACGAACTCGGGCTAGATCCTTTTTTTTTTCCCAATTAAATTTCAACACACTGTAAAACGGAAAGATAATTGCAATATCAAGGAAAATTAAAGAGACGATGTGACGTTCAGCTTTAATCTAATACCTGGCTTCCATAAAAACACCTATAGGTAAAAAAAAAAGAAAGAAAGAAAAGAATATATACAAGCTTACTTGAGATGCAAAAGACAAATTAAGAAATTTTTGAAATAGGAAAGGCGCGTTCGTCCCTGACGTGATCCGGGATGATCGAGAAACGCCAAGGTGATAGCCTGGAACGTCTCTTCGGGGAGACGTTCCAGGCTGTCACCGGACCTTAATAAGATGAGACGGAACTCCGTGGCGGCAGCAGCGATGTAGAGGCAAAATTGGAGGTTGCAGAGAGAGAAGAGAAGAAAAAAAAAAAGTTTTCTAATAAGATTCTTAAAAGTCTTCCATCTTCTCCCGTCATTTCGCGAAAATGAAACCCCCTCTTGGCGCGCTTAGAATTGACAGCAACTCAAAAACTAAATTTAAAAAAAAGAAAAAACTAATTTATGCACTACTACGCGGCCGTGAAGTCACGCCGCTAAGGTAGCACTGTCGTCGCCAATGCGCATGCGCCGGCACGTGACGCGAGTCTGGATTCTGCGCCCGCGCAGTATCCGCACCTGGTCTGAGCAAACGCTAACTTGTTTGTAAACAGCCTGGTGGTCTATACATAGGCACCCACACGCACAAACACACCCAGACACGCATGCACGCACATGCATCCAAACACGCACACACGTGACATGCGAACACATGCACGCACGCACATATACACCTTTGCAGGTGGGATCTCCTGCTTAACCTCACACCGCGCGCCGAGAGGAGGAGGACCTATTGTCCAACCAAGACGTTGGATGGATGAATGGATGGATGCTAACGGCTGTGCCCTTTACAACAAGGGGGTAGCTTGCGCCGCCTAGCCTAGAAATTATAAACCAAAAAAGTATGATTTTCTTTCTTGGCCAATCCGCTTCCCCTCTGCAATTTCGTAATAATCACTAGGCGGTGTGAGATATCACCAGGATGAACTTTTGGGGATCGGGCAAAAAACTCAAAAACAACACCCCCGCCTCTTCCTCCTGTCAGGGAGTCGCCAATTTTCCTCGGCACAAGGCCCATTGAGAGACAGCATGCTGGACACTAAGGGCCGTAGCCACGCGGTAGGAAGTCCCAATTTTTCTCTGGCCTGCCGGTCCCCAGCTGTGTTAGTTAGCTGCACGATGTGTCATTCAATTGTGCCTAGATAATTTCCACCAGTCTTCCAATCTCGCTTCTTGTCGTTCAATATTGGAGGGGCCTCTTGCTGAGGTAGACACCACTCGAAAGTTGAGAGATTCATAAAGGCTATTTACAAGACACACGGGTGTAGTCTTCGGTCATTTAAGAGCGAAAACAATAAAATAAAATACCCGAGCCAGTACCCAACTGAAAAAATAAATAAAAAATAAAGTCTCAAAGCACAAATCAGGATGCGCCTGAAGCTCCTACCACACACCCCATTCATTGCCGCCAGTCAGTATTCTTCCTAAAGGGCAAATAGGTTGCAACCACGATGCACGTCGCGCTCGCGTCTTTAGGAATCAGTGCACACTGATTACTCGCAAGAAGCTGCAGTCGGGCTGCACACAGAAATAACACTCTTATCCGATTAAAGACAGCAATCCATTGCCGGGTCCAGCCCTCGTGCTCCCTTGGCCTAGCCATCGCGTTTCTCGTTCATATACCCCCCTCCCTCCTCCTCCTCCTCCCCCCCCCCCCCGTCACAGAAATCGTCATGGCTATACTGCATTTCCTGACTGGTCCGCATTTGCGCACCCTAATGACGTGGCCCAAGCTCACCCCAACATGGCGGAAACGTTACGCTGCGCCAGCGTCGCTCAAAATGGCAGCGCACAGGAGTCTGCCTTGCAACCGTGTGTACACACTCGGGTGAACACACAGACACAAACGAGTTCAATCTCCACCCCCGCCCGTTTCAATCTGGATGAGCATCGTACCGGAGCACGGTCGTGTATCACTACTGCGTGGTGCGATGAGGCAGATTAATGTCAAGGTTTATAGACATACCCACAACCCACACACAAACGAGACAAGAAAAAAAAAAAAAAAAAGAGGGACTGTGTACAGGTTATGAAATAGCTCGTGAAAATATGAGTTTAATTTATTTTTGAATTTCGTTTTTATTTCAAGGAGGAAGCGTTTAGAATAGAAAAATCACACGATATAAGTGAAGATGCATAGCAATGCCACCAAAAAAATGTTTTTTTTTTAGGCAAAATATATATATTTTTATAACACAATGAGAACCTCGAGCAGAGAGGGGGGAAAATAAGGGGGGCTCCAGCACATGCGAGACGCGTGTTATTAAATCGGCTGACAGAAAACCAATATGATCCGGCAACCTTTTCAGCGCCCTTCGTTTAGCCGCATAGCGAATCCCTTGTACTGCGGGCCACTGATTAATATAAGCGGCATTCCTGGTTTTAGACTAAAAGAAACGCTCAAAAGAATAATTAGAAAAAAAAAACAAAAAAAACAGAACGACACCTTGAGCCTACGGATAGAAATCGGTTTAAATAGAACGTGTTTCAGTGCCAGTCATTGGGACTTGACGAAAACTTTTCCGTTAATTTTTTTTCTTCTTCTAATTAATATTAATTTTTTTTTTTTTTACGTATGCTACATAGAAATTGAGGGAGAGTAAGAGTCGAGAGCTCGCCGGGATGTCAGAACACCGAGCTCTGGTTAGAATGATTATTGGGTAGACGAAGTAAAGCTAACTTGCCTCTGTCTCTACCCACTGCTCGAACGCGTTCAAAAGCCCGAACGCTGGCCTTCCGGCGTTTGCGTTTGCCACGCTGCCCCGTTTGACACAATGATAAAGTATCGGGTATCCATAATCGTGGGGTTCGCGGGTTCGATCTATACCACCTACAAGACAAGGCATACGCTCTCCCCCCCCCCCCCCCCCCCCCACACACACACACACACACCAATACCTAACGTTATCAGCAGTGGATATACGCAGTGGCACCACCTAGCTAGCGTCAGCATCGCCGCAATCGTGGCTCGCAGCGTCTCACAACAGGGAGCAGGCGGCGACGCCAAGACGGACGCGAGTGCCGCTTTGCGTCGACTTTGTTCGAACATGCTGCTTGCCGCTCGGGGTGCGTCGGGGATCCGCCAGTTAGAGCTGTTTCTTCTTAGAGAGTTTGGCCTTCTTGAGCAGATTTTGACAGCCTGGCCACTACAGCAGCGTATACGTCTGACAACCGGGGGATGGCTACTTCCGTCCGCCATTTTGTGGCTCTGACTCATAGGAACTCTATGCGACTTAGCAGGAATGAACGAGACAAAGAAGTAACGCCATTTTGTGCTATCGCGAAATCCGCTGGTTCTAGCGGGCAACAAGCTCCGCCCATTGGCCAAACTCTCTCAGTATAAACGGCTCTGTCACCAGCGATTACGTCATGAGCTGGCCTTCTCTTCTAGTTGGTATTGGTTCGATTCCCATTGGGGAAGGGGGAAGGGGGGGGGGGGGCACGTTCACAATTTTTATGTTGTTTCTGCTCAAATAATTATTATTTCTTCTTAATCACGTGTTCTTTTGTATACGGATGGTTCTCTGAAGTATACGTCTTAAGGCCCATTCCGACCGACTGAGTAACAAGGCCAATTTTTAAGCATCTTGGCGACGGCGTTCGACCGGAGGCGCTGCTGCGGCGCCGGTTGTATAAACCATCAGAAAAGGCTTAAAGACCGGTCTTGTCTCAGACAATCGCGGTCACACGTAAGTGCGTGAATGTGCCCTTACGCGTGCCGCTGATGAAAAAACGTGTGCAGCGTTTTTTTTAATTTTTTTTATTAATATTGTTATTGCGCGGACAAGGCTTGAGACGCAAAAATGTTAAAATCTCGGTAAAACGATAAAAGAAAAAAGGGTGTCTGTGTTTGTTTATAGACGTTTTGCAGCAGCTGTGCATGGGTACCGCCATAACCGACCTTCACTTTTTGTCTCCTTTTATTCCGTTCGTTTCACCTTATCATTACCGCATTAAGACGGGTTATTGCCACCTTAGGTGCTACTGTGTCCATTACCCCAGCATAGGCCCTTGTGGAGACTCGTCAACGCCCGCTTCAGTGGCTCCGCATCTCGGTAAGACAAGAGAAGGTCGGCAATGGCGGCTCATTCAAGCGCGTGTTGAAAGCATCTATACAGCCTTGAACTTGGTCGGCCTCAACGGGCGACTCGTCTCACAGCTGTAGATGCGATATTTAGCCAGTTCTCTACAAACTTATAGTCTGGGATCTTTAGCGTGCACCACGACCGCACGCTGGTACCTTCTGTCTTTGTTTGCTCTTATTCCTGTTATTTCACTTCCTTATTACCATAGCATGCAGCTAAGGCTATTGAGAAGGAGAACGAACTATAGGGGGCGCTTTATCGATCTTGTTGTCCCCACAGCCCGGTGTTTACTAACACAGCATAAAAAAATAATTGAACCTCGTCATGCAAGGTCTGGGCACAAGCGCTTCGCTTTTAACAGTGCTTTGGTCCCACAAGGAGCGGCCTTCGAATCGTCATCTTCGATATCGCTGATCAAAAACAAACAAGAAAGTTTAGTTTGTAGTGCCCACAGCCGAAGCGTGCCGCTAAAGGCGTGGCTGTTCGATCTCCTCCCCGCTTGCCATTTTAGATTCTACTGTGTCCTTCTCAGCATTGGCCTTTGTGACGGCTCGACAACGCCCGTTTTAGTGGCTAAGTATCTTGGTAAGACAAGAGAAAGTCAGCAATGGCGGCTGTTATCTGGCGCGGTTCTAAAGTATCTATGTACTCAAGGCTCCATTTCATCATAACTGCAAGCGAAGTCGAAGGCACAAGCGCAGTGGTTCTATCTGGTGCTATGGCCTGCACTGACGGCACACAATGCTGACCTTGTGGTGCCCTTGTTGCTGATTACGTGTCTTTTGCAGCGTAAACTGTGTGCTATTGCATTTATTTATTTTTTTGCGAAGAGAAGTTGAATGCACACCGGCAAGGTGCAAGGACGCTACACTCCAAAGATGGCAAAATTAATTTTAAAAAGTAATTAAATAACATTACTAATTACCAGGGATGGGCAAAATACATGTAAATATGTATCGAAATACAAATACAAAATACTTCGTCAAAATGTATTTAACCACAAATCTAATTACATTTGCAAAAAAACATTTAAGTACAAGATACAAATACAACCAAATCTATTTGGTCTCCTCCAAATGCTTTTCCAAATACGTTCCTCAAAATTTACGTCAGCGACTTCAGGGCACCTGCAACGGGTTTCTGGGTATCTCATTTTAATCTTGCATCGCACACTCTGGAGATAGTGTGCGAGGCTCTGTAATATAATAAAAATATAATCACAAAAAAATGTAATCAGCTTGGACATAATAGGTGAAAAAAGTACAAAGATTCAAGCAGCTTTTTTTCGATTACATTTTGGTATAGATCAACAAAGAACCGAGACGAACAAGATGCGCAGCACTAGCTAGAGAATTTTTTATTGTTGCAACTCGCACCAGTTACGAAAATCTGGACGACCCGCGCATTTAGAATCATCCAGGCAAAAAATGTGGATGGAAATCAGGCTAGAAAGCATCACAAGTTGTCACAGGCACTTATTTGGCCAGTCTGCTTGTGAACGTCGATTTCGTCTCTATTCTTGCCCTGGACTAGCACCGTAATCACAAAGTCACTAAACGCTTGTGCTTGATTGAGAGAGGCTGAATTCGGTGCAGAAGGTAGTTGTCTTCCTGCTCTTGACACTTCTTAGGATGAGCCAGGGATGGGCAAAATACATGCAAATATGTATCGAAATACAAATACAAAATACTTTGTCAAAAATGTATTTAATTACAAGTCTAATTACATTTCCAAAAAAGCATTTAAATGCAAGATACAAATACAACCAAATGTATTTGGTCTCCTCCAAGTACTTTTCCAAATACATTCCTCAAAACTTGCGACAGCGACTTCAGGGCACCTGCAACGGGTTTCTCGGTATCTCATTTTGTTTTTGCATCGCACACTCGGGAATTAGTGTGCGAGGCTCTAGTAACGTAATAGAAATATAACCACAAAAAATGTAATCAGCTTGGACGGAATAGGTGAAAAAAGTACAGAGCTTCAAGCAGCTTTTTTTTTTTTTTTGTCAATTACATTCTGTTATAGACCAACAAAGAACCGAGACGACAAAGACATGCAGCACTATACTCTGTTTCACCTTATGATGTACCGCAGGAAAGGCTACAGGCGCGAGCTCCTTGCTCTAAGGCGCATCTCGGCGGCACAAGCTCTCGTCCGTCAAGCGCAGCTGCCAACGCTATGAGCTCGCGCTTCTAGCCCTCGCTGCGGTACAACATAAGGTGAAACGGAGTATAGCTAGATATTTTTTTATTGTTGCAACTCGCACCAGTTTCGAAAATCTGGACGACCCGCGCATTTAAAATGTTCCAGGCAAAAATATGGATGGAAGTCAGGCTGGAAAGCATCGCAAGTTGTCACAGGCACTTATTTAGCCAGTCTGCCTGTGAACGTCGATTTCGTCACTATTCTTGCCCTGGACTAGCACCGTAATCACAAAGTCACTAAACGCTTGTCCTTGATTGAGAGACACTGCATTCGGTGCAGAACGCGGTTTTCTTCCTGCTCTGGACAGTGCCTTTAAAAGAAAGCCGGAGGAGAAAAAGAAAAAAAGCCCCATTGCCGAATAAAGGATGGAGACTATATCTTACAACCACATGCATAAAAACGAGAATTATCGTGACAATAAATTTGAGGGATGTATTTTCGCCCACAAAATTGTATTTAATTACAATTGTATTTGAAATACCCACGTTTTAGTATTTAAATACACACGTCAAATACATTACCCAATTTGTAATTAAATACAAATGCAAAATACACAAAGTATTTGAAATACGTATTTCAAATACTTGTATTTGAGATACTGCCCATCCCTGGGATGAGCAAAATAAGTTGTGACAATAAATTTGAGGGATGTATTTTCGCCCACAAAATTGTATTTAATTACATTGTATTTGAAATACCCACGTTTTAGTATTTAAATACACACATCAAATACATTACACGATTTGTAACTAAATACAAATGCACAATACACAAAGTATTTGAAATACGTATTTCAAATACTTGTATTTGAAATACTGCCCATCCCTGCTAATTACTTTTTTCAAACTGTAAAAATGTAATTTAATTACCTTACAAATTACCGCATTGCAATGTAATAGCATTACATTACAATTACTTTCCAAAAGTAATGAAATTACTTTGTAATTACTTTGGCATTACTTTTGAATACCTTGAGGCAGTAATTCGCGCTCATTTTATTTACCGTATACACCAACACAGCGTTTACAAAACAAAGCCTCGTTTGCCCCCACAGCGCATGTGCAGGAACCAGATCCGAAACAAGCGAGGCGCTGCGCATGCGTGGTGCCGACAGCAGCGCCACCGCAGTGACGTCACGTCAAAAGGCTTAGTTGGTCTGTATGTGCCAAAACCAGCCAAAACTCAGATCTTCCTGTTTACACCGCAACAACCTCATGTGCCTCAAATCAAAGTGAACCATACTGAACAGGCGTTTTGCTGGCGCACACGGCATAAGTGTTAAACATGATGAATAGCTTCTTTAGATGTGACTCAGAAATACAGTCGACTCACCGGTTTCGCTGTTCATTCAACGGTGAAGGTCCTTAGTTCAAGGATAATCTGTTTTTGTCTTCCTGATTTAGATGAAGTTATAGTCCGTGTCTGTTTGTTAATTTGGGCAATGGCAGCTCGTTCTTAGAAGGAGTCGTCACGTAAAACATTTCTTTTCGGCCTCCCGGACGCAATCTAATTCTATTCTCCCGAGAGCACTATACTCGGCGATAACCTTTCTTGGCAATGCAGTGGAGAGGAGAAGAGCCTGCCCACAATTTTATTCAGCGCTCAAAATGGGAGAGGGAACGCGTGCCTGTACTCTCGACTGCATTGCCAACAAACGTTGTCGGCCAGTACAGTACATCGGGCCCTTTTATGTGTGCTTCAAGTCCACCCCATCAGGAGGAGGATGCCCTCCAGGCCGGTTTTTCTGCCGTATGTACACATTTTCACATAGGATCAAGCAGGTGGCTGAAAGGTTTGACGTGCCTGTTGTGCTCTCAGCTCCTTTAAAGTTGTCCCGTCTTTGCGCCTCAGTTAATCGTGTTGGGTCATGTGGGCCTCGGTGTGTGGTCAGCCACCGAACCCGGTATGTTACGTGCGTGACGGGTGTCGTGTATCTGATCCCTTTGTCGTGTGGCAGAGTGTACATAGGTCAGACGGGGAGGTTTGCCAATGTTAGGGCCAGGGAGCATTCCCTTTCCTTTCGGTCTTCACCGTCGGGACACCTTGCAGTTCACCGGGATAGGTGCTCGTGTACTCCGGTTTTCACGGAGATTAAGATCCTGGCTCGTCACCGCAACAAAGTAACTAGGAAAATTGATGAGGCGTTTTTTATTTCTACCTACGGAGCGGACACGTGTGTTAATTAGTGCCCCGTCCGTGGCTTTGGCGAAAATTCAGTAGATTTGTTTAAGTGCTCGGGCGTGCCTCAAGGGGGTGGATTATGTTTTATCTATCTTGCATCTTTTATGTTTTTCTTTCTGTTCCTCGCAGGAATAAACTTCAGTTGCCAGTCAGCGTTGTGTTCGTTCACTTCTCGTTCTTGTCCTTTGTCTTTTTTGCGCTGTTTCCAAGTTTTGCAGTGCAGTTACCCTATTCTCGGTCGTTCCTTTCAATGAGCATTTTTCCGAAACAACCGAAGAGTACAAGTTTTTGCGCATTGTCATGCAAAGGGCCCGGATAATTGCTAAGGAATGGCGCGAGCTTCCTAAATTTTTTACTTTCCCAACAAACGGGGCGCGATATCTGCTTGTAGGCTTATTCCTGAATAAACGTCCAAAGGGAAGGCAGCGAGGCATACCGCGAGCGGCACCTGCTTTGCTCGAGGACGCACGAAGCGTTCTGGGGCTTTGACAAGGCATTCGCAATTAACTATTTATTCCGTTCGTTTATTGTTCACAGTGGTCGAAGCTTACGGTTTGACCGTGCTTGACGAAAGTACAAGGTTTTAAATTGTGTTTAACTCACTGGTGATGTGCCCATCACCTTGTAGCCTATGACCCGTTCATCCCTAAGCTGACGCACTGTCAATTTAGGGATAAACGGTGGAAGCAGGCACGTTGCTGGAGGGGAGGGGGGGGGGACATAGGACCCGCCCCCCCCCCCCCTCCCCCCGATATCTTCCATTTTTCTGGGGCCTCCTCTCCCCTTCCCCCCCCCCCCCCCCACCCCCTCCTCCCGAAACAAAATCCTGGCTACTTGCCTGGGTGGAAGCTACGAGTTTGTTGGAGCAACCCCACGTCTATCGTTTGCCACGTAACCAAGCTCTCGTTCATACCCAAGAGCAGAGAAAGGGAGGGGACACGTGATTAAAAGAAGGTGTTTGATTGGTTCTGGTTGGCTTGCAGCTCCAACATAACTGTCAGTTTAGGGATGAACGAAGTATAGTATTGTCTTGATGACGCGACGTCATGAATCTGTCGTGCCTAGACATCGCTGGAAGCCGTTGCCTTCCAGCGATGTCTACACGTAAACGTTTCTCCTTCGTCTCAAAGCCGTTCTTTGTGCTTCTGTCTAGCTCTTCGTACGAGGCTTTGCGTTCAGGTGGCCGTCGTTTATTTCCTCTGATGCTCTTTCACAACATTTCACCATGAGAAATAATTTGTCTCTTTTTTTTTAAAAGCTTGCTAACGATCTTTCTAATTTATTGCAAAAGTAATTTCAAAAGTAATGAGTAATTTGCTCGAAATTACTGCCTGAAAGTAATTCATTACATTACTGAATTTCTAGCCTAGAGAAGTAATTCATTACATTACTCATTACTCGAAAAAGTAATTTAATTACTGTAATTCTATTACAGTAATGTCATCACTGCCATCTCTGCTACACTCTCAAAAATAGGGGGTGTAGAAGGATACATCCCTTGTTTCATATGTAACACTCCAAAACTATATTTCGAGGTTCAGTCCACTGACTGAAGGTATCAACTTTTACGAGAGGCTTGATAGCTGTTTGATATATCGTACTAAATAACTGGTGTGCATATCAACGACTAAAAAAACACTAAAGTTTTGCAGCAGGGCCATAAAAAACTTGATTGTCTTACTGTAGCCTTTAATGCGTACATTAGCTATTTTAATAAGTTGCATCGGTCGGCTATCAAGCCGCTATTGAAAGTTGGTAGCGTCGGTTCAACGTCTGTGGAGTGAACGTAGAATTGTTGTTTTGGGGTGTTATACGGGACAAGGGGTGTACCCCTACACAGCCACTATTTCTGAGACTGTACATGCAAGCCATGTAGAGCGCTAACTTGGTCGAAATTGGGTCTTCTTTCCTTTTAAGCTTCGCGACGCCGTAGAATCAAAAAGCTAAATTGGATGACCACATTCACGGTTATCACAGGATCATCATCAACGCCCGCCTTGTTTCACGCACGTACCGAATATGAAAAACATGCCATTTCTACACAGATAGGTACTTACATATAACATGGCCCGGCTTTCATTTTGAGATACGCAGCAACGCGTGTTTTTTTTTGTTTTTTTTTTTTGCTTTTTTTTTTTTGCAAGCATCAGATGAGCCGGAAAATTATCCAGACGTGAAGCGGCCGATAGAAGTCAGGAAACCCAAATCACCGCTGTGAGCTAAAGTCCCTGGACTTCAACTCACAGCGCTCGACGGTCGTGTGTCACTACTGCGTGGTGAGCGTTAAAGACCTCAGGCTAGCGGTTGTACTGCATTGGCTAAATTGTTCATCTAGAGCTGAGAGACAAGTCGCTCGTTGAGAATGACTAAGTTCAAGCTGTATAAACCTACCCAGACCATTTTTTTTTTTCACACAGACTTTTTTTCGGCAAAAACGCAATACCGATTAGGGCAATGTCAAGTAAAGGACTCGTGCCGCGAGTCACCGTCTGTGCAAGCTCGTGAAAACAGCAATAACAACCAGTGCTCTGGCTTGGGGCATTTGGTACTGGTTTCGCCTAAAGCCTCTTCATGTTTCAAAAGTAGCACAAGGTGTGTCGATGCACGAGGCACGTGCAACGTGCAGCCCTTGGGAAGATCATGGTGGAACAGCGCTGCACTGAGCTAGATTTCCTACGCTATGTTCTTCCCAGAAGTGGCGCGCGGCACGTGTCTCGAGCATTTCCACAACAATAAATGGCGTCACTTTTCCCAAAATAGAGGGGCTTTAGTGTCGCCTAGGGTGGTGTCGCCGTTCCATTGAACCCATTGAATATAAATCCGAAAACTGCCCTGTCACATTTTGTTTACACAAATACGCAAATACCAAAACATTTCGGCTTTCCGTTAGGGTCTCAAAATTAAGGTAGGAAACACCTTTAGTACATACTACCATTCGTTTTGTCACTTTATAGTAAGTTTAATTTCAAAATTGCCTTAAATTGCGCCAAAGACTGTAAAAATGACAATTTTTCTGGATTTTATTTAAACAAAATCTCCAGCGCTTTCAGGGGAAAGTCCAAAGGTCAACCTTCATTCCATCTTCATAATGAACCTTAATGATAATCAATACCCTGGGTGCATTCCTGAAACTCCAGTTTGTGTAGCGAAATTTGACCATTGAGCGACGAGCGAGTGAATCCCCCTAACCATGCGAGTGCGATGGCAGCGATCGACCGGTCGTGTCGGCTTGCGCACGAAAACGCAAATATATGGTTGTGATACTCGAAACAATACGTGGACAGGAAGGTATACTCGACGAGAAGGGCGTCTTCCCGAAACGTCGTGGATACCTTCCTGTCCACGTATTTTTTTCGAGTAGCACAACCATACATTTGCGTTTTCGTGTTTAAGCTCATTGTGCTCAGCAGCGCCCCCATTCTCTTGGATATTTCCCGCTTGCGTCGACTCGACAAGAGGTGTCTCGTGTACTGACCTTCGCACCTCGTACCTTCGCCGAGAAATGTTCGCGCGTCGCAAGCAGCAAGTTGCCGGCGATCGTCGCCTACCTTACTGGGTCTTGCAAACCGTATGTGACATGCACCTCCCGTGGAGAGCCGACCGACCAATCTGCGAGCGGGGCGAGATCTCTTTGACAGATGGTCATAGAGAAGGCGCGTCACTTTCTGACGTAGGCATTGACGACGGGCTTCGAACGTTTTAGAATGTAATACAAGATGGAGGCAACATGAGCTGGCCCAGCGGCCAACTCATACTGCTGGGCCGCTGGAATGGTACACCTATTGTCGCAATATGGCGGCCGGCTTCGTGGCTTAGTAAGTTGGAGACCTGAAGCATTTTACTTTTTTAGGCTAGCACTAGTTCGGTTCAGCCTATATGGCTGCTAAAGGAGGGACCCGTCATTGGGGGTTCCTCCTTTGAAGGAGGGGAAAAGCAAATATCACTACGGCGGTGGTTATTAGGCGCACTTGTTGCCCTTTGCCTATCGTCGACCCAGTGGTGTCGCCATTTTGTGCCCATTTGCGGGGTTGGGCTGGTGTCGAGCTCTGAGGGGTCCTTTCTCCCTGCCGGTCGTTCCTGGGCTGTTTCTTGGCGTGGCCCAGTTTTTTTCTTAGTTCAGTTTCCAATTGGCATTCTTTGGTGAAATTTCCACTTGATCCAAGGATCGAATTCATTTATATCGAATAGGCTTTAATATCGGTTGTGCCTACCCAGGCGGTGTCGATCGAGGATCATGTATATTTTTCATTCTTTTAATTTTCTCACCTTAACAAATGTCTGTATTTTCAAAACGGAATAATTGAAAAAAAGTAATTTTTTACTTTGATGTGATTTACTCGCTTATTACCACGTCAACTTGGTGCCCTGAGGTCCGCAGGTACCATTTTATAATTTCAACTTACCCTTAAACGGATATCGTGTATTGCCAGCCCAAACACATGTATATCTTGGATTCATGTGATATTGTTGAAACTAAGGGATGGTTCCATCATTTGCGTCGGTTAAGTTCGTGACAACCGAAACGGCAGCAGCGATAAAAAAAAACCGAGACAATTGTGAAGAATATGCCGCTTGGCAGCCGGCTCTATCAGTAGTATGCGACCGACCAATCATCTTAAATCACTAAATGTGTAGATCACCAGCTTCCTGACACAATCCGCTCCCTGTGCACTTCAAGCTGTTTCTCCTATCCTTCTAGTCCCTCAGCAGCCAATAGACCCCTTGCAAAAATCCCAAAAGCCCGCGCGCGCCGCGCGACGAATAATGGGAGTCCTCGGTACGTCCCTCCCTCTCTCCCCCCCCCCCCCCCCCCCCCCGCTACCACATGACCATGTGGCATACGCGAGCAGGTGCAGGTTACCACGGCAACAACTTGAGCAGCCGAGTATAGGGCGAGAGACGAGCCAACGGCTGCTCTGTCGTCTGCTGCACTAACGCTTTGTCGAACCTGGTCGAAACCTGCCACAGTTGCGGTGCAAACTAAATGGGTTCGGTGACACTTAAATAGGTGAAGGTGAGTTGCGACAAATAACATAGTCAAATAAGTTCTCCTGTCGCGATGCCTTTACGCTGCCACAGATACGGTACGCCGGGAACGACGTACGACTCGGGGGGTGGGCGGGATGGCGGATGGCTGCAACGGCTACTGGCTGTAGCTACCGGGACGCGCGCACAGTCACGGAGGCGCAACGAGAAAGAGCGTTATCTGCACTGAGGGTTCCCAAAAGTCCCTGCCGTCGTGGCGCTGTACGTTTTGCAAAGGGTCTATTGGGACTATTACCCAGGTGAACTTTTCTGTCTTCCTCTTCTGCCCTCCGTTTCCTTCTTTTCTTTTTTAGCACTTGCTTGTGGACGCCATTCGCGACTTTAACTAACTATAGGTGGCGCCACTCGTTTTCCGAAATGGCCGTTATAGTGAGGGTCGGAGATGGGTGCCGCTGTTGAGCTTGTCTAGTGTGCTAGCTTCACTGAGCGGCACACATTATATCTGGTAATACGAAGAAGCTAGGGCGTTATGAGCGGAGGTCACCTCTTTACCCTGAAAACAAGAACGGTGTTTAGCTTTAGCGTAGTATTTACGCAAGGATGCGCGTTTTAATTCTGGAGCGAAACCGAAACTAACCTTTATTTTGAATTTAATTTCTCGATATGGGTTTTAATTTCGGATTCTTTCATAACTCAAGACGTGTCTCACATCGTGTTTATTTAGTTAGAGAAGAAGTTTGCGGAAACTTTATTTTGTGACATACATGTTCGATCCAGGCTGATATTTGTCGTTGTTGTAGTTGTTGAAGAAATCAGTGCTGATATTTCTGGGTTCTCGCTGCCTTCTCTCCCGCAACAACACGAAGACGGAATTCGAGTCAGACAGCTGAAGTGTGTGTGTGTGTTTTTTTATAACAACGCGTGACGCATAGGACTTTATGTTACATCCAGTGTTTGACTGCTTGTCTATCTTGATAACGATGTCAGTTTTTCATCTGCTAAAAAGTAAACAAAATTATACCTTTCTGGAAAGACTATATATATTATGGTTTAATGTCGTATTTCCGTGATCTTGGTGTTAATTGGGGGCATACATTGCCGCGATTTGTATTAATAATAATAATATTAAAATTCAGATATTTTAATACATATTCTTTAAGCTCTAATATAATTTGTTGGTTATGATCAATTTCAAACGTGCGGACCAATATGACAATCAAAAGTACGCTAGTTATCATCACTGGTGTCAATTGCAGTATTTTGAAATGCCAAGTAATAAAATAGCAATAGTCTAAAATCAATGAAAACACTCTAGCTAACGTGAGAAATCCATTTAAAATTATGTACATTAATTGTGGAAAAGTATATACTGCTATCAAAGTAGCGACTTCTTACAATCGGCAAAACGTCCAAAGTTGCCTCCAATATCCTTCCAAACAAAATGCCTCCCCCCGGAAAAAAACAAAAAAAAACAACAACAACAACAACAACAAAAAAAAAAAAGAAAAACACTTTTTTAATTATTAGTTTTTTTATAACCTTTAGTTACTTTCATTTTTACGCTTCGTCGTTTTGCCAATCTCAGCCTTTGCAGTTCGTAGGAACGCTTACCTGCCTGCACGCCTGCTCACTGCAGCAGAGGTCGGCATTTTAGGTCGCCCTCACTCACCCTCACCTTCACAGTCACACTCACCGAAGCCCCTCACTCGCCCTCACCCTCACAGCTACACTCACCTTCAGCCCCTGACTCACCCTCACCCTCACAGTCACACTCACCTTCAGCCCTTCACTCACCCTCACTGAACCTCACGGCCCTCACGCACTCACCGCCCTCACAGCCCTCACGCCCCTCACCGCCCTCACGGCCCTCACGCCCCTCACTCAATCATGGCCCTCACAAAATTCACCGCCCTCACGCCACTCACCGCCCTCACGGCCCTCACCGCCCTCACCGCCATCACGGCCCTCACGGCCCTCACCGCCCTCACGGCCCTCACGCACTCATAGCCCTCACCGCCCTCACGGCCCTCACGGCCCTCACGGCCCTCAACGCCCTCATGGCCCTCACCGCCCTCACGGCCCTCACGCCACCCACCGCCCTCACGCCCCTCACCGCCCTTGCGGCCCTCACACCCCTCACGCCCCTCACGCACTGATGGCCCTCACGCCACTCAGGCCAGCTTCAGATGGGGCAATTTCGCCCAGAAACTTTACGTCGCAACACCAGCAACACGGGCCGCCCGCGATCACACGCAGCAACCAATTGTTGCAATTTGCCATCGTCATCATAAAATTTTATTTTTCTTGCACTATTTCGACACAATTACGCGTTATAAACGTTTTTTTATGCATTTAAATCTCGTTAAGAAAACTAATGCACCTTTCTGAAACAGTTTATTTCCAAAAAACGATCGATTTCAAACCAGAACCAAGTCTTTCGGTGTCATCATCACCGGCACGAGGTATCACGTGAAAATTTTGCGTCCCTGATTGGATGCAGCCGTTTCAAACGTATTCGAATTGCTCCGAGTTGCTTGCTTATTTCGAGCCGGACCCGATCTCAGCAATTCGTGTCGATCTAGGGAAAGCTAGAGAACAACCCGTCATTAACACCAAAATTGCTGAGAAAGATGCTCGATCTGAAGGGGGCCTCACGCACTCACCGCCCTCACGCACTCATGGCCCTCACTCCACCTCATACACTCACCGCCCTCACGGCCCTCACGGCCCTCACGCCTCTCATTCCACTCACTGCCCTCACGCACTCACGGCCCTCACGCACTCACCGCCCTCACGCCACTCACCGCCCTCACGACCCTCACGCGCTCATGGCCCTCATACCCTACCGCCCTCATGGCCCTCATGGACCTCACGGCCCTCACCGCCCTCACGGCCCTCACCGCCCTTACAGCCCTCACGGCCCTCACCGCCCTCACAGCCCTCACGGCCCTCTCTCACCCTCACACTCATGAATTTTCCTGGTTCAGAAACTCACTCACCCTCACCTCACCTGTGAAGATGAGGGTGCGTGAGGGTGAGTGAGGGCCCTCATGAGTGAGGTTTGCCGAGGTATGCACTGCAGCACGTTTCTTTGGCGTTGGAAGCCGCTGAAACAGTAGTGAGTTTTAGTATTACGTATACGAGCGAAAGCAAGCGCTGTGTGTTTGCGTTAGCTTTGCGTGTACCACACTGCGCGTGCGCGGAGCCCAAAATTGCGGTCTTGGATGGCGCATGGCGGTGAAGCGCACGCACAACGTTGGGCACGCAACTCTAACGCTAACGCACACCTCTTGCGTTTGCTTTTATGCGCAGCACTAAAACTCTCCAGAGAGGTACAATCCCATACCGGCTGCAGCACTACGTTGGGACAGTGAAGAGTGTTGTTTGCATTCGGAAATGACATTTCGCGAGCCATGATCGCGAGCAGTGCCGCCGTGCCCGCTGAGCAGGAGAATCGGGGGACCCTCACAAGAGCGCTTCCCGTTTCCGCCGCGGGAGGGCGAGCGTCGAGCTGGAGACGCGAATAGCTACGGAAGGAAGCGTTAAACACTCGTTAGAGATCAATGAGTCCGCAAGAATCAGGGGGAGACGAGGCTGTTTATTTGTGCGAGCGCTGAGAGCGGCGTATATGTAGAGAGCCTCTCGCCGGTGCTCTCCTTGGTTGTTGCCTCGTGAACTCTCCCGCGCGCCGCCGCCAAAGCTCGACGCCAAAGCGCGACTGCGAGCAAAACGTAAAGCGATGCCGCCTGCAAAGTGCCGCAGCAAACTTCTTAGCTATACTCCGCTTCAGCCTACGACGGACCGCACAGGACGCCACGAGGCATCTCGGCCAATCCCATACCGCGTTAGTGTCACGTGCCCATCCAGAAAGGCGCAGCAACGCGCAGGACGCCTAGCCACGTGACACATACGCATCGCTAAATCGGCTGGATTGGCTCGTAGTGTTCTCCGCAGCCTATCATGAGGTGGAACGGAGCGTGGCTATTTCGGGCCAGCTGAATAAACAACGATGAGGGCGCTCTGCTTCGGCGCAGCGCGGGCGCCCGGGAGAGGCGTGCGACACCAGCTTCGCGAGGGATTTTCGCGATTCGGCGGAAACACTCTCTCTCGGCTTCTGCTTTTTGATGCTTCGCGCGGCGTCCCACTCATCGAGCGGGGGATCCCCGGGTCGTGCTCTCTCGAGCGCCGGCCGAACAGTCGCGCCGGTCTGGGAGAAAGTTCCCCGACAAGAGCGTATAGAGTCGCGCCGACATGTTGGCGGTCATTGCTCATTAGCTGGTGGTTTACTGTTTGAAACTGCACGGAAATGAACTACAGCAGGGCACTCTTACAAAAACTGCCGTACATAGTTCGTTCTTGTGAACGTCGCTAAGCAGGCAGACACGTATTTAGGATGTCTTTTTTTATTACAAAGTCATAAAAAAAAAAAAAGGAACTTGCGTTAGGGTTTTTTTAGCCGTGGGGTTAAGCTCGGGGCCATAACTGGCCACTAGAAAGAAGAGCGAAATCGGTTTATACGTTCGCTAACTAGCCAAAAAGTTTTAACAGACTTCTTAAGTTCTACGGAACGCCGAAAGAACAAGACACATGGGGGACGAGGAACGGCGCACGCTTTCCTTTAACTGCCATCAGCACTAGCAACAGTGTACTGTTGCTAGTCCAAAGAAAGTGTACGTTGTCCCCTCTGTCCTATTCCTTCGGTGTTCCTTAAATTAACCAACGCGCTCGTCAATCTGCATTGTTTTAATTTTTTTGTTTGTTTTGGGGCATTAGGCCGTATGATGATTGTCGCTGAACCACCTTAAGCCGGGGTCACAATGCTTATCCCCGAGTTCCTCTTGAGCGACAAACAGAAACAAAGAACAGCGCCAGGCCTCAAACCAGAGACTTTTGAGATTTGACAGGCTTTATAGAATAAAGGAGGCTATGCTCAAACACGAGCATGATGCACGCCAGGGGATCTTTGGCAGGCTTCCAATCACACGAGCTTACTTCACGAGCACCGAACGACTAAACGCCAGCATGCTGCATCTGTTTGAGGCTTGTCGCTGTCGTTTGTTTCTGTTTGTCGCTCTAGTGGGGTTCGGACATTATACATCATACAAAAGACAGTGTGCACACAAATTCCAGAGCGAGTCACCGCGAGAGCCGTGCTTCGAATGCCGCATAGCAATAAAGTCAAGGAAAAAACTTGGGCACGCGGCGTTCGAACCACGGATGTTGAATGCGGTGACTCCTGTTTGCACATTGCGTTTTCTATGATGTATGAACAGCGTGACCCCGGCTTTATGGTCTAGGCTGCGTTCCAAATCTTACCCAAATGAATCCGAGTTACTCCGGCGGGTCGTGTCACGGGACAACACAGATTGAAGAACGATGGACGCGGGTGGGTTTTAGAACGCCAAGGGTAAAAAACCTTTACCCTGGACTAAGATCGAGTAAATTTTGGAACACGGCCCTAGTCGTGGCGTAAGGTTTTAATAAAGAAAAACATTCGTAGTAGGTGATACGGGCCGAAAAATGTCATCCTTGTACGCGGCTTTCCATTGACACCAACCGGGCGAATAGCGACCGTGGCGTCGATACCTTCGCTGTACGTGCGTCGCGCTGCTTCCCGAAGCGCAGGGATAGACGTCATAGCCGCGCTTCGGCAGGTAGTCTCGGTTTGACGGCGTGTACGAAGATAGCATTGTCCTCGCTTTGCGACCACTACGGAATTTTCAAATCAAAATTTCACGTCACGATTAGACCATAAGGAGTTCGGGCGCCAATTCTCAAACCGCGTTAAACCTCAAAAACTAAAAAAAAAAAAAAAAAATAGTACTTTTTAGTTAATCAGCTAAGACATTAACCAAATTTGCCTCTTTTCTAGTAACCCCCATGGTTACCAAGTTTGCCTCTAGGGCTAAAAATACCCTAATCTAAGATATTGTTTTTTACATCAATACCCTTAAAAAAAACTAAAAAAAAAACAAAGAAAAAAAAACGTGTGTATAAACAGTACAGTTTCAGAGCCCTTTCTCAAACACCGAGGTACGCCGAATACATGAAATGCTTTCATTAACGATGTCGCAACCATTAAAGACGTTTCAACCACGCAAATTTAAGATGGAAGTGTTTCCGGCACTGCGGGCGACGCAGCTGGAGTGACAGGCACGTTAACACGCGACAAGGAAGCGTATCCATCATCCTCCTCCGATAAAGTTGACATTATTTAAATTTTTTTAAAAGAACAAAAAAAATTTTAAGAATATTATTACAAAGCTGGAGCGAGAGGAGAAATAAGCTTTGAAACAGATTGCGGTATAGCTGCCTTTTTCGAAACTTCTGCTATAAATACAAACTTGCAACTGCAGGGCCGATGCGCGACTTATAGTTATAAGACAGCTTAGACTACGATGGAAGAGTAGTCCAGTCGATCCGCTGGAACCAATTAGGCCGTGCCAAAAGTGCACTGTCACTGCGTTCGTCGACTTTGTGCGTTTTCTGTCCCCGACTAAACCAATCGCGCGGACTGGATGCGCGCCACGATCCTGCTTTTTGTTTTTTTTCGGTGCGCGTGATTAGCTTAGCCGATCACGGACCGTCCGATCGTAGTGTCGGTTGCGCTCGTACTTGGAGCGAATGGAAGTATAGACGTGCTACCTTATAGACCAACTTACGTTTACAAACAAACCGGAGTGCTCCTAGCGGACGCTACCGGCGCCGCGCATCCGCGATGGAGTGTGGGCAAGAAACTCGTCGTCGCTCATACACAAATTATTGAAATGGGATGTTGTCGGCGTCGGTGTGAGTCCCCGTGCTCGTTTTAGCGTTGGAATTGTTGTTTCTACGTCTTCCTGGCAATGTCCGACTACTTGAACGGCCTCAGCGAAATTACCGAGGCTCGTTACAGCGCAACACTTCGCGTGAATAATGGGACACGCGGCGATTCATTCCGCGTGGACGCCGCAGAATGGATGCTAAAGCCTGATTCGCATGATGAGATTCCGCTCAAAATTTTCTGTCACGACGTCCCGCGGGCTGCAAAAGCGAGAACCCTAGCTGAGATAGTCGATGTCGATACCGAAAATCGCAAGCAGAGTCGGACCAAGTGAATCCGGCATAACAAGTCGGTGATGATTATTGGTAACAATGATCAACACCTTCTTTTATCTACTGTTTACACCAAGTCTGCTACCCCCAATCACCTTTAAACTTAAAAGTCTTTTTAGGCCTGCACTTACTTCTTATCGCAATTACCGGGCCAACATTTCGTCTACGAACCGGCGTCGTCAGAAAGAGCAGACGACAAGCAGAAACGTTTGAAAGAGCAGACGACAGTTCAAATTATCAGGCGGCCGTTCGAACTGAAGACGCACTGAACGTAGTCCGCAGGTCGTCCGTACAACGTGACGGTCTTTCCGCGTTCACGTTGGAACAAAACAAATACATCTGACGTCCACATGTATCCGTGAATTCAACCAAGAGTGCTTCCCGCCCATGCAATCGTGGTCCGACGGCGTCTGGTTTTCCCTTTCACGGCACATATCCACGTTCTCAGACGAACCGAGCACATGAAAAGTTGAAAACTAACCTTCAAACCTTTCTCTACTCTTTTGGTACAGCCCCAGTTACGGCGTTTTATCGGCAAGGCAGGTTTTTGTATGGTTTCCTTCAGAACAACGCAGGTATGCACGTCCCACATGGTGATTTCTGCCCACAGCCCCAGACCGGAGTGCGCTCGACGCGCCACCACCGCGTCGTGACGTCACAGAGTTGAGTTCGCGTATACGCTCTTAATCCTCATGCACGAGGAAGTTACGTTTAAAGACATTTGCAAAATCTGATGCCAGGTTGTCCCGCAGAAAGAATCATTATCAGATCCTGTTCTTGCGTTTAGAATTTATACTGAACTTCTCAGATTGTTCTATGGTAGATTTATTAAACTTAAAGTAAAAAGATTCGCATGATAATGATCACCTAAAATAGCAACTTGCGTAGCTCGCCAATTTTGTCTTGCCTTGTTTTTAATTTTTTTTTTGATGATTTTATGACCTTAAAATAACGGAGGTAAAAATGAAAAGGAAAGGAAATGTAGGGGAGATATAAGATTAACTCGGTAACACACGTGTAAAAACTGTTGAAACAAAAACAGATTGCCTGCAATCAGAAGGTTCCCTGAGTGCCTAAAATTTGAGAAACAACAGACGTAGTTTTAAGAACCGCAAGTCGTCTGTTTTACCAAGTGAGCGCCAGTGAGTACGCGAGCGCTTCTCGTGACCACCGAACCGAGCCTCTCAAAAAGTGCAAATATTAGCAGGTACGGCAGTTCCTTAAAAAGCTCAACTCTACGCCAGCTTCTGACAGAAACAAACAAACCAAGAATAATGCGAGATAATATTTACGACCTTCTCCCAGACCCCGAGTATTTTTAATCTCGCAAACGGCCGGTCGTTTTCAAACCGACAGCAGCCTTTTTTTTTTTTTTTCAGTACCACACCGCAAGTACAGTCAGATAAGATATGCAATGCAGTTCCAACACAATCAAACTTTGGCAGTAGGAATCGTGCTTTCATAATTTGTTGCAGGAACTCAAGCATGCAAGAAATGTGCCCTGACGAAATCGATGAGAGCAAGTTTGGTTCACTTGGGTAGGTTGCGTGGCGCACAATATACACTCTCAAAAAAGTCTGTGCGTCTACTTTCACGCACAACACTCGGAGAACCAATCAGCGCAACTTACGGAGGTAGCTCAGCGAATGACTATGCCGAAACATGTTTTCACAAAAAAATGCAGTCTGAGTTGTGACATTAAGCAATGCAAGCGTGACGTCTTGCATTGCTTAATGTCACAACTCAGAGTATGTTTTTTGGTCTAAACATATGTTTCCCAATCGTCATTCGCTGAGCTGTCTCCGTAAGTTGCGGTGATTGGCTCTCCGAGTGTTGTGCGTGAAAGCAGACGCACAGACGTTTTTCAGAGTGTGCGTAAGGCCACAGCACAGACTTAATTTCGAGGTCTAAACGCACGTTCCACCTCTTCATTCGCTGAGCTGATTTCGATGGTCGCAGAGATTGGCTCTTCGAGTGTTTTGCAAGTAAGTAGACGCGCAGGCATTTCTTAGAGTGAGGGGCCACGCCAATCAAAGGGCAACGTATAGAGCGTGCAGAAAATGCGCGATGACGAGGCCGACAAGCAAACACCGTTATTGGTTTGATGTGGGAGGAAGCAAACGCGCGTGGGCAACACATTCAAAATAAGAAACCCGAAATGCTACATTTGCCTGCGTCACTCAAAGAGGTGACCGTAGGGCTTAAGGCTGAACTTCGTAGAGCAATAGAGCGAATTTGACGTGTTTAAAAAAAGCAGCTTTATAAATGGTTGGCTTTAGCGGATAGTCCCTTTCCGTTTTGGCAACACTGACTGTCGCGCTGTCCGCGTCGGCGGCGTTCGCAGCTTGTTCGTGTCATAGAATTCAGAGCTGAACGAATACGCGGCAACGCGTCGTTGTAGATTTTCTTGCCGCGTAAATTCCGCCATGAAAGTTCGCTTCATGTAGGAATTCCGCAGCCTTCAGATTGGACACGAGTGCTGCGTCATAGTTCGACCGGGACTCGTGTCCTATTAGCGAGAACCCGAGTTCTCGCTGATTGTACGCGAGAACCCGAGCCTTACGACGGTCGCCTCTTTTAGCGACGTAGGAAAATTCAGTACTTATAGGCTTTTTTATCTAGAAAATGTTGACGTGAGCGCCCTTGAGGGGTAAACGAACACACCAGGCGCAAAAAGAGCGGCCGAACTTGCATGCCGTATAATCTCCGACAGCGTAAGAAAAATAAAGGAATTTTTTTTTTTTTATTTCTTTGGCAAGCATTTTTTTACTTGTTTTTTTTTGGCTTTCTTATCCGTTAATGCGACATTCTGATTGTTCACGGACTGATAAAAATTAAATATGCCCAAGATTCACCCCCCCCCCCCCCCATATTTTTGTTTTCTTATTTCCCTCTCAGAGGTGTTTTGTTACACCTCTGAGCGAGACGTGGAGATTTATAAAGGGCTTAACGCCTCCACTCCGACCTTGGGGATAAAAAATGCGTGTGCGTCGTACCACCATCTGCCGCCTCATTCACAAAAAAAGATATCTTGCAATGTGAAGAAGTTAAAAAAATTACAGTGCTCGAAAATTATTTAACAAAACTGGCGTCGACTAAAAACAAAATGTCATAAAAAAAAAAACAGAAAAAAGTAAAAAAAACAAACAAAAAAAACAGCAGCGAAAGGTTGGTGTCGTAACATTTCTCATGATACTCTCGATTCTATCGCTCGGTCGGCTTAAATCTTTCTCAGCCTTTATAGTTCATCGACCTACATTTCTCCAACCGTGGATGTATTACGTAACTCCACTTTCTTCGAGGTCTGAAGTACGTAACACAATTTTTTTGCCAGAACTAGCGAATAATTTAGAGTTCTATCTATGTGCCTTTTGTTCGGAGACACAAGGATGTAAAATAAATGAAAGCTTTGTGATGATGGATGTTAGATCTTGGTTTTTTTACGCTATCAATCATGGTAAAACGAAGGATGAATAAAAAGTCCGAGAATCAGCTACAAAATATTATTTTTTTACTGTATTCCGTTAACCATTCAAATTAAATTTCTTAACGGAAACGTTCGGCTTGCGCAATGTGCAGATTTGGACGTACCGTTACGAAAAGTGAAAGCCATTTAGCAGTCTCAGTGCGAACGCCGGTCCCGTTTGAAGTTCTTGTCTTAAAAAATTCAGAAAAAAAAATGGAATAGCAGAATCAAGTGTGCATTACCGCCCCCCCCCCCCCCCCTGCCCCCAATCTAGTTTTGTTAAATAGTGCATTGCTGAAGTAGCTAAGAGTTTTCAGGATTTCATCACTTGAGTTAGTATACTAACATACTAAAATGTAAATGGCACAATATTTCACTGACGGCTTTGGTATTCAATATTTCAAACATAAAATATTTCCGCGACAAAAAAAAAATATTCATGCCGGTTTATTTATTAAGGACGATGGCTTTTGCTATGAATTGGTAACGTACATTATATATCTATAGAAAATGCATGCAGTTTTAAATGTGAAAATCAGGATATTCTTGATGGAAAAACAGCTTGTCGAACAAAACATTTCGTCCCCATTCGAAGAAACTAAGCACTGTTACTTCCCTTAGATTATCTCTTAACGTCGTTGAACCCTTACCGACAACACCAAGGGCGGATCGACCTCTCGCTGTATACATATGTAGAATCCTTAATCTTAGTTTGTTTGCTTCTAATCTTCTGTAAAAAAGTGGAAAGTAAACAAAGATTAAACAAGGAGCTAGCTTTCATTTAAGAGAAAATTGATTCACCACTGCAGACTTCGAAGGGTTTCTATTAAACACCACACACCATTCCAATACTTGGGAATAATCTAACAAAATCACATCGCTATTTAGCTAATATAACGTTTATTGCCTTAAATAACATTCAACTTCTTTTACGTTTTCTTTAGGGGGCCATAGCGCACTTTTAAGTATTGCTTGAAACAGTCCGTATAGATATAGGACCCCCCCCCGGACTGAGTGATTCTTCATGTCAGACGGTCAAAGTAATAGAAAACATAAAAACCATATGGTTGGAGTGTTAATATTTCGCAATTCGTGGTCTTTCCACACTTTAATATAGAAACCAGCATAAAATAAAGTAGAACTAAAAGAGTGAGATCAAACTTTTGGGACCAAAACCAGTTCAGCACTCACACCAACTGCGGCAAAAACCTGAGCACTCTGTTGGTCAAGCCTCGCGGTGCAAAAAAAGCCAAACCAACAAGCGTCAAAAGAAAGAAGTCTCAACAGGACAGGACATTGCCCCTTTTAAATGGAAAGCAACACATATACCAAAGTTTCCTTTACGAACTCATGTTCATTTCATTTCATTTCATTTGTATTCAACATGTATTAAGAAAAAAGAAATAAGTGAAACACCAGCTCTTTTATTTTAAGTGGCATTTAAAGGGGTCCTGCAATCATATTTAAGCGTCTACCTTTTTTGGGCTTTCCACGTCTCTTGGGGTTGGGGCAAGCCAGCGGGCACGGAGAGAGTAACTAAATATCAGTGCGTCTTATTTTAACCGGACGACGCGGAAACCTCCTCAACCGACGAGGGCGACCCACGGTACCGAAAGCGCGCAAAATGTGACGTCTTTGGTCCTGGGCTTACTACTGGTCAGAGCCGCTAAAAGCATCTTTTTAGTCGAAATACAAAATATAAGTGGCGCGAATTGTTTCAATTATTTATGAAAATAGTTTTTGTTCAGTATTTTAGACAAGAAAAGAAAAAAAAAGCAGTTTATAAAGTACGGAAACAAGAAATGACCCGTCGACATACCCGCCACCAAGTGGTGGAATAGGCGGCGCATACTAGAAAGGAGTAGTGGGATCAGGCGCCGACACGGAAAGGTCCCGGATGTACGCGGCAGCGCTGCTATCGTTTGGGCAGGAGGATCCGACCGGCTCCGAGAGTTCCGGAGGCCTTCGGTGAGAAGCTTTGTCTTGCGGTTTTGCCGTTTAGCGGTATGGCAGCGCAAAGTAGCTCCCATTCTGAACTGATCTTTACCCCGTGTTTGCTGCCGATTGTGGCCAATGAAGTGTCATGCCGAATTAGTATTTAATCGTGCAGCAAATGCAATGAGAGCCGCTCTGACTGCCCGCTGCATACAGCCTATCCAGAACACGCTTCAATGGCGCTCTCTCGCGCCGTCGACTCGGAGTGCGGCAGCCGTGAGCGCTCGTTGAGCTCACTACTCCTCCTCTAGCTCACGGCCACCCTCAAGCAACCAAGGACGTCATGGGGGAGGTTATTTTTTGCTTGTTTTTGTAATTTTAATTTGCCTATAACTTTTAAAATAAAGGGAATTTCGAGAAAAGAAAAGTTTCACTAAGTTACTACGCTCAGTGCGCTCAGGTTCGGGGCAAATTAAGATTTAGTAAAAAGGCATTGCAGGGCCCCTTTAAGTTCCAAATGTGTTGATGCTTCAAAAGCAATGCAAAACGTCACGCTTGCATTGCTTAATGTCACAACTCAGACTGCGTTTTTTGGTCTAAACATATGTTTCGGCATTGTCATTCGCTGAGCAGCTTCCGTACGTTAGGCTGATTGTCTCTCCGAGTGTTATGCAGGAAAGCAGACGCATGGGCTCTTTTTAGAGTGTATAGCCCAGTCACTCTCAAGTTTGGGCAGTGCATCTGGCGAGAAAAACAAAATAGAATATTTCTCGGTCGCGTTTTGGTTGCGAGCCAACGCGCTTTCTCACATTGCTCGTTGACGTATAAGCTGGCACAATTTCATTGCCGGATAAAAATTCGGGGAGAAAAGAAATTAGGACGAGAAAGCTACGAGAAGAACATTATCATTGCTTTGACAGGACAGCGCGAGCTGCGTTTTTAGAGCGGAGCTCCTAGGCGCTCGTTTCCGGGTTTCGCAGCGTCGGCTTCGCCGTCGACGTTGGCGTGGGCGCCGGCGTAACTGCGCTAAAATTAGCTTGAAAATTGACGTCACGTGACCTCAACACCATTTCAATTACCCACTAAATTTAGCGGGAAAATTGACGTCACATGCGGAGGAGGAGAAGGTACGAAGGAGGTGGAAGAGGATGGGAGGAGGAGAGGTACAAAGGAAGGGGGCGAACCTCCCCCCTCCACCCTTCTTGCTTCTCAAAAGCTGCGCTCTAATTTCGCGTTACAGAGATTTGTAAACATAGTTTCTTTCTTTTCTTTCTTTAAGCACGTTTTATTGTTTCATGCACTCTGTTACCGCGCGTGAGCAAATGCAAAAGCACGCCTCTAAACGTCCCTTGCTCGTGCATGATCGTACGCTGCAATGGCGCTTTGCGCTCGATGCGAGCATTACGTGGTCGCGTCTTACGTGTCTTACGGGCGCGTTCGCGCCCGCTGGCCGAGAGAAACAGGCCTATAGCAAGGGCCGGAGCACGAATAGCGGAACTCGCCTCCAGGGGGCAGGGGTGTCTGTCGTCATCGAGGCTTCTCTTTAGAGCGCATGCGCACAAAACGTTCGCCTCTCTCTCTGTTCCTCGGGGCCGAAAAATGACGCAATTTGGAGATGTTTCCGCGCCAGTGGTTCGGAGGCGACGCCGCCGAGCGAACCGGGGGGCTCTGGCGGGAACAGGCTGCCGGGCCCGGCGCTGTGGGGATCTGATAACGCCAGAGCGCCTTTGAACGTCGCTCGCCGACGTTAGCGAGAGAGGACGCCCGGGGCAGGTGTCCAAGGGGGATCGGGCGGGCAGCGCTCCGTTAGCATTTAGGAAAAGCTGCGCTTATAAAGAGCGCTAAAGTACTGAATGGAGGGAACGAGAAAATTGGCTGGGCTAATCGATACGAACCCGTATACCGTTGCAGGCCCCTTTTATGTGCCACTTATCAGAGGTTAGATTGAAAGACGTCTTTTCGCCCAGCCACATGATTAGACTCGGGTTCATTTTAACGCCGACCGCAGCCGCTGCTATGCGATCCACTGGACTCAATCGTAAGGTGCCAAAAAGTGCTTTGTCACGGCGCTCGCGTTGTCTTTGGGGATATCAGACCGCCGGTTAAAATTAATCAAGCGCAGAAAAAAAAAAGAAAAAAAAAAAGCCCAGTATAGCGGAGCATTTATGGTGGTTGATTGGTTTTGTCCCTGGAGGTAGGGAGCTTCTGGAGGCGACATGACGCCACCAGAGGCCAAGCCAGGAGTGTGGAGGGACACGCTCCCAACAGTGACCAAACCCACAGCTGTTTTGGTCACCCTCCTGGGGCGGCGTTATGTCGCCTCCAGAAGCTTCCCATCTCCATGCTGCGGTTGTACTTGAAGTTAAACAGAAAATAGGAACCCTCCTGCCTCTGATGCTAATGAAAGACCTGTATTTTTTATGTTTTCTTTCTATTGCTTGAAAAGAAAGGGGAAAAACCTCAAATACTCGCACGTATAACTGTAACGGGTACAACTTTCCCTAATGTGTTGAAAAAGAGAAGCATATATATATAAAAAAAAAAACAACGAGAATGAGTTTAATGAAACACCTCGTTAACGCATTCTGCTCATGGATATCGGGCACGTCGTCTTGCGCGACCCATCCCCCCCCCCCCAGCGCAGGTTGCATGCGCAAACTATGCAAATGACGAGGTTACTTTTTTTTTTTTCTGTAATGTGACGGTTTTGCACGCTGTCTTTTGACTGTTTTAACGACAACGGTTTTTGCTCAAATACGAGATATAATGTTATCGCGAAAATTCAGTGTTGAAACATATACACTGGCTACGGTTTCCGTCTTCCCCACCTCGAAAAGGCTAAGTTTCCGGCATGTCAGACCCAAAGGCAGGCAGCGTAGCTTGTAAGCTGCCTTTGTTTACGCGTTTTCTATAATATTTTTTTGTGAATGAGAACATTGTTCCTCGAAATTTGACTGATTTGTTGCTTGCTGAGCTGAAAATGGCGAACAGGGTCATTTTTATTATTCTTTTTTATGAAGGTGCCATTTTTAGAGTTTTAAAGCACATCTCCGCGTAAAGTCCCGCTATTTAAGGGGTTCGCTTCACTCTTCATACTATTTCATGCAAACGGTAGGAGATCAGAAAAAGAACAAAACAGGATGCGACAGAGCCTTGAAAAGAAAAACAATATCACTCTAGATGAACTTCAGTCATATATTCATTCCACCCCCCCCCCCCCCCCCCCTCCCCGGGCCACACACACACAAATACACACGCGAAAAACGATGCCGACTCTGGAACTTTGTTCGGTAGACGGATTTTTTTAAACGTGTTTAAGGGGATACTGTAGCAAAAGTTCGGCGCTTATTTCTTGCTCTATACGTGTTCAAGAGAGCAGTATCACATCAGACACCCCAATTTCTGGTTAGAAAAGACACAAAAATCAATTTTAAAGCAATTTAACAAAGAGATTAGCAAATGTCGCTGACGCCTCGTTTGAAATGTCCGTCTAGGAATACTGACAGGTAGTGACGATGCCCGTCTCGCCTAGAACTATATACCAACTCAACTAGCCCACTGACGTCGCACCACTGCGTTGGCGCTGCTGTCGGTCCTGCGCATGCGCAGACGCTTCACTCCTCCCGAATTTGGTTTCTGCACACGCGCAGTGCCTACAACTGCGGTGTGGGCAGAGCGGGCTCGTTTGTGAACACAGCGTTGGTGTATAGCTTCACTGGTGCCCCATGCGTGCAAGCATGTGCAGCACGCGCGTGAACGTAGCTTTTGCAAGCTTGTAATTGTAAACACGCAGAGATATGGCGGCGGCTAGATGCCCCACTTTCAATCGTCTTGTCGACGTCAGCCTCGCCGCAACATTGCTCCTGCCAATGTTAATAGATAACCTCAGTTGTAGAACTCCCGCGGAAGAGGGTACCCCCCTCAGGCACTTCAGTCCACTTCCCATCGTTTGAAGCGCCATCTAAAGTTTCGTTTGATAACTGTGTGTTCCATACAGCGGAGCTGGAACGCCATCTACACGCTGTGCTTCGAAACGTACGTATTCCACAGAATACACTGCAGTTATCATAGCGGCCGTCCGGCGCGTCGAACAACGGGAGGCGAGTCGTAATGACTGAGGGGGTGTACTGCCCGTGCCAGCAGCGTCTATGAGCAGTTCCGTGACTGAGCTAATCTAATAACGTTGGCTTCTGCCGAGACAGGCTACTTCACCATTGCGCCAGATGCCACGTGCCCTCCGCTGGCTGCTCTCCGAACGCCCTCCAGAGTGGGCCGTTTATAACGAAAAATACAGCCGTCAGGCTCAAAATACAAACGTGCGATTGTCATTTACGGATATTGTGGATCATAGTCAGTCTATTTGTGAAGAAGACGGGTATATTTCAAATTTCGTTGAAGTATCCCTTTAAAGCGCTCTTTTAACGTCTTCAAAAAAGCTTCTCCATCTACTTACCCATTTTTTATATCCCTATCTCTGCCCCCCATCCCCTGTCTTCTATCTTCTCTTCAAACCTTTCGATGTTAGACGTCAGATGCCTTCGGATAGTGAATTTCGCAACATGTACAGCTAGTCTAACTTAGGCTAACTCCGACTCTCCTTTCTTCTAAAACGCCTCCCCCCCCCCCCCCTTTTTTTTTTCTCTCGAATGAGAAACTGTTATTTTATGTTTTACGTTCTCCATATCGAAGAGAAGGAAATATTGTTGAAAGGAAGCAATAAGCGAGTACATGCCCCTTCCTCCCCTCCCCCCCCCCCCCCTCTTCAATACAAGAAACACAAAATTATTGTACGTTGCTTTTTATTACATTCGTGTTCTTTTTTCTCTTACAAAACGCAGGGTACAAAAAAAATAAAAGAAAAGAGGTTTTGCATTACATTTTACGACCCTTCAGATAGACCTCTTCAGGGTCCACTAACATTCACTAAACCTTAATCTCGTTTCGAGGCTCGACCGCGAACATTAGGAATACCGCTCTAGTCTCATCCTGAGGTCAAACACCAGTTAAGCGGAGACCGCCGGCTAAGCGGATTGAAATTCTTCCAGCCTCGATTCTCGGGCATCTCGAGAGGACTCACCTCGGTCTTATCGAAATGCGACACACGGTCGGCAAAGCGGTGAGCGCCATAAATTCTCGCTGCGGAGACAATCGCGACCTCGAGGAACGTCTCGAGACAAGGCAAAGATTGCGACATGCGCATACAAGCCAGTGTGATCTAATTTAAAGATTACTATTGTCTCGGAGTGACGTCACGATATCACCCGCTCGACCTCTATAAAAAAAACAGAAAAAAAAAAAGAAACGGCTTTGAGATTTTAGTTGCTGCTTTCGAGATTTTGCTCTATATTCGTTTTCACCTGAAAACATAGTAAAAAAAACAACAAATGAGGCTCCTCGCGGAGCATTACTAATTTACGCTTTTATGTAGAAAACTGAGATATGTGTAGATGCGTTTTAGATGATATAGATGTTATCTTATCAAGAAGTACACGTTTGAAACACTAAAAGCATCGTTTTTTCCTCCGACAACCAAATCTCGTAAGAACTACTTCGCGGGGCGTATGAACAATGCGCAAAGCTGCTTTTTTTTTTTTTTCGTGAGGTGAAAACAAGCAAGGTATGGAGAGTCGTGAACATATTTGCATCGCTCGGCGTTCAACGCGGTTACGGTATGGGGCTGATAAGGATGCCAAAAGACGAATAAAGATGCAAGGTCATAATGTATAAGACTCATATATCTAGGAAAACTTAACGCAGCAAGATAAGGCACTACTGTGGGTGGAGAAGGAATGGGCAAAAACAAGTAGGTTCCAGTACGCTTAGTATAAAAACGGCAAGATTCTTGTCAGGGAGAAGCACGGAACGCAAGCACATCTAATAAAGACTAAGAATGACTCGCAAAAATTGGAGTAATTTTGCTTTGGGTATTGCAGTTTCTTTTTTTTTTTAGTCGCAATGACGGACATATCTTACTTATTGCCAAATGAGGTTGTCAGACTTTTTAAAGACCAACCAAATGCGCCTTTTTCGTCATTTCATTTAAATGTTCGATCAGTGCGAAATACGTTTGATGAACTTAGCAACCTTTCGGACAGTTTGACATTTTATTTTGATATAATAATGCTAACTGAAACTTGGTATAACCAGAGTGATGAAGTGGATCAACTAGAGCAGTATCCGGTATTCAATTCAAATCGTAGCCATGAAGTAGGACGAGGAGTATGTATGTAGGTTAAAAAGAGCCTTGAATATAGTATGGGTAGTGAATTCACAGTGATAACAAATGGTTATGAGATTTTAACTTTACAACATGCTAAATTTGTATTATCCGTTGGCTATCGACCGCCAAGTGGGAATGTTGCGACCTTCCTTGAATTCCGTGAAGATTTATTAAAGTTTGTTGGGGAAAATGAATTGTGTCCTTATCTTGGTGGTGATGTGGTGATTTTAATATAGACATGCTTACCTCCTCCAAAGATCAGCTTGATTTACTGTCATTGCATTAGTCAAACAGATTGTCTAATGTTATTTCACAGCCTACTTGTATAGCGCCTCTGCATGACACGTTGCTTGATTTATTTTTAACGAATATTCCCACCACAGAGATACTTGCTGGCGTGACCGGGGTAACAATTAGTGATCACCTGCCATTCTTTATGTTGAGTGATGTAAATTTCAACAGCAAAAATCTAGTGCTGCTCAATCATTTTTTTTTTTAGAAATATTAGCACAAAAAACTTTCAAATTTTTGAACAACAGATATTTTCTGCGAACTGGAGTGCGGTGTTGTCTAGAGTATCAGCTGAGGAAGCATTTGATTACATTCTGTATACGTTTATTATGATATACGACCTTTGCTTCCCCTACCAACAGCAAAATATTTCCCGCAAGTCACTTAAACCATGGATTACGTCATAAAGAAGAAAAATTCTCTTTACCATCAACTGGTACGTAGCAGAGACGTTAACGTATCGACTAAATTTAAACAATAAAGAAATCCGAGTACAAGGGCCTTAAGGCAGGCAGAACGTTCTTATTTGAACAATTTATTTCAAGGTGTAAAGAGACCTTATGTTATATAAAAAAAAATGAGCGGTCTGCTTAAGAATGGGCCGCACAATGAGATAATCACGAAAATCAAAATTGAAGGCACCGATATAGATGGGGAAGCTTAAGCAGAGAAATTTAATGAACGTTTTGTTAAGCCCGCTCAACGTGTGTGCTCTATGAGAACCTCCAGATACATGCTTGGTGTTTCTGATAGCTTATTTCTTATCCTAACCGACGAAGAGGAATCATTCTCGGTGTTTTAAAACTTAAAAAAAACATAGTAAAAGCTTCGATATTTACGACCTTCAAATAAAACCAGTTAATCATGTATTGCGGGCAATTTTACCACATTTAACACACATATTCAATTTAGCAGTGAAATATGGAACCTTTCCACAAAAAAAAAAAAGAGAATGCTGATAGCGAAGGTGACGGTAATATATAAAACCGGCGATAATAATTACTAAGGAAATTATCGACGAGGGGAGGTTGGAGAGGAGGTCCCAGCAAAATGGAAGATTTCAGGGGGGGGGGGGGGGGGGAGGGGCTGGCTACGTGCTTGTGACTAGGGCAGGGTATCGTATGGAAACAGATTACGCCACACCATTGTCTCTTCGTGACGCTGCGCGCGCTCTCCTCAGCATCATCCAGATGCAAAGCCTTTGCGCTGAATTTTCGTGGGTCACATAGAGACGGAAGGCGCGCTTTCTTGTCCTTTCCACAGCTCTTTTTATACCTTTCTTTTTCTCTCCCCCCCCCCCCCCCCCCCTCGCCGCTTCGCGTGCTTTTTCCCCCTACCTGCTCCTGCTCCTCCCTCTCCTGGGTTAAATCCCCACCCCTGCCCGTTCCGATCTGAATGATCATCGCGCGGGCGTGAGGTAGTGTCAGTACTGCCTGATGCACGTTAATTACTCCACGACAGCGGGTGTACCGCTCTGGCTAAATTTCTAGCTGAGACGCAAGGCGCCCACTGAGGCTGTCTAACTTTCGGCTGTATAAACATACACGCAACATTATTACTAATAATATTTTCCTCCGCGCTCTCTCTCACACAACCTGCATCTGCTAATCCTGTTCCTGCGAGCTCGGTCCGTAGCTCGGTCAGCAGCCCACGCCGGTGACCGGGGTTCTATCCCTGGCCCCTGTTGCCAATTTTTTTTAAAGATTGTTTAGCGGTTATGGAGTGACCGACCCACACATTTCATGCTTACATGGCTCCTAAGGTTGGTCGGTCTTATAAAGTTACCGCTTTTAAGTAGAACTACTGGCAGAAATTCCTTGAACTTTAGCGTCTCCCAATCGGCAAATAAAGTGATTTGCTATTTTGCCCCAACCCAGCTACGTGAAAACCCAACATAACGGCCGTTACAAAAAAAAAAAAAATACTACAGACAAGATTTTTGGAAAGCGATGTATACATGATCTGACAATAGACGTGTTCTCAAAAGCACAGATGCCGGAAAGCAAGCGAAAATCCGCGCCACAGAACCAGGGGAACGTGGGTTCAATCATCGCTCTTGAAAGATTTAACCTGAATAAAATATTTACTGGCGTGCGATCGACTATTTCTACTGCATGATGCACGTTGAAAAGCCCAAGTCATCCGTAGTATTGCACTAGCTCAATTTCTCAAATATAAAGTAGAGTAGAGTTTCAAACCTACGTTTCAAATGAAACGACAGTTCAGCCTTCGATTATTTTTTGAATTTATTATTGTCAGTTATCTCGAACTTCATCGGAAATCGCAAGACATGCTGTTCCGTCCTCCACAAATGGTAAAACAGCCTGTGAAAAAGCAAATTGATATCGCCTGAAGTTGCCGACATCATATATCCAAAGCTCATGAAGTCGCATTTCCGATTCGTAAACAATCCCTTATCGCGTCCTCTCGGCACTAGGCAACAAAATGGCGGCATCCACAAGACAAACGGTGAACGAAGTGCCGGCACTCTAAGCGCCGCGTACTATACTGACTCCGCGAGTGAACTACTGTTGCCATACAATGACAGACCGACCTCGCGTGCTGCCAAAACATCTATTATCTAATTCGCTCTGCTCTAAAATGACTTCACTTCCACGAGTACACCTATTTACAAGCAGAATCTTCTGTAGTCATGTATGCACACACGCGAACCTCACACAACACCTCTCGGAACTCTCGAAGAAGAGTGAAGGTGGAACTTTGTAACAAATCTTTATCTACACTCACATGGTATATTTCTATTCTAGAGGTTTTGGGACGTGGTTCAAATTATACAAACTCCCGTTTTTATTTCGTCATAATTTTCGCCTTTTTCACACTTAAATAAAGAAGGATGCCGCCGTATTCAATCATCCCCCTATGCTCATTAAAGATCCAAATAAAAGTAAATCTTCTTAACATGAATAAATTTAGCAAAATATAGAAAATTTAAAGTGGCCACCATTTTTGTGGAAAAGTCACAATAAAAGTGCAAAGCTAAATACGCACAGTGTGATCGGGCACATTGCGCGTACCAGTGAAACAGTTAATCTAGCAATCAATCATTCCCACAGGGAGTGTGCTTGGCGTCTCTACATTTGTTGTCTAAGAATGATTAATGTAAACGTTCAAAACATCGCCGCCGGTCGTCAGCCGTGAGCTTGGGCTTGCCGTGCGCTATTAATGTGACGTATTGACACTTTAACTAAAGAAACCGTATAATCGGAACTCATGTCGAGGCGATTAAACGGTGCTACCCGACCTCAGCCGAAGGGCTTACACGTGAATCATATAATGCGAGTTATCCTGCAGCTAGATTGCAAGCTTGAAACCGACGAGCAGTCCCTTCCTGAAAATTCCCAGGATCCGTCACGAGGAATCTCATGTTGCACCAAGCGGGGCATTGTAATATATGGTTGCGTATTTTGAAAATGGAAGTGAAAATATCAAGCCTGTCGTAAAGCGTTGTGGTAATGAGTTCATAAAAAAAAGTAATCAAACGAACAAGGAGCAGGTAGAAGAGAAGCTGTAGATGGTTACGGTCCATGCCCTCGCGTTTTGTTGTGAGGTTGTAGATATATTTAAGCAGCATATACTCTATTTTTCTCTTCGAATGAACTCATTCGCGTGAAGATTATGGAATTTTTTTAGTGCACCAAAGTGACACATTTTTGGAATGTGCGATAAAAAAATCTTGAATTCAAGCTTTAATTAGAACGAGTGGAATTGTAAAGTTCACAATTGTTTACTGCTAATATATTCTAGCGTGGTGAGCTTGAAGACTCAGAAGCTCATAACAGGATGAGTCCAGCAGGCTCATTCTTTCATGACACAAAGTGCGTCTTTTTTTTTTAAATTGAGACTTTACATTTACTAAAAAATAAAACATTCAAGCAAGTTAAAAAAAAAATTAAATACTAGATAAACCGAATACTCTCGTCAAAGTAAAAAAAAAACAATAAATACACGAAAATATCCGGTTATATTTTCTACAATCATGATAACGTTTATCAAAACCAAAGCCTTACACTCTTTTCATTGTAATGTTTAGTTATTATACCATCATCTGCATTAAAAAAAAAAACAGTTATCTTTTTTTCTTTAGCATGTATACGCGCAGTTTGTTTTTATGGCAATAAAACCATGTCACAACTTTATGTATCTCGTACGCCGCAGATTGTTGTCTTTACTTCCCCTAAATTGGAGAGCCACCAAAATTCGCAGCTCGATTTGATCCTTGCGCGGGCTGCCACTGGGTGACCGGTTCTGGTAACCAATACTCTTGCGTCAAACTACAAAAAAATTAGGCGAAAAACCAGGCACTTCTGCTTGCATGTATATTATACCGTGTATCCGGTTTGGGCAGACGAAATCAGTTCAGCTATAGCTAAATGCTAGCAAGTTTAACCGATAATTTTCCATGTGCCATACATTTTGAGCTATTAAAGGTTAATATAATTGTCACAATTGAGGCTTGTTACTCGCGGGCTTACGCGGTTCGTCTTACGAAAAACGACAATATTGAATGCAAGAGAAAGACAAAAACGCATATTACTTTTTGTGCTCATTGTACTGAGGATAAGAGGCTTCTAACGTATTACATCAGAGGGCTATACTAGAATGCGATACTAAATCCGTAAAAAAAACATTTTATGTATAGATTTTCTGGTTATTGTTTTATTTATCTTCAAAATTGAACAAAATTCAACATCGTATTTTAACGATGTTGAACTCCCCGAATCTTAAGCTAAGATCAATTCGAAACGAAGAAAAAAAACGCTTTTGGGTGTATTGGTTTGTGCTTCTTTTTATCGCACAATTGATGGGTAAGTGAAAAGCGAGAAGACCAGCCTGGTTGTGAGCTCCATAAAACCGTGTTAGGCGTGGGTGAGAATGCCAAACTCAGTTCTTGCGAAGAAGTACGGACGTGGATTTTATTCATCATATTTCTTTACCTCCCCTTATCAAACTCATGTACACTTCTACGTAGTCATGCGTAGGACGGGAGGATCGAGACTGAAGGTGCGGTTCTCCTCTGGTTTTGCATATAAAACGCGACGGAGGATTTCTAAGCACCTGACCTTTTGATCGGAATGAGCCTACCAATAAGCCAAACCGGTCCCTGCACTCCAATGCCGCATTCTGCATCATGAGTCACCCTACACTACGGGAGACATTTTCTTTTCTAGTGTAGTTCAACGAAAGGACAAGCGTGGGCTCGAGCGCTGTGTGCGCCAATCGAAGCTTTTCACACTTTACGTCCACTAATCTGGTACCACGTTAGCTCCCCCTGAATTATTAGCATTTGGTGCCACATCTCGTAATGTCTACACCTCTGTCTTGGTTTCGTTTATTCATAATCGAATGTGCTAAACTGTCGAGTACAAAGCCAGAGGATATTTTCTGAGTGTATGAAAATGTGAGCAAATAATAGCTGTACTGAATAGCCGATCCGTTTTAACGATAATTAAAAACAGATCGCGCTCTCAGTAAAGGGCCTGAATGTCGTATATAGTGCATTCGAAAGATCTTCTGTCCCTTTCCGGTCGCGCATCTCAAAACAGTGTGGCCACGTGAACCATGCAGCAAAAGTGACCACGTGGCTAAATTGTCGGTTGAACGTCGTTCTAGATGACTGCCCGTTTTTTCTAGCAGCCTGAAAACGACGAGGGTTACTTCGCGAAGGACCTAATTGCACTCGTGCTCTGTCACCATAAGGTCGAAACCGCATCATGGCTTCAACAGTAAGGCGTTTTGTCTACGCAGGCGAGGTTGGTAGATGTCTACAGTCACTGACAGTATGAAAACGGCAGGGGGTGTTTATCGCACGTCCGGCCTTCTCCAGCACGCGCTCCGTGCCTTCCGTCGTGCTTTAGCTGTCGCGCTTCCAATGCGCTCGAAGAACACGAGGCGCGTTGTCGAAAGTAGGTAGCAAGCGCTGGAGGAGTGACAACTGAACCCCCGCCCTGCCGTTCTCACCAGGCCAGTGTCTATAACGCCTTCAGATTAAACTGTTGCCCACACAGAAACGCTATAAGCACCCACCAAAAAGTTAAACTGGATAAACTGTAACAGCTAAGGAACAAACATGCATATGTTTCAGTCCTTTTGGCCTTTTCCTAACTTTCCCGAGCTTCCACTAAGACACGGAAGTCCGATGGCATCTGTCACAAGTAGTTTTCATGGAAGTATGTCAACTCCTTAATGAAAGGTTATCCGCTCGTTCAGTGCCGCAAAGCGTTTGAGAAAACGGCTTAACGTTACAAACTTTGTATTCTGTCGACCAATGTGTCGCTCAGCATTTATCGTTTGACGTCGAGCGTTTCGGTACGGAACATCTCCCCGAAGTTGTGTGACGAAAGGAAACAGCACAAACGCCAAAACACGAATCTCCTTAATAATAAATCGATCGATCCCGTCCTTCGATAAGGAACGAACCTGACTGATCTGATGGCGCGTGACGCTTACCGTGAATACGCCAGACGTCGTTTGGGTTCCCTCCGTCCGTTCCACCAGCTGATATGTATAGGGCGTATCGCTTTGCACAGTGCGAGCACCAGCTTCACGACGGAGGAACTTTCGCATGGAAAAGAGGCTTTCGCTTTAGTCCCGACGTGTGTCGCCGTGAAGGAGAAATAAAAAATAATAAAAGGACGAGACTGCGACATTCGTTCTTCTATCGGCGATGCTGCCGCGGCGGTCGCGGCGGCGGGCGCTGTGCTCGCCGCGGCGGAGAAGGTTGGCAGGCAGCTGGCATCGCGCCCAAGGATTTTTCGCGGGCTTCCGTATTTTGCCCGCAACGTATACGCGAGGCGTTTGCCCCGCTTTCTTGGTGCGAAGAGTTCAGGTTCGGCCAAACTTGACGCCGCTAATAAAGCGCGAGGACGAGACGCCATAAACATTCGTATGCGCAAGCGTTCGCACGCGTACTGGCGCTCATAAAATACGAGGAAAAAAAGAAAATAAAAACACGAAAAAACATTTTATGTTTTTTTGGGGGGAAATATACCATGAGCAGTCTTGTTTTGCGTTTTGAAGCGCTTTAACTTAGCCTCGACGGATGCACTGACTAAGACTCGTAAACAATTTTTTTTTCCCTGGGGAAGAATTTTAAATGACCATAGTCTTTGGTTTGCTTACGTTGAGCTTTGCACACTTGTTTTTATTTACATTTTCGTTTTTGTGTGAAACGACGGAACGTTGAAGAGGTCCAAAACATTACTATTTACTGAGCGTACTTGGGAACTGAAGGAAAATGTTTGTGCTTTTTGTTTATTATGTTAATATAAAACTTAAAAAAATGTTCGTGCTCCCTATTTAAAAAAAAGAAAAAAGGAAACCTTACATAAACTCCAACTCGGCCTCCCCGTCATCTATTTATACACCAAACACCGAATGGCAGCAGAAGAATACCGCGGCCTGCAATAAACTAAACGTATGTTGAAGTATGGGACAATGCCTCCAAGTACTTAAGAAATTTCAAGAGTATGAGTCCTGCTTCTTATTTTTTCAAACGCACTCATGCGCGGTGCCAGCTTATACCACAGCCATCCATTGCGATCCGTTACTGTTTTTTATGTTTCCTGGAAACCCTTTTCGCCTTCGACCCGAAAAATTCGGGTCGTACCATCCAAACACACGCGCATGCGCGGGAGAGTGAGGTAGATATGTCGTACTCCGCTCCCTGTCGCGCGCACGCGCGAGTCGCTGGACGAGACGCTTGCTGGACGTGCCGCGCTGTCTTCGCAATGCCTCGCAAGAGGGCATAGCGAAGACTGCGCAATGCCCTCTCGCAAGAGGAACAGACTGAGGAGGAGATAGCCGGGTGGATGCGGCGTCGTGCCGAGTACGACCGTGATCGACGTGCCAAAGAGACGCCGAAAAAGAGGGAAAGCCATGTGTGGCTGGGGACAGAGAAGGACGCAAGGAGGACATTCGAAGCTCGATGCTTGTCCACGCATTTTCGTCTGAGTGCACCCGAGAGCGTTGCGTTTTCTTGCAACCGCTCACGACGAGAGAACACGATGTCAGCCTGGCTCCGACAATCGGGTAGCCCAGGAACTGCGCACGGCTATAGACTAAAGGTTTTCCAATATTTTTAAAGTCATACCTACGAACTATTTGCGGAAAATGGTTGCTTATAAGATTGACAAAATTATTTTGTGCACACAATGAAAAAAAGAAGCGTAAAAAAAAAAAAACTTATGTACGAAGGTTGAAACACTATATAGAGCTGGTCGCAATTTAATCGGCGTATTATAGCCTTCATAAAAGAGAAGCAATGCTGTCGCATTTCGGCATTGTCTTCGGAAGCTCCGCAGAAATATAATCTATTTTTATTTACTAACTATCAATAACTAACCTACGATCGAACAAACCGAATAAAGGACGGGGTTTGAAATCCCGCGAGTTCCCAGTAAATTCGTAGAACTTTTCTTTCTCTAGTTGTAGAAGTTCTCACGTTTTTTTCTCACGGCAACTTTCTGTAGCATTTGCTAAGAGGTGAGGGGTGCGCGAGAGCCCACGATTCCGTATACCTTTGATTGCGCTGCTAATTAAGTTGTCCCGAGGTATATCGCGAGCCTCTCGAACTTTTTCTACCACTTCATCTCAAGCGAGCCTATAGGATTCGATTAAAGGCACCGGTGCCTTGCTTAGGACGAGCCTGATTCTGCGCAACAACGGCCGTAGCTCCCAGCAATCGATTAAAAATTTTAAAACGAGGGAGGTCAGTACTTTTAGAAACCTGTTCTTGTTTTCAACCATAGCCTCCGACAAGCTATGAAACGCAGTGCGTGACGAGTACCGACCATTCCATTGTCACGTTGCAGCATATTAGATTGCGCCATTAGCCGGTAAGAACACAGATACACGAATCACGTGACAAACAGCGTGAACGTAAAAGGTCGCATCCTGCGCGATTCTTCAGCTTTCAGCACAGCGCTGAAATTTTCTGTAATGATATATTGACCAACATAAATGCCCATACACATGCAGGCGCGCGCACACTCACGCACCCAATTAACGCACGCACGCACACATACATCAACGCGTACTTGTCACGACGTGTTCGTGCGCTCCTTAAAAAAGAAAAGACAAAGCAGTTATTTTTTTCAACATGGAAGGCAATAGTAAACCTAACGAGGTAATCCTTCAAGCCCGTGTATCCTGGTTCGATCAATATTGCTCGTTGATATTAAATTCTTGTGTCCTTGAACCGCGCAATTTTTCTCAGGTCACAGAGGCTCTTGAAGGGCAATAAGTTGCTGAAAAACTATATTGGTCTTGATTCTTTTTTTTTTCTTTCACCGAAGATTGACGAGGCTATACCGAGGAACCTTTACAAAATTTTGTTTAATTTTTGGACCTATGACAGGTAGCTATTTGTTACGGGTGCATCCTTCCAACTTTCTAGAGTTTCGTGCTGGGTACGCTTCCGACGATTCGCTAAGAGGACGTCGGAAGGACGTCTCCAGAACGTCTCTAGTGTGATTTTGTCTCCTTTTATCGATGCACAAAAAAGCCGACTCAGCACGGCGAGTTTCTTTTTGTTTTTATGGTGTTGTTGCGACAGAAGGAACTGCACACGCTTTCACGGTACCGTTCATTTCTTCTTTCTTTCTTTATTAAATGACCAAAAAGAAAAAAAGGGAATTGGAGATGTTGGCTGCCGAGAAGGGCATGGCCAGCCGTGAAGGCATGTCCAGAAACATCATGACGCTGATACTGCCTAGACACGAACAAGGTTTACTCGACAATTCCAATAAACACAGATCTCATATATACCCGGTTAACAACCTCTTCTACGCTTCAACGTCACTATCTGGTCGCGGATTGAAAAAGTGAACGCCGTTTACAACTCCCTATAACACTGAATTAGAGCGCAGCTCTTGAGGAGGAGGAGGGAAGGGTACTGGGGGGGGGGGGTGAAGTGACCTAGGGGGGGGGGGGTCACGTGACCTGGGGAGGTCACGTGACCTTGGGGTTCACGTGACGATGCCGATGATGTCATCAGTGACGATGACGATGCGGACTCCGATGACGTCATCAGCAATGATGACGATGACGATGCGGATGTCGGTGACGTCGTCAGTGACGTCACTGATGATGTCATCCTTGATGATGACGATGACGATGCCGATGCCCGTGACGTCATCGTAACGTCACTGGCATCATCGGTGACGACACAATGATGCCATCGTGACGTCATCAGTGACGTCACTGATGACGTCATCAGTGATGATGACGATGACGATGCGGATGCCGGTGAGGTCATTAGTGACGTCACTGATGACGTCATCAGTGATGATGACGATGACGATGCGGATGCCGGCGACGTCATCGGGAGGTCACGTGACCTCGGCGGGGGTCACGTGACCTTGGGGTGGTCACGTGACCTCGGGGGGTGTCACGTGACTTCGGGGGGGGGGGGGGGTCACGTGACACCCAAGGTCATGTGACCCTCCCCCCGAGGTCACGTAACCTCGGGGGATGGGTCACGTGACCTCTGGGGGTCACGTGACCTTGGGGTGACCTTTGGGGGTCACGTGACCTTGGGGTGACCTTGGGGGCCATGTGACCTTGGGATGACCTTGGGGGGCCGCGTGACCTTGGGGTGACCTTGGTTACGCCGACGGCGACGCCGACGCCGCTCAAGCCGGGGCCGCTCAACCGCTCATGCCGCGTTCAAGTCGGGGCCGCTCGGCTTGAGCGACGCCGCTCAAGCGGACGCCGCTCAAGCCGCTCATGCCGTTTTCGCAAACACTTTCAGAGCGCAGCTCTTAGGGGCCCGTTTCCGGCTTGAGCAACGTCGCCGTCGGCGTCGGCGTCGGCGTCGGCGTAACCGCGCGGTGCATCATGGGAAATGTCCCATAATGCACCGCGCGAGCCCCCCACCGGGGTCACGTGACCTCGTGGGGGGGCACGTGACCCCCCAAGATCACGTGACCCCGGTGCATCATGGGAAATGTCCCATAATGCACCGCGCGAGCCCCCCACCGGGGTCACGTGACCTCGTGGGGGGCACGTGACCCCCCCGAGGTCACGTGACCCCGGTGCATCATGGGAAATGTCCCATAATGCACCGCGCGAGCCCCCCACCGGGGTCACGTGACCTCGTGGGGGGCACGTGACCCCCCCCCCGAGGTCACGTGACCCCCCGAAGTCACGTGACTCCCCTTAGGTCACGTGACCCCCCGCCGATGTCGCGTGACCCCCAATGACGTCATCGTGACTGATGACGTCACCGACATCCACATCGTCATCGTCATCATCACTGATGACGTCACCGGCATCCACATCGTCATCATCACTGATGACGTCACCGGCATCCACATCGCCATCATCACTGATGACGTCACAGGCATCCGCATCGTCATCGTCATCATCACTGATGACGTTACCGACATCCGCATCGTCATCGTCATCATCACTGATGACGTCATCAGTGACGTCACTGATGTCGTCACCGGCATCCACATCGTCATCGTCACTGATGACGTCACCGGCATCCGCATCGTCATCGTCATCATCACTGATGACGTCACCGGCATCCGCATCGTCATCGTCATCATCGCTCATGACGTTACCGACATCCGCATCGTCATCGTAATCATCACTGATGACGTCATCAGCGACGTCACTGATGACGTCACCGACATTCGCATCGTCATCGTCATCATCACTGGTGAAGTCTTCAGTGACGTCACTAATGACGTCATCGGTACCCGCATCGTCATCGCCACTGATGACGTCAGTGATGACATCATCGGCAATGGGGGTCACGTGACCCCCAAGGTCACGTGACCCCCCAAGGTCACGTGACCCCCCCCTGGTTAGTTTAACCCCCCCCCCAGTGCCCTTCCCTCCTCCTCCTCAAGAGCTGCGCTCTAATTCGGCGTTACAGGGAGTTGTAAGCAGCTTTCACTTTTTTAGAGCTGCGCTCTAAAAAGTGTTTGTGAAAACGGAAAGGTGTTAAAAACCGCTCGACTCACCAGAAAGCTCTTCGTGGTGACCCACGCGTCGTAATGATGCTGAACGCGCATAACAGCTCTGGCAAACGCGTTCAAGGCCCGAAGTTAGCAGTCGTACCGCAATGACCAAATTGTTTTTCTACAAAACTGAAACATGCAGTGTCACCATTGTTTAAAGGCAGACAGAACATTCGCTGTAAACATTCCCATCGTATCATTCGCCTTAAGTGTGGCACTAGAGCCTAACACGGTCACGCCGAATGATGCCAGCACGTCTGCGGACAAAGCTTAGAAAACAACAGTAACAACAACATAATAGGTGATTTTTGTCCTTTTCAATACGTTGAAACTCTCAGCGGCTAGTTGGTGTCACGTTCGCCCGGTCCGACACGCGAAATGATTGAGACAAGACCAGGTGAGACAAAGGCATGTGCATACGTAATAATATAATGAAAGGAAATCAGGAGGTAGTTATCAACAATAAAGAAAGAAAAGTAAAAGTTCAAAGCAGACCGGAGTCCCCGTGGTCAAGTCCCCACAAAAGCTCGACTCACGCCTGACGTGGCGGGGCTTCAGGGGCGTAGCGGGGCTCGTCGTGGCCTCAGGAGCGTGGCGGGGCTCGTCGTGGCTTGAGGAACTGTAGCGTTTCTGGGCTCTCAGTAACCGGAGCGTTGCTGGTTACGGTGAGGCTTCAGGAGCCGGAGCGTGGCCGGGGTCTCGGGAACCGGAGCGGCACCGGTTTCGGTGAGGCTTCAGAAGCCGGAGCGTGGCCGGGGTTTCAGGAACCGGAGCGGAGCCGGTTTCTGTGAAGCTTCAGTAGCCGGAGCGTTGCCGGCTTCAACAAGCGACGGGTCAGAACTCCCGCACTTGCCCGTCGTTTCTCGCGATCCTCCTCCTCTCTTCTTTTTCTTATTTTCTTCCCAGCTCCACAGCCGTGACAGTTGGTCATAATAAAATCGAGAATTAAATTGCGTGACAACCATTTTGTGCGTTTTTTACGCTGTCAAGTTTGTTAGAAATATATCATAGCTACCCTCTTAACAGCAGATTGGCCGATTTTGACACTCACGTCCTCGCGTTTATTTTTGCGCGACTGGAGAGTAATTGAAACTAGTTTTTATTTCTCGTCGCTTCGCCTTTCGTATTTTCTAGCATTTTATTTATTGTACTCATTCTACTTAAAAAAGAATCACACGAAATCTAACATTTCATTATGACTTCACATGCATCACTTGACGACAATTCGTTCTCGTAGGTATACGCTGTAAGTCGAATATTTGTCTGACGGCGACAGAAGCTACGACCGAAGTTTCTTCGGCTCAGCTGGGTACACCGGGCTGTTCGGTGAGCAAATTCGTCCCCTTCTTGCGAACCTTGCGCGTTTGTTTACCATCCAGATGTGCGCGTTGGTTTCCCCCACCTCAACCCATGACGGCGAGCGCTTGGCTTCCTGGTTATCGCGCGTTCCCTGCGCGTGGTCTATGTTGCCGAGGGTTCTTCTTTGGGTTGATTGGCGCGAGCCCCCTCCTTGCGTTCCGATGCGTCCCAAAGAAGCCTTTTTACAACACTTGCTTTCCCAATAAGATGAGTACAATGGGAAAGTGGGAGTGCTGCCCTTCTGAAGCTTAGGTTTGCATATACGATTGAGAGATCGGAACCAACTGCCGAGCCACTTAGCGTAATGTCGGTGGCCAGTGAAAGATTCATAGATGTGAAGTGAAAAAGCAGGTCAGCAACCTGGATGAACAGTGTGCCCTGAATTGCGAAGAACAGATCAACTCGTAAGTTTACTGCTCGATGTTTTGTTTCTGCGGGCGACAACTTTTTGACAATTCAGCAGGCTCGAAAAGGCTCCCATAATGACGCGGATAGTCAAAATAAGAAGTGATATTGCCTCGGCCTCCTTTCTGTATAGAAATAGAGTACTCTAGAAGTATTTCGATAGCCCATTCTAGGCGAAGTAGGAAATCGGCCCTCCTATCGTTCGACTGAGATACTCATGAACAGGATTTCGCAATGCTCGCCAAGTAGGAAATACGCTGTTTGTTATGCGTACGTTTGCTTACGACGTGCTCAGAGTATGTGATAAATGGCAGGAACGTCGCTTTTTTAAATGGTATTGCGCTTAGGGCGGTAGCATGATTAAACATGCTATCGCATTCAAAACAAATTATCCCTTTACATTGTCCATACTGATAAAGTCGCCATACGCAGAATGTGTTTCCGCAGCAATGTTCACAGTTTGTGGCGGACACTGCAATTTTTATGTTTTATTTGATTATAACATGAGAAATTATTCCAAACCCTGTCATTTTCTTATGTGAGGGTCGGCAGGTCTTTGATTTTTTGTTTCTACAAATAAGCTGTTCGAATGTGAACGCCGAACCCCGAAAAGAACGCCGAACTCCGTGAGGCAGAACGCCGGCGTCCGGCCTTCGCGTTTGAATATTTAGGAGAGATCACCGTCGTAGAGATAAAGCCAGCTAGCTTTGTGTCTACCCACCAATTGGCGCTTGTAAGTGACCATGATGCTGAATTTAATGAACCATTGGTTTTTCGGTTAATAAATGCCTAGCTCCCCCCCCCCCCCCCCCCCCCCCGATTTGTTTTTAGTATCATTTATTTTGTTTATGAGCGAGTGATGTTTTGTACTAACTAAATCTTCAATAATTCGTCAACTGTAATTGTATAGTCTGTTCCATCATCAGGACTCATCTGTGAGATGACGAGCGTACACGTCCTGTGAGGTGTATACACCAACTCAACTCTCCTACGTCACGCCGCGGTGGTGGCGCGCCGGACGCACTTCCGGTCTGGGGCGGTGGGCAGAAGTCGCCGTGCCAGACATGCATTCCTGTGTTCCTTTGGAAGAAACGAGACAAAAAACCTGCCTTCTCGTCAAAATGCTGCGATGGGGGCTTTACAAAGAGAGTCTGGGAAGGTTTGAAGATCAGTTTTCATGTGTTTTTGCACCCTCCGTTCGTCCGAGAACGTCGATAGCAGCCGTGAAAAGGGCAAACCTGACGCTGTCGAACTACGATTGCGTGTGCGGGCCACAATTTGTAGTCGCCAGATGTATTTGCTTTGTTCCAACATGACTGAGAGAAAACCCCCAAGTTGTCCGGACCACCCACGGATTCAGTGCGTCTTCAAATTCACACGGCCGCCTGATCGTTCGAACTTTCGTCTGCTCTTTCAAAGTTGTCTGCTTTTTGTCGTCTGCTCGTTCAAACAAAAGCGGCCCGTAGACCAAACTTTGACCCGGTGATTGCAATAAGAAGTAATTGCAGGCCTCAAAAGACTTAAGTAGGCTCGGTGTAAGCAGTAGATACAAGATGTTGATCATTGGTACCGGTGGCCATCACCTACTTGTTACGCTTTGTCTGTTCCCGCTTCCGAATTTCAGTATCGACGTCGATCATTGCCACTACCTTCTACACTTTTGCAGCACGAGGGTTGTCGCGACCGAAAATAGCTAGAAGAGTCTCATCATGGTTTTGTACGTCCATTCTGCGGCGGTCATGCAAATACATCGCCGCACGTCAAATTATTTATGCAAAGTTTAGCAGCGTAACGAGCCTTGATGATTTCGCTTAGGCGATTAAAGTGGTAAGACATTGCGATGAGGACGTAGAATCGACAACTCCAACGCGAAAAAGAGTATGCAGACTCACACAGACGCCGACAACGTGACATTCGAATGGTTTGTTGACGCGGGATGCGGTGCTTCTTGCCCGTACTCCATTGCGCGTGCGTTCCAACTGTCGTCTGCTCTTTCAAACTTGGCTGCTTTTTGTCGTCAGTTCGTTCAAACGACAGCGGCTCGTAAATCAAACATTGACCCGGTAATTGCGATAAGAACTAAAGCGCGAAACACATGTACGACGAAACCGTCCGATCCGACGTGCGGACTGCCGGAATGACCTTGGGGGGAGAGGGTTTTCGTAGCATCGGAGAGCGTTGAAAACCCTCGCCTCCGACCGTCGAATTGCGCGGTCGGACGTCGGATCGGACGGTTTCGTCGTACATGTGTTTCGCGCTTAAGTGCAGGCCTCAAAACACTTTTGAAGGTTGGTTGGGGTAAGTCAGCTAAATGTAAACAGATACAAGAAGTTGTTGATCATTGTTACCAGTGGCCATCACCGACTTGTAATGCCCGATTCTACTTGAGGTTTTCAGTATCGATGTCCACCATCTCAGCTACGGTCCACGCTTTTGCAGTCCGAGCGACGTCGCGACTGAAAATAGCGAGCAGAATCTCGACGTGGGAGTCAGGCTTTAGCGCCCATTCTGCGGCGTCCACGTGAAATGAATCGCCGCAAGTCACGTTATTCACGCAAAGTTTTGCCTCGATAGTTTTGCTGAAGCCGCTCAAGTAGTCAGACTTTGTTAGGAGGACGTAGAATCAACAATTCCAACGCGAAAAAGAGCACGGGGACTCCCACCGACGCCGACAACAACGCAATTCAATGGTTTGTTTATGGACGATGGCGGGCTTCTTGCCCACCATCCACGGCGCATGCGCGGCGCCGGTGACGTCCGCTAGGGGCGCTCCGGTTTGTTTGTAAACATGAGTTGGTGTATACATAAGATTCTCATTTGTGTTTGTTTTGTATGTATACGGTAAAATGAACGCCTTAATTTATGTATTTTCCCGCTTATAATTACCACGTAATATATATATATATATATATATATATAGATATATATAAAGGCTCGAGGTACAACTGAGCACTTCTTATGAGTTGTGAATGCGAAAGCATGCATGCTGTTCCTGCGCTCCCTTATTTCGTCTGCTTGCGTCGACGGTTGAGCGCGCGCGCTCTCCTCGCCACGCTGACCTTGTGCGTGGAGCGGTGGAGCCGCTGTCTCGCTGACACACAGCGCCATGGGGAGGCGCTAATTGAAACTGACGCGCGGCCGCTTCGTATCACTGCCGTTTTACGTGACTTTCTGCGTGGTTTGGTATCTGGAATGCCTCAGATCGCGGCTTCGGCAATTTATCTGCCGTTTGGCGCGGCTGATGACGTCGGCTCGCTCAATAGAACACTTAATGCTTCCGCATTAAGAATAAAAACAAACATTATTTCACGCGGTAGTAGGACATCGAGTTCACAACCGTGGGGTTGTGCGATCGATTCCTATTGGGGTACATTTCGAATGTATTCTTTTCTTCTCAATTTCTTACTTTTTTGCACAGATTGTCCGCCAATTGACGCAGTGTTACACCGTCGAGCTCATGATTGCAAGGATGTGGGTTCGATTTTTGTTGGGGAGCATTTAGAATTTCGTTTTTTGTCTCAATTTACCGCTCTTTTGTACAGTTTGGCTTGTGGAGTACGTGTTACATATTTTGTGACGGTGTCCGTGGCATTCCGTCACATTTTCCTCGGGAATCCCAGCCGTGGAACAGAACATTCAACCTTATTCGAAGTCAATAGTTCTTTCCATTAAGTTCATAGTCGAAACGCACATACATAGATACACCTTCAAGAAGCGGCACAGGCTTTTCGGAGACTCCTTTGTTGTTCTTTTTTGCAAAGTAGTAATGAATCGGCGAATAGACTGAATTTGGTGCCTAAACAGCATTGAAATTTTATAACGATGGCCGCTCCTTTTGTTTCTTTTTGGCTCTTTTTCATTTTCTTGGAGAGTAACAAAATTCGTTTAATGTAAACACGAGTTATAGTAACTTTTCACTTCGTGACGAAGATAGAGGAAGAACAGATATGCGCAAAAACGAGATGCAACAACTAAAAAAAAAGTACCCTAAAATCAACAAATATATTAAAGAAAATTAGAGCCACACATAAAACAAAAGTTAATAACAAATAATAAAAAAAAAGATACATAAGCTATGCGAATTGTTTCTTTTCTATCTGGATTTTCGTCTTTAACTTCGTGTTGTTTGGCGTTGTTCCCTGAGAAATTTAGTCAGTGCACGATTCGCCACTTGAGCTTGTTGGCAGGGTTGCCATGGGCCGAGGTGTCGTTGGAGGGATATTGGTTGTCCAGAAAGTTTCATTGCCTTAAATGGTATCGCGTTAGTTGTCGTATGTTGTGCACTCGCATAAAATACGATGTTCGTCATCAACCGGTGGGCATGTTTGGCAGTGGGGTGAGGATGTTCTACTACCCATCGTGTGAATTTATTTCTTCATGTAAGCAACATGAAGTTGCATGCGGCGAATTGTGGCTTGGAGTACGTCGGTTCAGCTATTTTCACGTGCGTCTTCCCCAATACCGTAACTCGCGTATCCAATACACTACAAAACAGGATTTTAGTAGAACCAAGGCGTACACCACGAGTATTTGTCAACGAACTTTCCGCAGCTCGTGTAAGCAATGTAACGTTTTCTTGACACAGAGGAAATACGGTAGACAAAATGTTTAAAAAAGATGCCGTGTCATATACATACTTCTTATTTACTAATTGCTAAGCTTTTTGTGTGTTGTCGCTGACAAATTTGATCGTGAATGTCTTATAACGTTCCCGGGACATTACGTATTCCCTTAAAGGCACCGGTCACTCCACGATTAATATATTTTGTTTAATGAATCTCTGCAAACAAACTGTTCACGAAAGTTGGATCGAACAGCCCGCGTTTATAACATACGTTATTCCCTATAGGTTGTACCTGAGCGGAGCAGAGTTAATATGACTGAACCTAAAGATCGAGAACCAAATGAAAAACACAAATCACTTCGTCGACTTTTTTCAGTACTTTCTTCCATGTTCTTTTGTTGGCATGCTTAAGCGATTTTCTTTCTCATATTATTTGTGCTCAAATCACGGTCCTGTGCATACCGACGCAATTATATGCCGTTTTATGAAACGTACGTTAAATTATTGGGTTGGGTTATGCTAAAAAGACACACAACGAATATATTCGTTGGCGTGCCAGGAAAAGAAGTTTTCACTCGACACCCAATTTGGGACTGGAAGTACAAGGCGTATAACCTCGGTGCATTCCTTTTTTTTTTTTTTTTTTGCCACGATGTTGAAAGCGGAGGGAACCGTGTAATTTCCGAGCTACCGTTCAAAAACGTAACAAAAGTACCTAAACTAAAACAAGAACCCACATCAAAAGCCGCCCTGATGCACGTCATTTGCAGGCGCCTACAGGGCTAGCTGTTACCGCATCCCTCGTTTTCTCTTTCAAACCGAAGATAAAATTGTTCCTCTTATACAAACATTTCGACAGCTAAGAGAAAAGTAGCAAAGAAATAAACACTTTTCGCGAGTCCATGCAGCGATGCCGGCACTGCTCTAACAGCTAAATAAAACAACAAAAATAATGTATTCTTTCAATTATCCGGCGCTGTCATTTCACCGGACGATCTCTTTCTTTTCCTCGGTGCCTCTTCGACTTCCCATTTTGGTTCGTGCGCTTTTCTTGTCTCGTGCGTGCGAAGGTTGAATCTAGTTTCGGGCACACCTTTTTGCGTAACTCCAGGGAGTTGGTATCGCACGCACTGTTTGCCGGGTATTCAAATCGGAGCCCATCTTGGCTATACCGTCGTCAGCGCTATGCGATATCTTTATATTCTCTCTCAAACTGAATCTTTTGACCTCAATACAACGCCGCACATATCTAACTTCCCTATATTTTTTTATTGTTTCTTGTGTGTACGATTTAACGAACTTAGCAAACCTCCCGCTTTTTTTCGCTTTTTTTTGTTTTTGTTTTTCTGCGGCGGATTTTTATGCTTTGGTGGTCCGCGAAGCTACCGAAATACCCCCGTTCCCGAAAGTATAGAGACTGCATTTGAAGGCGCACCGAGCTGCTATAACATTAAAAGAGAACCAAAACCGAAACAAAATAAAAGAGATGAGTACCGCTATGTAATCTCAGCTGTCCTGATAGAGTCGGCAGAAAAAATAACCGTCGCGCACGGCCTCCAATCGCGCTATACAAATACCAGCCTACCCTGCTTCGAACGGGCAATCCTCAATCTCGAAATCAAAGAAGAAATGGCAGGAGCTGCACTCCACCGACATTATTCAGGTCAGGAGACCTATGATGACGTGAACCATACTTTTCTTCTTTTTCTCTTTTTTATGTCTGTCCGTGACTATACTGTTTGATCAGGAGGACTCTCGTGAAATGGTTCCCTTTATTCCGTTCCCTTTTACGCTGACAGTGCCGTGCAGAGACAGACGCTGGCCGGTCTAATCAACCGCATTCCTCAACCACTCCCCCTTTCTCCGCACGGAGAAAGGGGGAGGGGTAGAGGAATGCGGGAGCGAGATCACGTGACGAAGGCTTGACGTGTGACTGGTCCAACGAGCATGTAGCTTCCGCCGCGCTGTCAGATTAGGGCTCAACGGAGCCTGGATCCCGTTATCCTCGGAGCTCAGACAGCACCGAATGCGACGGCGTCTCACAAAAAACACGATATCAGTAAGTGGAGAGAAAAAAAAAAAGAGGGGCACTCTTGGAATGCAAACATGGTATACAGCGCTCACCTGTATGATAAAAGAAGCACCGTACAAATTGGCCCAAGAGCGGGCGCTCTAGCCTTGCGGTTTTCGTCCGTGCGTTGGAGCGGAGGTTATGCTGTTTCATCTTACGATGAACCGCACCTGACACTACGAGTCAGCCCAGCCAACCCAGCGCTGCGTACATGTCACGTGACAACGCGACGCTGCTCGTTGTTGGGGCCCTCCCATAGGTCACTTGACACTCACGCGGTGTTGGATTGGCTCAGACAGCGCCCGTAACCTTCGCTGCGGTTCATCGTATAACGCGAAACGGGGCCAATAGACTGCTGCCGGCTCGAGCTGGAACGAGCGTTTGCGCAATGTATGTAGTTGGTTTCGCGTGGCGCTCGGGTTTTGCTAACGCGAACATTTTTACGGGTGTCTGCCCCGCGCGTGCCACGGTTGGCCTTTGGGGTTGTGTAGTACAGCGGCGAGGAATTCGGCGCGTGTTTCGCAGGCATGGCCGGATGCGCCTGCACCCGACGGGGCTTGCAAGGACTTGCAACCGACGGGTTGACGACATCGTACTTTTTTTTTTTTTTTTTTTTGTGGCTTTCTCTCGAGGGCATTTCGTTTACGCCTGGTGTAAGTTCGGAAGGTTGGGAAAGATTTGGTTGGCTGAAACCGCTGAACCCCGACTCGTTTATTTCTACTTTCACCCGGCCTCGACGTGGTAGGAATAAAAGGTGAGTTTCGAGACCTATAGTACAAACTTGGGGCCTTGTACAAGCGCAAAAGGATTCGATTACTGAGGCAACCAGCGTCTGGCAAGCCAACCCCTGATCCGTAAGGGAGGAAGACTGACCGTGCATCAAGACGAATAAACTAGAGTAAAATAAAATATTTTTCTTGACGTTCTGAGTATTCGCCCTCCCTTCTGATTGTTTCCCAGCAAAACCGAGTCCCTGAAAGCTTTGTTATACTCTGTTCGTGGGTTTATTTATACGTTCTTTTTTTTGTTTTTACGACTGAATAGCATTTGCGAATATTCTAGAAGATAGGTGACGGGCTGAAAATGTAGCAGAAGAGCTGACCGTCCAGCGTAAGCTTTCTTCCTTCGATAAAACTTCGGCGCATCCCGAGCACGTACATCCAAAGCGCAAGTGGAGGCAACGAGCGTGTAAACTTATACTATGACAGCTCTAATTATAATTGGGCAGGCAATCAGGCACAGGAAACAATGCCATCTGTGCACCGCTTGACCAATAATTGCATCAAAGGGACTTAACGCAACTCGGCAGGCACACTATATACAGCTCTCGGCACAATACATGTTTATTCAATTAGAGTTGTTTGCCAACTGATGGAAGTGCAAACATTTGTGTAAGCCTACGTTTACGCTGGTCCTCGTCTCGATGCCGATGCATCGAGTGTACACCGCTCCACAGAAAAGCGTCTGGAGGCTGCCGTTCTACCGGGTTCGTCAGACAAAATAAACCCGGTTTTCCGGGCCCGCAGAAATAAACTAGACATCACAAAAGGCTAAAACCTGGTGTGAATGTAAAACTAACTAATGGCGGCGATATAGAACGCGAAAGTTTAAAAACATTGAGTCTTGAATTAAAAAAAAAAAAAAATAAAGAAGGAAAACAAATTAGATTTATGAGCCGACCTTCACTTAGTACTGATATTCGTCGAATGAAAAAAATGGCATTTCGTGGTGGGGCTGTGGCAATTATTTTAATGAAATGTTCGCAAAAAATGACACACAAGCACGCACACGCGCGCGCACACGCGCACGCACACGCACGCGTAAACGCACATGGACACCGCGTCGGTGACCCCGAGGCAAGGCGCCGGCCTACGGATCCCCAGGTGGCGGGTTCCAGTCCCGGCCAAGGTGCCCGCAATCTGACGGAGGCTTATTGCGGAGAAGGCGCCGTGTTACCGAGCTTTCGGTTGCACGTCAGACAATCCACGGCTGGTCGAAATTAACCCTACGCTGAGCGTGCAAGATGCCCGTCGTTCCTTTGGTAGGTAAAACCCCCAAATGTGACTTTACAGACACACAATTTAGTTTTCTGTTTGCCTACAGAACTCTAAGACTGTTCTGACAGATGAGCAGCCGTTACCGTTAATTCATAGATATTAAAGGTCTCAATTCATTGGCACTTCGATTAAAATGAAAGGCGTTGGGTTTAAATTGGTGATAAGTTGGATTAAAATCATCTGAGCTTGGATTAAATCGATGACAATTTGGATTAAAATGTAGTACAGCTGGATTAAATTCAGAGACGCTTGAATTTAAAGAGCTGGCACCTGGACACCTGGATTATTTTGAGTGGGAAAATCTAGAAACAAAATGGGCCGTACCGTTGCCAATACCAAGAGCTCGTGCCTGGAGATGTTCTTTCACGCGCTCTAGAGCAAACCAGAAATAAAACAAAACTTCGCGGGTAAAATGGTGTTTGTCACAACCCTCTTGTTGCTGTGTCTAGTGCTTTGAAGCACGACTTACCAGTTGGTTGACAGTTTGGGGTAATTGAACTCTCTGCCATCCAATGAAAGCTAATGAGATATCGGAGGAGACGAAAAGTGAGAAAGGCGTTGTTTTTCAATTCAGGAGTACAAGAGCTAATCATATACTAATATATGCAGTTAAACGAATTAGAATGAAATACAAACTTATACTACGGTTCTTTTTACTGCTCCAAAAGGAACTGTTGGTTGCGAGAAAAGGTGCTTCAAAAAGGTTCATTCCAATCACCTCAATAAAAGCTTTACTATGAAGTATTGTTCACATCAAAGAGACGGGGAGGATATCTTGTCAAAAAATTATATCTAAAACAAGGTGACGCTGATTTGTGAGCTTGAATTTTACCTTCCACCAAAAACATGACTGTAGTAATAGCTCAAACGAGTATAACTTAGGCTATCCACTCGAACGGTCTCACGCAGTGGTTCTCAACCATCGATGTTTCGCGGACCCCTTGTGGATCGGCGGAGATGATGGAGGACCCCATTCGTGGTGAGAGGAGAGGAAAGGTATAGGTCAAATATAATAAAGATTTAATAAATGGATATAACTAAGGGCTAATATGAAGCAGACCTCTCTTATTGACATAGACACGAGAAAGTTCCCCCGAAAACTGAGACATTTCTTTTCGATCTGAAAAAAATACAACTTTTACTGAAGGGCTTGACTGATGAGGCAGGGTTTTGCGGACCCCTAGAATGCTTTCGCGGACCCCAAAGGGTCCGCGGACCCCCATTTGAGAACCACTGGTCTAACGGATAGCAGTATAGCAGTATAGCAGTGTTTGAGTTATGAGGTATGTTGGTCACAGGGCATATGGAATGTTGGCACTCACTGAGCCTGACACTTCAGGAGATGTTCTACTTAGGGTGGTTTTCGAAATAGGAGGATTCAATACAGCTAGAGTGGCAAAGGATGTAACAAACTAAACCAGGGGATTATATTTGCAATACTTGAAAATGTGCTGAATCATAGCCTCCTCTATACTCACAGAGCCTGACAGTTCAACCACGGAGCCATAGAGTGTCCGGTCGCAGATTTAGAGCGCGAGGATCTGGTAGCGCAGAGCATTTCTCGGGGAACTTGATCGTCAGCGCATGGCTTTTGCAGCGGCGAGGACCCGAAATGCGGTTTTCAAACACGACGAGAAAAAAAGCGGTAATGCGAGGAACGCGAGGAGCACGAGCGGACTTTCCATCACCCGGGAGAAGTGTGTTTCGGCGTCTCGCCGCAGCCGGGCGCCCGTCACCTGAGTCTCCTCTCATTCGTTGTCTGCCGTCTACCTTTTCAATTTCGGCGGCCGCGTCTCGTGGGGATCTGCCAGACTTTGTCAGTATAAAGGAGGCTATGGATGAATGAATAAAGATAAGTAAATAAATAAATAAATAAAAGTTTAGACGTTTGTCTATGAAGGGACTTAACTAAAGAGGCATAGTTAAAAGAGGTTTTAAGTATCCATGTAGCTAAATCCAGCTCACATTTTAACATAACATTCTTGCAGACGACTTGTGGGCATGAACCCGGAAGAGAGGTCCCGGCGGTCTTCACGTAAGGTGGCTCTGGTGCACGTGAAGGTCCAAGGAGGCCTTCAAGAACTTTGAAAGCTTATGAAGAAGTGGCAGGCGAGTTTAACAGTGTAGTGTGTTACAACATGAGAAACGCAGGACAGGCTCATTTCACAAAGCCCTCCACTCTTTCCATTTGAGTAGAGCGAACGCTGGAGAGGAGGCAAGTGGAATGCAGGATACTGCTAATCATGGTGACCAAAGAACTTTGCGGAAGCGCCTTGGGTCGCGTTTCTTAACCTGCTACAGACTATGCGGAGTGCAGTGAACACAATGTGGTTACTGCAATGGGTCAATATCATCAGGACCAATAATGTATATTTTTACCTTCTAATTTTTTTTTTAATTTAGAAGTATATTATCATTTTTGTACTCTACCGAAGTTTCTTGCACAAAATATGTGGCATCCACACCATAAGGAACTTCGGCTTCACCAGCTATGTAGGCATATATGTGTGACGCCACAGGAGCATACCAATACCTTCACGAAATGGTACATGTTGCGGAACTGTTGTTGCGATGGGCCTTGGCGAAGGTCACGTCCTTCCTTCGCCTCCCCTTCTTGTCCGCCCGGCGGGGTTTGGCCTTCGCATTTAGGATCGGCGACCGGCCGTCTGAGCCGTTGTTGACAGAACACGTCGCCCGGCGCCGCGTGGACGCCGCCACACCTGGGAGCGGAGCTGAGCCGGACTCTTCTCTCTGGCTGCGGGGGTCAGTCCATCCAGGAACCAGCTGCCCTACCGGGAGAGGATTCCGGGGGACGACGCCGGCGGCGGGACTTCCGGCCGAGTACGTTCGGCTCAAGTTTTCGTCCGGCGCCACTTGCGGATTATCCCGCTAAACCTTTCCCGAGCCACGACGCCGCATAATGAGGGGATCATCTCCATCACGGTCAACGTCTCACGAGCTGACAGCGGACCCTTCGTCACCAACTCCTGGCGCGGCTTATCGAGGTCAAGAATGCCCCGGCGCCGGATTGGGAAGCCCGTCCGACGCTGCAGTGTGTGCGTGTATGTGTGTGCGCGCTCGAGAGGATGAGTGGGGGCGGGGCCTGAACATGACGTTCGTTGGCAGTTCGGCCACCATTGGCTGCCAACCGCTGGGAATTCAACAGCGACTGTATAAAAAGAGCAAACGAGAGGCCGCAAGGTGTGAAGGGAGGAAGTGGCCGAGTGGGCTAACGCGTCTCAGCTCGGAGCGTGGAGCGAAAGCTTGCGCTGGGAACCTCCTGGGTTCGATCCCCGCCGCCCCCGCCCGTTTCGATCTGGATGAGTTTCGTACCGGCACGCGTTCGTGTGATCACTACTGCGTGATGCACGTTAAAAACCCCAGGTTAGCGGTTACCGCCCTGGCTAAATTTCTCATCTACAGCTAAGAGACCGATTACCCGTTGAGGCGCATCTCCATCAAGGCTGTATAAACATAAAGAGCAAGCCAATTTTTTTTAAGGTGTGGAGGGGAGGAAGTGGCCGAGTGGGCTAACGCGTCTCAGCTCGGAGCGTGGAGCGAAAGCTTGCGCTGGGAACCTCCTGGGTTCGATCCCCGCCACCCCCGCCCGTTTCGATCTGGATGAGTTTCGTACCGGCACGCGTTCGTGTGATCACTACTGCGTGATGCACGTTAAAAACCCCAGGTTAGCGGTTGTACCGCACTGGCCAAATTTCTCATCTACAGCTAAGAGACCGATTACCCGTTGAGGCGCATCTCCATCAAGGCTGTATAAACATAAAGAGCAAGCCAATTTTTTTTTTCCGCAAGGTGTGCTTTCCGACGAACAAGAAACTTCGGTACATATGTATTAAAACAGAGTTTATCGCGAGACACCCTCCCGTCTCCTGATGTCCCTGCCTGGAGTCGGCCTGCGGTTCCTGTCCTCGCCTGGCCCTGCCTGAGGCTGCCTGGGGAACTCCTCGGTCGCAACAACTGGTTGGCAGCGGCGGGATGACGTGCCTGCTCATGGTTCCTGGTACGGGTGAGTGCTTTGCAATTTTCCCTTGATTTGCCAGACCTTTTGCTCAGTGTTAGGTACGCGAGTAGAAGGCTGCCCTTTCGGCTCAGAAAACGCGAAGTTCAAGCTGACTGAGTTTGATAGGGGAGGGAGATTGCGACACTCGGGATCATGAAAGTCAGTAAGCTACGCATTCCTGAGTTGGTGGCGGTATGCGAGGAGCTTGGTATAAGCGTGGGGCAGGCAAAACGAAGGAAGCCGATCATGGAGCTACTTCGCGAAAAGGAAGTGTCCGACGTAGAGCTTCAGGAGGCTTGGGAGCTGATTCAGGAGCGGGACGAAAGAGCGAAGGCTGAAAAGCGGGAGCGGGACGAAAGAGCGAAGGCTGAAAAGCAGGAGCGGGACGAAAAACGCGAACGTGAACGCGAGAAGCGGGTTCGTGAATTGGCGGAGAAAAGGCTCGAGATTGAAACGTTGATGCAGGAAGTTCGGTCTCAAAGAAGAACGGTAGTAGTAGAGGTCACAGACTCGAAGTACCTAGCAGCGACATTTCCTCACTGGTTCACGTACGAGGGTGATCCGAAGCCACGAGAAAAAGACCTTGTGTCCAGGAGGGAAAGAGCGGTTGCACTAAGCGGAGCTAGAACGCGTCACGTAGCGGCAGAGACGGTGGGTCAGAAAGAAAAGGTTGAAGAGGAAGAGTTCAATTTAACCGACGACCAGGGTCTTCGTGCCGACGGGACTACCGACGTCTTTCCGCACAACGCCGACTCCAGACCTGAAGCGCTGGAAGTTGGAGGGGATCCCGCCAAAAGAAGAGGAGAGGCCTCTCAAGCCTCTGACGTCTGCTTCCTGGGGGACGAAGACAAGGCCAGCATGGTGATGCCGCCGCGGAAGTCTAGCCAACTCGAGGAAAGCAACGTGGAGAAGTCAGCGTATGGGGAGGCGGAGCAGGAAGTGGGTCGTCCTGGCCGTCCCCCGTGGAACTCCGAGACCAAGCCGGGGCTGGACGAGCGAGACCAGAGTCAGGGGTGCTCAGAAAAAGCGTCCTGTTCGAGCCGTCCTTCTGGAAAGAAGGAATAGAAGAGGAAGCAGCGCAGGGTCAGTGTTTTCCGTCCTGCTCCGAACGATTCTGATCAGCAACGTCAACAGAGGCGCGACGCGTCGAGCCAGAAGCAGAAGTCGTCCAGGCCGGAAATGGGGAAGCGCGGAGGCACCCATCCCAAGGATCCATCAGCCGGCGGCGGCTGCAAGAGAAAGGGATCCAAGGGGAGCGCGGAGAGAACCAGGCTGGATGAGGAAAATCTGGAGCAGGGTCCCTCGAAAACCTCGTCTCCATCGCAGAACGACATCGGGTGTCCGTCCAGACGGAAAAGACATAGGAGGAAGAGGCAGCCCGAGATCAGCGTTCTCCGTCCTGGTGCGGACATTTCTGATGAAGGGCAGTTTTGGAAATCTGGCGAAGGCGAGTCTCGCAGAAGGGAGCTGTCGTCGAGACTGGGACACAGAAATCCCGCGGATATTCATCCCAAGGAAGTATTTACGGACAGCGGCTGCGAAAGCAAAAGGCTTGGCTGCGACAAGGAAGAGTCAAGTCTGGGCAAGCGAGAGGATCCGAAGCGCAGGCGGTCCGAGAGGTCATCCCGATTATGGCACGGCAAGTCTGATGGCGACAATTCAGGCGCCGACATGAGCGGGCCGTTCACTCAAAAGAGACACAAGAAGAGAAGGCTGCGCAGGGTCGGTGCCTTCCAATCCGGCCCGGCCCCATCCAATCAACAACGTCACCAGAAGCTGAAGAGAAGCAACTCCAGAAAGAGAAAGCCGTCGTCTGGGCTGGGAGACGGAAATCGTGAAGATATCCACCCCAAGAAAGCACCAACCGACAGCGGCTGGAGGAGCAAGGAGCACAGCGGTGACGCTAGGAAGCCAAAGCTGAAAAAGCAAAAAGATTCGAAGCAGCGGCGCTTTAAAAGGCTCAGTGCGCGCAACTCCAGAAAGTTCTCTTCGAGGCCGGAAGAAAGCAAACGCCAGGACACCTATCACAAGGAGCCATCGATCCAGACCGGAAGTGCGAGCAACGGGCCTGGAGGCGACACCAGCAAATCTACACTAGACGCGGAAATGACGAGACAGAGCCGCTCGGACGAGAAGAACGAAGGCTGCGAGGAGTCACGCAGCGTAAGGAAGCCGAGAGTCAAGCCGTCACATTTGTCTCATGCTTCCACGACGAGAAGAGATGATCAACAGAATGCAGGAACCTTGCTGGACAAATCCTCAATCTCGTCCAAGTACCTCCGGTCCTATGAGTACGTGCTCGCCTCGCAGCTTGTTCTTCAGCGGGAGATTAAGTCAGATGCGGAAATCAAGTCAGAACTTTCCGGCTGTGGCTTTGAGGAAACTTTCGAGTCTGGGGACCAGGGCTTTTCTGGTGAGAGTGGCACCGAGAACAGACTGGGTGTGGGTTAGAGCGCAAGTTCTCGCCAGTGAAAGCAGACGAGGCAGAGGCCGCCAGAAAAGGGAAGGGCTTAATTTGAATGTCTATTCCTGAAGTCGGCTTAGCAAGCGGTATGAATAGCTTTTCTTTTTTCGGGAGTCTGAGTTTTGCGTGTTGTTCGGCTTCAGTTCGTTGTGTCGGCGGTAGAGTTCTTTTAAAGCGGTTTTATCCTCGGTACAGTTTGCCTTATGGAGGAGGCGCTTGAATTTAATAGGGATATGTCCTATGTAAGTTACGTAACGGTACGTAATGTGTTCTTTTCACGGGAGTCCGTTTTCGCGTTTTGTTGAGCCGCAGTGCGATGTGTTAGCAAGCTCTAAAGTTTATCTCGCTTCACGGTAGTAAGCCTTCGAGGCGAGGTAAAAAGGGGCACAGCTAAAAGAGGAACGCTGATTATCTAAGCCGGGGCTTCTAAGACGTGAACGAGCTCCATGATCGGATTGTACAAATTTGTAAAGTTTTTTGTTTGTTTCAAATCCTTGGAAAGGGTCATCTTGATTTTGTGATTGTGTTTTTATGTCAAAGCAACGCTACCATAACTTTTGTTTCTGTTTGCCTGGTTTAGGGTATGGTTTACTTTAAAGGGCTTATTGACAGCCTGGGCTCGAGTGTCGAGTGAGGGAGATTTTAGGTAGTAGGTGGAGGGGGGTTGTCTTAATTTTTTGGTCTGGCGGATCGGGGGAGGAAAGCGAAGCACTTGTCGCTACTGGGATCGTGACTTGCTATGTTTATCTCGCCCACGCCTTCCTCTTGTGACCTGAGTTGAGGTCCCCCATTCCAGAGATTCGGACCCGACCCTCGCCTACGTCTCAAGGCAGGAGATGAACACCGGAACCTCTCCCAAGAAAGTGAGGCACTCATCGAGTCAGCGCAGCAGTGTGGGACTGCTGCCCTCCTGATGAGCTCAGTGGCGGCGGAGATGTTGTTGCGATGGGCCTTGGCGAAGGTCACGTCCTTCCTTCGCCTCCCCTTCTTGTCCACCCGGCGGGGTTTGGCCTTCGCATTTAGGATCGGCGACCGGCCGTCTGAGCCGTTGTTGACAGAACACGTCGCCCGGCGCCGCGTGGACGCCGCCACACCTGGGAGCGGAGCTGAGCCGGACTCTTCTATCTGGCTGCGGGGGTCAGTCCATCCAGGAACCAGCTGCCCTACCGGGAGAGGATTCCGGGGGACGACGCCGGCGGCGGGACTTCCGGCCGAGTACGTTCGGCTCAAGTTTTCGTCCGGCGCCACTTGCGGATTATCCCGCTAAACCTTTCCCGAGCCACGACGCCGCATAATGAGGGGATCATCTCCATCACGGTCAACGTCTCACGAGCTGACAGCGGACCCTTCGTCACCAACTCCTGGCGCGGCTTATCGAGGTCAAGAATGCCCCGGCGCCGGATTGGGAAGCCCGTCCGACGCTGCAGTGTGTGCGTGTATGTGTGTGCGCGCTCGAGAGGATGAGTGGGGGCGGGGCCTGAACACAACGTTCGTTGGCAGTTCGGCCACCATTGGCTGCCAACCGCTGGAAAATCAACAGCGACTGTATAAAAAGAGCAAATGAGAGGCCGCAAGGTGTGCTCTCCGACGAACAAGAAACTTCTGTACATATGTATTAAAACAGAGTTTATCGCGAGACACCCTCCCGTCTCCTGATGTCCCTGCCTGGAGTCGGCCTGCGGTTCCTGTCCTCGCCTGGCCCTGCCTGAGGCTGCCTGGCGAACTCCTCGGTCGCAACACTGTGCTTACATAACCTATCCAGTGATACAGCGTGTCACCTAAAACATGTACAGTGTTTTTTTACAGCCAAAATAAACTATGAAATACCAAACGCTCAGTCTCCACTCAAATGTAGCTCTAGCAGTGAAGAAAACCAGATGTCAATGATTCAGAATTTGCCATCTTATTCGAATGTTACGAGTGAGTTTTGGAAAGTTTCAATGGAAAAGTAAACCCATGCCATCCATTCTCATGTCTTTGTGTGCAGCCATTCAGCTATATAAAAAATTTCCGAAAAAAAAAAGTTTAACGTTTGAATCAAATAACGCTCTGAAATCTCGTAATTTCTTCCAGACCGCTTGCGCTAAATTTGGGTGCAAACTGAGTGTTCGGCAGTGCGTAGTTTATTTTTGCATGAACAGTAGCAGATGTTTTAGGGTACCTCGTACAAAATGGTTGCAACATGTACTGACATCGTTTCTAACAGAAGATGCGCTGTTTTTGAGAGTGAAGGCACACATCTCGAAGCTAGCGGCAATTAGCACTTGTACCGTCATGGTGGTGTACGGGACACATGCATGCTACCCTTGTTGCCTGAACATGTCCCGTACTAAGGAATAATGGTACGTGTTCCGTGATTCAGTCATATGGAGCTTGTTGTGGCAACAAGGATAGCAGGAATATGTCCCGTACTTAAACGGTCTCTTTTCTATACAGTGTAGGAATAACTGTGCAAAGGTATTGGCGACATGCTGTGATAAACTTTCAGGCCACGGATTGAAGTAAATCGTTATCAATGTGACAAAGCTTTGCCACAATGCTTATAAAACTCGTCACCTAGCACCGTCTGTACTGACAACGCCGCTTGAGGCCACGAGATAAAGTGAACCGTATGATTCCTCTTTTGTGAAGATTTACAGGCAACGCAGTCCAAAGATTGAAACTGCATCATATTTATAGAGATGTATTTGCTACTCTCACATAACATTGTGGATGGTCGGTGGTGCCATTAAAATAAAAAAAAAAGATCAGTTTCATTGTACCTGCTCTCGTAAGGGGAAAAAAATGGATTCCCACCTGAAATCGTAAACCTCATGACGATTGAAATGATCATTTGACATTATAATTTACCGGTTACGCCCTGATTCCAAACAAATACTTTAATATAATCTCTCAAGCCCACGAAATCAGCGACGTGTCCAACATAGCGACCACTACATGGCATGTAAACGTGTTAGTGAACAGCACAACATACCCTCCTGACCCCTAAAAAGCACTACTATATCAATCCTTGGGAATACATAACGAGACATACGATATTAAACTTGTAAGGTTCTTTTGCTAATCTCTAGGTCCATCTGTCTCCAGATGAACGTGACACAGCAAGGCATATCCCTCGGCAGCAAAACTGCACACACGCTGCTCATTCATAATACAAAACACACGGTGTTGGCTGCCGACATCACGACAGAATTCTCTGCGGTGACGCCTCAATCAAGCATGTCCGAAGCATATATGTTTTCTTCATGCATATGTATGCTTCGAACATGTCTGCCGGCAATGTTTGTATGACCAGTGTGGCAGGATGGGCATGCAAAAAGGAAACGCGCTTCGGTCTATATACAAGTGTCGCCAATCTAGCGGTTTTCGAAGTTATTCAGCGTGAAGCTATGACGTTTTGCAGTTGACGTTTTTGTTCTTTTTTTTTTATCGGATTTCAAGTCATGCTAGCACTTTGGCAACATTTATTAATCGTAAATAGCTGAAGTTTCGTGGTAAGTGTAAAACCCTTTTTTTTTTTGCTTACTTTTAACAAAGCTGTTCTTTTTTTTTTTTTTGATAGAGTTAGCCCCGAAAGCGAACACAAGCGTCGCTGCGGTCGCCGCGCCCTTATTGGGTGAGGTGCACCATGATGTCAGGGGAAGGACTCCGCTTCGCGATCTCGCATCCGGCTCGCTTCCCTGCCACGGTTTCCTGGTTTGGCCGTTGTGTGCCGCAAGCAATTCTGGGAGCGGGACCTGGTTTACCCGGCGTACAAGACGCTGGGTTAGTCCAATATTTACATGCTTCCGTACATTCCATTAGGCTGCTTGTCTTTTTTACCTTTATAATTGGGTTACAAAACCCGAAAGCTATCGGCGGAGGCAATTCCGCCGATGAATCTCTTTGTCGGTCCACACGGCACAAGGCAATCGTGCGAGGGGTCGGTGAAACGGCGGCCTAAGTGTTTCATACGCCGGAGTTCTGTCCCTCGCACTTTCATGACCTAAAAAAAAAAAAAAAATATTACATCCCGCTTTTCAGACATCTCACATGCCATTTATATCAAAGGCCCTTGGGAGGTCGACAAATTAGCTCGCAACCCCGACTCTGCGCGTGCCACTTCGCATACGCTGGTTTGCAGAAGCTTCAAAGGCCCTGCGTCTGATGATCTTGGAAGTGCTCGTAGAACAGGGTTGTTTTACATAAATGTAGTTTCTTCGTGAAGTAATTACATAGTTCGTACACGTCTACAGACATATTTTATTTTTTAAACGATGCACAATCACTAAAAATTAGTTTGTATGGTAGCAGGAAAAACGGCCGAACTGCCCCAGTTGCATGTACGAGATGTATTGAACTGCCAAAAATATGCGCAGCAATACTACCGTAATTTGGAATGTTTATAATTTTTCCTGACATTCTTTCTTTATTACAGCCTTGTGTATTCGGAAAACATTCTGTTTAGTTTGAATTGTCACTTCAATTAAAGGAGACACTGCGGCAGGTCCCCAAAAGTTTCCTCAGCCTCCAAACTCCCTACGGCTGGACCCTTTGACAACAGAGGGAAAGAGGAGGAACAGCAAGCATTCGAACGGCTGTCCACTGGTAGATGCTACACTAGTAGCAGAAAATGTGGAACCTGTGAAGGGTGACAGTTTGCGTGAGAAAAGTTTCTAGTATTTTAGCTTCAGGACAATTTGATTTAAATAAAATGCAAATTTTAGGGCATAATGGACTAATAACGGGTTAGACAACTTGGCTTATGTTTGTTGTACATTACTTGAGGGATGATATAAACAAGTCCACAGACACCACCAGTAGAGTCGATTGAAATAATATCCGAATCTAGCAAAGGTCGAATGCGAGCAATGTATATAAATAAAAGTGCCTTCTTTCATCACTTTGCCCCTGTACATGGGCTGTCTCACTTGTGATTTTCTCTTCATAACACAGACTATATTTAACATGTTGTTCGAGCAGCATGCAGCTCTTCTGCCTCTGCGTTTTTGTTTAAAAGCAAAGATACAAAAAAAATACACGAAATAGTATACATAATTTGCTAATTAATTCACACCATCAGCAGCAATGATTGTGTGAGATGTTAATCTATAGTGATCCTCCTGCAATTGCGGCCATATTTCTTCATTTGCATATACCAGCTGCGACTCGTGCGTCGCAGCTGCCCTGTCAACCACGCCTTAAATGTTGGTTGAAGTTTCGCCAGCCACTATAGGCCGTGCCTCAATAAAGACACATAAGAAAATTTACACTCCCTACAAAAAACGCGCAAAAAAAAAAAAAAAAAAAAAAAAAAAGAATCGAGCGCGCCGACCGCTAACGTCGTCACAACCTCCACAGGACGGATGGGGCGAAACGGGGAAAAGTTCTGCCCTCGCATCCCGGGTCGCCGTAAGAGGGCGCCACGCAAACTTCCACCATTGAGATATTAGTGGCAAACATTGAAACCTTCTTTAAAGGAGCTGTGCAACAATATTCAGTTGGAATGTTTTTCATTATACACGAGCTTACTGACACTAGTAGGAGTCAAGGATACTCGCACGCAATTCCGCTGGCCAAGAAACCCCTTTGTTGCGGTGTAATTTCAAGGACGAAAAGCGATCATTTTCATTCAATCTCTCCTTTGCAAAATTTCATGACGTAACGTGGGGATCGCAGTACACCCATATGACGATATTTGAATGCTGTTCATAGATTGGACCCGAGCATTGCGTGGACACTCGATTAGGGCTCGTGATAATTACTAGCTCGAGAAGCATTCGGGTAGTGGCCCGTGTCCAATCGCTGCAACGACGGCAATTGCCGAGCCATAACAATATCTGGAACTCAGCGTGTTCCCTGTGCTTTGCCAACCCCAGCGCGTGGCTATGATCTACATTGGCGGCATATAATCGGCTCCAGATCACGTGGCCGCTTGTTCTAACTGCGAGTTGAGGGGCTGAACTCTGCTCGTTTTTCTTAATTTTTTTCTTCGACTTCGATTGCGTGTGGTGAAAAACGAACGCGTGTTTCATAGGCCATTATAGTCAGGGATCCGTTCTAAGCGGTATTTGCGCAAAGTACAAAAATTGTTGCATCGCCCCTTTAAACTGATTGGTGCGTGAATGTATTCACTCGTTTTCCAAGTGTGCCAGGTGGCGTGGCCCCAATAAACTATTCTGAAAAAATTAATAATTGGGGGCTATAGACCATTCCATTTAGCGCCTTCTGGGTGGCACCATTTTGTTCGACAGCAGCGCCCTCTCCATACACCCGGGAAATTCAGCGGGTTCGGCGGGGTAAAACGGAAGAGAGGGCACGCGCCCGACTCCGCTAGCAGACGACAAAACGGGAGGTTGCCATTCTCCATCTTTGGGCTCTATCGGCGGGCTGTGCGGAACATCGAACTCTCGCTCGTGGCTGCCGTTGAGAAGTGGTTCGCGTTCTTAGAATAGTTATGGCTACTCTAAAATCAGCCTAGAGCTCTCTGTTGTTCTACTTCGGTAAATGATCAACAGACATATCGTTTTTCCGTTACTTAAATAGCAGTTGAGTCAGCCGGCAGTACTACCCTCAACTACTGCGTGTATTGCGGCAGGAGAGCACGTTTTTATTTATTATTTCAGACATCCACTCACGGCCGCTAAACGCCTACACTAGTACGAACTTTGTATAGTAAAAAATCACAGCCACCGGATTCACTTTTCGCCGGAGAGACTGGCCAGTCTGACACAGTTTTCTGTATTTTATTTTTTATTTGCACGCAGATAACAGCACAACTGGACTCCGTTAGTATTTTTTATCTAGCATAGTAATACACGATAACTGGCATACCAAAATCTGCACATCTGCGCTTGAAATTCCCAAAATGACGCGATTTTAAACAGAGTTTGTTCGCCAGCCGGATGCTAGGTACTGCCCACTCGGCGGAGCAGACGACATTCGGGCGAGAGGGGGAGGACCTTTTTTTTTTCTTTTTACCCTCTCTGCTATGACCCTAATGGAACGGTCTATAGGCTTATAGAACTTTGAAACTGGCTAATGAAACTGCCAAATGACATTAGACGAGTCAGATACCTCTACTAAGGAATTAACTGTTTTGCAAAGTGTGTGAATTTGCTCACTGAAGCTTTGAACTGCTACCATATACAGTGCGAAAGAAGGAACTATGGAAATTTACGTCTCTATGTATGGCTAGACAACAACTGGTAAGAGTAAGTGGAAATCGTTCTGTGCATGAAAACACTTTGAATCAAACACGAGCGCTACCTTTTAAGGGTTCCCTTATTTATTGCGCTGATTTTTAGACTAACTAGAGCAGTAGGTAGTGTTGAAAAGCCATTTTTGTCCAGCTCCTTAACTTTAGCAAAGCGTTTTTTTTTTGTTTTTTTTTTTTGGGGGGGGGGGGGTTGGCGCGTTTTGTTTTTTTGATTTGGCAAAACTTCTGCAGACTCCATTTCGTACTGCTGATAAAGCAGTATTTTTACGCATATTCAGGTAGGATTTTACGACAGGTATACACAAATAATAAGGTGTTTATAACATGGGAAGCGTTTATAACATGGGAAGCAAAAATGCCAGAAACAGCAGGTATAAAAAAAAGAACTTAGGCAAAGTTGTCCGCTATCCCCCCTGTTTTTTTATAATACACCTGACTAGAATAAGAAAAACTATGAGAAGTGTGCAATTTAGGTTTTGACGTGTCATGTAAATCAAGTTATATTCTACGCAGACCACTATGGACTGCTAGCAGATAGCCGGGACAGGTTACAGGAACTGACTAAGATCTGTAGAGACGAAGGAGGCTCCGCCTTTGAAATTCCGTAGCGATAAATTGGGACGGGTTTTAACCATGAAAAGGAAGACCCACTGGAAATGCAAGACACGTTAATAGAACATATGTAGAATATAAATATTTGGGAGTATAGCTCAATGAGGGAAAACAATACTTAGAAGAACAGGAAGAAAATATACTAAAGAAAGAAAAAGGGAATTCAGACACTATGAATCATAATCCACTATGAATTTAAAATGTGTATGAAATAATTAGGGAAATATAAGAAGGGGTCAAGGTGCCTGGTTTGTCGTTTGGCAACGCGGCATAATGCATGAAATCTGAAGTCCAGTCGTGTGTCGAGTCGCAAAAGAGGAGTGCGGACAGACAAGCACTGGGGGCACGTGTGAATACACCAAATGAAGGAGTGCAGGGAGACATGTGCTGGACATCTTTCGAGATTAGAAAAGCGATGAGTAGATTGAAGTTCGAAGAAAGACTAGGACGCAATGGGTGATACATGATGGGCGAGAAAGGTACTTATATATACGAAGTCTGAACAATAAACGGGTAAACCGAACCAGAAAACTAAATTTTAAATACCAAGAGTCAAGTGCTGGGGCAGACCTGACCAGCTCTGTTAGAAAGGAAGTTGAGAAGTTGAGAGAAAGATGTAGGAGAAAAAAAATGGGAGGAAAGAATGCAGGAAAATTAGCCTTAGCTATGTATATAGGTACGAAAACAGGAAATAAGGAAATAACATTGGTATGATAATTCACGTAAGAGATTTTTTTTATTTGAGGCTAGAACAGGAGTATTGAGGGCTAGGACACGTAGGGTAAAGTATGAGGAAATGAAATCGCGGGGTGCCGTATGGCAAGGGGAGGACCTGACAATAGAGCATGTGGTATTGAAGTGCACGGGGCTTGCCCCCGCCGTCCTGGATGTGGCGACGAATTTAGTCTGAGCGCTAGAGTTTCCAAACGAGAATGGAAGAATGAATGATAAGGGAATTACAATAACAATATATGAGATGATAAGACTGGTATAAATTATTTAGCGGTAATTTAATTACTTATAACTTAAGGCTTGTTTGCAGTTACAGAGGAGCGCTAAGTTAGCGCTACGTGAGCGCTCCAAAGAGTGCTCATGTGGCGCTTCCTAGCGCGTGACGTAGTTCTAATATAACGCGCGATTAGCGCTTTTGTAGCGCCTTGTTAGCGCTTGAGTAGCGCCTTGTTAGCTCTTGAGTAGCGCCTTGTTTGCGCTTGAGTAGCGCCTTGTTAGCGCTTGAGTAGCGCCTTGTTAGCTCTTGAGTAGCGCCTTGTTTGCGCTTGAGTAGCGCCTTGTTAGCTCTTGAGTAACGCCTTGTTAGCGCTTGAGTAGCGCCTTGTTAGCGCTTGAGTAGCGCCTTGTTTGCGCTTGAGTAGCGCCTTGTTAGCGCTTGAGTAGCGCCTTGTTAGCGCTTGAGTAGTGCCTTGTTAGCTCTTGAGTAGCGCCTTGTTAGCTCTTGAGTAGCGCCTTGTTAGCTCTTGAGTAGCACCTTGTTAGCGCTTGAGTAGCGCCTTGTTAGCTCTTGAGTAGCGCCTTGTTAGCGCTTGAGTAGCGCCTTGTTAGCTCTTGAGTAGCGCCTTGTTTTCGCTTGAGTAGCGCCTTGTTAGCGCTTGAGTAGCGCCTTGTTAGCTCTTGAGTAGCGCCTTGTTTGCGCTTGAGTAGCGCCTTGTTAGCTCTTGAGTAGCGCCTTGTTAGCGCTTGAGTAGCGCCTTGTTAGCGCTTGAGTAGCGCCTTGTTAGCTCTTGAGTAGCGCCTTCTTAGCGCTTGAGTAGCGCCTTGTTAGCTCTTGAGTAGCGCCTTGTTAGCGCTTGAGTAGCGCCTTGTTAGCTCTTGAGTAGCGCCTTGTTAGCCCTTGAGTAGCGCCTTGTTAGCGCTTGAGTAGCGCCTTGTTAGCTCTTGAGTAGCGCCTTGTTTGCGCTTGAGTAGCGCCTTGTTAGCTCTTGAGTAGCGCCTTGTTTGCGCTTGAGTAGCGCCTTGTTAGCTCTTGAGTAGCGCCTTGTTAGCGCTTGAGTAGCGCCTTGTTAGCTCTTAAGTAGCGTCTTGTTTGCGCTTGAGTAGCGCCTTGTTAGCGCTTGAGTAGCGCCTTGTTAGCTCTTGAGTAGCGCCTTGTTTGCGCTTGAGTAGCGCCTTGTTAGCGCTTGAGTAGCGCCTTGTTAGCTCTTGAGTAGCGCCTTG